>NC_141691.1:277198935-277827935 GCF_964263255.1 Lissotriton vulgaris
CATATTCTACCTCACGATGGTCAGTCAACAGTGAAAACATGTTGATGTATTTATCTCCCCATACCATCTCTTTCGTAGCCATGGGAATGTGCTGCGATAAACTTTCCCGCCTTGAAGGTACTGGACCCTCCCCCACCAATGGCAACGCTCTCTTACCGGGTTCAGCCGTCTTCCCAGCCGTGTCTATTGTCCTCGCCCGACCGTCCGTCCTGACCCCCGTCGCCACCTGCGGGGGAATAAAAGGTACATTCGCCGTCCCGGCATCCCTTGACTGCCGCAACTGCTCAATAATTAATCTGGCTTCTTCAGCCGGGTCGCCCACAGCCACTGATCCCCCTGCTCCTTTCTTTAGCCATGGTAATACTGCCGCTAACTGCAGTGCCAGCTCAGGGGGCATTTGGTCATCCCCAATTGGCGTGATCATCACGGGGATTGGTAAACCCCCATCCGGATCTGATACCGGGCTATCTACCGGCGCGACTGGGTTGTCTGCGCCCGGGCTCGACGGAGTTACTTCTGGGACTGGGACCTCACTAGAACCTGCTCTCCCCTTATTCCTCTTACCCTTACCCCCTGGGGCGACATTCGGCAGGGCCGGTCCTATGACTTTCTTAGGCCGCCCCGAGGGGGCATTCTGGGCCGCCATCTGCTTCTTGATGGCCGCTAAGCCACGACCGAGCTCATCCACTTTATCCTTCTTTCGGTCCATTACCCCTACCCGGTTCACCAAGGTGCGTAGCATCCTCTCCATCTCGGAGCTCTTTCCCGCTTTCTTGCCAGACATGACTTCGGTTACTCCGTTCAACTTGATCCGTTAGAGTGACCCGATCTTCCACGCGCCTGACACTGAAAGAGAAATAACAAAGATTACAAGTTCTAAAAAATTGCAGCTTGTTCCCTAGAGGGCTCAGGAGCGACGAGTGGTGCAGCCTTCAGAGCACTGGAACAAGAGGAAGCTTTGTTGGAGTCCCGCTCTATTTATCCATCTGCGGGAGGGCGGGGGCCCGCCTCAGGTACACCCATCTGTGCGCGGACTTCCGGGCGGGTGTTTTAGGACAACCCCTTCTGGGCGGGAAGAGCGTGCTCCGGCTACGCCGCTTTGGGCATACCAGCCAGGACATGCCCCCCGCCCACAATGGTTTCCCGGGGGATCGGGGCACCCATCCACACGTTCGGGGGGACCGAGTGGTCCTCCCTTTCCATGTACAACCACTCAATATCACTTTTGAAACCTCACTGTTTCCCAAAATACAAATCCTCTATCTTGCAAATGTTCATAGCAAGCATTATCAAAAAGCAAAAAACAAACCAACAGCAAACAAACTCAGGGCCTTATTTATGAAGGCCTTGCGCCACCAGAGCGTCACTTATTTCCCATGTTTAAAGTGATGCACCGGCAGCACAAGGCAATCATAAATAAGGGCCAAATGAAAATACCATTGATTTGTCCCCAAAATCGTTTTTTGAATAACATTTTAGAAACACAGCAAAGATCCTATGTACAAGCACTCAATTTCACTACTGAACCCTCACTATTTCACAAAATAGAAATCCTCTATCTTGCAAATGTTGATATCAAGCATTATCAAAAAGCAAGACACAAACCAACAACAAAAAAACTCAGGGCCTTATTTATGAAGGCCTTGCGCCACCAGAGCGTCACTTTTTTCCCATGCTTAAAGTGATGTACCAGCAGCACAAGGCAATCATAAATAAGGGCCAAATGAAAATACCATTGATTTGCCACCAAAATCGTTTTTTGAATAACATTTTAGAAACACAACACAGGACCTATGTACAAGCATTCAATTTCACTACTGAAACCTCACTGTTTCACAAAATACAAATCCCCTATCTTGCAAATGTTCATAGCAAGCATTTCCAAAAAACATGCCACAAACCAATAAAAAAGAATCTCAATCTGCTTCCAAATCTGAGGTAATGCAAGTGACATTATTCTAAATGGTTCAAATATATTTATTTAATGAGGCAAACAGTATTAATTACTTCTCAAAAATATAAAAGCCATTCTTTTATCCCAAAATCGTTTTTTAAATAACTTTTTATAAACACAGCACAAGTCCTATGTACAAGGAATCAATTTCACTACTGAAACTTCACTATCTGCTTCCAAATATTCTCCATAGAGCAAACAAGTCTCTATCTAAATTGAATAAATCATTACTTACCTTTACAAATGCTTTGGGAGATTGAGAACAGTGTCAGACACACACACCAATTTTTCTGTAGCAGAGCAAAAGGTGTGAACTCAATACACTGAAACCAAGACTGGCATAGAACATCTCTAACTTTACAAACATATGCCTTATTTCAACCAATCAAAAGTCTTCCCTCACTATTTTCAAACAAACCAACACCCTTCCCCCTCTCAGACCTTTCTATCTGTTACCATAGCAACTCCCTCCTACCTGAATTCTCAGGTTTAAACGTTTATTCTACAATGTTGCAAATTAAGTCAGCAAGGATGTTTGACCTCTCAATACGCCAGCTTATCCAGGGCATTATTGCTTTTAGTGACTTTTTCTTAACCATTCGAATTGCTTCTTTCACACAACACAACCATGCACCCTAACTTTCAGTTTTCAACTATCTGAATCCACTAATCATTGCTTGTGATTCAACAGCAGGGAAACTCCACCATTTTTTTTTGTAAACTCCTACTGTTCCAACTGCCATTTCATTCCCACACTTCATCTGACTGCACCAGAACCTTCTCTCATCATGTATTCTGTATGGGTTATTGGACATAGCTACATCCACTGGGCTCAAAGGTATGCAGCAAGCAGAAATTATCACAACCTTGATTTATCAAATGTGGAAATCAAGTGGATTGGCCAGAGAGGATTGTGATGTCATCAATTGATACCATTAGTGAAAACCTTTTTGCATTTGCCAAACCCTGACCTCTTAATAGTGCACTGTGGTGGAAATGATTTGGGCACTATGACAGGGGTTGGTCTGGAAATGCTTTTAAAGGACACCTTTGATCAATTGATGACACTTTTTCCACAAACCGCCTTTGTATATTCCAATATATTCCAAAGGCAGAAATGGAACTGGTCCAACCAATTTTGTCCACAATTTGAGAAAGCACGGAAACATGTGAATAAATCTGTTTCTGCTTACATGAGAGACTTTGGAATGGGTTCAATATACAACAAAAACTTGTGTTACAACATGCAAGACATCTACAGAGGAGATGGTGTGCACTTCTCAGATGAGGGGAATAGAATATTCCTCCTGAATTTAAGACTGTGCATTGGAACCTACTTGTAGGTACTTAAATCAGCCACAGAACCCAAAAGCTCTTTTCAGGGCTACCCTACCTCTGATCACTCATAATGATTTTCTTTTTCAAACTTTTTTCACTATTTTTCACCAAAGTACGCTCCCCGGTACGCTCCCCGGTGCGCGTACCGGGCGCTCCCCCCGCTAAATTAAAAAAAAATAATAATAATTTTTTGGCCTATATGAGCCTCCTAAGCCCCCCTCAGAAAACCTAGAGGGTCAGGAAGTGTCTACCGTGCCCCCTTCTACCCATTCCCAATGTTGTTTGTCCTCCATCTTGTGTCTCAATTCTACCGAAACACAAAATGGAGGACTCCCGTAACGCTGCCGGTGCGCGTACCGGGGCGCGCACCGGTAAGCGCTCCCAAAAAAAAGGTGGGAAAGTAATTTACAGAAAAACCACTGGAGACACTTACACCAAATATAGAACACGCCCTACTACATAGCAGTCCCTACCATTTACCCAAATTTGGTGGTATTCCATTGAGCCATTTGGGCTGTAGCCCTGTCTAAATATCCTGAGGTAAATTACATGACAAAAACACATATGAAACTGTTTGAATTTTCAACCAATTAAAATGTTACTTACATTTTTTACTTTTATGTGCTGACATTTGATTGGTTAACTACATGAATATATATGAAAAATGAGAGGGAAACACAGCCATTTTGACTAACACTACCAAAGGTACATTTAGAAAATTTTTTGACAGAAAACTTCAACTACTTTGAAGAAGGTAAGTTGTTAATTAGAAAGGAGAACTATGGTATGCACTTTAAGTTAATTTGGGAAAATGTTTTCAGATAGTTATATACTGTCCCTCTGTAAGAGTTAGACATTGAGAAAGGCTTGTCTATTATAATTATGGATTGAGTTAGGCTTCTCTGGTATAATTATGCATTTACTTAGGCTTCATCACAGGCACTTTTTAATAGTTCTACTTCCTGCCTGAAACCATACACTGCCCAAAGATAACTTCACTGTTAAAAACTCAAAAGTACCTGTCTGAACTTAAACCCATCATTGCCCTATCTCGACTGATATATTTATTTTTTGTGCAATTAACAGCAAGAAAATTGAAGGACAACAAAATGAAATTAATATTTCATTTGAAATTAATATGGAAAACAATCCTAAGGAAGACAAAGATGAAATAGACTTTTTGGATCACACTCTAGACCAAGACTTAATTAAATGTGTTGAAGAAATTGAATCATGGAATGAAAAGGAGGACATACTCGATGAATTAATGTTGCAAATTCTTTTAGATTTTGAAAAATCACAACAATAAATTGAAATGTAAAAATTAAAAATTGTTTGAGACATTATTCTTTTTTATATGTAAATTATGAAATAGTACCAAAATAGATATAATATAAAGTGAGACTTAAAATATACTGTGCAACTTTTTTGTGTTACATAGTAAGTTTGCTCATAGTTACTTCCTTTCTCCCACTATATTATCTCCGATGTGGATTTAACATCTCTTTATCATCTCCTGCCTCCATATTGTTTCTGCTTTCCTGACAGACTATGGTATGAATTCCATATACCACAATAACTTCTGTAACAACATGCAAGATATCTACAAAGGAGACAGTGTATATTAAATTTTAGACTCTGCATTGGTACCTACATGTTGGTACTTGAAAAAAAAAAAACAGCAAAAAGAACAATTAATAAACATACAATATTTGAAAAGTCTATCATTCTTTTTTCCCCATAGTACGCTCCCCGGTCGGCTTCCCGGTGCGCGTACCGGGCGCTCCCCCCGCAAAAAATAAAAAAAAATATTACTTTTTTTTGGGCCCCGCGGGGCCCTTTTAAAGCCTCCACATCAAACCTAGGGGGTCAGGGAGGGTCTACTCTGCACCCTTATGGTCATTTCCCCCTTTGTTTTGGCCACCTCTTGTGTCTCGATCCTACCGAGACACAAGATGGCGGCCGCTCCGGACTGTTTAGAATGTTTACAGACACCCGACAGCCAATCAGCTTTCCGTGCGCAAGTCGCGTGGCGCGCCCGGTGCGCTCCCCGGTGCGCGTACCGGGGCGCGCCTATAGATATATATATTTTTTTGAACCTAAATTACTCAAAATCCACTGGAGCACATATCTTGAGACATAGCAAAGGCACATCGGGCTACCAGTCCCTACAATTTTGCCAAGTTTGGTGTAAATCCATTCAGCCGTTCGGGCTAAAAGTGAGGTTGACCACCCTATGGAAATTAACATGGGGAAAACGCGTTTGGGGACCCCCCTTTTATCTCGGCCCCCGCTTGACGCATACCCCCCAAACTTTCAGGGAAGGACCGGAGCTCAATGAGGCCATTTTGAGGAAATTTTTAGGCAGATTCGTCAACCGGCGCCAACGTTATTTCAAATAGAATTTTGAGATTTAACATTGAAAAAAATCTAACTACCTATATATATATGGCCGAGATACCCGCCACCCCCTCTCAACACACTCCCCAAGAATTGGGAAACCGGAAACAGTTCTTGAACTTTTGGAAGGCGGGAAGGGAGTCACCCTTCCCGGCCGTATTTATTAAAATATGAAACAAAAGAAAACATTAAAATAACAGTTTCATATAATGTACAATTTCATTTCCACATTACGATGTTGGCTAACCTTAACCACTTGGATGCTATGCTGCTTCTGGCTCTTCAATGTAATTTCCATTGAAATCAATGGAAACTCCATGACGAGTTACCCTTGTCATTAGCGGCGAAGAGGTTAACAGATCTCTAATACAAAGGTTCTCCTAGCCGAACTAACATCCTACAAAACATTTGACTTGAAATTGTACATCCTAACGTTAAGGGCCAACGGCAAGGTCGTAACCGGTGTCAGATCCCTAAACCAGAAATACCCCCCTCACTTGTGAGAGGGGCGACCGCACAGAGGCGTACCTCAAGTGCATCTACCAATTTCCCTTTGTACTTGACGGGGGCCCCAATAAACTCAACGCCATTTAACGGTCGTTCGAGGACTCGTGTGAGGTGTCTAAAAGGTAGCGTAAACCCCCTCCCGCACCCCACACAACTTACCCATCTGCCGTCGCAGATGTCCTGGCCCCGGGAAATTCCCCAGGAGGGGCCGTAGCCCCTCCTATCCAGGAAGGGGCCTTGACCACCTTTCCTTTCCTTCTGGCGGCCTCTCCTTAGACAGGACCGCCTCCCCGTTGAGGGGCCAATTGGCCACCTCCCCCGCGCGCTCCCATCCGTAATGGGTGACGCCCCCTCATAGGGATCTTCGAATTACTGCTCACCGATCATGACCTTACCGCCCGACCAAAATAAATACGACAGTTCTAACTAAGTTACTAAGATTTACAAAGCAAAACAACATTTATTATCAAGCGTAAATACTGATCAATCCTTGTTCAAAATTACTTTATTAGTAAAACATACTGAAATAACCAATCTTTATTGCATCTTTAAGAAATTTCACGACAATCATCACAACCTGTAAGAAAACAGAGAAAACAAAAAGCCACTATATCAACTGTATTTACAACGAATCGCTGTCCTCAGGGGCTGATGGGTGGGTCAAAATTGCTCTTCGTTCCGTCTCGAGCTCACGTGCAGCGGGGAGGTGCAGCTTCAGAGCACAGGAACAAGAGGATGCTTTTTTGGCTTCCGCTCCTTTTATCCGTCTTCAGGGTGGGCGTGAACCCGCCCCCGCCTGCCTCCGAGGGCATGGCCGGCCGCGTTGGTGTCTAGGCCAGCCCACTCTAGGGCGGGAAAAAGGCGCGCCCCGGCTACGCCGCTTCGGGCATACCAGCCGAGACTCGCCTCCCGCCCAAGATGGCTTCCCGGGGGGATCGTGGTACTCCACCATACGTTCGGGGGGACCGATTGGTCGCCCCTTTCCATATGGCCGAGATACCCGCCACCCCCTCTCAACACACTCCCCAAGAATTGGGAAACCGGAAACTGTTCTTGAACTTTTGGAAGGCGGGAAGGGAGTCACCCTTCCCGGCCGTATTTATTAAAATATGAAACAAAAGAAAACATTAAAATAACAGTTTCATATAATGTACAATTTCATTTCCACATTACGATGTTGGCTAACCTTAACAGATCTCTAATACAAAGGTTCTCCTAGCCGAACTAACATCCTACAAAACATTTGACTTGAAATTGTACATCCTAACGTTAAGGGCCAACGGCAAGGTCGTAACCGGTGTCAGATCCCTAAACCAGAAATACCCCCCTCACTTGTGAGAGGGGCGACCGCACAGAGGCGTACCTCAAGTGCATCTACCAATTTCCCTTTGTACTTGACGGGGGCCCCAATAAACTCGACGCCATTTAACGGTCGTTCGAGGACTCGTGTGAGGTGTCTAAAAGGTAGCGTAAACCCCCTCCCGCACCCCACACAACGTACCCATCTGCCGTCGCAGATGTCCTGGCCCCGGGAAATTCCCCAGGAGGGGCCGTAGCCCCTCCTATCCAGGAAGGGGCCTTGACCACCTTTCCTTTCCTTCCGGCGGCCTCTCCTTAGACAGGACCGCCTCCCCGTTGAGGGGCCAATTGGCCACCTCCCCCGCGCGCTCCCATCCGTAATGGGTGACGCCCCCTCATAGGGATCTTCGAATTACTGCTCACCGATCATGACCTTACCGCCACAGGCCGGATAGTTGACCGGCTATCCGGACCCCCCACAAAACACTCCTACCTAAAGGTCATGCTGTAAACTCCTTAACCATGCTATGAAGTCTCCTATGAGTAATTCGTTCCCCACCCGGGACAAATGAACACCGTCCCCCAGATACATACTGTCCCCTTTAATACAACCATGCGAAACAGAATGCAGTGTACTTGAACGAAACAATCTACTCACTTTATTATTAATTTTCCTTACTGAATGATTCAGCGCAGAAACAGAAATAGCCCCCCGCCACTCTTTCCGTGGGATCATATGGGACCATGCAATTGTGCACCCTGGAACTCTTCTCGCCAACCAACTTACCGTGGAAAGCATCGCCTCAAGAAGAAGTCGTCTACCAGTGGTCACCAAATCATTGCCCCCAAGATGTACTATGACTACAGACGGCGGTGACCTTGTCCGCCCTAGCAAACCCTCGAAAAATGATCGAAACTGGTCAATACAGAGCCCGCCCTTCCCGTAGAAGGACACACTGTACCCGTATTCCCCAGCCACGTGAATCATGTCACCTGCTTTGAATACGTCCCCGGCACGCCTCACGTATGAGTGGCCCACGACCCACACCTCCTTTTTCACAGCCGGCAATGTCTGACCGCTGGCCCCCCAGTGTCGGGTCGACTGGACAGTCCGCCCCGCCTCGTAGGCTTGCGCAACTGAAAACCAAACAAAAACAAGAAGCGTGAGTACATCATTACAGCTTCACAACATGTGCAACCGCACATACCTCTTATAACAGTTCGAGGACCAACGCCCCACACGTTTTACTTGTTCAACGTTCAGACCCCTGGCTGTAGCTTCCGTAGCAGCCCCTATCCGAAAGGAATGGGTCCCAAAGTCGCCGGGGTTCAAGCCCGCGGCAGAAATCGACATCGCAAGCACCCGCTGAAACTGAAACCTCGTCAGTGGGGTGGCGTCAGCGTGTCTTAACAAGGTCCCCCCCCATGCTGCCACCCTCTGCGCTAAATATTCCTCTACGCACACCACAGGGCACATGGCAGACCCGGGGATCCTCTGGATGATTACGCAGTCCCCGATTGCATCCTGATCGGATTTGGACCTGACAAACGAGACCGTCATTGTCTCCTCCCTGACCTGAATGTGTTCCCGGCACAGTCCCCCCATCGTATCCTGCTTGTTCTTTGCCACTAATTCGCTTACCCGCATAGCCCCATGGAATGCTAATGCAAATGCGGCTCGGAACAACACTGCTTCATACTGGGATGAACATGTTACCGGTAGCACGGATAATAACAGGGCCAACCTATCCAGACCTATCGGGTGCCTATCGTCTACTCTGCGACCCTCAAGGCGTTGCCACCCACGTAGTGCTTTTTGCACAACGAAAGACGCTGTCGGGTCCTGGATCCCATGAGCCCTTGCCATGAAGGAAATGGCGGCCCGATGCCTCTGGGCCGTAGCTACTGACTTGCCTGCGTGACGTAAAGAGAGCAGGAATCTCACTACACACTCTTCCAGACCCCAAAGCTCCCTCCCGGCAGTACCCAAAAAGGCCCAATAGGAACGGAACGCCCCTTCATATGCCTTCCTCGTCCTGGGTGCTAAACTCTCTCCCACGAGGTCTTGTAGTTCGGGGCACCGAGAGACCAGAGAGCTTCGGGAAAGGGTGCCGCCACCGGGTCCGCTGTGGGCAGAAAACCCCAGAAGGCCTGCATACGGAAACGAGAGAGCGCATCAGCCGCTTGGTTCATCACCCCCGGCACGTGTCGCGCCCTAAACAGTACATTCAGTTGCATGCACAACAACACAATTTCCTTGAGCAGTCTCAGAATCAATTTGCAACGTGCTGCCTGACTATTGATACACTCAACCACGGTCATGTTATCAGACCAGAACACCACAGAGTGATCCCTAAACCCTTCTGGCCATGTTTTCAAGGCCACCAGAATAGGGAACAGTACGAGAAAAGCAATGTTACTCGTCAACCCGCACTCATGCCACCATGACGGCCATCTTTGAGCCGACCATTGTGTACCCAATATGGCGCCAAAACCCATACTCCCCGCCGAGTCTGTCCATAGCCCCAACTCCTCGGAAGACACTTCTGGTTTATTCCAGACAATTCGACCATTGAAATCCGCCAGGAATGCAATCCAAATGCGCATGTCCTGGCGAACCTCTGCCGAGAGTCTCGTACGATGATGTCCTTCCTTCAAGCCGACCATGGACTGTGCAATCGAGCGGGAAAAGGGGCGCGCCATTGGCATTACTCTCAGGGCAAAATTCAACTGACCCACCACCTGTTGCAATTGATGCAGGTTCACTTTCGTTGCACGAATACATGTCTCAAGGGATAACGTGAATTTTAACACTTTTTCTTTTGGTAATCGAAAACAACCTTCCACCGAGTCGAGCTCGATCCCCAGAAACTCGATCAAGGTCGAGGGACCCACCGTCTTACCTGGCGCCAATGGCACACCGAATTGATTCATTAGGACACAAAATTCATGTAAGGCCAGTCCACACTCAGAATCCCCGGCTGCCCCCAGAAACAGAAAGTCATCGAGATAGTGCATAACATGTTGAAAACCTGTCTTCCTCGTGAATACCCACTGCAGAAAACAACTGAATTTCACGAAATAGGCACATGAAATCGAGCATCCCATTGGCATACATTTATCCATGTAATAGCGACCCTGAAACTGAAAACCAAGGAGACGCTGATCATCTGGGTGTACCGGGAGCAACCGGAACGCTGACTCGATGTCCGATTTGGCCATCAGCGTCCCGGGCCCCAGGCGATTCAACATGGCAACGGCCTCATCGAAAGATGCGTACCGCACCGAACATACTTCCGGGTCTATCGCGTCATTCACGGAAAGACCACGTGGGGCTGATAAATTATGTATCAGCCGAAACTCACCCGGGTCCTTCTTGGGGACCACCCCTAGAGGAGAACACACAAAATTAGCAACTGGTGGCAAATCGAATGGACCGGCGACACGACCTCGAGTCACCTCTTTCCCAATCTTTACCTGCACCACTGCCGTGTGCTGTAAGACCGACATTTGATTCTTACAGTCCGGTACCCCCTGAAAATCCCCCACTGGGATGCGGAAACCATATGAAAACCCGTTCCGTAACACCCCAGCGGAAGCATGATCTGGGTATTCGCTGAGCCAAGGAATCATTGCCATGGTATCAATCGGGGTCGGTAAAGGCGCCCCTCGGACTATATTAGACCTGTTTGGCGCCTCCCTTACCACCGTTATCGCCCGTTTTGGCTCTGCACATGGACTCAGGATGGGATGGCTGCCCGCACCCCCCACACTCATGTCTGAATTTGCATGACCCCTGGGGCCTGGTACATTTGCCCCTGTTAAAATTCCAACAGATCCCCCTTTTACCTGTGTTGCCACTCGGTTTCGTGTGGAACTCGTTACCTGCACCCGTCCGAAAGGGCGTCCCAGAGTTTTGGCGGGAGGATTCCCCCCCCCGTTACTCCCTACTAATGGCACCTTCAACATCCCTGTACTCTCCATTTTTTGCCAAGACACAGAGTCGTAACAATCCCAAGACAACAACGGGTCGTGTTCTTTAGCTTTTCTAAACAAATTATCATAGCAGAACCATTGATTGCCCCCATATGCCACAGAATACTCCATAATACGTGACTGATAAATGGGTCACTCGGTCAACAACTCAGGCCTGCGCTCCCCCATGATGGAAGTAAAAATTCCCCATGCTCTGCCCCAAGTACCAATGGTCTCGTCGACCTTAAAGGCGGCCATTTTTGCGCGCCAAACACTCGGATGCATGAGCTCCTTTTGACTCTTTACATGCTCGATCTCGTAATGGTCGGTAAGCAATGAAAACATGTTTACATATTTATCTGCCCAAATCAATTCCTTGATTTCTAGTGGGACGTGCTGGGCAATCTTCTCCTTACGAGAAGGTGCAGACTCCCCCCCCGCAATCGGCAATGGCCGCTTACCTGAAGTAGACCCCACGTTTGTCGCCGAACTTGGGCCTGCTGTACTTCCAACCGCCGGGACCTGTGGGGGAACAGAAGATGGCGTCTTCGCAGCCTCCCTAGATTCCCGCAGTTGCCTCATCACTGCCCGGGCGTCGTCAGCCGTGGCGCCCTCGCTATCGTTTCCCAACCACGCTGCCAATTGTGCCGCTAACTCGGGGGGCATATCCTCCCTGTTCGCAGGGGTGACCACCACAGGGATTGGATTCCCCTCCTTTGGCGCCGGGGTTGGCTCCTCTCGTGAGGATTCGGGAACCGGGGTCTCCCCCCCAAGTGCTCCCCTTCTGGGCCTCTTGCTTTTTCCACCGGGAATTGTTCCCTGTAAAGGCTGTTTCGATCCTCCCTCCCCGTCCTTAGCCTCAACCTTTCTCTTCAGATCGGTTATCTCCTTCATGAGTATGCGGAGCATCTCGTCGGTACCGACCCGCTTTCCGACCTTCTTGGGCATTCTTAGACGGGATATCTGTAAGACAAAAAAAGGGATTACAACGCTCAAAATTGCTCTTCGTTCCGTCTCGAGCTCACGTGCAGCGGGGAGGTGCAGCTTCAGAGCACAGGAACAAGAGGATGCTTTCTTGGCTTCCGCTCCTTTTATCCGTCTTCAGGGTGGGCGTGAACCCGCCCCCGCCTGCCTCCGAGGGCGTGGCCGGCCGCGTTGGTGTCTAGGCCAGCCCACTCTAGGGCGGGAAAAAGGCGCGCCCCGGCTATGCCGCTTCGGGCATACCAGCCGAGACTCGCCTCCCGCCCAAGATGGCTTCCCGGGGGGATCGTGGTACTCCACCATACGTTCGGGGGGACCGATTGGTCGCCCCTTTCCATATATTACCTACTGGCGGTCGCCAGTAGGTAGTTATAGTTAGGATTTTTTTCAATACAAAATCTCAACATTCTATTGGGAATAACTTTGGCGCCAGTTGAGGAATCTGCCTGAACATTTCCTCAAATTTGCCTCGCGGCGCTCCGGTCCTTCCCTGAAAGTTTGGGGGGGATTCGTCAAGCGGGGGCCGAGATAAAAGGGGGACCCAAAACGTGTTTTCCCCATGTTAATTTCCATAGGGCGGTCGACCTCACTTTTAGCCCGAACGGCTGAATGGATTTCCACCAAACTTGGCAAAATTGTAGGGACTGGTAGCCCGATGTGCCTTTGCTATGTCTCAAGATATGTGCTCCAGTGGTTTTTGAGTAATTTAGGTTAAAAAAAATATATATCTATAGGCGCGCCCGGTACGCGCACCGGGGAGCGCACCGGGCGTGCTACGTGACTAGCGCGCGGAAAGCTGTCTCTCGTTTGTCTGTAAACATTCGAAACAGTCCGGAGCGGCCGCCATCTTGTGTCTCGGTAAGATCGAGACACAAGAGGTGGCAAAAACAAAGGGGGAAATGACCATAAGGGGGCAGAGTAGACCCCCCCTGATCCCTTAGGTTTGATGTGGGGGCTATAAAAGGGCCCATGCGAAAAAAAATATATATATATTTCGATTTGCGCGGGGGGAGCGCCCGGTACGCGCACCGGGGAGCAGACCGGGGAGCGTAGCATGGGGAAACACAGTTTATTCACTGCGTCATCTCTACGACCCTTTCTTGCGTCAATACGCCCCTTTTGCATACATTACACCTGACGTAGGTATAATGTGGCGCAGGGGTTTACAAAGTGAAGCATCTACCTAGATGCGTCACTTTGTAAATATGACTCAATAAGGTGCATTTTTTACAGCACTGGTGCGTCACAAAAAGTGACGTACCGGTGGCGTAAAAGTGACGCATGGCCTTAAAAATGAGGCCTTCAGTCTTCTACTCATGCGTCATATTAAATATATGACGTATTATGTCGCAAGTACTTACAGATACGTCATTTTTTCAGACGTATCTGTAAGCCCAAAAGTGATGCATTGCTTGAGTGTGTCACAAAAATGATGCAACTCCAGCAATGCATCCTTTCACATGGGGCCAGGCCCATGTGAAAGGGCCTGCATCAGTCTTACGCCTGCTATGAAACAGGCGCAAGATTTTGACGCAACAGCGTCATAAAAGTGACCCTGTGATATCTCATAGATTTCACTGTGTCACCTCCTGCGTGAATACGTCCCTTTTGCATACATTACACCTGACGTAGGTATAATGTGGCGCAGGGGTTTACAAAGTGACGCATCTACCTAGATGCGTCACTTTGTAAATATGACTCAATAAGGTGCATTTTTTACAGCACTGGTGCGTCACAAAAAGTGACGTACCGGTGGCGTAAAAGTGACGCATGGCCTTATAAATGAGGCCTTCAGTCTTCTACTCATGCGTCATATTAAATATATGACGTATTATGTCGCAAATACTTACAGATACGTCAGTATTTCAGACGTTTCTGTAAGCCCAAAAGTGATGCATTGCTGGAGTGTGTCACAAAAATGATGCAACTCCAGCAATGCATCCTTTCACATGGGGCCAGGCCCATGTGAAAGGGCCTGCATCAGTCTTACGCCTGCTGTGAAACAGGTGCAAGATTTTGATGCAACAGCGTCATAAAAGTGACGCAGTGATATCTCATAGATTTCACTGCGTCACCTCTTGCGTCAATATGTCCCTTTTACATACATTACACCTGACGTAGGTATAATGTGGCACAGGGGTTTACAAAGTGATGCATCTACCTAGATGCGTCACTTTGTAAATATGACTCAATAAGGTGCATTTTTTTCAGCACCTGTACGTCACAAAAAGTGACGTATCGGTGGCGTAAAAGTGACGCATGGCCTTATAAATGAGGCCTTCAGTCTTCTACTCATGCGTCATAATAAATATATGACGTATTATGTCGCAAATACTTACAGATACGTCAGTATTTCAGACGTTTCTGTAAGCCCAAAAGTGATGCATTGCTGGTGTGTGTCACAAAAATGATGCAACTCCAGCAATGCATCCTTTCACATGGGGCCAGGCCCATGTGAAAGGGCCTGCATCAGTCTTACGCCTGCTGTGAAACAGGCGCAAGATTTTGACGCAGCAGCGTCATAAAAGTGACACAGTGATATCTCATAAATTTCACTGCGTCACCTCTTGGTTCAATATGTCCCTTTTGCATACATTACACCTGACGTAGGTATAATGTGGCACAGGGGTTTACAAAGTGACGCATGTACCTAGATGCGTCACTTTGTAAATATGACTCAATCAGGTGCATTTCTTTACAGCACTGGTGCGTCACAAAAAGTGATGTACCGGTGGCGTTATAAATGAGGCCTTCAGTCTTCTACTCATGCGTCATATTAAATATATGACGTATTATGTCGCAAGTACTTACAGATACGTCAGTATTTCAGACGTATCTGTAAGCGCAAAAGTGATACATTGCTGGAGTGTGTCACAAAAATGATGCAACTCCAGCAATGCATCCTTTCACATGGGGCCAGGCCCATGTGAAAGGGACTGCATCAGTCTTATGCCTGCTGTGAAACAGGCGCAAGATTTTTACACAACAGCGTCATAAAAGTGATGCAGTGATATCTCATAGATTTCACTGCGTCACCTCTTGCGTCAATATTTCCCTTTTGCATACATTACACCTGACGTAGGTATAATGTGGCACAGGGGTTTACAAAGTGACGCATGTACCTAGATGCGTCACTTTGTAAATATGACTCAATAAGGTGCATTTTTTTACAGCACTGGTGCGTCACAAAAAGTGATGTACCGGTGGCGTAAAAGTGACGCATGGCCTCATAAATGAGACCTTCAGTCTTCTACTCATGCGTCATATTAAATATATGACGCATTATGTCGCAAGTACTTACAGATACGTCAGTATTTCAGATGTATCTGTAAGCGCAAAAGTGATGCATTGCTGGAGTGCGTCACAAAAATGATGCAACTCCAGCAATGCATCTTTTCTTACCCTTCCACACCCCTGTTCCTTTTCTACATTTTCTTTGAATATCCACATTCCCCATGTTCACTCTCCTTCTCCTTACTTTCCTTCCCAACACTCACCTTCTTTCAGTCCCCCTACTTCACTTCCTTTCCTCTCTCATACCTTTCTGTTCTTTCTCACTCATTTTCCTTTCCTTTATCAATGCACTTCACTTCACTTACTCTTTTTCATTTTTTTAAGAATATAGCTCTTTGATGAGAATTGGAGGTAGCTCTGAAAAGAACTTTTTTTTTCTTCTTTTTTCTTTTTTTAGAACAAAAACAAAAACAGGGAATGGAAACTGCTCAACAGGAGCAACAACAAAAAAATAATTAGGGCTGGGAACGGCAGCGATTGTTCTCCAATGATCGAACCATGAGCAGAACATTTTGCTCCCCATAGCAAAGTAGCTGATCACAGTATCTGCATTTAAGGACGCCTTTGTTAAATACAGGCTGAATGTTCGGAACCAGCTCTTGTGATCTCCCCCTCACCGATGTTGTTGGTCCTCCGGTGGATGTAGAGGCCCCATCATTGGGAACCTCTTGTGCCAGAGCCCTGACACTTTCCCGGGCAAAATTCTGGGGGTGGAAGGGTATACTCAGACGTGAGTCCCTTGCTCATTGCACCATCAGGAATCAAGCAAGCCGGGCCGAAGACGGCTGAAATGCCAGAAACCGGTCCCCGGAAGCTTGTTTCCTTCCCAGTGAAAGAATTGGCTTGGTAGTTTGGTTTGCCCTGTTCCCATGATGCACTGGGCCAGGGACAGACTAATTTGCATATAGCCAGGTTCTGAGCTGGGATGGTGCAGTGAGCTAAAAAACGGTGTTGGATTAAGCCCTGATCTCTTGACTGGGTGAGAGTATTCTGCTTAATCCAGAAACTCTGTCCATCACCACCCCCTGTTGTTTAATTATTTTGTCCACCATAAGCGTGGAAGGGTATACTCAGACGTGAGTCCCTTGCTCATTGCACCATCAGGATTCATGCAAGCCGGGCCGAAGACGGCTGAAATGCCAGAAACCGGTCCCCGGAAGCTTGTTTCCTACCCAGTGAAAGAATTGGCTTGGTAGTTTGGTTTGCCTTGTTCCCATGATGCACTGGGCCAGGGACAGACTAATTTGCATTTAGCCAGGTTCTGAGCTGGGATGGTGTAGTGAGCTAAAAAACGGTGTTGGATTAAGCCCTGATCTCTTGACTGGGTGAGAGTATTCTGCTTAATTCAGAAACTCTGTCCATCACCACCCCCTCTTGTTTAATTATTTTGTCCACCATAAGCGTGGAAGGGTATACTCAGACGTGAGTCCTTTGCTCATTGTACCATCAGGATTCAAGCAAGCCGGGCCGAAGACGGCTGAAATGCCAGAAACGGGCCCCCGGAAGCTTGTTTTCTTCCCAGTGAAAGAATTGGCTTGGTAGTTTGGTTTGCCCTGTTCCCATGATGCACTGGGCCAGGGACAGACTAATTTGCATATAGCCAGGTTCTGAGCTGGGATGGTGCAGTGAGCTAAAAAACGGTGAGTTAAACAAGGATGGTGTAGTGAGCTAAAAAACGGTGTTGGATTAAGCCCTGATCTCTTGACTGGGTGAGAGTATTCTGCTTAATTCAGAAACTCTGTCCATCACCACCCCCTCTTGTTTAAATATTTTGTCCACCATAAGCGTGGAAGGGTATACTCAGACGTGAGTCCCTTGCTCATTGCACCATCAGGATTCAAGCAAGCCGGGCCGAAGACGGCTGAAGACGGCTGAAATGCCAGAAACGGGCCCCCGGAAGCTTGTTTTCTTCCCAGTGAAAGAATTGGCTTGGTAGTTTGGTTTGCCCTGTTCCCATGATGCACTGGGCCAGGGACAGACTAATTTGCATATAGCCAGGTTCTGAGCTGGGATGGTGCAGTGAGCTAAAAAACGGTGTTGGATTAGGCCCTGATCTCTTGACTGGGTGAGAGTATTCTGCTTAATTCAGAAACTCTGTCCATCACCACCCCCTGTTGTTTAATTATTTTGTCCACCATAAGCTTGGAAGGGTATACTCAGACGTGAGTCCCTTGCTCATTGCACCATCAGGATTCAAGCAAGCCGGGCCGAAGACGGCTGAAATGCCAGAAACCGGTCCACGGAAGCTTGTTTCCTTCCCAGTGAAAGAATTGGCTTGGTAGTTTGGTTTGCCCTGTTCCCATGATGCACTGAGCCAGGGACAGACTAATTTGCATATAGCCAGGTTCTGAGCTGGGATGGTGCAGTGAGCTAAAAAACGGTGTTGGATTAAGCCCTGATCTCTTGACTGGGTGAGAGTATTCTGCTTAATTCAGAAACTCTGTCCATCACCACCCCCTGTTGTTTAATTATTTTGTCCACCATAAGCGTGGAAGGGTATGCTCAGACGTGAGTCCCTTGCTCATTGCACCATCAGGATTCAAGTAAGCCGGGCCGAAGACGGCTGAAATGCCAGAAACCGTTCCCCGGAAGCTTGTTTCCTTCCCAGTGAAAGAATTGGCTTGGTAGTTTGGTTTGCCCTGTTCCCATGATGCACTGGGCCAGGGACAGACTAATTTGCATATAGCCAGGTTCTGAGCTGGGATGGTGCAGTGAGCTAAAAAACGGTGTTGGATTAAGCCCTGATCTCTTGACTGGGTGAGAGTATTCTGCTTAATTCAGAAACTCTGTCCATCACCACCCCTGTTGTTTAATTATTTTGTCCACCATAAGCGTGGAAGGGTATACTCAGACGTGAGTCCCTTGCTCATTGCACCATCAGGATTCAAGCAAGCCGGGCCGAAGACGGCTGAAATGCCAGAAACCGGTCCCCGGAAGCTTGTTTCCTTCCCAGTGAAAGAATTGGCTTGGTAGTTTGGTTTGCCCTGTTCCCATGATGCACTGGGCCAGGGACAGACTAATTTGCATATAGCCAGGTTCTGAGCTGGTATGGTGCAGTGAGCTAAAAAACGGTGTTGGATTAAGCCCTGATCTCTTGACTGGGTGAGAGTATTCTGCTTAATTCAGAAACTCTGTCCATCACCACCCCCTGTTGTTTAATTATTTTGTCCACCATAAGCGTGGAAGGGTATACTCAGACGTGAGTCCCTTGCTCATTGCACCATCAGGATTCAAGCAAGCCGGGCCGAAGACAGCTGAAATGCCAGAAACCGGTCCCCGGAAGCTTGTTTCCTTCCCAGTGAAAGAATTGGCTTGGTAGTTTGGTTTGCCCTGTTCCCATGATGCACTGGGCCAGGGACAGACTAATTTGCATATAGCCAGGTTCTGAGCTGGGACGGTGCAGTGAGCTAAAAAACGGTGTTGGATTAACCCCTGATCTTTTGACTGGGTGAGAGTATTCTGCTTAATTCAGAAACTCTGTCCATCACCACCCCCTGTTGTTTAATTATTTTGTCCACCATAAGCGTGGAAGGGTATGCTCAGACGTGAGTCCCTTGCTCATTGCACCATCAGGATTCAAGCAAGCCAGGCCGAAGACGGCTGAAATGCCAGAAACCGGTCCCCGGAAGCTTGTTTCCTTCCCAATGAAAGAATTGGCTTGGTAGTTTGATTTGCCCTGTTCCCTTGATGCACTGGGCCAGGGACAGACTAATTTGCATATAGCCAGGTTCTGAGCTGGGATGGTGCAGTGAGCTAAAAAACGGTGTTGGATTAAGCCCTGATCTCTTGACTGGGTGAGAGTATTCTGCTTAATTCAGAAACTCTGTCCATCACCACCCCCTGTTGTTTAAAATTCTGGGGGTGTCTCCTCTCCACATGGCGAATCATTGTGGAGTTTCCAAAAGAATATTTTTTAGTGGGGTCACCCCATGACAGGACTGTGTGACAGATCCTGCACTCCACTTTTGGAGCATTTACCTTCTTTTGGTCTTCTGGTATGGAAAAAAACTTCCATATGAAGTGTTCTTTTACCCGAGTTGGAGGAACCTCTTTATCAATAAATGTCTCTCTGTCTTCATCACTGCTGGATTCTCTGGCAGCCATGGTAATCCAAGAAAGATCCAAGAGCGAAAAACTGGTCTTTCAGTCACAAAAGTGAAAGAAGAAGTGAAGGAAATGGGTGGGGATTTCATTCTTTGTAAAAAAAACTGTTAGCAACTAATGAAAAGTGTTATTTTAAGGTCACATGACTTGACGTGCCTACGCTGCGTGCAGCGAAGCGCTTCCGGGGGCGCTCACGCGGCACGAACGTAGGCACTTCCTGGGGCGCATACGCGGCGTGATCGAAGGCGCTTCCGGGGGGGCTTACGCGGCGCGCCTAAGTGACGTTTTGATAGTTCCACGGAAATGCTAAATCATTTTCATTTCCTTATTCAAATAAACTGCTTTTATATGTATGGTACTAAATGTCTTGCGTTATTATTTACTTTTCATTCATATTTTTTTTCATGAACGCAAGTAGCGCTCTGGGTGCGCTTTCCCGAACCGAGAGCGCCCCAGGAAAAAATGATTAAAAAAAAAATATTATAAAAAATAAAAAATAAAAATTAATACTTACACAAAACAGCAAAATTATAAAAAAAATCGTAGGTTAGAAACTCGATATAGAAAGGAATTAGCTTTTAAAAAACCCTTGGAATTCACTGAAAAAAACATAGGTTTCACACCAGTTATAGTTAGGAATTAGCATTTAAAAAACCTATGAAATTCACTGAAAAAACCATAGGTTTCACACCAGTTATAGTTAGGAATTAGCATTTAAAAAACCTATTAAATTCACTGAAAAAACCATAGGTTTCACACCAGTTATAGTTGGCTGGAAATTTTACTGACATAAAACCATTGAAATTCCCACGTTATAGTTAGTTGGACTCACTATAACTTGCGCGCCTGCAATGCACTTCTGATGATGTCACATATTACATCACTCATGACATGGTCAGTGACATCACTCATGACATCACTGATGACACCATCCTTGTGACAGAGTGACAGACCTCCTTTCAGTGTAATGTAACCCTTGAAACACATATTCAAAAATAGAAACTAACATTTTCAATAAAATGGAGATACCCATACCAGTTACAACAACCAATTCAGTAATTCCACCATCTATATACACATCCACTCATTCATTAACAGTTCTATATAGTCACTCATACATATACTAACTCATCATATGTAGTGATACACCTATACATCCTGTTACACACCGACAGTCATCCAAGAGTTACTCACACACATACTCACACATGCAAATAAACTATTGAACATCCATTATTTGCATATACAGCTATACACACACTACCACCTTACTTCTAAGGAAACTTACACATACTTACTCTCTTAAACAATCACTTATAGAAACACATACTTATTTAAACAGGAACTCTTACAATCTCTCACTCTCACATATACTCACTTATATACATCAATACTCACATATACTAGATTAAAACATATGTCGTTACTGTTAAAGACACTAGTGAGACAGTCATTCACTCACTAACACACACATATACACATTCATCCACCCATACAGTCCTGCACATATGCTGTCTTCAAAACACATATAAACAGTGAGTCAGTCATTGATGCATCTATGTGCTAAGTAATACCCCCACCAAACCATACAGACACTCATACTGATACAAAAAAAAACATCTAATAACCCATATACACACACATGTAGCTACTCACCAACCCATGCAGCCACTTATACACAAAGTGAAACACTGATACATATATTTAAATATTTAAACATTACTCACTAATAAATGTATTCCCTAAGATACACTTAATAAGCCAGTTAACCAATCAATTTTTTTAAAAAACATCCATTTAGACACTTATTTAAACATTTATTCTTCCATCGACCTTTACATATACATATATAAAACATATTTATTTTTCAGAAAGACACACATTCACTGGATGGTGTCATCAGTGATGTCATGAGTGATGACACTGACCATGTCATGAGTGATGTAATATGTGAAGTCATCAGCAGTGCATTGCAGGCGCGCAAGTCACCCCTGTTATTCAATATCTACCGCCAGCCTCTGATTCTGCTGCTTAACCGGATGGACTGTCAGGTGTACAACTATGCGGATGACACCCAAATCATCATCCAATTGGATGATGGTCTGGGTGCTTTCGCAAGATTACAAAACATCCTGAAGTGCACAGCCAACTGGATGTCCATGAACTCCTTAAAGATCAATCCTGATAAGACCGAGGTGTTGCCAATTACCATCGCTGGCAACCCATGGGATGATCAATTCTGGCCAAGAGAACTAGGGTCACCCCGGGAACCTGCAGCCGTTGTTAAAAGCTTGGGCATCCATGTGGATGGTAAGTTGTCCATGCAGAAGCAAGTTACGGCTGTTGTGGGTACTTGTGTCGGCCTTCTTCGACAACTTAGGAAAATTTCCTCGTTGCTGTCCTTCTCCACCCTGAGGCGTGTGGTCTCTGCCACGATCCTAGCCAGGTTGGACTATGGTAACTCGTTATACATAGGGCTGCCGCAAAAACTCTTGGACAAGTTGCAGGTTGTCATGAATGACGCTGCAAGACTTATCTTTAAAAAACCGAGGAACACACATGCATCCCCCCTCATGCGAGAACTGCATTGGTTGCCAGTTAAGCAGAGGGTAATGTTTAAAGGGCTGTGCATTGCGCATAAAGCCCTGTATGGGAGGGCGCCAAGCTATATGAAATCCAGTCTGACTCCCTATAGGCCGGGTAGGGCGCTACGATCTGCAGAAGCTACCCTCCTCACTCAACCACGCTGCAGACTGGCCACCGTGGGTGGTCGCGCCTTCTCCTATACTCTTCCAGCATTCTGGAACAAGTTGCCAATGGAACTGCAGAAGGAAACTAACTTGTTGTCCTTCCGGAAGAAATTAAAAACAGTGCTTTTTCAGCAAGCGTGGGGTGGCCTGTAATTTATGGCTAGCTGCTTCTGTACTCGGTTGCGTGGACCCTGACAAAGCACTTAGAGACCCCTGGGTTATAACGCGCTATATAAATCAAATAAATAAATAATGAATAAATAAGTTATAGTGAGTCCAACTAACTATAACGTGGGAATTTCAATGGTTTTATGTCAGTAAAATTTCCAGCTAACTATAACTGGTGTGAAACCTATGGTTTTTTCAGTGAATATATATATATGTGTGTATACCCACATTGGTGAGTGTCCATAGTATCTGCAACAATGGGGAGGTGTGGTGACAGGCAACGCTAGCCCACACATTGGAGCACAGCACACACAACAGCCTAATATGTTAGCGGAAACTGTCCGAGTGAGGGACACAGCAGCTGAGGAACTTTTTAGTAATTTACCTAATGTTACAGTGATCGGATGTATCGCACAAACAAATACAAATACCAACAACAAGGATGACATTGCGAAAACACTACTCAAGCGATTGGAGAAATGCATGCGTTCCGAGGTCACCAAATGGTGGGAGTCAGTTACTAAATATGAGGAAGCTGGGCGGGTACCTCATGGGCTCAGGATTCTTCTGGTTCCAAGCTACTAGAACCCGAACTAAACCATGTTAGAAGAATGGGGTGAAAGCAAACTGGATGCCTCAATGAATTTAGTTTGCATTCTCATTAAATATGCTGAATCAGACCGCTTGAATTTAATCAAAGAAATAGATGACATCAATCAGGAGCTGGGCAAGCTAGAGCCCAATAAGTATATCATGAAAACAAGGAAGGAGATACAGGACCATCTATCAAAGAAGGAAGATAAAATAAAACAGCGCAAAGTATTCAGATTTGCCCTAGACCTAGTGGATTATAAGCAGGGCCTAATCTACACATTTGCTCGGAAATACGCAACTGCCAAAAAATTAAAACGAAATGCTGAATCCAAAAAAGACACAGCCACAGGAAAACATCAAAATGCGGGACCATCTACAGAGCCCATGTCACAGTCAGAGGACAAATCAGTAACCAGTGACACAGGCTCTGAAAGTGACAATATGAGTGCAACTAGTGACACCATAGAAGGAAGACAGCTGGACTTAGGAGAAGAAATAGATTTTTTTGTCACTGACCGTTGCAACACCCTCAGACCGCGGAAACAAACACAGCCTCCCACAAACACCGGAACGCAAAAAGGAGAGACAGACCGAAGAAACACAAATGCAAAAACAAAAAGAAGATACTGGCACAAATGAAAATGAATATGACAGAAAAAAAAACAATCATTAATCTTACAATATTACCACTGACAGACAGAAAACACCAAATACTTATGCTGGGACTTTCTTATTGCCCACCTAATGACTTCAATTATGCACAAAGCAGGATCAATATCTTTAGTTAAATTCGCAAACTGAAACGAATAAAGGTTTTTACCATAAAAAATGGCCTGGAAACCAACCACATTGAATCATCAAAGCAACATGACAAAAGAAGTAAATTATTAGTTTTAGACATTCCTGTACTGCTTCCAGCACAAGCCATCATGGCTGAATCCAGCAATGAAAACGACGGTCAAATACAACAACCTGCGATATCAACACAACAACAGCTCCTACAAGCAGATATTACACAAAGAGGGGCAGGGAGCAGCCCTTTTAAGAGAAAATCAACTTTTGTCCCTTCTATGCCTAAAGACTCAATTGATATATTCCATGAGAGAGTGACGGAGGAAACTAAAAAACAATATCATCGCACCAACCACAAAAAGCGGGCAAAACAACAAAAAGAGACAGAGTACGTCAAACTAATCAATACGTTAAGCAAAAATCATGATGTGGTTGTAAAGCAGTCAGATAAAGGAGGCAACATTGTGCTAAGGTCTCAAGTGGAATATACAAAGGAAGCACATAGACAACTATTATATCAACTATGCTACAATAAAACCACCATGAAAGAATACAACAAGGCCAAGGAGACATTGACCAAAAAAATCCATCAATTCAAGCGAGACGGCATGATATCAGGAGAAGAATATAAATTTCTTTGGGTAGAATATCCAGTGATCCCATCAATCTACTTTGTGCCTGAAACTCACAAAAACATCAGTCCAATCCCAGGACGACCCATTATTTCCGCCATTAACAGCATGGGAGAGCATATATCGCAATATGTAGACTATTTTTTGAAAGATCTAGTGAAGGACCTCACAACCTACGTAAAAGATACAGGAGAATTTTTAAATAATATCAAAGAAATACAATGGGAAGCAGACATGAGATTTATAACTCTAGACATAGAGTCATTGTATACATGTATTGAACATAAAATTGGACTTGACGCAATTGAACACTTTCTAGCCACAAGACCCGCAGAATGTTATGAACATAACAAAACCATCATGGAATATATACAATGGAGTCTGAATAACAATTATTTCATGTTTGGAACCCAAATGTACAAACAACTAAGGGGCATTGCAATGGGGTCCTGCTTCTCCCCCAGCTACGCCTGTCTCATGGTGGGCTGGTGGGAGGAGCAGATCCTGAGGTCAACACACTCATCAATGTATACCAAGCAGGTGAAGCATTGGCTTCGGTATATAGATGATGTTTTTGTTGTCTGGCAGGGTAGCAAAGAAAGGACACTCTATTTATCAACAATATTATTATGATATGTAAATATGCAGCTACTGTGATATTCACCACAGCTATTACTTTAAACTGAAATGGACAGAACACGTTGTCGTTTCATATTGTGGGATTATAATGTTTGAACTTACTTTGGAACGTATTGCAATTATTCATGCATTTATTATTACTTAGCATTTACCAGCTCTTGACACCCTGTTAATTTTCTCTCATGTGTTTTTCAATGTAATAATACTTTAGCCATTCGTGAGGCCACTGCACACATCATTCTTCACACTAAAATTTTGTGAAACAGTAAGCTTCTCTTTTTTATTATCTTTTTCACTTACACGTTTTTGGAAACATTGTTATATTTTATCAATATCTGCTGTCTCTCATTTCGAATCTTTCATACTCTGTTTTAGCATCTTCTTCATTCCAGAAGCCGTGTTATTTTTTGCCCCGGAAATCTTTATTAAACTCTGTTGTAGCACTTGTTTCATTTGTAAAGCCGGGTCACTTTGATCACGTGCGTTATCCTTGAAGCTCTGTTACTCACATCATGTGATCACCGTCACGCTTAATAAACCTTACTGATTGGTTACCTAGACGTCATTCCACTTCTGGGTGGTACCGAAGACGGAAGAAGACTGTTCCAGCCTCGTACTCTCTCTGCACTTTTTTCGTACATTTTCAACTTGCCCAGCCTTTTCATGAGTTTTCCTTTCACGGACACCATTTATAATATGCACTGCCTTTGTAGCTTTCTCTTTAGTGTACTTTTCTTAGCTTCTCTATTCGGCTCAACCTTTTTCATGCGTCATCCTTTTTACTAAGCATCGGCTTGGTTTACTTCACGAACCAGTATTTATTCTCAACCTTCTCAGTCAAATTCAAATTTGTGATCTCATGTTTATCAATACATTCATCACCAATATGATTTATGTTTTTTTCATTACTAATATTGCGGAAGTGATTGCTATGGTCCTGTATTATTTCTTTTTACAGACCCCTGATGAAGGGTCACTGTTTCTGACCCGTAATGCATTGGGTAATTCAAATGGAGAAATTAAGCAAAAGATAATGATGTTGATCATTTGAAGAATGTATCATAAAGAAGGATCATTTATGTTTAATCAAACATAAATCTACTAATCATGAAATACAATTATTGACTCACGAAGGATTATTTTGAGAATTATTCAAGTGAAGAAACTTGACAGTTTCAAGTTAAATAGAGCGCACGCCTTAGCGAGAGGATTATTCTTGTCACACGGATCTTAGACTCTATTTATCAACAACATCAACAATAATTCTGCCAACTTAAGATCACCTCACACATAAGTGAAAACAGTGTTTATTTTCTAGATGTAAGAGTATATGTAAATGAAGGACAGATCACAACTACTCTACTCAGAAAAATAACGGCGGGCAACTCGATGCTTCATGCATCAAGTGCTCACCCTTAGCACTTGGTACAGAGAATACCCCACTGCAAACTCTTAAGAATAAAAAGAATATGCAGTACCATAGAAGAGCAGGAACGATGCACACAAGAAGCATTGATGAGGTTAAGACAGAGAGGATACAGTACATCAATCCTCAATCAGGCAGTGGCAGAGGTAGCTCTCAGTCTTGATAGAGCCAAAAGACAGAAGCCTAGAGCAGACGCATGAAGCAAATGTGTCCAGACTCATCCTCACGTGCAACTGGCAAGAACGGCTGATCAGGTCCATTATCAAACGCAATTGGCACATAGCTCTCACTGATGCAGTTTTGGCCCCTGATCTCCTAGACAGTCCCACCATCACCTTCAGAAAGGAAATCTCCATGGGATTGCAAATAGTGAAAAGCAACCCTGAAATGCTAATGAAAAACAAAACATAATAACAACCGAGACAAGGGCGAAACCACCCCCAAATACAAGACCCCATTCAGCCCCACTGAGACCAAGATTAAAGGTAGCTACAATTGCAAGACTGGGTATGCTGTGTATGTTCTGACATGCACCTGTGGCCTTTGATATGTGGGCAGTACTAAGCTACAGGTGCATGTCAGAATCTTACAACATCTGCGAGCAATCGTCAACAACGACACAGCGTGTCCAGTAGCCAGGCACTTCAGGACGACACATGGCAATGACCTGAAGTGTCTAAAATACTATGGGATTGCAGCAATCCCAAACCCTCACAGAGGGTGGAACAGGGAATGAGCCTTACACCAGCTAGAATCCAAAATTATCCTGGAATTAGACATTAGACACCTTAGAGGGCTGAACAATACAGAGGACCTACATAACTTCCTATAACACAGTCCACTGTATACAATATATGCAATTTATACATTTAGACATCCCCAGCTGCAACCCGCCACTGTTTTTAAACCCCCTGCACAACAATTTTAACTTTAATCATGCACAAACACACCAACACAATTATTGCACTTTAAATTATTGCGTTTTTCACTCTTAAGTACTGTATGGAGAAATTATACATGTTTTTCTATGTTTACAAATTGTGAGCTTTGCACCAACATTTTTAGATGTTATTTACATACAATTAGCTTAGATTTTAGATAAGCAATATGTCTACAATTTGCGAGTGTTGCACTGATGTTCATGAATCTATTCATATTTAATATTTTTAATATATAGATATATCAAATGCGTAATAGGTTTTTTTATGAATGTTTATGAATTTTAAATATATGAATCCATTAGTATATATTTAATATCATGTAATGTAGGACACAATTTAAGTATAGGTGTGTAACAAAAACTATTTTTCAATCTATAACATGATCAAGTTCAGTGTTTATACAGAACCATTTTGCAATACTATTGTTATACCTGCATTCATGCAGGTATTTTAATCAACACTTGCACTTTACAAAATTATCAAATAATGTTAGATATGTTAGATCAAGCCTTAGCAAATGTGTAAGCAATCATACAACACGCTTTGGTAAAACAGATCATGAGCAATACTAGTAAAATAGTATGTTTTTTACGTTCACTTGTGATCACATGACACAGGAGAAACAAAAAAGCAACCAAAATATAAAGATATATAAACAGTTGGCAGACTGCTTTTTCGCATATGAACAAGTATACTTTGATATCCGAAACGCTTCTTAAGCTGTGAAGAACAAAGAAAGACCTGAATTTTAGCCACAACATTTCGGAGTCCGTGACTCCCTCGTCACCGACTGGGCAGTGGGGAGAGTCGAATACTTGTTTCAAATATATATATATATCTTCTGTGGGCCGCCTAGTGTATGGCACCTACAAGTCCCAGAATGCATGATTCTTGCTGGTAGGTATTTGCGGGCGTGGATTAACGCCATGATGATTTCAAACCCCCAAGTCTGTGTGTCCCACGAATTCCTCTCACTCCTCGAGTCCCCAAACCGCAGCAACCCCTGAGCCACAGGGATCCTTTCAGAGGGGGCAAGGCAGGTATTCCACCTTGCCCAGCGTGCAGTCAGTGATTGCCTCACCGCTCCATCCCCTCCCAGGCCTGGAGGTGGGCCTTGGTAATTCCAGTAACCTGGATGCAACAAGAGTTCCGCCGAGGCAGAGACCAGCAAATCCAATGCCAACTTGATGCTGCGGGAGCCTCTTAAGCGCGATACTGGTATTTGCGCTGAATTAATGTCCACAATTCCTTCATAGAAAGAGAAGAGGCCACAGCAGGGGAACCATTGGAATCAGCTTTATTTAGGAAACACACAGCATGGCGAATGCATTTTTGGCGTCTTTTTACCTTCTTCAGCGCTAGGGGTGTTGTCAGGATGCAGGCACTTATTCCGGATTTAAATACCACGCTCCAACCTGATTTCTCGTGAGCCTCTCTGCCCCAAGGTGAGTTCCATGTGCCTATACCTCCTGTGGGCTGCCTAGTGCATGGCGCCTACAGGTCCCAGAATGCATGATTCTTGCTGGTAGGTATTGCGGGGTGGATTAGAGCCATGATATTTTCAAACCCCCAAGTCTGTGTGTCCCACGAAACAAAAAAACAACCAAAATGTATGGATATATAAACAGTTGGCAGACTACGTTTCGGCGTGTAAACAAGTATACTTTGTTATCTGAAATGCATCTTAAGCTGTGAAGAACAAATAAAGACCTGAATTTTTGTCACAATATTTCGGAGTCCAAGACTCTCTCGTCGCCGGCTGGGCAATGGGGAGAGTCTATAAATATATATATATATATATATATATATATATATATATATATATATATATATATATATATATATACATATATATACATATATATATATATATATATATATATATATATATACTAGCAGCCCGCCCCAGCGTTGCCTGGTGCAGAAGGGGGCTGGGGGCTGCATTTATACCCCAGGGCAGAAGGTGGCTGGGGCAGCATGTTGTCAAGCGGTGCACCCACCGACTCCCTCCCGCCCCCCCGTCTGCCCCGCCTCCGGCCAGGACTCCAGCAACATCCAATTTAAGTTAAGTAGCAGCCCGCGAGGTGCACCCGCCGACTCCCTCCCGCCTCCCGCCCCAGCAACTTCTCCAGCAACGTACCTCTCACTGCTCCTCCGCTTCCCGCTGCTCCTCCCCGCGCTGCCACTGCTCCTCCGGTTCTCGCCACTCCGCAGCTCCTACCGGCGCTGTTGTCCTCCGCTCTTCCTGGTTCTGGTGAACGCCGCTCTTCCCCTCACGCAGACGTCGCGGCCGGCGCTAGTTGCAAGGGACTACTTTTTTTCATTTATTAATATTTTAAACAACGTTTTTTTTTTATGTAGCCTATGTCCTTCTGCTTGCCCTGAGGTTTTCTAAGATGTCTTGGGTTGGCGCTGTGGTTCCCGAGATTACCTTGCCCAACGGTGCAAGTTCTCTCTTTATAATAGTAGTATATATATATATATATATATGTGAGCAAGGGCGGATGCCCGAAATGCGTCAGATTTTGTTGGACTAAACTTTAATAAACCCTGTGCCTTTATTTACGTTTGGATTTGTGTGGTCTTTCTGGGTCGATGGAATGCGGAGCCCTGAAATACTGCTGTTGCTGCATATATATATATATATATATATATATTCAATGAGTGATGTAATATGTGACATCATGAGCAGTACATTGCACGCGCAAGTTATAGTGAGTCCAACTAACTATAACGTGGGAATTTCAATGGTTTTATGCGAGTAAAACTTCATGCTAACTATAACTCGTGTGAAACCTATGTTTTTTTCAGTGAATTTAATAGGTTTTTTAAATGCTAATTCCTAACTATAACTGGTGTGAAACCTATGGTTTTTTCAGTGAATTTCATAGGTTTTTTAAATGCTAATTCCTAACTATAACTGGTCTGAAACCTATGGTTTTTTCAGTGAATTTGAAAGGTTTTTAAAAAGCTAATTCCTAACTATAACTGGTGTGAAACCTTTGTTTTTTTCAGTGAATTTAATAGGTTTTTTAAATGCTAATTCCTAACTATAACTGGTGTGAAACCTATGGTTTTTTCAGTGAATTTCATAGGTTTTTTAAATGCTAACTCCTAACTATATATAGGGCCTCAAACCTCTGAAATGTAATATTTTTTATAATGAATCCTATATTGTGTACTTATATAATAATATTTTTTCTTTTTTTTTGCCTTGGTGCGCTCCCGGTGAGCGCCCCGGTGTGCGCACCAGAAAGCGCAGTTTTTCGGCGCGCCCCGGGGCGCGCACCGGTTAGCGTCCCGTTAGCACTATTGCCGCAAACGAAAACATCATGGTGACGTATCGCGTAGCCGCGTCCGCATGATACGCACGGCGTAAGCGCACCCGGAAGCACTCGAGCGAATACGATCGCGCAACGTAAACATCCGACGCGCTTACGCGACGCGACCCAGGGCGCACCCCAGGGCGCACCCGGGGGAGCGTTGCATAAGCGCGTCGGGTCATGTGACCTGAAAATAACACTTTTTATTGGTGCAGAACAGTTTTGGTTTCCAAATGATGAAAACCCAGGTCATTTGACCTGAAAATAACACTTTTCATTGGTTCAGGACAGTTTTTTTTCCAAATGATGAAAGACCCCACCTTTTTTCCTCATTCAGACTTTGTCCTTTGACTGAGGAAGACCTGTTTGAACATCTTTGAGAAATATTTTGTACTTTAAAATGGCTACAGTAGCAGCAGCTGCTGGCGCATCGGCCCCACACCATCACCACCAAGAGGACCACCACAACATTACATTGGTGGTCAAGAAGAGGAGGAGGAGGAAGAGGAGGAGGAGGAGGAGGGGAGAAGGTGGCTGCAAGAAGACAATACCCCATACAAGCCAAGGCAACACATTGTATGGGAGTTTTTTTTCTATACCAGAGGGCAAGAAGAAAGTCAATGCGCCCAAGGTGACTTGACTAATCTGTGGCATGGAACTTTCAAGGGGGAACCCTAACAAAAAATATTCTTTTGGTAATAATACCATGATTAGACACATGCAGCGCAAGCATCCGGACAACTATTCTGCTGCAGAGATGAGAGAACTGGCCAGTAACCCTCCCCAATATTCAACCACCACCTCCAAAAGAAAGCAACCCACTCCATCAGGACGAGAGACAAGGGAGATGATCCCTTGCATACAACCACAGTTTTGGGGAATTCAGAATTACATGTATTTTTTGTGGTAAGACCATCTCCTATGGTGAACAGAGCATAAAGCATTATGATTAGTGCTGCAGAAAGAAAAAATAGGGCACATTTTCACTACTCAAATCCTCTTCTATTTCATAAAAAACCTCTGACATGCAGACTGAAACATGCACTATGAATACCAGCAGCAGACTTCCCTGGTGAGCAGTAGTTTTACTACAGTGATCTAATGAGCAACTAGAGTGCTAACATTCAGAATTTAAGGCAAATGGGTGACACATGTGAATGCCTTCTTGATGGAACCAAAGTAAAAAACTGAAAGTATTTCCTACTGAGGATACTGCAGTAAATGAGGAAATTAGGAAACTTCATAACAAATAAGTCTCCCTAGATGGCCACCAGAGAGAAAAGTGCCCAAATGTAGCACAAATATCAGCCAGATGTAGCCCACGTATAGCTCAATGACAGAATGTCCCAGAGTGTTCTTAAGAACAACTAGAGCTCTTACTATCTTACGTATGACAAAAGTATGGCACACCTAAAGCCATCTTCATTGGAATAAACTGGTAACACTTAAAACACTTAATTTAAAAAGGAACACAATGAGGGTGTTCCTTTTGCCATAGAAATTATGATTAGTGCTGAAGTAAGAAAGATTAGGGCACATTTTGAGTGACTTCTCAAATATTCTTCTATTTCATTACAAAATTCTGACATGCAGACTGAAACATGCACTTTTAAAACCAGCAGCACACGTCTGTGGTGAGCAGTAGCTTTACTACAGTGTTCTAATGAGCAACTAGAGTGCTAACATTCAGAATTTATGGCAAATGTGTGATATATCTAAATACTTTCTTGATGGAATCAAGGTAAAAAACTGAAAGCATTTCCTACCGAGGAGACTGCAGTAAATGAGGAAATTAGAAACTTTATTACAAATTAATCTCCCAAGATGGCCATCAGAGACAAAAGAGCCCAAATATAGCACACATATCGCCCGGATGTAGCCAACATCTGGCCTAATGACAGAAGTGTGCAAAGCACTTGCAGACTTGTCAGGTATTGGAGTGCTTTACATGAGCATTGGTTACTTCACACAAGAACAAATTCATTTTGGTTTTAGACATGGGGAGACTAAGTATTTTGACCAGAATCACAGAATGCTGAGCTGAAGCAGAAACTCCAGCCTGGTTCCCCAGTTGCAAAGCCTGCAGCTCTGTAAATAACATCACAACCTCTCCCCTAAGTGCAACATTAAATCAAGTGGTCAACTGGATAAAAAAAACATAAAGATAACAATTTAAAAGTGCTTTGTCGCTATTTAAAAACTCAGAAAATATGTCCTCATTTTAGTTTTTTAGAGCACTAACCATAATTTTGATGCAAATATGACCCTCTCTTATATGTAATTTCTAAATGAAATGCTCTAGGTATGACAGTTTTGATAACTTCGTTCCACACTTTCGTAATAAATATAGAATGTTAGCAATCTAGTTGTTCATTAGGATACTGTTGAGAGGCAGAGGCCAGTGGGCACGGACTCTGAAAATTGAAGGCAGGTAGGAGGGTGCAGAGGCAACAATTTGACCACACGGGGCAGGCAGGAAGGGCAGTGGCAGCACAACAGACTGTGCTCCTGTCTACAATCTCCTCTTTTTCAATGTAAGTCAAGGGTGGAAATCAATTCCCCAGTTCAAGTTCAAAATGTTAGCCAGTATGGTACATTGGATCATGGAAGGCAGGAGGAATTGGGGTAAGGACATGGACTCGGATAACAGAGGACTGGAGGGACATTGAGAGGTGTACCAAACTAATATATGATGTTACTCCACATGAAATCACTCAGCATACCATCACAACGCAATTTTATGTCCGCAGAAACCAAGACTCTGCATGTTTTTATATCGATGTAAAGATAACGAACAATGCATCTAAACATGCAGAAAGTAAATTTACAACGCATTTTTTTCCGTTTGCTTTTTCCACGAAAACAAATGTAAAAAACATGCTTTTATTTCAATGTATTCACGTATCTTCTTGCACAGGATGATGGGAAAAATGGGGGTATTGGGTGGTTAATTATTTTTTAAAATACTCGCGTACTTGTACTTGATGTTAAATACAGGGGTTTTGGCTTGGTAACTAATATTGTGATTGTGCGCCTCCCTTTGTTAGGAGGGAGGCGGTTTGCAGCGTGGATAAGTGGTTTTCTGTGCCCTGTTGACTGGGTGGGGGGGTGGCATCCCACCCAGGGATGTAGGAGAGCGGAAACACATTGCTGAAGAGACTTCAGTGCTGTGCTTTTCCATTCTGATATTTTTATCCTGTGTGTCATATGTGTGCCCTTCGACTTCTCAGCCTACAAGTGCTCGATGCTCAGTGTGCTCTGAGCCGCAGGTCGGGTTGCAGTGACATAAGCCTGCTACTGTTTCTTGATTGGTACCAGATGGCAGTTTTATGGCCCTCTGCCTTCGGCCTCCTCCCTGTTTCTATTGATTGTTCTCTGACAGAGCTGGGAGCGGCGTGTGACATTTGTGGATTGAAGTATAAGTATGCTGAGTGAAAGTATTTGCCTGATTAAATTATACGGACTGAAAGTATTTGCGGGATGAAAGAATGCGGAGTGAAAGTATTTGCGGAGTGAAAGTATGCGTGGTTAAATTATTCCACACAGGGCATGAGGGACAAAAGTGCAGCACAACAATCCATAGAAAGCAATAGGGAGGGCACATGACCATGCACATGGACAGCAGAGAACAGAGTGGAGAGATGCAATGGTAGCTAGCTGACCATAATGGACAGACAGGAGAGAAAGCTGTAGCATAACGGACCATACAGGGCAGGAAGGATGGATCAGGGGGATTACAATGGAACAGACAAGCCAGGAGAGAGGGAATATGGGTCGGCACATGGGAAAAGAGGGCTGGGGGCAAGGGGGTAGGGCAGGAGCAGCAAGATGACCATGGAGGTCATGCAGGATGGGCACTAGAAGCAAAAAACACCATGGAGAGCAACAGAGATACTATAATGGCATACACACAGACAATGGAGGGAAGGTGGGAAAGGGTCAGGGGCAGCTAGCTGACCACACAGTGAAGGTGGGAGGGGGCGTGGCAGCACAGAAGACCATGCAGGGCAAGCAAGAGGGTTAGTGGCAGCACAATGGCTATGATGGACAAGAAGGAGGGTGGAGGGGCATGCACAAAGGACCATGGAGGATAGAAGGGAGGGTCAGGACCTGGGCACAGACAATAGAGTTCAGGGGAAGGGGCCTCACAACAGACCACGCGAGGCAGGCAGAAGGAGCAGTTGCAGTGCAACAGACCAGAGAGGGTAGAAGGGTATGGCAGTAAAATGGACCACGGAGGACAAGAGGAAGGGGATAGGGGCATGGAATATGGAAAGGCAGGGTGGAGGTGGCAGGAACAGGTTACAGTCATCTGAAAATGCTAGGCAGGTGGGAGCGGAGTGGCAGCTCAACAGAACACTCAGAGTAGATAGGAGTGCAGGTTCATGGATCATGGTTGGCAAAAAGGATGGGGCAGAGGCATGCACACAGACATCGGAGGGCAGGGGGAATGAGAATAGGGGCAGCAAACTAAGCACAGAGGCTAAGCAGGAGGTCAAAGATGGGGCATAGAATTGGGCAATGGAGGCCATGAGGAGTGGTACATCATACTAAATGGAGGGCAGTGGCAGCACATCAGACCATCATGGCAGGACGGAGGAGGCTAGTCGATGGATTCAGACAACAGAGGATAGGAAGGAGGTGGATGGGGCAGCAAGCTAACTGTTCAGAGAAGGCGGGAAGGCCACTGGCAGAACAACGGCCACACAGGGCTGTAATTAGGGAGTAGGGACATGGACTTGGCAATGGAAGGTTAGGAGGAGGAAAGGCAGGAGCAGCAAGCTTGGGTCGGGGCAGCACAATGCCAGGCCCTGCTTCCAACACCCCACTATCCATAGTGATATACGTCTTTCTTAACGTTAAAATAAAACAAGAAATTTGCTGAAAAAAACAAATATTACAGGGACGGTATAGTTAGACTCAGATTTCACTCATACACAACCAGTAAACATCAACAGTTATAGTTACCTGAGATAACTATAACTTACGCCCCCGCAATGTACTGCTAATGACCTCAGACATTACATCATTCATGACATGGTCAGTTACATCACTCATGACATCTCAAATGAGCTGTGAATAGAATGGAACTATAATCGCTGGAACTTTATCTCTGGATAGTGTGTGTATATTAACACACCTTTTTTTTCTTTTCTTTCGTGTAAGAACCATTATAATATGCAACATGCCCAGATTAATATGGCCGATAACCTTTAACTTTAAAGCAATGTGTAGTCCATTGTTTATGTTGATGTTTGCAATCCTAAGTATGTTTATTATGAATAAGTCACATTGACGAACATACAGGTATTGTGGTCACGGGGCAAGATATGCTGACATGACATTGTGTGCATATTAACACTTGTTTTCGTTTCTTTATTGTATCAATTCCTGAATTTTCACATTGTGACCAGGCCAATATGGCTACCAGCTTTTTGGATTAAAGTAATATGTACTTAACGTTAAAAAACAAGAAAATTGCTGGAAAAAACAAAGATTACAGGGAAGGTATAGTTAGACTCAGATTTCACTCATACACAACCAGTAAAATTCAGCAGTTATAATTACATGAGCTCACTATAACTTACGCCCCCTCAATGTACTGCTAATGACCTCAGATATTACATCATTATTGACATGGTCAGTTACATCACTCATGACATCTCAAATGAGCTGTGAATGGAATGGAACTATAATCGCTAGAAATGTATTTAGGGATAGTGTTTGTCTATTAACACTCTTTCTTTTCTTTCGTGTAAGAAGCATTATAATATGCAACGTGCCCAGATTAATATGGCTGATAGGCTTTCACTTTAAAGTAATGTGTAGTCATTGTTTATGTTGATGTTTGCAATCCTAAATATGTTTATTATGAGTAAGTCACATTGACGAACATACAGGTATGGCGGAACGGGGCAAGATATGCTGAAATTACATTGTGTGCATATTAACACTTCTTTTCTTTTCTTTTTTGTATCAATTCCTGAATTTTCACATTCTGACCAGGCCAATATGGTTACCCGCTTTTTGGATTAAAGTAATATATAGTCCTTTGTTAATGTTGGCAATGTTAGGCATTTGTACATTTAAATAAGGATGCTACAATGACATCTTGTATTGTTAGCAAGGTTCGGACGAGCTGAAATGCGTGGATCACGTCCTTTGCAGATTAAATACTTCCAAACTACAACCTGAGTGCTGATTCATTCCTTGTAAGTGTTAGAGGAGATTACATACATATTTGTAAAATTCACTGAAAAAAACGCACGTTTCAGGGACATTATAGTTAGAAATTAGCATTTAAAAAAACCTCAGAAATTCCACAGGTTTCATGGACATCCTAGTTAGTTGGACATTTCAGTCGTACAAAACAAGACAAATTCGGCCGTTATAGTTAGTCGTGTTAACTATAACTCGCACCCCGCAATGCACTGCTAATGTCACATATTACATCACTCATGACATGGTCAGTGACATCACTGATGACATCACTGATGACATCTCAAATGACATCACTGATGACATCATCCACGTCATCATCTGATGCACCTCCTCACACCCTAAAATACGGTCTACCATTCTCAAAACCATAGACACACCAATACTGGTACAGCTACAATATTCTATGCACTATGCATGCAGACCTCTAACCAGCTACTTACTATTGATACGCTCTTCTAAATACCCAGTTAGTACCTATGTAGTCTAGGAATCCTTCTGTCTGTCCCATGCACTTCTCCATTCACCCATCCAGCACTATCTACGTATCCTATCACTTCACCAATACCTAAGCTCTTATAAATTCAGCACGTACTTTCTTTGCAACACTGAAATTACTCCAGTTATTAGTCATATACTTAAGGAATGGCGTAGTCGCTAATACAAGTACAGGTACAATATTTTGGAAACTCTGCATGCGCACCTCTAACCAGCTACAAACTATTGATGCGCTCTCTAAATACCCAGTTAGTATCTATGCAGTATTGGAATACTCCTATCTGTCCTATGCAGTTCTCCAATCACCCATCCAGCACTATCTGCTTTTCCTATTACTCCACCAATACCTAAGCACCTATAAATTCACTATCCACTCTGTTTGTAATACTGTAATTACTCTAGTTACTAGTCATGAACTTAAAAAATGGCCTAGCTACTAACACAAGTACAGCTATAATATTTTGTGTACTATCCAAGCAGAACTCTAACTAGCTACATACTATTCATACGCTCTTCTAAATACCCAGTTAGTACTCATGTAGTGTCAAAATCGTCCAGTCTGTCCCATGCACTTCGTTAATCACTTATCTACCACTATCTACTTATCCTATCACACTACCAATATGTAAGCACTTATAAATTAAGTGTTCACTCTGTTTGTAGCACTGTCATCATTCCAGTTAGTAGTGGTATTCTTATAAAATGACCTAGGCACCAACACAAGTACACATAAAATATTCTGTGCATAATCCCTACAAATCTCTAAGCATATACACACTATTGGTCCACTCCATTAAACTGAGTCCCCATGCAGCGTAGCATACCTCCTGTCAGTCTCACGCAATTCTTCAATCAACCATCCAGCACAATGTTCTTATTGTATCAGTCTGCCAATACCTAAGCACTTATGGGGCAGCTTTACAAGCACCCTGCACCACTAATACGTCACTTTTTGTAACGTAGTAATGGTGCCAGGGACTCTTTCAAATTTACATGGAGAAGAAAAGCCACCCTGCATGGTTTTTCCTCTCCTTGTAAATATGGCCCCTTCATACACATAACTTTCCGTTGAAGGGGCGTTCCATAGGTGTTGCTGTGGGTGTTCCCACATCCGCGCACCCACTGTTATGTGTACGCTTTGGGTGTGCGACTCTGAAAAAAATTGGAAAATAATATAAATATATTAAAATAAAACAAAAAAATAAACAATATTTCAGTGTGATTTGAAAAAAAATTAATTTTCTGAAAAGTATATAATATATAATGTTATTTAATGAATACAATATTTATAAATAAACAGTTAAAAAACTGTAGAAAATCAGTACAAAAATATAGGTAGAACTACTAATACACTTAAAAATTATCATTTAAAAAACCTTTGAAATTCACTGAAAAAACCATAGGTTTCAGAGACGTTATAGTTAGAAATTAGCATTTAAAAAAACCTTAGAAATTCACAGAAAAAAACATAGGTTTCAGGGGTGTTATAGTTAGCTGGACATTTCACTCATACAAAACCATAGAACTATAACTTGCGCACTCGCAATGCACTGCTGATGATGTCACATATTACATCATTCATGACGTGGTCAGTGACATCACTGATGACATCACTGATGACCTCAAAAATGACATCACTGATGACATCACTGATGACATTATTCACCTGACAATCTGATACACCTCATCATACACTAGTAAAACCTTTCATCACTCACTGTAAAATACAGAGTACAATATTTGAAACCATTGACACACCAATACCAGTTACTACATGCCCACTCACTGATTCCTAGGTCTACACACACAACTACCCATTCAACAACAGAATCATTTATACATGCAGTCACTAATTAATAGAACACTATCAAAAGCACTTATATAGACATTGACAAATCAGCAGTCATATTAGTCGGTTATACAGTCATCATACTCCCTCATGAAAAAAATGAATCACACTTACATTTACTCACTTACACAATTATACACACAATACCTCATTTATTCAAACTCATAGTAACTCATGGTTAATATGTTAAAACATCACCATTACAATTATACACTCATTCATATAGTTAAACTCAAAATCACTTACTCTTATATATACTTATTTATATACACCAACTCTCACATACAATGCCTTTTATTTTTTTACTTGTTGAAGATGTACAACTAAAACATATATTCGCTCACGAACACACAAATAAATACACTCATGCACCCAAACAACTGTTTCCACATGCACTGTTAAACCTATACACCTAGTCAATCAATCATTCACACATCTATGCATTGAGTTACAGACCCCATCCAACTACACACAAACTCAGTGTCCCATACAAATACCCCACCAAACTAATCAATAACTAATATACACACTCATGTAGTTAGTGACCAAATGATGCAACATGTTATACAACAACAGAGACAGTGATGCACAAATTCACATAGTTTAGTTGCTAATCCATGTGTTAAGTGAGACACTTTTAAGTACTCATTTAAACAGACAGTCAGACAGCTACTAAATCCTCCATCCAGACGGCCATATATACACTCAATCTTCAATACAGATTGGTATATATATGCCGAACCAGTTAATTGTGGCAGGATTAATTTTATGGGAAAATAGGTAACCCAGATACTGTTGTGATGTGTAGCCGATATACGGCGTGAAGGCGTGATCGCAGGATTATGCGCATAATATATATATACGCACTCCGGGGGTAATTCTCAGATGTTATTTTATTATATTTGCAACAGACGCGTTTGGGCGCTCCGCCTTCCTCAATGTTACAAACATTGTGGGGAGACGCCATGTTTTAACGACAATCTCTGCGTACGTTTGTGATGAAAACAAACAAGGGACTTTGATCATTTGCCATATTGGGTGCTCTACACATTGTGCATCACATTATGTTCAAGTAAAAGAATATTTACATCGTAGCTCATCTATTATGCATTTAGTTAAGCTGAAAAATGCTTGTATCATTTCATAAGCAAAAAAGGGATTTTTTACGCGCACATTATGCATTCGTGTCATAACATTATGCGCATAATCCTGCGATCACGCCTTCACGCCGTATATCGGCTACACAACACAACAGTATCTGGGTTACCTATTTTCCCATAAAATTAATCCTGCCACAATTAACTGGTTTGGCATATGTTGTTCGTAAAAGCATTTCGAACTGCACTCCTGATGTCTAGTAACAGTGCCTATTACCGGCAGAGCCATCTTGGAATTCCATACCCAGATCAAAATATATCATTTGGCCGTGTATCGGCATGATCAAAATACTTGAACATATTATGTGACGCTGCAGTTAATAAGGCCGTGGATCGGCAAGCCTCCCTTGACATAAAATTGTTTTCCAAAATCTCCTTTGCAACTTAATTTTTTCTCTTTCATGTTTTATCAGTTCAAAGATTTCATTAGGGAAGGGTCACTCACACTTTATACAGTAATTTATCAATAGTATCAGAAAATTGAGGAATTTACGAAATTGCAAGATTACAAAATATATATGACTAGTCAAATGTAGTTACATGTTTAAATTTCGAAGAATATTTTTTGTGAAATCAAAACTTCACATAATCATTAATTTCATTGTTTCCATGTTGATGTCACACAGTAATATAACTCGGTTTTTGGTTCAATTGTTTATCACTCAGTTTTGTATCCTGTTCTCCGAGTATGTTCGGGTATCATTTAGAATCCAATATGAGATGCCAGTTCCTCTCCCGCATTTAGTCCCTTAGGATATTTAGTCATTAGATCTATTATGTACCGGGACTAAAGTCTTCTTAGCCTGTGGAGTCTATCTCCCACTCTGGGGCCTTCGGGTATGTGATCCATGCCAAAATATTGTAATTGGTGTCTGTTGCTAGAAAGTTTTTCTTGGAAATGTCGGTCGACAGGGTATGACTGATCATTTTTGTCGATCGCCCTTAAGTGTTCCAAAATTCTAAGTTTTAAAGGCTTGATCGTACTCCCGATATATGATAGTCCACACGGACATTTGAGACAGTACACTGCATACGGGGTATTGCAGGTGAGATATTTATTGATTGTTTTTATTATCCCTATGTCCTGTATCTCATAACTCTTTACCCTTTTGCTGTGCGCACAAGCCTTACAATTGTGGCATGGATGAAAGCCCTTCAAATCTGCAAGCGTATTGGGTTTCCTTTCCACTTTCTTCAGGTGACTTTGCACCAACATATCTTTTAAAGATCTAGATTTCTTGAAAGTTGCCAAAGGAAAAACAGGAATATCATCTTTTATGCAACTGTCGGTCTTTAATATATGCCAATTTTTTCTGAGCATATGTTTCAAATAGTTGGCTTCCGCCGAATATGGGGTTACCAGCCGGAATTTTTCCATTTCGGTACTGTCATCAGCAGTTGTTTGTTTCTTGTCTTTTAGTATGCTTTGTCTTGGCAACAAATTCACTTTGTGCAATGCACTTTCCAAAGTGGCCGCGGCATAACCTCTCATCTTGAACCTGCTGATGCACTCTGATGCTGCAATTTTGAAATCTGAGTCTCTGGTGCTGTTGCGTTTGAGCTTAAGCAGCTCCCCATAGGGGATACTCTGTATTAATGCAGTAGGATGATTACTAGTTGCATACAGAACAGAGTTACCCGCTGTACTTTTGCAGAAAAGCGATGTCTCAATCTTGTTGTCCACTATGAACACTTTTAAATCAAGATATTCCACACAGGTGTTGCTGATGGATCCACTGAATTTCAGATTTCTATCATTCCTATTGAGGATGTCGATGTAGGCTTTGGCAGTATGTTCTGATCCTTGCCAGATTATGAACAAGTCGTCTATATAACGACACCACTTGATCACACAGCCTTTTTCACTATCCACTTCTAGTGACCTGGGCACCTGCTCCTCCCACCAGCCCACGAATAAATTTGCGTAACTGGGGGCAAAGCAGGTGCCCATCGCTGTTCCAGACGTTTGTCTTTAGTAGACATCCTCAAATAAATAATATTGTTTCTCAAACAAAATTCCACAAAGATTGCCAGCATCTGGTTGTGTTCCAAAAACCTCAGTTGTCTCTTCTTAAGATAATGTTCCACTGCTTTAATGCCCTTGTCATGGCTGATGCACGTATATAGACTGGTTATATCTAATACTAATATTCTGTAACTGGGATCCCATTTGATTTTTTCAATTTTTGACAAGAAATCCTTCGTGTCTTTTATGTATGAGTCCAGTTCTTGTACCAAAGGGCTGAGAAAGTGATCAATGAAAGTGGAAAGATGTTCGGTTAGACTGTTTTGTGATGAGATTATCGGTATGCCCGGGGGATCAATGCTGTTCCTATGTACTTTTGGAATGTGATAAAATGTTGGTGTTATGGGGTTGTCACTTCTCAAGAATAAATATTCCTCTTTTCCCAGCATATTTTTGCGATACCAGCTGTAAATCAGTTCATCATATCTTTGTATGCTGGCAACATATTTTTCTTTCGTTGACAGCTCATAGTTCTCTGTATTAGATAGTTGTTTCATTGCTTCTTTACAGTAGTTGTCCCTAGTTTGTAAGACGACATTCCCGCCTTTATCAGAAGGCTTAATTATCACACTTCCATCTTGCATTAGATCAAGAATCGCTTTCCTCTCATCTGGATTGATGTTATTGTTTCTCTTTCCTCCATTTTTCCAGTTCTTTGTTCTGTATTTCAACAAGTCATTCGTCATTGCTTCCGAGAACACATCAATCGCATCTGGTGTTAATTGTGGATTGAAATGAGATCTAGGCTTATAGCCGCTCTCCTCTCTTTGTTGTTCAATTTCTAGAATTGCAGCTCTCATTGCTGCCTCATCTGTGGGTGAAGGGAGCTGGCTCATGTGTTCTTCGAGAGCTAGACCTGCAGGGGCTTGAGCGCGAATATATATATATATATATATATTCACTGAAAAAACCATAGGTTTTACACACGTTATAGTTAGGAAGTAGCATTTACAAAACCTATCAAATTCACTGAAAAAACCATAGGTTTGACACATATTATAGTTAGCTGGACATTTCACTCATATAAAACCAATGAAATTCCCCCGTTATAGTTACATCAGCTAACTATAACTCGCGCGCCCGCAATGCACTGCTGATGATGTCACACATCACATCACTCATGACATCATCTATTAAATGGGTTAGTTTTGAAAATTACATATATTTTATATATGTAGATCTGAAAGTTGGTTGAACAAAAATGTAGTATATAAGTGTATAAACGGTTGCTTTTTTGGTGAAAAAAAGATTCTATAACTGACTGATTAAATATATCTTAATGAGTACATGGGTTACTGAGTAATATTTAAATATATACCTATCTTTGTCTGTCTATCAGTTTCTATTTTAGTGGCTGAATGTGTTGATGAGTAGCTATATCACTGATACATTATATCTATATAGGTTATTGTTTCTTTATTATTACCAAGAGTGTCTCAGTGTCTAAGTGTTAATATGCTACATTAGGAGATTTTACATATTGCATACATGCAAGAATCAGTGACATACTATTCCTATATGTTGTAGGCAGCATATATGAGATGTTAGATGTTATCAGTGATGTCAAGAGTGATGTCACTAACCATGTGATGAGTGATGTAATATGTAACATCATCAGCAGTGCATTGCGGGCGCGGGAGTTATAGTTAGCTATAGTAACTATAACGGGGGAATTTCATTGGTTTTATATGAGTGAAATGTCCAGCTAACTATAACATGTGTCAAACCTATGGTTTTTTCAGTGAATTTCATAGGTTTTGTAAATGCTACTTCCTAACTATAACGTGTGTAAAACCTATGGTTTTTTCAGTGAATTTCATAGGTTTTTTAAATGCTACTTCCTAACTATAACGTGTGTAAAACCTATGGTTTTTTCAGTGAATTTCATAGGTTTTTTAAATGCTACTTCCTAACTATAACGTGTGTAAAACCTATGTTTTTTTCAGTGAATTTCATAGGTTTTTTGAATGCTACTTCCTAACTATAACGGATATACCTAAAATGGATATCGCCTTACCAGGCTTTCGTGCGCGACCGAGTGCGCGCACCCGCCTATATATTTCGTGAAAACTTTGCAATTTGAACTTATTGAATTTCTTCATAGACCCATCAAAGAACTTATAGTACGTCAAAGATACTGAACCTAGGCTTCTTTTTTATTGTTATGAAGCTTTTCATTAAATGGAGCCGAATGTCTTTTTAAACTTTCGTGCGTGACCGGATGTTCACACCTTGGTATTTTTTTAAGAAATATAAAAGGTTTTATAGTTTAATAATTGTATGCTTGAATCGAGCTTAGAAGATATACAAAATCCGGATTTGTTTGGATCTACTCCTTTTCACGTTTTGAAACTTCGCTGAATTTGACCGCTACTTCAAAATAACGTACGTGACTAGATACTATCATCGCGTACACGTCCTGAGACGCGCATGTGAAGTCATGTGACTTGAAAACAACACTTCCAATTGGTTCTTAGTAGTTTCTATCCTGGAATTTACACGGAGCACTCCACCCACTTCCCTCACTATCTTTTCTACTCTCAAGAGAGAACAACGTCCAACATCTTTCGGAAGACTTTCCTGAAATGGCTGCCGTTCCGCATTCATCTTCCGAATCTGAAGAAAATGAGCGACTACCTTTAAAAAGAAAAAAGGAATCTTTTATTTGGCAATTTTTCACTTATCCTGAAGAACAAAAGAAAGTGAATGCGCCAAAAGTAACCTGCACGATATGCAAATCGGTTCTCTCAATAGGAAATCCAACAAAAAAATATTCCCTTTCCATACATACCATGGTGCGGCATGTCAAACAAGTGCACCCTGTGGAATTTGCAAAGGCATCGACAAGAGCCCTGGCCACGCTATTAACATCAGAAGTGGCCAGCACATCTTCTGGTGGACGACCTGTATCTCCATCGAGTGCTGAGATGGACTTGAGACCATATCTTGCGAAGGTGACATGAAATGCAACGAGTGTGGAGAAATTCTTCTGTACGGAGAGCAGAGCCTCATTCTTATTAAACTAAAAATTGAGAGTCATAAATGCCCCGAGAAAAGATAAATTTCTTCATTTCATTTTGATCGTGTGTCACACTTAAAAATGTCGTTGCAAGTTTAAAAAATCAAAAACAACATAACACTTGTTTTAAAAAAAAAAAAAGGTTCTTTTCAGAACTAACTCTTTGTACCAAAAAGAGCTCCAGGAGCATATTATAAAGGGGGTTTATCTCCGCTTTTTTGGCTTTCTTTCGTGCGCGACCGGGTGCGCGCACCCGCCTATATATTTCGTGAAAACTTTGCAATTTGAACATATTAAATTTCTTCATAGACCCATCAAAGTACTTATAGTACGTGAAAGAGACTAAACCTAGGCTTATTTTTTATTATTATGAAAATTTTCATTAAATGGAGCCGAATGTGTTTTTAAACTTTTGTGCGTGACCGAATGTACACACCTTGATATTTTTTTTTAAAATATAAAAGGTTTTATAGTTTAACAATTGTATACTTGAATCGAGCTCAGAAGATATTTAAAATCTGGATGTGTTTGAATTTACTCCTTTTCACGTTTTGAAATTTCGCTGAATTAGACCGCTACTTCCAAATGACGTACGTGACTAGATACTGTCACCGCGTACACGTCCTGAGACGCGCATGTTAAGTCATGTGACTTGAAAACAACACTTCCAATTGGTTCTTAGTAGTTTCTATTCTGGAATTTACACGGAGCACTCCACCCACTTCTCTCACTATCTTTTCTATTCTCAAGAGAGAACAACGTCCAACATCTTTCGGAAGACTTTGCTGAAATGGCTGCCGTTCCGCATTCATCTTCCGAATCTGAAGGAAATGAGCGACTACCTTTAAAAAGAAAAAAGGAATCTTTTATTTGGCAATTTTTCACTTATCCTGAAGAACAAAAGAAAGTGAATGCGCCAAAAGTAACCTGCACGATATGCAAATCGGTTCTCTCAAGAGGAAATCCAACAAAAAAATATTCCTTTTCCATACATACCATGGTGCGGCATGTCAAACAAGTGCACCCTGTGGAATTTGCAAAGGCATCGACAAGAGCCCTGGCCACGCTATTACCATCAGAAGTGGCCAGCACATCTTCTGGTGGACGACCTGTATCTCCATCGAGTGCTGAGATGGACTTGAGACCATATCTTGCGAAGGTGCACATGAAATGCAATGAGTGTGGAGAAATTCTTCTGTACGGAGAGCAGAGCCTCATTCTTATTAAACTAAAAATTGAGAGTAATAAATGCCCCAAGAAAAGATAAATTTCTTCATTTCATTTTGATCCTGTGTTACACTTGAAAATGTCGTTGTAAGCATCAAAAGGAGCTGCGCTGCGCCCCTCTGAGAGGCCTCACTCCCACTGCTGCAGCGGCTTGGCAGTCCTCCAGATGCACAGGAACAGACCCTCCGATCCATTGAAGTTCTGTGTCGGTCTCAATGAAAATAAGCACTGAAGAATATTCAAGTATGTAGTACTCCTCCTGCTACAGCATACAAAATGCATTCTGTTAGGTATAAAAAAGTGAAACACCCACGCTACAATCATATAGAAGATTTCCTCTAAAGAAGCCTGTGAATAACTTTAAAACATCAGGTTAACCTTTTTTTACTCTCTCATCATGGTTAAAGATAAGTATTTACAATACTATATTAAACAATGCCATGGTTGTTGCTTTTTTATTTAAAGAATCTTGCAATCATTCACAAATCCAATACTCATGGCTTCTTTTTCGTGACAAAAATCTTGCAATATTACATATCTACATAGAATAACAGAAAAAACATAACACTACAAAGGCCGAACACTCTACTAAACGCAGATTTGTAACCTATAGGGCAGATTTATGTTAACTACTTCATACCCAGATATGCACCAGTTAATGTGCACCACAGTATACTAGTGCTCCGTCACCCATAGTGTGCCACATTTAAAATGTGGCGCACCATGGTACAAAAACAGCATACATGCGTAACACATCTGTGCTGAAAAAGTAATACATTGCTAGAGTTGCATCGCAAGTGTGATGCAGCTCCAGCAAGGCTCACCAGTGCACTATATCCACAATGCTGCGTCAATACCTACGCCTGCTTCAAGCACATGCACAGTTTTGAAACAGCATGGGCCTGAAAGTCACTGAGTGAAATCTCATGGATTACAGTCAGCCACTTTCAAGACGCATTCCTTCAGAGGAACACTTCCTTATGGTGCAGGGCTTTAGAATATGACATATCTCCTAGATCCATAACGTTTTAAATATGGTACATTATTTCCACTGTGCGAGAATCAAGAGGGAGAGAGAGGACCAGATAGCTAGTCCAGATCCCCGGATTATATGTAAGCAAATCAAAAGGAGACTAGCTAGAAAGGGGTTAGTCTGACATTATTTTGTTATTGTCATAGCGACTCAGTGTTATTGGCGGTGGCACCTGTTGGATGTCTTTAGAAAGCCCTCACCCACCAACCTAGTTGGTGGCATGCTTCATCATCGGGCCCACCCAGTGACACCTAGCGTGTCCCGGGTGTGCTACGACGCCTGATTACAGCGGAGCAGGTATGTCACTGTGTGTGCGGTGTGAGGTGTGTAGAGAAGTGAGGTTAAAACGGCTTGGCGGATGGTCCCTGGGGTGAGAAGACTTTATTAATAGGGCCTCCGTCAGCGGTTAAAAATAAGGCTGAGGGACGTTAGAGGCGGGTTACGACCTCCTACGTCCTAGGTGTGTCAACATGTTTCAGCCAGTGCCTTATATTAATCTGGCTTTCTTCAGGACAATAAAAATATGTGTAGGTTAAAATTAGGGTAAGTGTAGTGTAGTCTATGTGTCTACACGCCCTAAAGTGTATATAACTGTGAGAGGGGGGATTCCCTTCTCAAGATCACCTGTACATTTAACAATGAAAGACAGGGACAAGACAAACATAGGAAAAAAGAGTCACTAGAAAATATTGAGCATAATTTATGACAGCCGGCTTAATAGCGGATTAGTGCAGGCTATGAGCGGCTCAAGTGTAATGATACTGGTGGTATCATTATTGTGGAATCGCACTGAAATTCGAGGGTGAAGTGGTTAAAACAGCGGTAAAAAATACTGCAGTAGTGAATAGTGAAGTATTGTAGCGCAAGCACATTGTCTTACGCTTTTTTAGGCTTGCTTGTACTCCAAGGCTATTGAAGAGGCAAGGGGTGGCCCTGGTAGGGAGAGAGAGGACCACTGGGGTAAGGAGACCTGTGGGAGAAAGGGTAGCGCTTACCTATGGTAGGGATGTTCAGCATACTCACAGGATTTCTGGTCAGCTCCAGCGTGGGACCTGTTGTGCCTCCTTCGCATAACCAGTAATGAATGGCTGTGGTGGCCGGTTTTTATACTAACGTTAACTGCATGATTAGTGGCACCTGGAGGGAAGAGTAATGGTAGAAAGACTGGCTTTTTGGATCGAAATTGTGCTCAGGTGAGTGCCCTTCGTATCGCGCTGATGCGCGGAGTAGTGCCGCTAGCTTCGCGCATGCGTGCAAAGGTGGTGTTACCGCGCGCAAGCTGACCAGAAATCCTGTGAGTATGCTGAACATCCCTACCATAGGTAAGCGCTACCCTTTCTCCCACAGGTCTCCTTACCCCAGTGGTCCTCTCTCTCCCTACCAGGGCCACCCCTTGCCTCTTCAATAGCCTTGGAGTACAAGCAAGCCTAAAAAAGCGCAAGACAATGTGCTTGCGCTACAATACTTCACTATTCACTACTGCAGTATTTTTTACCGCTGTTTTAACCACTTCACCCTCGAATTTCAGTGCGATTCCACAATAATGATACCACCAGTATCATTACACTTGAGCCGCTCATAGCCTGCACTAATCCGCTATTAAGCCGGCTGTCATAAATTATGCTCAATATTTTCTAGTGACTCTTTTTTCCTATGTTTGTCTTGTCCCTGTCTTTCATTGTTAAATGTACAGGTGATCTTGAGAAGGGAATCCCCCCTCTCACAGTTATATACACTTTAGGGCGTGTAGACACATAGACTACACTACACTTACCCTAATTTTAACCTACACATATTTTTATTGTCCTGAAGAAAGCCAGATTAATATAAGGCACTGGCTGAAACATGTTGACACACCTAGGACGTAGGAGGTCGTAACCCGCCTCTAACGTCCCTCAGCCTTATTTTTAACCGCTGACGGAGGCCCTTTTAATAAAGTCTTCTCACCCCAGGGACCATCCGCCAAGCCGTTTTAACCTCACTTCTCTACACACCTCACACCGCACACACAGTGACATACCTGCTCCGCTGTAATCAGGCGTCGTAGCACACCCGGGACACGCTAGGTGTCACTGGGTGGGCCCGATGATGAAGCATGCCACCAACTAGGTTGGTGGGTGAGGGCTTTCTAAAGACACCCAACAGGTGCCACCGCCAATAACACTGAGTCGCTATGACAATAACAAAATAATGTCAGACTAACCCCTTTCTAGCTAGTCTCCTTTTGATTTGCTTACATTATTTCCACTGTCATTGTATTAAATAAAGTGACGAAATTGTGGCACAAAGAGACTCAACGTCAACATAAAGCTGCCACAATGTGTTTTAAAGTAGCCTTTAAATTACAACCAACACTCTCTTTGAAGAGACCCCTCAGGTTTTTTTAACACCTGTTAAATCCTTCCATGCTCATGACAGGGCCGCTCCGTCATGAGCATTGCCTGAGCTGTCCTCAGGACAGACCTGTTTTGTCATGGGCTTGCCGCTGTGCTTGCGCAGCACTAATATTGCGCCTCCATGACACGTGCTATTGACTAAGCGGAGCCATGACAGAACCACTGTATCATGAACACATCTCAACCGTGGCTCGTGAAGGAGTAGCTCTATCATGAGCATACAAGTACCACTCAGCCCCCCGGCCCCCTAATGCCGAGGCAGAATTGCCACTGCAACAAAGGACTTAAACTCCTGCAAAGAACACCATGTAACATTTAATATCATTTTCCACCAATGTTTTCATATATCAGTGTTGCTGAACTCACTCAGTGAAATGTCACTCATTTCATTAAATCACTTTTAAAGCATGCCTTATAACAATGCACCCAATCCTATGTGGAAGTGCTTATATTAAATATGACATTGCTTTTACCAGGATAGACACAAAATGACACAGTGATGTAAAAGTTTCTTTATTTTATATACTTACCTAAAAAATAGTAAAAAAGTAAAGTAAATTTCTTTTAAAAACGTAGTACCTGTGGAAGAAAAGTAAAAATAAGATTATAATGTACATTTCATAAAAGAAAAAAAAGTAGGAGTCAATAAGAGAGAGGCAGAGAAAACTCTCGGATGTTATTAGTTGTACTTACCTTATAAATAAAATATCTGTGGAGGACAGTAAAAAAAATCTGTTATAATAAATATTTCTAAATGCAATATAACAAAATAACTCAAACAACATATTAAATAGTTTATTTTTGCTGTCCTCAGAATACATTGATTTTCACTATGAACAGTGATTTCAATATTAATCATCATATAACAGCGGGAAAAAAAACCACAATCAAAATGATTGTCTTTAAAAAACCCATACAAAATCTCCATACATATTATAAATACCTGAAAAAAACATGTCTTAAATGTTTTTCTCAAATTCGCAATTTCTTGAGTAAGCACACTACATCTTCAACAGTTACAAACTAATTAAACTATACGACCTATTTTTCAATATATCTCAACAAAGCCCCGTGCAAGTATCTCCTATAAAAATCTATCTTAAGGACACATTTTCTTCTCTCATACCTTTCCGCGTGGCCAAATTGTATAAGTTAACTCATTATCTTTTAAATACCTCTCCCAAAAACTTGCGTCCATATAAGTTCTAAAATAATTATCTAAAGTACTCATTTTCTTCTCTCATATTTTTCCACGTGGCCAAATACTATGAGTTAAGTAGTTTTTTTCTGAAATTTCTTAATCTTAGTCTTATCTATTCTTTTGTGAACCTTTACAGTTAAAATTTGTAACATGTTTTATACCATAACACATTAACTAAATTTGTACCTGATGTTATCACAATGCCAAACACAAATTTCATTTATAGATTTGTACACCCTCAGTCACATGATATTTGTAAACAAGAAAGTTTCATATCTTTACAGTATTCCAAAAATAGCAGATAGGAGTTAGTTAAGGCAAAAGGCAAACGTTTCTTAAAAGTCAATTGGCTATCATTGCAAAGCGTCCAGCCACTTGCACACTTCAAATAAGCTGTATAATGTCCTGATGATGTGGAAGGCCCTTCATGAAAAATAATGGCTACAGTTACAAATGTTCTTCTAGAAATAGATACTTGAGAAGCCACAAAATTTTTAATTAAAGTTGACAATTTACTCCCATCAGCTCTGCATCGTTGAAACATTAAAATTACATATTGTCCATATCTATGGATAAATAAAGTTGATAACATTTCAGACTTACATTGAGAACAGACCATGTTCTGATGCGCATCTTTAACTAGTTTATTAAAAGACACTTCTTTACAGTCTGGTAATGTTAAATATATAAATCTTTCACTGTGTATATCAGTACTACTTGAAAATGAGCAATTATCACACTTATGTTCCCATTTATAAGAAAGGCCAAAAAGACTATCAATATCTACACCTTCATCTTCCAAAACTGTAAACATATACATGATAAATTCCTGACAATCTTGCTGAATATTCTGAGAAAATGGATTTACTCCTGCACATATGTCTAAAACATTCCTTAGTTCTGAAACACTTGCTACTTCACTATCACCACTACTTCATTTTTCAAATATAGAATTTAAGGAATAGCAAAATGTTTGCTCCTGATTTTCTACAATCTGTTCCCTAACATTTTTCAGAAAGAAGACAACATTAACTACTACATTTGCATAGCAGTTGACACCAGACCTGTTTTCAAACTTAAATCCAACAATCTCTTCAATACTAACCGTTTTCTTACGCCTACCAACAACAGCTACATCTTTTTTTCGTTGTTTCTCGACTAATTCAGCACATTTCTCCTCATTTTTCCTTTTCTGACCAACCATACGCCTTTCAAATAAAGGATATTGAGGTAAACTTGGAGCATATTCTCTTCTTAACCTATTATACTCCTTCACACAATTTAAATCTGCACTAATCTTTGTCTCATCATAATCAATTAGATAAAGTCCACATAAAGTTCTAACTCGCGATAAAGCAACATACACCATACCCTCTTTGAATACAGTGCTTCCAATATTTACCAAAGCACAATCTACACTTAAACCTTGAGATTTGTGAATAGTCACTGCATATGCCAAACAAATTGGAAATTGCTTCCGACGGACATATAAGTCTTTCACAGGCAAAAAACGAGTTGAACAGCAACTAATTTGTTGAACTACCTCTATTCCATCAAATTTTATTCTTAAAAATTCAATCTCATATCTATTTGTATAATCGACAAAACCAACAACATTACCCATTGCTCCATTTACCAATCCTCTTTCTACATGTAAATTTCTCCTTAAAATTATCCGACAATTTAAACATACATACAGATTTTTCTCTAAACCAGCAGTTTTAGATATAGTTTTTTTAAGAGAATCCAATTTTAACTTCAACTTTTCAGACAAAACAATAGTACTACCTTCATGCTCTATTCTATCTTTAGCTTCCAGTTTCTTAATTTCTTGATTTTCTAAATTCAACATTTTCTCATTAAAAACTGAACATTCTTTCAGAGTTGGTATCAAGCATATCACTGACTTATCTGCTACTTCTTTACTATATATTTTCTCAGATACATTATCTTCATTAGGAAACAGCTTGGAAAGTAATCGTGTTCATAGAGTGTGTTTCGCATCTTCAGTTAGTTTTCCAATCCTTATATCTTGAAGAATATTTCCATATTTAGTATCCTTTGCCTGACGCATATTTTGAATCAGTTCAGTATATTTGAAATGTGACCATATATTAACATTTCCAATACTGCCCAGGCACTTTCTGGTCTCCTCATGCGTAACACTTTCAAATACAGGTTGTCCTTTCACAGGAGTTAGCTGCAGTAGATCTCCAAAAACTATGACATGTTTACCTCCAAATAACACATCATACTCTGTCTTAAGTATCTGTTGAATTCTTAAATGCACAAAAGCAAGCATTAAATTGGATACCATGCTTACTTCATCAATAATAAGAAGTTTCATTTTTTTAAGGATTCTAGAAACTTCAAAACAAGCTTCTCCAGATAGCTTGTGATATTGTAATTTATTTTCATGTTCAACTGACAGCATCAGTAAACGATGTAAAGTAATACCTTTAATATTATGTGCTGCCAATCTAGTTGGAGCAGTAACAACACACAACAGCGTTGACTGAGTTCTTTGCTGTAAATATGTAGTAATTCCTTTAATTAGGAAACTTTTACCAGTCCCAGCTTCTCCACTTACATATAGTCGAATAGGTTCAAATGACATACATGAGCAATCTTTTCTCTCATGACGAAAGCCATGCTCAATGTGCTCTGTCACTTCATCATATATCTGTCTTTGCTCAACATTAAACTGCTTCTTTAATTCTTCTAAGTTGATTACTTCCTCTTGACCTTGCTGCATTGCTCTTTCCACCTCATCCATGGCGGTGGCTGCTTCATTTTGGATAATTGGTTGTCCCAGTGGATCTTGACTTAATGAAGCCGAACTTTGACTACCTTGTGAACTATTTCTAGCAATCTCCGCTGCAATTGTCGCTTCTTGCTCTATTTCATCATTCAACATTTGGAGATAATTACTAAAAACAGGACATTCAATACTACTTTTAGATGCGTTGAATGAATCTTCATAACTATCAAAGTCTCCAAGTAGTTCCTCTTCTCTACGTCATGGTTTAAAGAGTTGCAAAAGAGCAAAATAGTAAAATTCTCTTTTGTCAGGGGTTTCGCAACTCAGTTTCCGATGATTAATCAAGTGTCCTTTTCTTTGTTTCAGCAGACATCCTTCATGTCCAATTACAGCGTGTACACCTTTATCAATGTTCTCTGTAACATTCCTTTTAAAAGTGTAGTTTTGAAGTATTTCATACAGACAAATGTTTTCGAGCCGAGTACTTCTATTTGGATAGTATGTATCCAACATATTTGTTTTCAGAATGTCTGTAGTGTTTGGTTCTTTCTGGGCTAAATATTCAATTTCTTGCACAGGTTTCAGAACACGGTTTCGTGTTTCTGCAAGGCCCAAACTCACCCAGAGAATAGTCCTTGATTTAGCTTAAAGACTTGCTGATGATAATCGGTCACAACATTCATATGCTCCAATTTCTCGATGAGACAACATCTTCAAACTGTACGTATACAATTTCTTGCTTAGGCTCTTTTCATGAGAAATGTCTTCCCACATCTCCTTCAGTTCCGTCTTTTCAGATTTCGTGATGTAAGACATTACATATCGAGCCACAGCAATAGAATTGTCTGCAACATATTGTATGTCCATGTTAGCATTCCACATGGATAAAATGACTGGTTTATAGTCATTTATATATTTGGATTCTTCACCTCTTCTTAAATTGTACGTATTTTTAGGTGACCTTCTTCTGATATTATGTCGCAAACATGACATCAAATTGTTGACTCTTCCTTTTGAAAGTACCGGTCATGCAAGTCCAAAACGACATTTGGTGTAGAATTTGCTCTTTGATTTGAATTTTCGCCGACAACATTTTCCACAACGATGACTTTGAAAACGTAACACTTTTCCTCTTAAGTCCTTATCAGTTGTACTATTAGGTATGTCACAAGTGGCATACTGTTCAATAAAAGACAGAACAGTCTCATCCGAGTCTGTTCCAAATTTAGGAGCATCCTTGATCCATAACAGCATATGAATATGAGGAGCACCTCTTGCTTGATATTCTTTTCTCCAAAAGAAATCCAGTACTTCACCAAGAGGCGGATTTTTCTTGTTTGTAATGAAAGACATCATAGCTTCAAATCTATGATTAAAATATCTGCAAACATTAACTGGATCTAATGAACACAGTTCTCCAGGTGTCTTGTAGTTTATATTTTCTATGTTTCCATTCGCCTCCCGAAGAAATTCAAGTAAATCTTCCCAAGCATACTCTGCACAGCTTAGAGTTAAAAACCATGTTGGTGCTCCTAAGTTTCTAAGCATGCACTTCAAATCTCCATGACGACGGTACCAATACTCATTAGTACCACGCTAACAAGCCATTAAATTAATTAGGTGTGAATCCAAAACACTATCTTTCTGTTGCACTTTATCCATAAATTCCTTTGCTGAAATATTTTGCAGATGAACTTCACTTTTTAAGATATGGTTTACTGCATAAGACAGACCAGATAAGTCACTCTCAAACAGAAGATGAAACAAATATGGAATGCATTGGCGAAACCTCGGATCTTCTGCATATAATCTTGTTGTCCGGTATTCAGATGCAGGAATCTGCATAGGTCGATCATCATATCGTGTACCTTCACCTGTAGGGAATAACTGTGGAAAACAACGACCTTCCAAACTTTCTTCCCACACACTAATAAGATTTCCTTTCGCCTTTTTCATCTGAAATAATTCAATAGCATTCCCTATTCCTTCTTTAGAATGCAGTGGATGAACACTGTGATGTTCATAAATTTCTTCACTTCTGGATACGTCAACTTTTTCAATTTGTCCACTAGACAAATCACTGTCCTCTTCTTCACTTACATCTTCTTGTTCTACGTATACATCTTTATAGTACTTATTGTTTTGGACTAAATACAACGTTGCCTTTTTGACTTTTCTAACATCCACTAAATCTTGCCAGATTTACTTACTCTTTGTAGGTACACCATTAACTAGAATAACTAGCGTTCCTCTTCTACATTTTCAACACCAATTGTTTACATATTTTTTTTTAAATCAAGTGGCAAATATACAACTATACCCTTTAATCCTCTTTGTAAATCTGAAGGATTTAATTTACCAGTCTTAGGCTCCATACGAACAATAGCCTGAAAAGGATGTACACATTGAATCAGAATAGTCTCATAAGTATTTAAATCCATCAATTCTGATGGAATATTTATCAACTCTAGATTATTATGAACAGCTCTAGCTGGCATTTTATTTTCATTTAATTTATTATAACAATATTTACAAATACGTTGCTCAAAACCCAAATCAAAATAGTTTTCCACCAACAAATAAGTTGCAAAATCTTTCCATTGACCATTACTTTCATCTTCACTTTTTAAATATAAATCAACTAACCTAGTTTGACTTTTGTAATGAATGCGTCGACAACAGACACAAGAAAAATGTGGTTTCTTACCTGCAATTACCTTAAACTTTATTATTTCCTGTTCAAAATGTACAATATTAACATGTCCAACATTTTCTAACACATTTCCTTCTATAATTATATCAGTTTCTGCATTATCTTCCTCTGGACCAAAATAACTTACCTCAATTTCTGCACAAATCTTCTTAACATCTAATTCACATCCATGCAAAAGAGCACTATTTAACTGTTTAAGTTTAAGTGCTGGACTTTTTGCATAATACAACTTTCTCACTAATTTTCTCATTTTAGTATTATGGCTGAGATACCCGCCACCCCCTCTCAACACAATCCCCAAGAATTGGGAAACCGGAAACAGTTCTTGAACTTTTGGAAGGCGGGAAGGGAGTTACCCTTGCCGGCCGTATTTATTAAAATATGAAACAAAATCAAAACATTAAAATAACGGTTTCATATTATGTACAATTTCATTTCCACATTACGATGTTTGGCTAACCTTAACAGATCTCTAATACAAAGGTTCTCCTAGCCGAACTAACATCCTACAAAACATTTGACTTGAAATTGTACATCCTAACGTTAAGGGCCAACGGCAAGGTCGTAACCGGTGTCAGATCCCTAAACCAGAAATACCACCCTCACTTGTGAGGGGAGCGACCGCACAGAGGCGTACCTCAAGTGCATCTACCAATTTCCCTTGGACTTGACGGGGGCCCCAATGAACTCGACGCCATTTAACGGTCGTCCGAGGACTCGTGTGAGGTGTCTAAAAGGTAGCGTAAACCCCCTCCCGCACCCCACACAACTTACCCATCTGCCGTCGCAGATGTCCTGGCCCCGGGAAATTCCCCAGGAGGGCCCGTAGCCCCTCCTATCCAGGAAGGGGCCTTGACCACCTTTCCTTTCCTTCCGGCGGCCTATCCTTAGACAGGACCGCCTCCCCGTTGAGGGGCCAATGGCCACCTCCCCCGAGCGCTCCCATCCGTAATGGGTGACGCCCCCCCATAGGGATCTTCCAATTACTGCTCACCGATCATGACCTTACCGCCCGACCAAAATAAATACGACAATTCTACCTAACTTACTAAGATTACAAAACAAACATAACTTATTACAAGCATGACTACTGATCAACACTAGTGCAAAATTACTTTATTTGCAAAAACATACTGAAAATAACCATTCTTTATTGCATATTCAAAAATTTCACGACAATCATCACAACCTGCAAGAAACAGAGTTACCACATCAAAACTTTATTCAAAAACAACTGGCTGTCCTCAGGGGCTGGTGGGTGGGTCAAAATTGGCTCTTCGTTCCGTCTCGAGCTCAGGTGCAGCGGGGAGGTGCAGCTTCAGAGCACAGGAACAAGAGGATGCTTTCTTGGCTTTTTGCTCCTTTTATCCGTCTTCAGGGCGGGCGTAAACCCGCCCCCGCCTGCCTCCGAGGGCGTGGCCGGCCGCGGCAGTGTCTAGGACAACCCACTCTAGGGCGGGAAAAAGGCGCGCCCCGGCTATGCCGCTTCGGGCATACCAGCCGAGACTCGCCTCCCGCCCAAGATGGCTTCCCGGGGGGATCGTGGTACTCCACCATACGTTCAGGGGGACCGAATGGTCGCCCCTTTCCATATGGCTGAGATACCCGCCACCCCCTCTCAACACAATCCCCAAGAATTGGGAAACCGGAAACAGTTCTTGAACTTTTGGAAGGCGGGAAGGGAGTTACCCTTCCCGGCCGTATTTATTAAAATATGAAACAAAATCAAAACATTAAAATAACAGTTTCATATTATGTACAATTTCATTTCCACATTACGATGTTTGGCTAACCTTAACAGATCTCTAATACAAAGGTTCTCCTAGCCGAACTAACATCCTACAAAACATTTGACTTGAAATTGTACATCCTAACGTTAAGGGCCAACGGCAAGGTCGTAACCGGCGTCAGATCCCTAAACCAGAAATACCACCCTCACTTGTGAGGGGAGCGACCGCAAGGAGGCGTACCTCAAGTGCATCTACCAATTTCCCTTGGACTTGACGGGGGCTCCAATGAACTCGACGCCATTTAACGGTCGTCCGAGGACTCGTGTGAGGTGTCTAAAAGGTAGCGTAAACCCCCTCCCGCACCCCACACAACTTACCCATCTGCCGTCGCAGATGTCCTGGCCCCGGGAAATTCCCCAGGAGGGCCCGTAGCCCCTCCTATCCAGGAAGGGGCCTTGACCACCTTTCCTTTCCTTCCGGCGGCCTATCCTTAGACGGGACCGCCTCCCCGTTGAGGGGCCAATGGCCACCTCCCCCGAGCGCTCCCATCCGTAATGGGTGATGCCCCCCCATAGGGATCTTCCAATTACTGCTCACCGATCATGACCTTACCGCCACAGGCCGGATAGTTGACCGGCTATCCGGACCCCCCACTCCTGCCTAAAGGTCATGTTTTAAACCCTTCAACCAAGCTATGAGGTCTCCTATGAGTAACTCATTCCCCACCCGGGACAAATGAACCCCGTCCCCCAAATACATACTGTCCCCTTTGATACAACCATGCGAAACAGAATGCAGTGTACTTGAACGAAACAATCTACTCACTTTGTTATTTATTTTCCTTACTGAATGATTCAGAGCAGAAACCGAAATAGCCCCCCGCCACACTTTCCGTGGGATCATATGGGACCATGCAATTGTGCACCCTGGAACTCTTCTTGCCAACCAACTTACTGTGGAAAGCATTGCCTCAAGAAGAAGTCGTCTACCAGTGGCCACCAAATCGTTGCCCCCAAGATGGACTATGATTATAGACGGCGGTGACCTTGTCCGCCCTAACAAACCCTCGAAAAAGGATTGAAACTGGTCAATACAGAGCCCGCCCTTTCCGTAGAAGGACAACCTGTACCCGTATTCCCCAGCCACGTGAATCATATCACCTGCTTTGAATACGTCCGCGGCACGCCTCACGTATGAGTGGCCCACGACCCACACCTCCTTTTTCGCAGTCGGTGATTTCTGACCGCTGGTCCCCAGGTGTCGGGTCGACTGCACAGTCCGCCCCGCTTCGTAAGCTTGCGCAACTGAAAACCAAACAAAAACAAGAAGCGTGAGTATATCATTACAGCTTCACAACATGTGCAACCGCACATACCTTTTATAACAGTTTGAGGACCAACGCCCCACACGTTTTACTTCCTCTACACTCAGACCCTTGGCTGTAGCCTCAGTAGCAGCCCCTATCCGAAAGGAATGGGTCCCGAACTCGCCGGGGTTCAAGCCCGCGGCCGAAATCGACTTCGCAAGCACCCTCTGGAACTGAAACCTCGTCAGTGGGGTGGCGTCAGCGTGTCGCAACAAGGTCCCCCCCATGCTGCCACCCTCTGTGCTAAATATTCCTCTACGCACACTACAGGGCACATGGAAGAACCGGGGATCCTCTGAATGATTACGCAGTCCCCGATTGCACCCTGATCGTATTTGGACCTAACAAACGAGACCGTCATCGTCTCCCCCCTGACCTGAATGTGCTCCCGGCACAGTCCCCCCATCGTATCCCGCTTGTTCTTCGCCACTAATTCGCTTACCCGCATAGCCCCATGGAATGCTAGTGCAAATGCGGCTCGGAACAACACTGCTTCGTACTGGGATGATCACGTTGCCGGGAGTACGGACCATAACAGGGTCAGCCTATCCAGACCTATCGGGTGCCTCTCATCTACTCTGCGACCCTCAAGGCGTTGCCACCCACGTAGCGCTTTCTGCACAACGAAAGACGCTGTCGGGTCCTGGATCCCATGAGCCTTTGCCATAAAGGAAATGGCGGCCCGATGCCTCTGGGCCGTAGCTACTGATTTGCCTGCCTGATGTAAAGAGAGCAGAAATTTCACTACAAACTCTTCCTGACCCCAAAGTTCCCCCCTAGCAGTACCCAAAAAGGCCCAATAGGAACGGAACGCCCCTTCATATGCCTTCCTCGTCCTGGGTGCTAAACTCTCTCCCACGAGGTTTTGTAGTTCGGGGCACCGAGAGACCAGAGAGCTTTGGGAAAGGGTGCCGCCACCGGGTCCGCTGTGGGCAGAAAACCCCAGAAGGCCTGCATACGGAAACGAGAAAGCGCATCAGCCGCTTGGTTCATCACCCCCGGCACATGTCTTGCCCTAAACAGTACATTCAGTTGCATGCATAACAACACAATTTCCTTGAGCAGTCTCAGAATCAATTTGCATCGTGCTGCCTGACTATTGATACACTCAACCACGGTCATGTTATCAGACCAGAACACCACAGAGTGATCACGGAACCCCTCGGGCCAAGTTTTCAGTGCCACCAAAATAGGGAAAAGTTCGAGAAAAGCAATGTTACTTGTCAACCCGCACTCGTGCCACCATGACGGCCATTTTTGAGCCGACCATTGTGCACCAAATATGGCACCAAAACCTATACTCCCCGCCGAATCTGTCCACAGCCCCAGCTCCTCGGAGGACACCGCCGGCCTGTTCCAGACAACTCGACCATTGAAATCCGCCAGGAATGCCAACCAAATGCGCATGTCCTGGCGAACCTCTGCCGAGAGCCTCGTGCGATGATGGCCTTCCTTCAGGCCGACCATGGCTTGTGCAATCGAGCGGGAAAAGGGGCGCGCCATTGGCATCACTCTCAGGGCAAAATTCAACTGACCCACCACCTGTTGCAATTGATGCAGGTTTACTTTTGTTGCACGAATACATGTCTCAAGGGATAACCTGAATTTTAACACTTTTTCCTTGGGTAATCGAAAACAACCTTCTACCGAGTCGAGCTCGATCCCCAGAAACTCGAGCAAGGTCGAGGGACCCACAGTCTTACCTGGTGCCAATGGCACACCGAATTGATTCATTAAGACACGAAATTCATGTAAAGCCTGTCCACACTCAGGATCCCCGGCTGCCCCCAAAAACAGAAAGTCATCGAGATAGTGCATAACATGTTGATAACCTGTCTTCCTTGTGAATACCCATTGCAGAAAACAACTGAACTTTTCGAAATAGGCACAGGAAATCGAGCACCCCATTGGCATACATCTATCCATGTAATAGCGACCCTGAAACTGAAAACCAAGGAGACGCTGATCGTCTGGGTGTACCGGGAGCAACCGGAACGCTGACTCGATGTCCGATTTTGCCATCAGCGTCCCGGGCCCCAGGCGATTCAACATGGCAACGGCCTCATCGAAAGATGCGTACCGCACCGAACACACTTCCGGGTCTATCGCGTCATTCACGGAAAGACCACGTGGGGCTGACAAGTTATGTATCAGCCGAAACTCACCCGGGTCCTTCTTGGGGACCACCCCTAGAGGGGAACAAACAAAGTTAGCAACCGGTGGCAAATCGAATGGACCGGCGACACGACCTCGAGTCACCTCTTTCCCAATCTTTACCTGTACCACCGCCGTGTGCTGCAAGACCGACAGTTGATTCTTACAATTTGCTACACCCTGAAAATCCCCCACTGGGATGCGGAAACCATATGAAAACCCGTTTCGTAACACCCCAGCGGAAGCATGATCCGGGTATTCGTTGAGCCAAGGAATCATTGCCATGGTATCAATCGGGGTAGGTAAAGGCGCCCCTCGGACTATATCAGACCTGTTTGGCGCCTCCCTTACCACCGTTATCACCCGTTTTGGCTCTGCACATGGACTCAGGATGGGACGGCTGCCCACACCCCCCACACTCATGTCTGAATTTGCATGACCCCTGGGGCCTCGTACATTTCCCTCTGTTAAAATTCCAACAGATCCCCCTTTTACCTGTGTTGCCACTCGGCTTCGAGTGGTACTCGTTACCTGCACCCGTCCGAAAGGGTGTCCCAGAGTTTTGGCGGGAAGATTCCCCCCCGTTACTCCCTAACAATGGTACCTTCAACATTCCTGTACTCTCCATTTTTTGCCATGACACGGAGTCGTAACAATCCCAAGTCAAAAATGGGTCGTGTTCCTTAGCTTTTCTAAAAAGATTGTCATAGCAGAACCACTGATTGCCCCATATGCTACGGAATACTCCATGATACGTGATTGATAAATTGGCAACTCGGTCAGCAACTCGGGCCTGCGCTCGCCCATGATGGAGGTAAAAATGGCCCACGCTCTGCCCCAAGTACCAATGTTTTCATCAACCTTAAAGGCGGCCATTTTTGCGCGCCAAACACTCGGATGCATGAGCTCCTTTTGGCTCTTTACATGCTCCATCTCGTAATGATCGGTAAGCAAAGAAAAAATGTTCACATACTTATTCGCCCAAATCTTTTCCTTAATTTCCAGTGGAACATGCTGAGCCACCTTTTCCCTTCGTGAAGGTACAGACCCCTCCCCCGCGATCGGCAATGGCCGCTTACCTGAACCAGATGCTGCATCTGCCACCGAACCTGGGCCTGATGCGTTAACAGAAGATGGTGCCTTCGCAGCCTCCCTAGATTCCCGCAGTTGCCTCATTACTGCCCGGGCGTTGTCAGCCGTGGTGCCCTCGCTATCTTTTCCCAACCACGCTGCCAATTGTGCCGCTAACTCGGGAGGCATATCCTCCCCGTTCATGGGGGTGACCACCACGGGGATCGGATTCCCCCCTTTAGGCACCGGGGTTGGCTCCTCAAGTGGGGTATCGGGAACCGGGGTTTCCCCCCCGAGTGCCCCCCTTCTGGACCTCTTGCCTCTCCCACCGGGGACTGCTCCCGGCAAAGGCCGTTTCGGTCCTCCCTCCCCGTCCTTAGCCGCCATCTGCTTCTTCAAATCGGCTACCTCCTTCATGAGCATGCGGAGCATCTGATCGGTACTGACCCGCTTCCCGACTTTCTTGGACATTCTCAGACGGAATATCTGTAAGACAAAAAGAAAGATTACAACGCTCAAAATTGGCTCTTCGTTCCGTCTCGAGCTCACGTGCAGCAGGGAGGTGCAGCTTCAGAGCACAGGAACAAGAGGATGCTTTCTTGGCTTTTTGCTCCTTTTATCCGTCTTCAGGGCGGGCGTAAACCCGCCCCCGCCTGCCTCCGAGGGCGTGGCCGGCCGCGTCAGTGTCTAGGACAACCCACTCTAGGGCGGGAAAAAGGCGCGCCCCGGCTACGCCGCTTCGGGCATACCAGCCGAGACTCGCCTCCCGCCCAAGATGGCTTCCCGGGGGGATCGTGGTACTCCACCATACGTTCGGGGGGACCGAATGGTCGCCCCTTTCCAGATGCACTGCTAACATCCTGAAGTGATGAAACACACTCTGGCATATTTTTTTAGAAAGACAAGCCAGAGAATGACCTTGCAGACCTATTTTTTCTCGCACTCTGCAATGATCTAATTCTTGCAACATTACAATTTTTATTTAAGACTTTCTTAAGTGTACTTACGTAAGAAATTGCGAAAGAAATCAATTGAATCCTGTCGTACATACAAATGCTACTACAATTCCAACTGTAAACAGGAACATTAGGACGTCCCTCTAAAGCTTCTCCAGCTATCACCTCTTCTGCATTTCTAACCACAATTTTCTCTTTCTCAATTAGAATGTTCAGAAGTAGGAGGCGCACAGCTGGTTCATGCAAAGTTATAAAAATATAAAGTTCTTTAGTGTAATTTATGGATTGGGTGCTCCCAACAGGTAACGTGTCCGTCCGTAACACGTCTATTTAACAATACATCATGTGTCACCATGCAATCATGGTGACATCCCTGAATGTCGGGCACTCCATTAGGTTCTCATAGAAGTGAGACTCCAAGGTGAAACATAGAAAGTTCAAAAATGAATTTTAATCATTCATCAATTGATTTTTTAAGTTCATCAATCCGTTTTTTCACGTTAAATGCATCCAAAGAAAATTATCCCAATGCTCCAATGCATTTCGGGCTAAGGCAAGCCCTTCATCGGGGAGCCACTGCAATTAAATCAGACATAGCTATCAGTAACAGGTAAAACAAGACTGAACATTGATAACATACAAAAATGCAAGCGAGTGAAATCTAGGTGCCGGTAACAGCTGTAAACGTGTGACAACGGGTGTTCAAAAAGTGTCTAACGGTATTAGCGGGTGAAATCCAAGTGAGGGTAAACAAGAGAGAAAAACCATAAGAGTGTCTAGCGGTAAACGCTAATCAGAAGTCGAACTCGTGAACAGCGCAAAGGCGCTGGGTGGAAACATAAGTGAATTTAACCAAGACGCGTGCGGCGTTAAACATAAGTGAATAATAATGAATTTAACCAGACGCGTGCAGCGTTAAACATCGTTTTTCCGTAGTGACAAGGCGGTTAGGAACCAAAGATTTATGGTGGCTATTCAATTACTCACGGTGAATGGGATGGTCGCGAGCTTCACACGCCGGTATCAGTGACATAGGAGGTGTGGTGAGATTAGTAAGAAAGGAAATCAAAAAAGGACTACCGAGTGGATGACGAAAAACGTGGTGGCCATCTTGGAGCGGTTACCAAACAAGGTTGTGAGTGCAAGAGAAAGGTGTAAGAAGAGCCCAAAAAACAGTCAAAGATTATTAGAAGTAATCGCATGTAAGGGAACAATAACAAAGATGTTTAAACAAAGCATGAAAATTCCAAACGATCATTAAGACCAGTAGGTTTCATTGTCTGCATACGATAGATCCAGGCCATTTCCCTCTGTAGCAAGTGCTTATTGTTGTCCATTCCTTCAATTTTGCGCACTTCTTCCAAAATTAAGAACTTCAACTGGGAAACATTATGTCTGTGTTCGTTGAAATGTACGGCCACATTAGACTTGGTGTTCTGGAGTCTGATATTGGATTTATGCTCGTTGATGCGAGTCTTTATCTTTCTTTCGGTCTTTCCTATATAGCATTTTCCACAAGGACATTTGATCATGTACACAACGTTGGTTGAGTCACATGTGGCATCTACGACCAGTTTAATGGGGTTGCCTCTCATTGGATGATTAACTGTGGTTCCTGAAATGATATTGTTGCAGTTCCCGCAATTTCTACATGGTCTTGTTCCTTTCGTAGATATTTTTTCTTGGTGTTTACTTGTCAAAAGTTCTTTGAGATTGGCACTGCGGGTGTATGCGAAAAGGGGTGGATCCTTGAAAGTAGTACCGAAATCCGGTTCGATACTCATAATGGGCCAGTGTCTTAGAATTATTCTTTTGTATGTGGAACTCATGTTAGAGAATTTGGAAACAAGTACCATTCTGTTACTGGTTTTGGGAAGAGCCTTGATGAACAGTGATTCTCTCGGAGTGTCTATGGCTTTCTTCTTAGCGCTTTCAATGAGAGTGTGGGGGTATCCCCTAGTTAGAAACCTTTTTCCCATTTCATGTAGTCTGATCAGAGTGTGCTCAGGGTTAGAGGTAATCCTTCTAATCCTCAACATTTGTGATGCGGGCAGATGTGTCTTCAATGAGCCTTGGTGATGGCTTGAAAAATGCAAAGTATTATTGCGGTCAGTTTTTTTGCGAAACAGATCAGTTTCAAAACCATTGTTGGTGATGGTAATCCTAACATCCAAAAAGGTGATAGATTTATTATCAATCTCCCAGGTGAGTTGTATACGTTCATTTGCTTGATTTAAAACGGAGAGGGCCTGTGATAAGGATTCTTTTGTGTCTTTCCATACGATGAAAACATCGTCAATGTACCTTGCGTACATTTTAGTGTTGTTGATCCAAATCGGGTTGTCATAGATATGGGTCTGCTCAAAGTACTTCATATAGATATTGGCGTAAGTAGGCGCCGCGCAATTACCCATCGAGGTTCCAGACAGCTGTAGAAACCAGTCGTTATCCAGTTGAAAGTAGCTTTGATACAGGGTAAACATAGTAAGTTCCATGAGAAAGTGTTGCATATCTGGTTCAAGGTTGCTCTCCAGGATGGATCTCTCCATAGCTTCAATGCCCCCGGCATGGGGGATGGAAGTATATAGGGAGCGGACATCCGCTGTGCATAACATTATCTGTTCGTCTCCTGTGAAGTTCACTTCAGCTAGTTTTTTCAGAAAATCGGCAGTGTCCTGAATGTAACTCTGCATGTTCCTGACGCTGTGTTGTAAATAGCGATCGATAATTTTTCCGACTGGTTCATGCAATGAACCTTTCGTAGAGACTATTGGCCTAAAAGGGGGATCCTCTAGGCTCTTGTGTATCTTCGGTATAAGGTAGATAATGGGACTCCTTGGAAATGGTTTCAGTAAATATTTTTTTGTCCTATCATCTATGGTACCATTTTCGTAAGCTTTTTGTACGATATTAGTCAGTATTTCCTTGAATTGTGTCGTGGGGTTGCCTGGTAATTTCATGTAAGTTTGTTCGTCTTGGATGTGTTCTTGCATTTTGCGGTGATATAAAGATGAGTTCATTATCACTAGGGCGCCGCCCTTATCAGCCTTAATGCATTTGATTTCTTTGTTTTCAGAGAGTTTTTTTAAGGTATCCTGATCTTTTTGTGTGATGTTCTTTTTTTGATTCTTCTTTTTGTAGTTTAATTTCAAAATATCTTGGTTCACCAGATTCTTAAAAAGATCAATACTTTTGTGGCTTATGGGTGCTTCAAAAGTGCTTATGGGTCTGAGACCCATGAGTAAGTCTTGTTTATTGGGCAGTGGTGGTAGTACATGATCAAAGTAATGTCGTAGTTTGAGTTTCCTGATGAATTTGTATGTATTAACCTGTAATTCAAGAGGATTGGTTCTGTAAGTTGGTACAAAGGATGTACCCTTGGATAATAGATCCATTTCATGTTTGCTTAAAGGTGTATCAGATATGTTAATGATCAAGTGTTCTTCTTCTTTTTGTCTTTCAGTGTGCTCCGAGTGCTCCAATGAGCTGATTCTTTCTCTTTTTCTTTTTCTGAGACCCCGCCTGGGTCGTTTATAATGTCTCTCTGGATCTATCGTATGCAGACAAAGAAACCTACTGGTCTTAATGATCGTTTGGAATTTTCATGCTTTGTTTAAACATCTTTGTTATTGTTCCCTTACATGCGATTACTTCTAATAATCTTTGACTGTTTTTTGGGCTCTTCTTACACCTTTCTCTTGCACTCACAACCTTGTTTGGTAACCGCTCCAAGATGGCCACCACGTTTTTCGTCATCCACTCGGTAGTCCTTTTTTGATTTCCTTTCTTACTAATCTCACCACACCTCCTATGTCACTGATACCGGCGTGTGAAGCTCGCGACCATCCCATTCACCGTGAGTAATTGAATAGCCACCATAAATCTTTGGTTCCTAAGCGCCTTGTCACTACGGAAAAACGATGTTTAACGCTGCACGCGTCTTGGTTAAATTCATTATTATTCACTTATGTTTAACGCCGCACGCGTCTTGGTTAAATTCACTTATGTTTCCACCCAGCGCCTTTGCGCTGTTCACGAGTTCGACTTCTGATTAGCGTTTACCGCTAGACACTCTTATGGTTTTTCTCTCTTGTTTACCCTCACTTGGATTTCACCCGCTAATACCGTTAGACACTTTTTGAACACCCGTTGTCACACGTTTACAGCTGTTACCGGCACCTAGATTTCACTCGCTTGCATTTTTGTATGTTATCAATGTTCAGTCTTGTTTTACCTGTTACCGATAGCTATGTCTGATTTAATTGCAGTGGCTCCCCGATGAAGGGCTTGCCTTAGCCCGAAATGCATTGGAGCATTGGGATAATTTTCTTTGGATGCATTTAACGTGAAAAAACGGATTGATGAACTTAAAAAATCAATTGATGAATGATTAAAATTCATTTTTGAACTTTCTATGTTTCACCTTGGAGTCTCACTTCTATGAGAACCTAATGGAGTGCCCGACATTCAGGGATGTCACCATGATTGCATGGTGACACATGATGTACTCTTTCTCAATTACACAACCATCCTTCACCTCATATGCTCGACCACTGGTGTCAACTGCATGCAACAAATCGTTACTTTGAAAGTAACTCTCTTCATTAAAAAATGGCTCAAAAGTTGAAGTATGCATCCACTTCCCAGAAAACACTTTACAAAAATTACTCCTATTTATGTGTCTCTTCCATTTACTTTTAGCTTTTAAAACTCGTATTGCCTTATTTAGAGTATTTATTCTATTAAGTACTAAAATAAATAATTTTCTTTTTGTCTCAAATGCGCGCTCAACAATACACTCTATATATTGTTTCTTCTTAAGAAAAGCAGATCTTCTTTTAGAAACTTTCTCCTTTTGTAATAAATTCGAAACTACTCTGTTGTAAAACATACGCTTCCTGATTTGGCTAAATTGATTTGTCCGGGTTTTACTGTACACTTTTTCCTGTCTGTTGATTCCAGAAACATTTTTATCTTTGGTTCCATGTATCCTTCTTGATACTAGTATACTTTTTTCCTTGTGGACTTCAATACTAACATTTTTCCTTCCCAAAATTGCTTTCAAAAACTTTTTGGTTTGCTTACCAGGAGCACTCTTCTTTTTATCCGTCCTTTGTTCTTTTGATAAATCTTGAATTCCTTTCTTCTTTAAATTGTAAGTCCGTTTATAGAGCTTTCTTTTTTCAGTTCTGGTTGGCATCCTAATTTAAAATTTTGATGAAATTGTCAATCTGTAAAACACAAACATAACAAATAATATAGTTGACTACTAGCATATAACGTACAAATTAAAACCACAGATTCATTTTCTAAGTAGAATAAAGAAAATAACAGAAAGTCTCTGAACAGAGTAGCAAATCCTGTAGTGAATGTTGGTTCTAAATTCATCACACTCCATATCTGTTTTAACATTATAGACAGTTTTTAATTCTAATTTTTAAAGCATACAAACAGTACACTTTTTTCAAGAACTATCAATCATCGTAGATGTTTTAATCTTTTTTACTACAATCTATTTTACACTTCATGAGAACATGTCTTATCACTCTCATAAAGCAGATCATCGACGAATAGGACAAGAAAACTGTCTTCAAGAATGCTTTACTATCAAAATATTTTTTATTTATTTAAAAGTTCATAATTTAGTAGAACTTCCAGCATTACATCATCAGGGACTTCTTCAAGTCCAAAGTCCTCATCTCCTTCTACCATCTCTAAGTAAGCTGAGTCTAAAGACATGTCCATAAAATCATCATTTTCATCTATTTCCTCTTCAAAGACCGCGTCTAAAATTTCCTCCATCACTTCGTTAATGATTTCAAAATGAATTTGTTTCTCTTCTGAGGAATTCTCCATAACTAGACTCAGTTTATTTTTCTGTATCCTTTTAAAAAAATATAGAGACTAAATTATATCTTTTTTTATAAATGTATAACTTAAAAGTACCTTTACTAATTTTTAAACTACATATATTTTTATAATTTCTAACTTATTAACTCTATATATTTTAAGATACCACGTTCCTCTTGTTTTGAAAAGAAATTTTCAATATAAACCTAAACATTAACACTGATCTTTTTTTTCCATTAAATAATTACTGTTCTTAAAAGACATTTTACTGTAAAATTTATTTTTAGATTTTCTAGATATCACAAATATTAATTAACTGTACAATTAATTTTTAGAGACCCATTTTTTGAGTTCACCAGTACAAAGTGCTATGTAAACTATATGCACTCTGAAGAGAAAGCTCACACTATACAAACCATAGCATTCACTTAACAGATTACTACTTCCCACAGAGACAGTTCCTTTTATGTTTCAACAGCATACTCACCATGTAAATGTCATAGCATATACAAAATGTCATACTAACCATGAAGAACCACCTCATAATAAACATCTGCATTAATATGTAAAACAGTGCCTATACATAGTATAATCACAGATATGCAGGAAACATGCCCATCACACCTACAACCATATCATAATACCTCTCTGTAAATGAAGGAGAAAGAATGCCAAACATAATGCAACAAGATTTCAAAAATAATGAGCACTTCACAAGAATTAAGTAATAGAAACCTGAAAGAATTATACTCCAATGATTCGTAAATCTGAACTCCATCAAAAAGAACACATGCACCAACCCATTAAAAGATAATTTCAACTGTCAGTGGAGAACATCTCAAAATACATATCTAGTATAAGCAGATACAACCCATGTGAAAAATTCAAGATAAAATCATGTTCCAAAATGAAATTTTACAAACATTTTAAAAAATCTTCTTTATTATTTTCATGTGCACCCCAAAAAATTACCTATGCAAAAATACCAACTCACATGAAAAAAACAATATAATTACTCAAATTGTGTAATTCAGAAGGCAGGTTGTTGCTTTTCAGCACCAAACACTATAAAAAAGAAAATAATAAAATGTAATTAACTTATTACAGACTTATTTCTTACACAACATACAGCCATTATAGCAAAGAACAAGCATAACAGATAAATTCCCCAAGATACTCTATCATTAGAATAAGATACAAAATGTCTCATTTATGAAAGCGTTGCGCCACAGATATGTCACTTTTTCCCATGTTAAAACTGATGCACCAGCGACACTAGGCCTTCATAACTAAAAGCCCATGTGACGGAGAACAAGTGCATAGACAGAAAATACATGGCCGGTCTTAGGCATATGCAAGCAGTACACCTACACAGGACCATCAAACCCCAGGGGCCACCATGTTAATATATATCCTTAATATAATAATCCTCTGAGGATGGATACACATTTGCATGGTGGCCCATGCCAGGAATTTGGCGTCCTCTGGCTCTGTTCCACTTCCAAACACCCTGACCCCCCCCTCTTCACTGAACTCCGCACTCCACCCCACCCGGACCCCCTGTTACGGGGCCCCCTAACTACGCTCCCTACCCAGGGCCACCATGAGCCTAGAGCCGCCCCTGGAAAATTTATAAGACACAGCAATAGTAAAAGTCAAAGAATAGCCAACATGCTGAAAAACTACACAGTAGATAAAGAAACATATTTTTTAGATAACTCCATTGAAAAACATGTACTGATTTTTTTAATCTACCATGCATCTGGCCCTCCAGGAGCGCTTTGAAAACTCCTGCTTTAAACCTTTACATTTCATTTTTAAACTATACACACGTTTTTTTTCAAAGCTGCATATTAAACGCCTAAACACTTTTCCCTTTTTAGAATCCGAAGCCACAACTGCAACATGACTAATGCACAAATTAATTAGTGTACCTTTTCTGTTTTTTTACTCTTTATATTCTATAAATTTCTTCACATAAATGGATAGCAGCGGCTCACTACCTCCTACAGTCATAAAACTAAATTGCTCCCTTTCACTTACAAATGCCTTTGAGACGGCAAAAAAAAGTCGGGCAGATTTACAATCCCTCTACGCCACTTTGCCATCACTGTTAACATATGACAAGTGAACCAAAGTGCCACACGGACCACGTTAATCTACCCCTAAATGTTTATACAAATAACTTAACTCAAACATGTATTCAGTCGTCCACATGCAGACACTTTCAATTACATTTTTCATTTAATTAGAATCCCTGTAATGTTGCATATCTTTTTAAAAATACACCAGTGCCTGTTATTATGAAGATTTTTTTTCATTCTTCAACAGTGATATTTTTTTTTACATATAATGAAAATCACTATGACTTTTTAAACGACAAAGCTTACGCGGTTAAAATCACTCTGCATTTGCTTCCCTTTAAGAATGTAGTTTATCTACCCCACGCATGTGAACCTTGATGTTTCCATCTGGCAGCAAATACCGACCTTGAATCACAAGACATGAACAACAGCCTTATTGTCACAAAAATAAGTTAGCATAGCATCTGTTTGCACACATATCTTTCACTTAGCTAATATTCACAGACAACAGCATTCGTTATGAAAGAGTGACCTTCCTTTACAATTTGCTGAAGTAACTCCCTTAATTTTTTACGCATCCTCCACTTCAAGAGAGGCTATTTTTTTTATAACTACTAAGCAATGGTTTAGTGACTACTCTGCCAGAAATTATATCAAGTCATTCTGCTACTCTTCACTCCATAGTCGCCGACCTATTTCTGTGGACTTCCTGTTGAACTGCCAGTGCTGCGACGTTTGTGTTCCCATCTTGTTTATTTCAAAATGGATGTCCCTCCTATCTTCGCAAACGAGCCGGAACACTTAGAACTATTTCGCCAGAGAATGCTTGACTACTACGGCATCTTAGCACTCTCGACTTTGAATTCTTCATATCGATTATCATTTCGATATTCCTATTTCACCTGTGTACAGCCTGTATTTCATTGCCTGAGCTGTGATTTCATGTGGGCCCTGGACTTATGTCTCTGCAACTTGGTACCTCCTGAAGTGAATTACAATCATCTCATGAATCCGTTAATTGATCATGAACAGCTTTGTTACAACGGAGGGATTATGGCCTTTGCAGCGATACAAGGAGTTCTCGGTCATTGGAATATATTCGCAGCGGCGCACGATTTCCTGACACACAGCTACATTGAAAACCCACCGAGCTGTCCTCTTATGGTAATAGAGGCTCCGGTAATAACAGATCATGAATGCTGCTTTCCTCTTTTCAATTGGATGGCTGACATGTTTTTGGATGGTAACAGTGACTTCCTGTTAGAAGCAGTGGCTGCCTACTTTGCCTACACAATGGTAGGATGACTCTTATGCAAGCCATTGACGTCCACATTTCGTTTTGCCTCCCTATCTTTTTCACGTTTTCTTGGATATTTTTTTTTACATGAACAGACCCATTGGCTTTACTAACAGTGGACATTATGATTTCGTGCTGGTTAAATTTTGGTTTTTTATGTGGACTAAATTTTTTTCTTCAACTACTCGATTTTGAACTGTATTTTCTATTAAACTCTAATCTCAACAATTCTATTGCATATCTTATCTTATGTTATTTCAAACGTACTCGGAGCAAAACTTGCTAATATATGCTACGTGTGCCCTGATTAATGTGTAAATATAGAATGTGTTTTTTATAACTGTAAACGCCATTTCGCCTTTGAACTGCTTATTTCCGCCTCACACACCTCTGCTCCTTTAATTTTCCATAAAGTAAAATATTTTTTAATACATAAGAGAAAAATATATTCTTTCAATAATATTTCCATTGTTTTTCGTACTGTATTTCAAATGCAATACTGCAACCTTCAAAAGATATCTCAATACAGTAGTTCTTCTCAACACTGATTTGCGAACGATCCAACAGATTACATACATGCACCTCTCGCCATTTTGTCGCTTTTGGCGCATTTTTTATCCCTTACACAATAGCATAACACAAACTTGATAGTGCTTCGCATGTAGAGAGCTGATTGATAAAGAGATGATGTCTAACCACTAGCATTTTCATGTATCGTTCCAAAAATGAAAGGCCAGAGACCTTCTTCCATTTATTAAAATATAATATACTTCCTCATAAGAGTGTACAATTAATTTTGCGAAACCATATTCATTTTTCATTAACTATACCGCTTGTATTCTATGTACTAGTGACTATACCGATTACTTTGTTTTTTGCAATGTCTGTACTCATATTAGATAAGGGACTTGCCTTGAAAACAGTGCATTTCTGAATAAACATTTCAAATATACACGTTCTCTCTTTTAATCCATAATCTCAACTGAAATGATTGCATACTGAAAGAGTATTCATATGTTCCACGTAACTTCAGCTGTACTAACTTAATATTTTCTTTTGTCGACTTCACTTACTCATACTAGAACCCGCAGGCCTATAACGGCCCGTGAACCCTTTCTTAGTAGGTCGCACACCATGCAGACAGTTGTACCTCGGTTAAAAAATAATTTATTACTGTTACCAGGCACCGCCACAGTTCCGCTTGACTCAGACTTAATTACTGCTCCCCCGCTTCTACAGACCAGACGCTATGTTGTATTTCACTCCTTATCACGCTTTCATCTCCACAATAACAAACACTTCTCCGCCAGCCACCAAAGAACAGAGTGCAGATGCAGAGGCATCAAGTAGTGAAATATAACATACCCTCTGCTCTATGGAAGCAACCGAGCGGTAATTGTGAAAGAAAACATTCACTAGCGTTTCAAAAAAGCAATGCAATTATATAAATATTTTTTAGAAAACGTTCCAACTACTTTGATGAGACTATCTGTGTGTGCCTCCACAGCAAGGTTCCTCAGCCCGGACTGAAGGCAGACACAGACAGACACACACACAATAAGATAACACAGGGCAACGGAGACGGGAAACAGAAGAGAGATGAAGATGCAGTCAAACACCAGAAGTGAGAGAGATATTTTTATACTCCGTTTGGTACCTCAATTTATGAACGCATTTACTGCACAAATCTGTGTACAACCTCATGGTCAGAACTTTTCATTTTATTTTACTCGACCACCTCCCCCTCTCACCCCACCAGTGCAAGCCGCGGCCACAAACCACAGTGTAATTTTGTCGTCTGTCAGAAACTTTAAGAATTCATTAAGCATTACCACTTTTTCAAGACGGTATCACATGTAATGTACCAACTTTTCATTTTATTTCACTCGACCACCTGCCCTTCTCACCCTACGCCCACCAATGCAGGCCGTGGCCAGAAACCGCACTATAATTTTGTCGTTTAACAGAAACTTTGTGAATACCTTAATCATTACCACTTTGGCCCCCTCCCCCTTCCCTCTCACCCCACCCCCACCAGTGCAGGCCACGGCCACAAACAACACTGTAATTTTGTCGTCTGACAGAAACTTTAGGAATTCATTAAGCATTACCACTTTTTCAAGACTGTATCACATGTAATGTACCAACTTTTCATTTTATTTCACTTGACCACCTGCCCTTCTCACTCTACGCCCACCAATGCAGGCCGCAGCCAGAAACCGCACTATAATTTTGTTGTCTAACAGAAACTTTGTGAATACCTTAATCATTACCACTTTGGCCCCCTACCCCTTCCCTCTCACCCCACCCCCACCAGTGCAGGCCACGGCCACAAACAACACTGTAATGTTGTCGTCTGACAGAAACTTTAGGAATTCATTAAGCATTACCACTTTTTCAAGACGGTATCACATGTAATGTACCATTTTTTATTTTATTTCACTCGACCACCTGGCCTTCTCACCCTACGCCCACCAATGCAGGCCGCGGCCAGAAACCGCACTATAATTTTGTCGTCTAACAGAAACTTTGTGAATACCTTAATCATTACCACTTTGGCCCCCTCCCCCTTCCCTCTCACCCCACCCCCACCAGTGCAGGCCACGGCCACAAACAACACTGTCATTTTGTCGTCTGACAGAAACTTTAGGAATTCATTAAGAATTACCACTTTTTCAAGACGGTATCACATGTAATGTACCATTTTTTATTTTATTTCACTCGACCACCTGCCCTTCTCACCCTACGCCCACCAATGCAGGCCGCGGCCAGAAACCGCACTATAATTTTGTCATCTAACAGAAACTTTGTGAATACCTTAATCATTACCACTTTGGCACCCTCCCCCTTCCCTCTCACCCCACCCCCACCAGTGCAGGCCACGGCCACAAACAACACTGTCATTTTGTCGTCTGACAGAAACTTTAGGAATTCATTAAGCATTACCACTTTTTCAAGACGGTATCACATGTAATGTACCAACTTTTCATTTTATTTCACTCGACCACCTGCCCTTCTCACCCTACGCCCACCAATGCAGGCCGTGTCCAGAAACCGCACTGTAATTTTGTCGTCTGACAGAAAGTTTACGAATTCATTAACCATTAGCATTTTTTTGACGACGGTATCACATGTAATTTACCATTTCTCTCTCTATCTGCATTATCTGTCTCTCTGCTAATATCATTTTTTCACTTCATAAGCAACTTCTCTCATTATATATAAAACCTGCAAAATCTCACAAATAATTACTCTCTATATTAAACATATTTTAAACTTCATATTTCACTTTTAAATGGAAAAATCGTTTTAGAAATACAACACATTATGACAGCCAAAAATGAGTTTAGTTTCAGACTATGAGCAAAATCAATCAATGCTTGTGACTAAACCATATTTTACGGTACATGACAAAACACACTGTTACAGACTTACCTTTACCAATGCTTTGTACGATGTACAACAGTGACAGTCACAAAACAGATATTCGTTTGACGGAACTCTCAATTATGCTTCTTTCACTGCAACCAAAATTCAATGGCACAAATATCCAGTCAATACAGACTCATATATGTCTCTTCAGCCAATCATATTTCGTCCCGCAAAATTTTGAACTCAAATTTACATTTCAGTTGGTTCTCCCTCACAATATTTTTAATGTCACATAAAAGTCACCCATCCCCCACTGCCAACTCTGGTTGTTTCCATGGTATCACCTCATTCTGCACCTGGCTGAAGGCACAGGTCAAAAGTTCATATCTCAACGTTCTACAGCAAACTAAGAAGACTGTTTTCCCTCCAGAAACACCTGCCTATCCACAGCTCTGTTACATATCATTTTTTTCACACCCAATAGTACTTTTGCTTTTACATAACATTAACATGCAACGTAGTCTTCAATCTTGAGGTATTAGAATCAACCAATCATTTTTTGTTTTTCAACCACACCAAGCCTCATCCATTTTTTTATCCTGACTTTCAGCTTCTAACTACCATTCCACTTCCAGAACCCATTGGAGTACGAGTGCACCTGCCTTGAAAATGAAGGTTTGGCTTTTAGGACACAGCTATATTTACTGGAGTGGAAAATATGCATCAAACAGACGAATTTCCAACCTTGATTTACCAAAGGTGCAGATAACGTGGATTGGCCAAAGAGGACTGAGATGTCACCAATTAATACCAGAACCAGACCTTATAATTGTGCACTGTGGTGGGAACGATCTAGGCACATTGACTGGGGTAGGTCTGGAAATGCTTCTAAAAGACACCTTTCGACAATTGATGACACTTTTTCCTCGAACTGCCTTGGTATATTCCAATATATGCCAAAGACAGAAATGGAATTGGTCCAATCAACATTGTGCACAAATTGAGAAAGCAAGGAGACATGTAAATAAATCTGTTTCTGCTTTCCTCAGAGATTATAGCATGGGTTCTATTTACCACAACAACTTGCGTTACCACATGCAAGACGTCTATAGGAGAGACGGTGTTCATTTCACGGATGAGGGAAACAGAATCTTCCTCTGCAACATCAGGCTCTGCATCGGTACTTACTTATAAATGCAGAAAAAACTAAATTAACACAAGGGCTCTTTTCAGAGCCACCTTATATCTAAGCACTCAAACTTCTGATTTATCTCCATTTTCACACTCTTGTAAATAGGTGTGCGCGACCGGGTGTGCGCACCCCGCAACTTTTAAAAAAAATATACATATATATTTTCGCGTTTAAGGGCCTTACTGCACACCCTGAGAAAACCTACGCCGCAAGACAATCTCTACCTTCTCCCCTTTCCATGTTCCAACGCTTTGAAATGAACAATTACTCGCAGTGACAAAATGGCGGTCAACACTTCCTGATTTCCTTCGAATCGAATGTTAACAGACGTCACGCAGCAAAAAAAAATTCCGCTCATGCGCAGCCGCTTGGGTGCGCGCAGCCGCTTGGGTGCGCGCACCCGTGCGCGCGTATAGATATATAATTGACTTTAACTTTAATTTTCTCAGCAACTACTGAACGGATTTACACCATTCCAAAAAAAGCGTAATCTGCGAACCGGACTCTACAGTTGCCAAATTTCTTATAAATCCATTCAGCCGTTCGACCTGTAGCCGTGTCTAAACGTCCTATGGAAAATAACATGGAGAAAACACGTTTTGGGACCTCCCTTTTATCTCAGCACCCACTTGACCAATCCCCCCCAAACTTTCAGGGAAGGAGCGCAGCGGACTGAGCCATCTTCTTTGAGAAATTCGCAAAGATTCATCCAGCAGGGCCAAAGTTAATCCAAATAGAATGTTGAGGATTTTCTATGGAAACTAGGTCCTAACTATAACTACCTACTGGCGACCGCCAGTAGGTAATATATATATGTGTATATATATATATATATATATATATATATATATATATATATATATATATATATATATATATATATATATATATATATATATATATATATATATATATATATATATATTCACTGAAAAAACCATAGGTTATAGACCGTATATAGTTAGGAATTTGCATTTAAAAAACCTTATTTTACTCACACAAAACCATTGAAATTCCATATATAGTTAGTTGCAATGCCAAACAAGAGTTGTTTGAAAGACTCAGGAATAGAGGGTATTCCAGCAGCAGTTGCAAAAGAGCTGAGGAAAAATGTAAAGGAAAGAACAGGAAAGATCTGATCTTCCCCAAGACCACCAATAAAAACACAACAGTTTTCAATAGTAAGGACCCTCCCAGATTAATAACGGGTTACAACAGATACCATAGTAACCTACGAAAAATCCTGAGAAGACACTGGCCCTTAGTCCGGGGAGACCCAAGCATAGGTGAATTGGTGGGCACTAGTCCCTCAATAACATTTAAAAAGGCAAAATCTATGAGAGAAGAATTGGTCTGCAATGCGCCTACTCTTAGGAAGACCAAAAATTGGTTAGATTCCCAGAGGGGCTTCAAAAAGTGTTCAAAATGTAAAGCCTGCACCTATGGTGTGAATACTACGAAAGTGCAAGTCCCTTTCAGGATTAAACCTTACATTTTGAGGGATGCATTCACTTGCAAGACTGACTTCGCAGTGTATGTGCTAGCATGTTCGTGCAGTAAAAGATATGTAGGCTCCACCATTCATCCAGCCCACGTACGGATCCTGCAACATTTGCGAGCAATTTCCAACAGTGATCCTACGTACCCCGTAGCGAGACACATTCATGAAACCCACAATGGAAATGCTAAAAACATTAAATATTTTGTAATTGACAGCATTCCCAAAAATGTTAGGGGAGGCAATCGCCGTTTGGCGCTGCGCCGCCTGGAGTCCAGGTATATCATACTACTGAACTCAAAGATCCCATTCGGCCTGAATGCGGACGAAGCCTTAAGTGTCCACCTATAATAAGGAAATTAGAATACACCCTCAGCGTTTCCTTTCCCTTAAGTACCATTCGATGAACATCTGCAGTTCAACTACCACACTTTTCACGGGATACTTATGGGCACATAAGAGCACTTTTCAGACACAGTAGTATGTCTGAACACACGGCACATATCACAGCTTTTAATTTTACACTTTATTGCACAACTAGACACAATTTGCCCTGGTTATCCTGTAATCACTAGCTCTTCTTAGAGTATGACCATTCATATGCCCATGCCCTTGTAGGTTGAGGTGATAATATAACACAATTCAACTAGGGTAGGACGCAATCTGTATTAACGTAGAGATTCCACTAATGTCTTATGTCAGTGTTTGCGATGGTCATATTTGACTAAGCAAGCCGTCAAGCCCACTAGGGCAGCAACACAAATTAACTCTAAAACGCGAGCAAGCGCGAGTTTCAGTATCAAGCATTCAGAAACTGTGTTGCCACAGAGGCGGCGGCGAAAATGCATTAGTATTATTGTTAGCCGATCATGACACCAACTATGACAGACGCGCACATTAACCTTGAACGCGTTTCAGCGCGAGGCATAAGTTAAGCCTTCAAACACGAGAGCTGCCTTCATAGCCGGCGGCGCTAATGTGTCAGCAACATTGTAGCCGTAGCAAACACACTAATGTTTAAACGCGCAGCAGCACTTACCCTTGGATATTCTTTGGTCTGAGGCACTAACGGGGCTCATAGAAGGCGAACCGGCCCACCGCTACACAGACACGCTGACATGATACACACGCCATCATGACACATGGGAGACTGGGATGCACAGGCAAACCAGATGGCCTACCAAGTAAGGACCTTATAAAGGGCACATCCATGGCAAGCACTCGGGGTAAAAGAGCGGCAATAAGTGTCAACTTATTATTTAAACACAGAAATGGCCTCCTCAGTGATGTCATTTGAGATGTCATCAGTGATGTCATTTGAGATGTCATCAGTGATGTCATCAGTGATGTCATTTGAGATGTCATCAGTGATGTCATCAGTGATGTCACTGACCATGTCATGAATGATGTAATATGTGACATCATCAGCAGTGGATTGCGGGTGCGCGATATATAGTTAGTGCAACTAACTATATATGTAATTTCAATGGTTTTGTGTGAGTAAAATAAGGTTTTTTAAATGCAAATTCCTAACTATATATGGTCTATAACCTATGGTTTTTTCAGTGAATTTCATTGGTTTTTTAATAGCAAATATCAAAAGCTGTCAAATGTCAAATACGTGGTAGGTAAAAACATTTTCGTATTTATGCACGCTGATGGGCTTTTAACGCTGCCCCCCCCCCCCTCCTCTTTTCTTTTAGGAGTATTCTCTCTTTGCAAATAGTGAAGAGTAGGTAACACAGGCCTTTGCCCCCGTTGTAATCCGTCGTGCCTGCTTCCCTCTACATTTGATTGATTGTTATCAAAGCATTTATTGTTTTGGAATTGGTTCTCTTTGGTTCATTCTCTATTTACAAACAAGCACAGAGTCGCAATACTCTGTTTAGTTTTTGCAGATAGTAAAAAATTGTTTAAAAAAACAAAAGGAATCAAGCAAAATCAGTAGGCCACTAATGGGATCTCTTTTTGACCTCGCTAAAATAGAAACATTAGGAACAACCCTTCATGAGAAATACGAAAATAGTGAGATGAACTGAGCTCGACACCATGATGGCTGCAAGACAGCTCGGCTCCGCCACCCACCCCGCCCAAAATAACGATAAACTCTATGCAAATATTATAAATATATATAACACACCAGCAAAGTAACAGGGTAAAACATTTTATTATATAACTATTTACATAACTATTTTATACTTTTTGTTGCCCGATCCGGCTAGCTCAATCGATCGAGCATGAAACTCATGCACTCTGATAGCAAGCGTTGCTGCTGATGCTATGCAGACCAAAACTGGTTTTCAGTTTGTACATTCTTCTAGATTTTTCCATCCAAGGTTGGTTGAGTTTGTAGAACGATGGCTTCAGATATTAAACATACGGTGAGTTGGCGCGGACTGGGAGGGGGCGCTTGGCTCCTGCCCCCTCCCCAAGTAGGATTTTCATACGTGAAAGTACGTTAATGGTTTTGGTCCCTGAGTTGCTTCGATGTCACTGCCATTCTCAAATGGCATAAGTTCTGGATGTTGGGTGTCATAGTTCAGAGTTCTGAGCAGCGCTTGTAACACTGTCTGAAGCTTATTTGCACCTACTGCAGCTTCACTATTCTCAAAGTAAGTGAGGGTCGTTTGTGGACCTGACTGCATTTGAAAACAATGTGATATGGTACCTCCCTAAACCGCTTGACGGAGGCCCCCGAGGGGCGGTGTGATGGCACTGACTCGGAGAAGACGCTTGGCGCCGACCCCCTCCCCAAGTCTTATAGCACTGGTGTAGCCTGAGATCGCCCCCGACATAGGCGGCCGGCTCCCGGGGTCCGGCGGAACTTTTTGCCTTTTGATGACTCTTCTATTCTGGACCTTGTCCCACAATCCGTTTGACCTGAAGACACGCTGTAGTGGGGCGCCCCTTTACCGTTTTAGTTGCCATTCCGCCCGCTTTTGCTACACTGTGCCTCTTCCGCCATTCAGCTGTTTACCGCCCGCTCTTGCGACTACAGCGTCTCGCTCACCATGTAGTTGAGTTGCTCCCGCTCTTGCGAAGCAACGATAGGCGACTGCCACAGGACTCTCAAAATGGCGGCCGGCTCTTCAGATTTGGGCATGGTCCACTAAAATGGCCCTGGGACACCTTGGAACTCGGACGCTTCCCTGATAGGGCTTGAGTCCCATTCTAGAAAGCGTCCCCTCTGCCGTGAAGATTCTACAAAAGTCTTGGGGGCCCCCGACTCCCGCAGGCTTCTGGTGGGGAGCGGCTGCCATGATTGCTCGTGGAATGGCCACGACGGAGCTACGAGATGGTGGTGCTCTCATGCTGACGCCAGCTTCAGTCTGAAACATCCAGAAACACTGTAGACTACCAATTCGATCAGTTCCGGTAACGCCCCAACATGACCCGGTAGAGAAGAACTTGCCCTACCCTCTTTGACTGATGGTTCTTGTTGCCTGTCCCCTCTATTGTCATTTAACAGAACTTTTTGGACTGCTGAAAGGGGTTGTGTTCCGAACGCTGGTTGGTGGAGACATTTTGACTATATTCTTGACCCACGTTGTCGCGTAATGCGTTATATGACACGCCGCGTTAGCGCACCCGGAAGTGATCCGGGGCGCGGCGCGCAGCGCGTAACGTAAGCATAACAGGTCATGTGACTTGTTAATAAAACTTTTCATTGGTTCATTTTACTTTTGTTATTTTAATGATGAAAAGCTTGGTCATATGTCCTAAAAATTACGCTTTTTATTGGTTTCGAACATTATTTTATTTTAAACATATATGTTATAATGTTCCAGGCTAATGTACTTTCCCGGAAAATTTACAACTGTCCTGCAAGTAAAATATATTCCTTTTTCGAGAAAAAGGGCGTTTCTTCGTCCCATGACGGAGCCGTTGAGTAAAAGAGGCTCGGCCTGCTGTCTTAGTTGCCGATACGCCTGATTATCAGATTCTTATCGATCACTTTATGTTGCAGGAGTGGAAAACACAACTGCCCTTGACCATTTATCTTTACTGCGTTCCTACGTACTATACCTTTTATCCGTCATGTAATTGGACTGCTTTATTTCACTTGCCTTTTACTGATTCGAAAACAGTGACTAAAAGTAAAAACTTTACCAATGTAAATACTACTACCATGTTTTGTTTTAAAAACCTTTATTGTCAAAATGTCAGTATACAAATACGGGCCTATAACCACGTGGGCCGGCCACGGAGCAAACTGAAATTGTATATAATGAGGAGACATTTACACTGTAGAGGAACGTAACGAGCGGGCCATTAGGTTGCAAGAACTAAGGTGTCTAACAGTTGCGGAATCGGTGGACGTACATTTTGTAATTAAAATACGACAGGGCCACTTACAAAAAAATTATCTAGATATACATTTGCGGGCAAGTACCATGGGTGACATTAATTCGAACTTTCAATAGTACAGTAATCAATAACACATCAGAACTTAATATCAATAGGGATGTCGAAATATTCAATCAATTCTCGTCCCCACCCGCCATGAGTATCAAAACTGCATTCATATCTCGTGATATCAAGGTTGTTCAACCAGTACACAACAAGGAGTTACGAGTCCCATTTATACCGGCGCCATTTTGGGCGAGGCCGGGCAGGTGCAAGATATAGTCAAAATATCTCCACCAACCATCGGCCAGAACAGAACCCCTTTCGGCCCTTTATGCTACAAGATGGTGTCTTCCATTCAGAAAATATTGTTGGCAGCATTTTGAAAGGAAAGATAAACAGCCGTTCTCCTAGTGAGTCTCACATTGTTACATTTAGGAAGAATGTTGAAGAGTAGTATGTTGAAAATCTGAAGCCATTGTTCTACAAACTCTCATTCAGCCTTGGATGGAAAAAAAAAATCCTGAAGAATGTACAAACTGAAAACCAATTTTTGTCTGTATAGCATCAACAGCAACGCTTGAGTCAGCTTTGTTTGAAGCCGCCATTTTGATTCAATCAATAACGTCCCCCTGCACACATTCAGGGACCTGGTCGTGTCTTCAGGTCAAACGGATTATGGGACAAGATGCAGAAAAGAAAAGGAAAAAAGTTCCGCCGGACCTCGGGAGCCAGCCGCCTATGTCATGGGCGATCTTTGGCCACACCAGGGCAATAATGAAGCTGCAGCAGGTGCAAATAAGCTTCAGACAGTGTTACAAACACTGCTCAGAACTCTCAACTATGGCACTCAACATCCAGGACTTGCCATCCGGATCTTGGCGCCTTGTGCTGGTTCCGACCTATTCACACATCGGTCCACTACTGACATCACCTCATAAGCCAACGCGGTACCCCACGCCGACTTTCGGCGCAGCATTGTAGGATGGCCACACCAGTGCGGCAACTTGCTGGACACCACCTCGGTGCCATCCGGATCTCGGCGCGTACGAGTCACTGTACTGCAAGAGTGACCGGAACTCAGCTGGACACGCCCTCTTTCGGCGCAGCATTGTAGGATGGCCACACCAGTGCGGCAATTTGCTGGACACCACCTCGGTGCCATCCGGATCTCGGCGCGTTCGAGTCACTGTACCGCAAGAGTGACCGCAACTCAGCTGGACACGCCGTCTTTCGGCGCAGCATTGTAGGATGGCCACACCAGTGCGGCAACTTGCTGGACACCACCTCGGTGCCATCCGGATCTCGGCGCGTTGTGCTGCCTTCGGCCTACTGTAGCCGCAAGTGCGGACGCAACTCAGTTGGACGGCGAGTGAAACGCTAAGGGGCGCCCCACTGCAGCTGAGGAGCCTCCATCTTGGGGGAGAAGCACAGCCCCCACTGACTGACGCGACCTTACAGGCCAACGGGGCGCACCACGCCGACTTTCGGCGCAGCATTGTAGGATAGCCACACCAGTGCGGCAACTTGCTGGACACCAACTCGGTGCCATCCGGATCTTGGCGCGTTGTGCTGCCGTCGGCCTATTCGCACATCGGTCCGCTACTGACGCCGCCTCACGTGCCAACGGATTTTCTATGCTTTTTGTAGCCCTATGCCGCATAACAGGTCATGTGACTTGTTTATAAAACTTTTCATTGGTTCATTTTACTTTTGGTTTCCTAATGATGGAAGGCTTGGTCATATGACCTAAAAATAACACTTTTCATTGGTTTAGAACATTTTTTTTTCCCAAACGATGAAAGCCCCACCTTGTTTCTGGATGATTCAGACTGAAGCTGGCGTCAGCATGAGAGCACCACCATCTCGTGGCTCCGTCGTGGTCATTCCGCGAGCAATCATGGCAGCCGCTCCCCACCGGAAGCCTGCAGGAGTCGAGGGCCCCCAAGACTTTTGTAGAATCTTCACGGCTGAGGGGACGCTTTCGAGAATGGAGCCCAAGCCCTAGCAGGCAAGCGTCCGAGTTCCAAGGTGTTCCAAGGTGTTTCAAGGTGTCCCAGCGCCATTTTAGTGGACCAGGCCCAAATCCGAAGAGCCGTTCGCCATTTTAAGAGTCCTACCGCTGCACTGCAAGAGTGGGCGCAACTCAACTACATGGTGAGCGAGACGCTGTAGCCGCAAGAGCGGGCGCAACTCAGCTGGATGGCCGCCACCTGGGGAGGCCCGTTCACGCCGCCTCCCCCACGCCCCCCCGGGGCGCCCCACGCCGTTTTTCGGAGCAGCATTGTAGGATACCAAAACCAGTGCGGCAGTTTACTGGACATCACCTGGGTGCCATCCACATCTCAGCGCGTTCTGCTGCCTTGGGACTATTCGCACAACAGACCGCTACTGACGAGGCCTCCCCCCGCACCACCCAGGACGCCCCACGCTGTTTTTCTGAGCTGCATTGTAGGAAACCAAAAACCAGTGCGGCACCCAGGTGACATCACCTGGGTGCCGTCCAGAACTCAGCATGCCAAAAAATGTTTAAATGTATTTACAGTTTTTGTTGCGTTCGATATATTTAAAAGTTAATAAAGTTTTATAATCCTACTTTGTTGGAGTGCTATATATTTTAAAAAAATCGGGTGAATGGGGCCTTGAATCGGGTTATTGTCATGTGTGGGCTTTGCAAGTGTACTGCTACAGGATCGGACATTTCAAACTCAAATGCACGTTCTTTTTCTTACCTTTCCGAAGCATGGAGCGCAATAGCAGGCAGAGAAAGGGTGATGCAAGTGTTGAACACTGCCTGGCCTGGCAAGTTGCTGGCAGTGCCCCCCCCCCCGCCCGCTCCTGAAAGAGGGCACACACACACCACCGCCCGAGTACTTCACAGATCTTTAAAAGACCATGCGCTTGTTAATGAGGCTTAAATGGTTTATCACCCCTTCTAGAGCCCCTGCATCGGCCCTCTGACGTTTCCTGGAAGAATTAGCACGTAACACAATACCAAGCCCTGTCAGCTGAAAGCCCCGAGGAATCGTGGGGCATATTATCAAGGGGGTTTATCTCCGCTTTTTTGGCTTTAAAAGCCAAGAAAGCGGAGATAAAATTATCTCCCTATTACCAAGCTGTCGCTAACACCAGTTAGTGACAGCTAAAAGGAGATAGCGACCATCTTGGGCCCGCTTTGCATGTCAGTGATATTTATCACTAATGACATGCAAAGTGGGCGTGCCAAGATGTTAGCGACTGGAAACAGTCCCTAACATCGCTATCTCCTATTACCAACTTTTGGAGATATTCGCGCTAAGCGCGAATATCTCCAAAAGCTAACACCTGCCCTGAGCAGTTCTTAGCCATGTTATCCAATGGGAGGTGGATAACATGGCTAAGAGCATTTGCTCGATAATGCATGAATATCGCTGACTTTTCAGCGATATTCATGCATTGCGGCCGTTTTTTATCGCATTTGCGATAAACCTTGCTAATAGCAAGGTTTATCTGCGATAAAAATCGCCGATGTGCGGCGATAATTTTTGTCTCTAAACAAGTTAGAGACAAAAATTATCGCTAGTTGTTGGTAATATGCCCCCGGGTTTTTGCTTGCAGGAATCGGGAGGCGGGAGACTAGCACTGAAATCGGTAGTCTCACGCCTGAATCGGGAGGGTTGGCATGTCTGGATTCTCTACAGCTGGGGCCATAAACTACATCCGCAGGGCTAGGTGATAGCCTGGGACCGGCCTGGACAATCGGACACAGAGGAAGAGGAGTGTCAGAGGGTGCGGTAGTGAATAGGGTGAAAGGGAGGTGTCGGGCGGGCACAGGGTGTGATTCTCAGGGAAGAGCAGCGCAGATGGGGGGAAGTTTATGGCCCATGCATGAGAGAGAGCGGGGGTGACCAGTGCGTGGGGGAGATGCTTGCGAGGGTGGGGAGCCGTGCTGAGAATTGACGGCGTGCAGAGAGTGGGTCTGGTCAAGGCATCTAAAATGGCTGCTGTGCACGACAAAATTGTGGCATTGGAAAAAAGGCAAGATGGCGCAGACAATGTTTATCAATAAGGATTCATTTATAACAAAATATTTTATCGCACTAACAAATTGGCGGTCAACACTTCCTGATTTCCATCGAATCGAACGTTAACGGACGTCACGCAGCAAAAAAAAAAAAAAAGCTCACGCACAGCCGCTAGAAGACATGTATCAACATATATGAGCCTCCTCAGCCACCTAAATTGATTAGAATGGGATAAATGCACTGCGTTTCTAATTATCTTATACTGATTCCTCAAGTTAGTTGGTGCACCTGAAGGTAACAGCGAGAGTCCAATGACGTTCAATATACAATTCAAAATAGTGGGTCTAGAGATACTCTAGAACCATCCCTTCCAAGGCACTCATAAAGTTGTCTCCATGTTACAAGAAGACTTCCACACTTGTGTTCAGATTATTCATTAAGTGTTTTTATTTCATCGCAATTAGATATGATCCATTGTATATAAGTTTCTTCGTGGTTTACATGATTATAGTCATCATTTAGACATTGTCATCATGAAGCATCCAATGCATTTCGGGCATGCAGTAATATGCCCTTCGTCAGGGAAAACGACACTGTCAAAAAATTAATAACAAGGCATTGTAACCATTGCGAAAAATCATATGACATATATCAAAAAAACAATGTATCAAAAAAACAATGTGATGGTTGGTGATTACAAACAGGAGTTTAGTGAGGTGGGTGAGAAAAGTACGTGAATTGCATAAATTGCATGCATAGTGAAAAGCCGGCGGTACGATAAACATAGAGAAGAGCTGATCGAACTCACATGACTGGGGTATCCAGTTTAGAGTGAAATCTGTAGAGAGACAAGTGAAAAAAACGCGGCTCTTACAAACAGGGCTCTAGCAAAAGTACACGAATGTAGTCCTAAATTCACGCATGTGGATGCGCTTGTATATTCTACTAACCTTAATCTGTGGAAATGTAGGTTCCACTCGAATCCTCTCGCGGTACGGGCTGGTATATAGTTCGTCAGTTTCCGGGATTATTTCAAGGAGGGTTCCGGTCATGTGACATATGACACGCAACGGACATGAAAAAAAGACTGAAGCACGAACCTCCGTGTATTTATTTTACGTGCAAACAAAATGTGCACGATGATGTTATGTTCTGGCCAGAACAGAGTTAAAAAACGGTGATAATAGTCTGAAAAATCAAAATCTATGAGGTGGAAAAAATGTAACTACGAAAAATATGAGGTAAAGTCGGGATTCGAACCGTGATGGTCCCAATTAATAGTAAGGCGATTAGTGTTTGTGGCCAAAGTGAAAAACGATGAAACACAAAGAATATGTATGAGTGTAAGTGTCTGATGTGTATATGAACAACACACAGTATACACAGGATACAGTCTCAAGAGCAATTTATGAAGATTTATAAATAACATACAAATTCTATTCTTTCATTAAGCCCCATTGGTTTCTGGGTGGAAAGTTTCTGTATCCAATAGTTCTCTCTCATCAGTAGGAATTTAGTGTTATGTCTCCCTTCAATTTTTTGAACGCATTCCAGGATGATGAATTTGATTTGGGAAACATTGTGTTTTTCTTCTGTGAAGTGCAACGATAGCGCTGACTTTGTATTTTTTAGGCGTATATTGGATCTGTGTTCGGTTAATCGCACTTTGATGCGTCTCTCGGTTTTTCCCACGTACATTTTTCCACATGGGCATCTAATGCCATATATCAAATTGCTTGATTCACAGGTGGCATTGACTCTCAATTTGATTGAGTAACCTTTGGAGGGATGGCAGATTGTATTGCCTCGGATCACACTGTTGCAGTTGCCACAGTTAAGACAGGGTTTGGTTCCTGTAAATGTTGTATTGACCGGTGCTTTCTGATGAAGAATTTCTCCTATGTTCTTTGATCTCGTGAATGCAAAAATTGGAAGTTCTCTGAAAGATTGTTTGAAATCCGGCTCAATGTTGAAAATTGACCAATGTTTCAGTATAACTTGTCTGTACTTTTTACTCGAAGTGGAGTATTTAGATACTACTACAGTTCTAGTCTGTTCAGTTTTGATTTTGGTAGTTAGTAGCTGTTTTCTTTCGATTTGATCAATCTTCATCTTTGATTCATCTACTAGAGCTTGTGGGTAACCTCTAGAGGTGAATTTCTTGGCCATTTCACTGAGTCTGATGTTGAGAGTGTTTTCTTCTGAAGTGATTCTTTTAACCCTGGCCATCTGTGAAAATGGTAAGTTTTTGATTAGATTGGGTTGGTGAAAACTTGAGTATAGCAACATGTTGTTACGATCTGTTGGTTTGACATATAGGTCAGTCACGAATCCCTCTGTGGTTATGGTTACTTTTACATCAAGAAAATTAACAGTTGTGTCTGACATGACCCATGTTAATTGAATTCTTTGATCAATCTCATTGAATTTAGTTAGTTCCATCTGTAGTTTTTCTTTTGTGTTTGTCCATACGATGAAGAAGTCATCAATGTATCTGATCAATAATTTCAGATTTTGCGTCCATTCATTGTTGGAGAAGATATGTCGGTTTTCATACCACTGCATGAATATATTAGCATACACAGGGGCTGCTGAATTGCACATAGCCATGCCTGTCAATTGTTGGTACCATGTTTCATCAACTTTGAAATAGCTATGGTATAAGATGAAATACATCAGTTCCATCAAGAAGGTCTGAAAGTCATGATCGAGTTCGGAATTCAGAAGTGCAGATTCAATCGCTTCAATACCCATGTCATGGGGGATGCTGGTGTACAAACTGCATACATCAGCTGTACATAAAATTAGTTTTTCTGCTGGATTCAGCTCTAGTTGTTGCAATATCTGTAAAAATTGGGACGTGTATTTGACATATGTACACATTGATTGTACTATGGGTTGAAGATATCGGTCAATAAGTTGACCAATTGGTTCGTGCAAGCTCCCTCTCGTGGACACTATGGGTCGCATTGGTGGGTCGTTGATGTTTTTGTGTATCTTGGGTTGCATTCGGAGTGTAGGGCTTTTTGGATCTAAAGTCAATAGGAAGTTTTTTGTTCTTTCTACAATAGTCCCTTGTTTTAATGCGCCATCAATAATGTCTTTTAACCTTTTTGCGTATTCCAGTGTAGGATTTCTATCCAATTTGCAATATGTCTTGTCATCTGAAATGTGCTCATTGACTTTCATGTTGTACATTTCCTCATTCGTGATGACCATCGCGCCACCTTTATCCGCTTTTGTGTATATTACCTTATCATTAGAAGCCAATTTGTGTAAGGTATCAAAATCCTTCTGTGTGATATTCCTATTTTTCGGTTTGACATGTTTAATTTTTCTGATGTCTTGTTTGACTAGATTTTCAAAAAGATCCAGCGTCTTGTGGCTGGTGGGAGCTTGAAAGGTGCTGTGAGGTCTTAAACCTACCAATTGATCTTTTTCTTGTGGTGGTCTGTCCGGTAGCATATTGTCAAAAAAATGTTGCAGTCTAAGTTTTCGCATCAGTTTAAAAAAACTGACTTCAAGTTCCAAATTGTCGGTGGTGGTGGTCGGTATGAAAGATGTCCCTTTTTGTAGTAACCCCAATTCATAAGGGCTAAAGTGATAGTCACTGATGTTGATAACTAAGTGTTCTGAGGTTGATTCTTTTTGGCTTTCCTCTCCTTCTCTTTTTCTTTGGAGGTCATGGTTGTACTTCTTGTGCTCGGTGGGTCCCTTTCTTTGTCCTTTGCCTGACCCTCTCCTGGGTCTCCTTTTTGGGCTTGGCCCTGGTCTAAAAAAGGACTCGTTTCAGTGGTTTTGCTGGTGGTTGGTTCTTCAGCAGTCGGTCTGTCTTGAGGTATGGGTGTGGGTTGTGTCTTGCGTGGTCTTTGACTGGTATCACTCTCAGACGAGGATGTTTCGGTATTAGAGTTATATGGGCGATTCCTTCGTTTTTGCGCATAAACATCTGCCCATGTGTATACTTCATCAAGACGATAGTCAAGAGTATCTCTCTTAAATTTCCGAATTTTTCGCTCGTTTATTTCTTTAGAATGCCGGTCTATTTGGCTCTTTATGTCATTTAGGGTAGTAGTTAGTTCATCCTCTGACATCATCTTGGATAATTCTGTTTTAGTTTCCTCAATTTCTGCGCTCAGTTCTTCTAAAATGGTCGATAGTTCTTGTATTATTAAAAGAATTAGGTCCAACGAACATTTATTTAGAATTTCATACCAGCGTTCCTGAAACTTTTTAGAATGTTTACATAGGGACGGTTTGAGTGCAATTCTGAGACCACGTGGTATGCGTAAGTTCCGATGGTATCTGATGAGGGTACTAGCATGTAATTGTTGGTTGGTTTTCCTTTTGGATAAGTATATTAATTGTCTGACATTTTGCTCTTTGGACCGTCCTGTGGTTTCCTGGGTGAGTTCTTCCCTGATTAAGGAATAAATTTGGTCCGCATCTTTAGTTTCAAATGCAAAGGTTGAGGCTCTGGCCTCTGTACTTTTCGAAATGTCATCATAGTTGCTCATCCTGAAGAGTTGAAGTTGTTTTAGTTGATTGCGTGCTATTTATCCACGGGACACTGTAGACACATAAATTGATTAGAATGGGATAAATGCACTGCGTTTCTAATTATCTTATACTGATTCCTCAAGTTAGTTGGTGCACCTGAAGGTAACGTCGAGAGTCCAACGACGTTCAATATACAATTCAAAATAGTGGGTCTAGAGATACTCTAGAACCATCCCTTCCAAGGCACTCATAAAGTTGTCTCCATGTTACAAGAAGACTTCCACACTTGTGTTCAGATTATTCATTAAGTGTTTTTATTTCATCGCAATTAGATATGATCCATTGTATATAAGTTTCTTAGTGGTTTACATGATTATAGTCATCATTTAGACATTGTCATCATGAAGCATCCAATGCATTTCGGGCATGCAGTAATATGCCCTTCGTCAGGGAAAACGACACTGTCAAAAAATTAATAACAAGGCATTGTAACCATTGCGAAAAATCATATGACATATATCAAAAAAACAATGTATCAAAAAAACAATGTGATGGTTGGTGATTACAAACAGGAGTTTAGTGAGGTGGGTGAGAAAAGTACGTGAATTGCATAAATTTCATGCATAGTGAAAAGCCGGCGGTACGATAAACATAGAGAAGAGCTGATCGAACTCACATGACTGGGGTATCCAGTTTAGAGTGAAATCTGTAAAGATTCATTTATAACAAAATATTTTATCGCACTAACAAATTGGCGGTCAACACTTCCTGATTTCCATCGAATCGAACGTTAACGGACGTCACGCAGCAAAAAAAAAAAAAAAGCTCACGCACAGCCGCTAGAAGACATGTATTAACATATATGAGCCTCCTCAGCCACCCTCAGAAAACATAAGGGATCAGGATACGTCTCCCGCACCCCCTTATACCTAGTAATTTAATTAAAACGAAACACAAAATGGCGAATTCCCGTTTCGCTACCAGTTTGCGGCCCAGTTCGCGGCCCGGAAAGTGCTTCTACCGTGAAAAATCAATTTTTTTTTTCCCCACGGGACCCTTTAATAACCCCAACATCATTCCTAGGGGGTCAAGAGGGGTCTACCTTGCCCCCTTTCATTAAATTCCCCCTTCGTTTTTCACCTCTTCTTCTCTCTTGATCCTACCGAGAGATAAGATGGCGCACGCACAGCCGCTGGAAGACATATATCAACATATATGAGCCTCCTCAGCCACCCTCAGAAAACATAAGGGATTAGGATACGTCTCCCGCACCCCCTTATACCTAGTAATTTAATTAAAACGAAACACAAAATGGCGAATTCCCGTTTCGCTACCAGTTTGCGGCCCAGTTCGCGGCCCGGGAAGCGCTTCTACCGTGAAAAATCAATTTTTTTTATTTTCCCCACGGGACCCTTTAATAACCCCAACATCATTCCTAGGGGGTCAAGAGGGGTATACCTTGCCCCCTTTCATTAAATTCCCCTTCGTTTTTCACCTCTTCTTCTCTCTCGATCCTACCGAGAGATAAGATGGCGGCCGCTCCGGACTGTTTAGAATGTTGACAGACACCGGAAAGCCAATCAGCTTCGCATTGCAAAGTTCCGTTTCGCGAAAAGTAAGCGGACCGGAGCGCAGCCCGGAGCGCTGTTACAGATATATATCTTGTTTTGAACGTTAATTTCTCAAAATCCACTGGAGCACATATATTGAGACCTAGCAAAGGCACATCGGGCTAACAGTCCCTACAATTTTGCCAAGTTTCGTGCAAATCCATTCAGCCGTTCGAGCTAAAAGTGAGGCCAACCGCCCTATGGAAAAATGAATGGGAAAAACGCGTTTTGGGACCCCCCTTTTTTCTCGGCCCCCCTTGACGACCCCCCCCAAATTTTCAGGGGCTACTCAGAAACAAAATGTGCCATTTTCCTGAAAATTTCAGCCGATTCCGTCCACAAACGCCAAAGTTATTAGACATAGAATTTTCGAAAGTTCCATAGAGAAATAATCCTAACTATATATACCTACTGGCGACAGCCAGTAGGTAATATATATATATATATATATATATATATATATATATATATATATATATATATATATATATATATATATATATATATATATATATATATATATATATATTTATAATACATATTTCAATTTCAAACTAAACCTCATTCATTGGGTGATATCATCAGTGATGTCATTTAAGATGTCATCAGTGATGTCACTGACCATGTCATGAATGATGTAATATGTGACATCATTAGCAGTACATTGAGGGTGAATGAGTTATAGTTAGCATAACTAACTATAACAGAGGAATTTCTATGGTTTTGTACGAGTTAAATGTCCAGCTAACGATAATACCCCTGAAACCTATGTTTGTATATATATATATCTTAGGAAAGCTTCCAACATATATCTTAGGAAAGCTTCCAACAATCCGGCTCCTCTCCAAAGGGGGTCCGTGCGAGATCCGGGTGTCGGAGCCCAGTAAAAAATTCACAAAATCTTGTGAGCAGTTCCCCCATTAAGAAAAGACTTGCACACCAAGGTCAATGTATCGAAAATGTATTATTGGCTTCAAGTAAGGATTTTTCTGCCAATGTTACTCACCCATTATATCCATTTTGTCTGCCGAGTTGTTCTCCAATATGGCATTGTATTCTTTGTGTTCCCATCCTCCCCTCCTTGTTTTCCTCCTCTTGCGCTTGCGCCTCTTCATCTTCCTCTTCCTCCTTGCGGTGGTCTTGCTCTCAGAGTCATGTTTGTTTGTAGAAAACGGTATTCCTCAAGAGGCCTGAAGGTTATGGGATATATTCTCAAGAAATCCAATTGATCCTCTAGGTCTGAATTATTCTTTGATCCGGACTCAGATATGGCCACCTCCAGTTGTTACAAAGCACTCATTTGTTTAAATGGTTTGATTGCTCCATCATATCTCCTCTCTAAGGTCAGGATTCTTCATAAAAACAATCAGTGAACGCATTTTTCTCTTTCAATGTATGCTGCCCATTGTAGCATATATTGAAAGAGAAAAGTTAAAAGAATTCTCCTTGTTGTGCCTTCCTACATCAATTGGAGGGTGGTGCAGCATTCACACACATGTCCAGATTCATAATTTCTGATAAATCTGATGATGTGTCTTGTTCTATGACTGTTCTGTGCAAACACTCACAGCAATGCCTATAGAATGCCCTTTCAACGCAAAGTGGTGTGTATGATGAGGTCGTATTTACATGGAGAAGAAAAGGTATACAGACTGCATTTTCCTCTCTGTGAAAGAGTCTTTTTTTGCGCAACCACTACGTTACAAAAAGTGACATATTGTTGGCACAGGATGCTTTCTACACATATCTGGTGTGTTAGTTGGCCCCAGTTAACTTTATCCTGTAACTTAAAATGCCCACAGAGCATATTTCTACATATATCAACTCGGTTCATCTCCCCTTTCTTCACCTGTGTGCAAACACATAACATTGTGCATTTTAATACTTAATTAAACTTATCTTCACAGTAATAGAAATAAACAATGCTACACATTTTTTTAAGTTGTTTTTTATAATCTAAATTTGTGAGAATTTAATATTTTAGAATTAGGATCTGAGAAAGAGTAGAAAAATACAGTTATAATATATACAGCATCACTTTAACATTTTACATATTATTTTCTTTGCCTTTTTTGGTGTTCTCAGAATATATTGAATTTCACTAGAAACAGTGATATCAATCATACTCATCACATAACAGTGGGCAGAAAAAAAACAGTCAATAAATTGTTTAAAAAAACCAAGACTACATCCTCAATAACATACCATACAATGCAAATCACACATATATAAAATGCTTACTCCTAAGAAAAAGTTCTAACTTAAATTTATATACACTGTAAATGTTGTTGTTTAAAAATATATACTGAGAGAATTTGCAAGAGAAAGTCCTAATTCAAATATATACTTTTCCTCCAGGCCAAATAGTATTCTTGAAATCCTTTATATTGAAATTGTCCAATAGTAATCGTTTTAATACATATTAATACATTCTTCAGAGGCCGAATTATGTTCCTAAAACTTTGGCTTTAAAAATATTAGGTAGGAATTAGGTAATTTGCTTGGTAAACATTGTTTAAAAACTAACTGAGCATCATTACAATATGTTCAGCCTTTGTCACATTTTAGATAGGCAGTGTGATGTCCAGATGTTGTGGAAGGACCATCATGGAAAATTAATGCTACTGCTACAAAAGTCCTTCCTGATATTGATAGTTGACTTGCTACAATTTTTTTTATTAAAGTGTCCAATTTTCTTTATCAGCTGTACAACGATGCATCATTAAAATTATATGTTGTCAATATCTTTGTTTAAATAATTTTGATAACATTTCTGATTTGCATTGGCTACACTCCATGTTTTGATTTGCTGCTTCAACTAGTTTAACTACTTTATTGAAAGACACTGATTTACAGTCTGGTAATGTCAAATATATAAATCTTTCAGTATCTATGTTAGTGCTACATGTAGACATGCCATTTTCATGATGATGTTCCTATTTATAACGCAGGCCAAAAAGATTTTCAGTTTCTATGCCTTCATTTTCCAATATGGTAAGCATATACATTAGAAATTCCTGAGTATCTTGTTGAATATTCTGGGTAAAGTGTTTAGAACCAGAACATACATCCAAAGATTATGAATATCACAAACACTTTGTATTTTACTTTTATCAGTTTTCAATTTTTCATAAACTGAATGCAAAAAGGAACAATATTTTTTCTAGATTCTCCATGATTTGCTGGTGCAAACTGTCTAGAAAAAAATAACATTGACCATTACATTAGCATAGTAGTTGATACCTGAACTATTTTCAAACTGATAACCAACAATCTCTTCAACAGTGTCCTTTTTCTTTTTGCTTGCAATGACAACATAATCTTGTTATTTTTCCTTCTCTATACCTTCACTACAGATATTCTCATGCCTTTTTTTTTACCTACTACATGCTTTTCAAATACAGGATATTGACCTAAATTGGGAGCATACACTCTTCTTAACCTATTATACTCTTTTACACAGTTTGCATCTGCAGTAACGTTTGTGTCATCAAAATCAATCAAAAACAAACCAGATAAAGTTCTGACTCGCGACAATGCAACATATACCATACCCTCTTTAAACACAGTACTTCAAATGTTCATTAAAGCACTGTCTACACTCAAACCTTGAGATTTATGAATAGTCACTACATATGCCAGGGAAACTGGAAACTGTTTTTTACCGACATATTAATCTGTAACAAGCAAAAATCTAACTGAACAACGACCAATTTGTTTCACTTCTTCAATCTGATCAAATTTAATTTTTTAAAATTCAATACTATCTTTATTCGGATAATTAACGAAGTCCACAACTTTGCTAAGTGCCCCATTAACTAAACCTTTTTCTACATCCAAATTGTGCCTTAAAATTACCCAACAGTTTCTACAAATAAATAAATTCTTTTCTAAACCAGCAGTTTTAGATATCAATTTTTCTAAAGAATGCAATTTTGTTTTCAACTTTTCTGTCAAAATAATAGTGGAACCTTCATGCTCTATTTTATCAATGGCTTCCGTTTTTATTATTTCTTCATTTTCCAGCTTTAAAAGTGATTCATTGAATATAGAACACTCACGCAGTGTTGGCATTAAGCATATTACAGATTTTTTTTCGGCAATTTACATATATATTTTCTCAGAAACTATATTTTCATTTGGAAACAAATTGGAAAGTAACCGACTCTGCAAAGCCTGTTTGCCATGTTCTGTCAGTACTCCAATTCTTATTTCTTGTAGAATAGTTCCATAATCAACATCATTTCGCATATTTGTAATGAGTTCTTTGTATTCAAAATATTACCAAATGTTAACGTTTCCAACAGATACGTTCTGGTTCTTCATGCGCAAGTGTTTTATATACTGGTTGTTCTTTCACAAGAGTAAGTTGCAGTAGATCTCCGAAAACTATGACATGTTTTCCTCCAAATAACATGTCGTACTCTGTTTTAAGAATTTGCAGCATTCTTAAATGCACAAAAACAAGCATTAAGGTGCAAATTATGATGGCGGTTTTCCCGCATCCTCCGGGCCTGCGGAAGCCACCGCCGGCCCGGAGGATGCGGGAAAACCGCAGCGGACTGAAAAAGACCCCCGCCAGATTAGGATGGCTGGGGGATCGTTTTTCAGTCCGCAGCTTTTCCGCCGCGGTCGCCTCCCGTCCGTGGCAGAAAAGCACTAACATGGCTGGCGGTGTCTATCAGACACCGCCAACCATATTAGGATGTCTGGAGGAACATGCCTTTACACGGCGGCTTTTCCGCCGTGCAAAGGCATACAGTTTTTTGTTTGGGGGCCTGTTGCGGGCCCCCAGGGGTGAACCTATGGTACCCCCCTGCATTTGCCTGCACAAAGCGGCAGGCACCGCGCGGTGCCTGCCGCTTTCTGGAGGCAAATGCACAACTTACATTTTTATCATTGCGGCGGGTGCTGCTTTAAGCAGCACCCGCCGCAATGATAAAAATACAGGATGTGACCGCCAGGGTGGTGGTCACATCCTAATTTGCATGGAGGGACCGCCGCTGCCCCTGCAGACAGTCCCTCCTACACTATGGTGGCGGACGGACTCAGGTCCGTCCGCCATCATAATCGGCCCCTAAGTTTGAGACCATGCTTACCTCATCAATAATCACAAGTTTCATTTTCTTCAGCACTTTTGAAACTTCACAACAAGCTTCTCCAGATAGCTTGTGATATTCCAATTTGTTGTCATGCTCCACAGGTAGCACCAGTAAACAATGTAATATAATTCCTTTAATGTTGTGTGCTACAAACCCAGTTGGAGCAGTTACAACACATGACAAATGTGACTCAGTTATTTTCTGTGGATAACTGGTGATTATTTTAATTAATAAACTTTTTCCTGTTCCAGTTTGTCCACTCACATACATTCGGATAGGTTAAAATCATGTACATGTGCATTCTTTCTTTTCATGAAGAAATCCATGGTCAATCTATTGCTTCACTTGCTGATATATTTCTTTCTGTTCAACATTTAGTTTTTTTTCCAAGTTTGCTTAGTCCGTAACATCTTCTTGAGCTAGATGCATTGCGGTTTCCACCTCATTCATGGCGATTGCTGCTTCATTTTCAACAATTGGTTGTCCTAGTGGACATTGACTCAGCGGAGCTGAATTTTGACTGTTTTGAGAAATGTCTCTAGTAATCTCTGCTGCAATAATAGCTTCTTGATCAATTTAATCATTCAACATTTTCACATAATTTGCAAAAACAGTGCATTGTATGGTATCTTTACAAGCATTGAAGGTATCTTCATAGCACTGAAATTCTCCAAGTAATTCCAACTCTGAACGCCACAGTTTGAACAGTTACAAAAGGGCTAAATAGTAAAATTCCCTTTTATCAGCAGGGTCACAGCTCAGCTTCCTGTGATTAATCAAATTTCCTTTCCTTTGTTTCACCAAACCTCCCTCAGAACCAATAACTCCATATTTTCCATCATTGATGTTCTCTGCAGTATTCCGTTTAAAAGTGTAGTTTTGCAGCACTTCATAGAGACACATGTTCTCAAAATGATGATTTCTTTTTGGATAATATGCGTCCAACATATTCATTTTCGAAATATCTGTACTTTCCAGATCTTTTTCTGCTAAATATTCAATTTCTTATACAGATTTAAGTACTCGATTTTGCATTGCAAAAGACCTAGACTCACCCAAATGATTCTCCTAGATTTGGAGTATAGACTTGCAGATGATAACCGATCTGAACATTCATACGCTCCGATTTCTCGATGGGATAACATCTTCAACTGAAACTGTATAATTTCTTACTTAGACTCTTCTCGTGAGAGATCTCTTCCCACATTTCTTTCAATTCCATCTTTTCTGATTTTGTAATGTAGGATGTTACGTTACGTATCGAGCAACAGCATTTGAATTGTCCGCAACATACTGCATATCCATGTTAGCATTCCACATGGACAGAATAACCGGATTGTAATCATTTATGTATTTTGATTCTTCGCTTCTTTTCAAATTGTAAGTATTTTATGGAGACTTTCTTGTGATGGTATGTCGCATAGCTGACATAAAACTGTTCACTTGGATATTACAGGACATGAAAATGCAAAACGAGATTTGTTATAGAACTTATCCTTAGACTTGTACTTTCATCGACAGTATTTTCCACATTGATAGCTTTGGAATCATAGGACTTGTAGTCTTAAATTGTTTTCTTCTGTGCTTTTGGATATAGCACACGTAGCATATTCTTCAATAAAAGACCAAACAGTATTATCCAAATCTGTTCCAAATTTGGGGGCATCCTTGATCCATAACAGCATATGTATATGAGGAGCACCTCTTGCTTGATACTACTTTCTCCAAAAGAAATCCACAACTTCTCCAAGAGGAGTTTTTTTTATTGCAGATAAAAGACATCATAGCTTCAAATCTATGATTGAAATACCTGCATACATTAACAGGATCCAAAGAGCACAATTCTCCTGGGGTGTTGTATTCAATATTTTTTATATTGGAGTTTGCCTCTTGAACAAATTCAAGTTAATCATCTAAAGCATACTCAGCACAGCTTAGGGTAAGGAGCCATGTGAAGTTCTAAGTTCTGTAGCATACATTTAAGTTCACCATGACGACGGTACCAATATTCATTAGTCCTACGCTGACAAGCCATCAGATTAATTAGCTTAGATTCTAAATGATCATCTCTCTGGTGCACTTTATCCATGAAATCCTTTGCAGAAACATTTTACAGATGTACTCCTGTTTTCAATATGTGATTGACTGCATATGAAGGTCCAGACAAGTCACTTTCAAACAAAAGATGAAATATATATGGGATATGTTAGACCTGTCTGCTTCTGGGAAGACTCTACCACCATGATTTACTTTTGTCCCCCTTAGCCTCCCAGAGTTTCTATTTTTATTTTTACATGTGTCCATCAGGAGTTTTTTTATGCTGTCAGGGGGCTAGGTGTTCCTTGGCGATGACGCCATTTTTCCCTCATCACTGGTGAGGCCTAGTCACCCCCTTGAAACTTTAGAGATCTCCAGAGACCTAAAATGGTGTCCACCAACTGTCATAACGGACACTACTGGAGGATAGGTCCATAGGATAGCATTAAGGAACTTTCTGGAATCTACTAGAGACTTCTGCAGGTCTCAGGCCAGCCTATATAAGGCCAGTGACCAGCAGCCATTTTGTGCTGACCAGAGTAGAGGAGTGAGGCAGTGGTGAGAGGAGGTGGACACCCTGAGAGCGGCTAGTTGGTCACTGAGGCTGACAGTTACTTCAGAAGATCGTTCCCCCTATAGCCTCTGACCGATCCCTCTCCCAAAGACAACAACTTCTGTCAAGGAAATCGAGTTACTGGAGGCAGAAAACCCGTTTATCTCAGAGCCCCAGTAAAACCACTCAGAACACCCTTAATTGGGGGTATTCCTGCATGTCAACTCCCAGCGCTGTGCTTACCGAGTACGTGGAGTAGCTGGAGTGGAGGCGAGTGTCTGTGGCACCCTGGCGACCTGAGAAGCGAAGGCGCCGTGTGGGGACATCCTTCCTGTGAGGCCAAAGTGAGGAGGAACTGAAGGGAAGCAGCGGCGCTGCTCCGACCGGCATCGGGACCCCGGGGGCACCGGCCGTGTCAAGTGAAGGAGGAGGCGCGTCCGCGCATGTCTAGCACCTAGACGCTAACGGAAGCAGGAGGGGCCTAGGGTCGGGCAGGCCCAGGAGAGCAGCGACGACGTGAGGAGCAGCGTCCTTCCTGAGAGCGAGTGCGGAGGCGGGAGAGGTACGAGAGCGCTTCCGCGCATGTCCGAAGGAGCAGCGCGACGTTCGGCGTGACCGAGGAGACGCCGGAAGGCTTCCTGGAGCGCCGTGTCAGTAACACAAATTCCCCCCCACGCTCGAGCGCCGACTGAAGGAGCCAGCGCGAGCGAGGGGAAACGAAGGCTCAGGCGAGTGCTCCGGTTTACCTTTCCGCTTGTGTGCGAAGTAGACACGAGCAGGGAAGGGTGAGCGGGGCTCCCCCTCGATTTACCGCCAGATCCCTCAACAAAGCACCGGTTCGGCGGAACAGAGGCAACAGTGACGCGTGGGGACTGGGACATCATCGTCCCCACGCTAAAGTAAGGAGCAGGGAAGAGGGGCTCAAGGAATCTAATAACTGGGAACTGCTAGTGTAAACCCTAAACTGGGAATAGAAGAATTAGTAGTTCATTGTGGAGCCAAGGGCTGTTCTGAACTGGGAGTCAGCTTAATACCCCAGAGTAATTAAAGAGTTGATTACAGGGTAGTGATATTAGAGGCTTGAAAATTACTACTGAAGCAGGCCAATAACCCTGAATGGCACTTTGAAGCTGTTAGGAAATGTATATGCCAGTTAAGTGATATAAGTGTATAACCCTACCTAGTGCAAATTTAACAGGTTTCTGCTAGTTTCAAAAGAGTGTCACTTCCTCATTACTGAACCCTTGTCAAGTGAATGTATTTTACTGCCTTTTTCCACAGCTGGAGGAGTGAAAACCATTTTCCCTAGTAAAAGTGCAATGTTTATTCCTAAAAGCAATTGATGTGATAAACCTGTATGCTTTCGAATCCAAAGAGCCATATTATTTTTATAAAAGGTAACGGTATTTTTGCAAACAAAGGTGTTGTGTCTTTATTTTAGTGGTTCATCAATGTGTTACTGTGGGTAAGCTGTGTAAGTACTTAGCCAACGCCTGGAGTTAGCTGTAGACCACTACTGTGCCAAGCTACCATATGTAGGCTTGGGTAATCTAGGTCCAACATAATTGGTGTTTCAGCGGTGGGATAGCGGATCTGTACTTACACTTACTTATTAGTAACACAGTGACAACCACGAGACCCCACCTGGAGTTTTCTCCCTGCGGCCCTCCTAATTTACATTTTTGGTTTTTCTAAATTGACTTCTGGCGGTGGGTGGAGGTTGACCTCAGGTCACTCTGTGGATTTCTCCTGTATAGCATTTTATACTTCAAACAAGGATGGAGATAAATGTGGAAGAGCTAGACGATTATACTGTGCCTCAATTGAAAGAATGGTGTCAGCAGCAGGGGGTGTTTTTCAAGAAAGGCGCCAGGAAAGTTGAGCTGCTGACCAGTATTCGGGCATGGGTAGAGGCTCATTCCGGGGAGGAGGTAGATCCTGAAGAGAGTGACAAGGACACTGTCCTGGAGACCACAACACTGTACCAGGCGGGAGGGGAGAACCTTGTAACAGGTCCCAGAACACCTTCTAGAGTGGGCAGTAGTGTGTCAGAGAGGGGATTGACCGACGCCGAGTTAGAAGACAGGAGGGAGGAGAGGAGGATGAGAATAGAACTGGCCAGGATGGACATGGTGAGGGAGGAGAAGAGGTTGGAGCATGAGCGGACCATCAAGGAAATGGATTTGCAAGCCCTAAACTTACGTACCCCCAAACCAGAGAATGGTGGCAGCGATAACCCAACCAACACCCGAGAACCTAGACCGTACCTACCAAAAGACATTATGGCTTGTTATGTACCCAGCGACGACATTGCTAAATGGCTAGCCGCCTACGAGGTCTCACTGAGGGCCCATGGGATTCTGGAAGTCCACTGGGGAGGTGGGTTGTACAAATACATGCCCCCCACTGGCAGGGATACTTTGTTGGCCCTTGACCAGAGTGAACAGACCTACTATCCGGCTATGAAATTAGCGCTGCTCAAGAAGTTTGGGTTGACCCCCGAGAAATATAGACAAAAGTTCCGGGGCAGCTACAAGCTGGGCACCCAAAACTGGGTAGATTTCTTGGACTACTCCCGGAAGGCCCTGGAGGGTTGGGTAAGAGGCAGCGATGTAGGGGACTATGAGGGACTATATGACCTCATACTCAAGGAACACCTACTCGAGAAGTGTCTTCCCGAGCTAAGACAGCATCTGGTGGACAGCAAGCTGACCAGCCCCAGGAAGCTTGCTGAGGAGGCGGACATCTGGGTTAGTACCCGGGTGTCGACTAAGGGGACTGGAGGGAATTCCCAGAAGCAAGGACAGGGCGCCCCCCAGAAGAAAGAGGGAGGGGAAACTAAGAGGGAGTTCTCTAAAGGGCCACAAAATACTTCACAAGGAAGGGGCAGAGGATTCATCCCCAAGAGTAACCCCCCTCGCAACCCTACCCCTGGCCAAAGCCAGCAGCCAAGGGTTGTTCATTGTTTTGAGTGTGGTGGTGTGGGACACTATAAAGGAGATGTGAGATGCCCAAAAAGACCACCCCCTCCCACTGGAGGAAAAGCCCCGGGAATCACTAGTGTAGTGCTCGGGGAGGAGATGCCTTTGGTTAATGGAGGGGAGCGGGCGGGTGTCACTTTAGTGTCCCTGGGAGATAAGGAGATGGTTCCAAAGACCCAGCTGCCCTCCAATACTATTAAGTATGAGCAGTGGGTCACCATCAATGGCCGTAGAGGGGAGGCTCTGAGAGACACAGGAGCCAGTATGACTATGGTAAGGAGTCAGCTGGTGTCTCCAGAGCAGGTCATCCCAGATGTACTCCATCCCGCCGTAATGGCTGACGGCAGATTGGGCCACTACCCTGTGGCTGAGGTTCCCTTTGAGTGGGGAGGGGTTGCAGGTCCACTTCGAGTTGCCGTAAGCCCTGCCGTGCCTGTTGACTGCCTGTTAGGGAATGATATGGAGCACAATGCTTGGAGGAGGGTGGAGTACCAGACTCACTCTGAGATGCTGGGACCCCCTGACTGGACTTGTGTCAGCACAAGGTCAGCAACTGCCCGAAGGGAAAAGTTGCTTACGCTGGAGCCTGGAACAATGGCCCAGCCAGCTGCTAGAGAGGAGAAGGACAAGAGGCCGGAGGACCCTGCCTCGACATCTCCGCCTCGTGAGACAGCTGGACCACCTGCGGAGGTGGATCTGGAGTCCACAGGGGAGAGTGTTGCTTCCTTGGAGAACCTACCCATCCCTACCGAGTGGCATGTGGAGGGAGGTCCTTCCAGGGAAGAGTTCTGTGCAGCTCAGAAGGAGTGTCCTACTCTCGAGGGGCTGAGGCAACAGGCCAACGCCCAGGCAGCAGGAAACATTGCAGGGAGCTACCGGATTTACTGGGAGGATGGACTCCTCTACAGTGAGCCCAAGGCACCTGGCCACGGTTCAGCCAGAGCCTTGGTGGTCCCTCAATGCTTTAGAGCCTTTCTACTGGAATTGGCTCATGAGATACCGTTGGCAGGACATCTAGGACAGGACAAGACCTTTGCCCGGCTTGTCCACCACTTCTACTGGCCTCGAATGAAAGTGGCGTCTGACACATACTGTCGGACGTGTGTGTCCTGCCAAGCTAGTGGGAAAACAGGAGTGAAGCTCAAAGCTCCCCTGGAACCACTGCCCGTCGTTAGCACCCCCTTTGAGAGGGTGGGCATCGACATTGTAGGGCCATTGGATCCACCAACGTCAGCTGGTCACCGGTTCATACTAGTTTTGGTGGATCATGCCACACGGTACCCAGAGGCAATACCTCTGAGGACCATCACTGCACCTGTGGTGGCAAGGGCCCTGATGGGGATCTTTACCCGAGTGGGTTTCCCCAAGGAGGTTGTGTCCGACAGGGGGACTAACTTCCTTTCAGCGTACATGCGGGCTATGTGGAAGGAGTGTGGAGTTACCTATCGGTTTACCACTCCTTATCACCCACAAACCAATGGTCTTGTGGAAAGGTTTAACAAAACCTTGAAAGGTATGATCAGGAGTCTACCTGAGAGCCTGCGGAGGAAATGGGACATCCTCCTACCCTGTCTCTTGTTTTCTTACAGGGAAGTGCCACAAAAGGGAGTGGGCTTCAGCCCCTTCGAACTTTTGTACGGGCACCCTGTACGAGGACCTCTCAGCCTGGTGAAGGACGGATGGGAACGGACTCCCAGAAAACTTCCCCAGGACGTGGTGAGCTACATGCTGGCCTTCCGGAGCCAAATGGCTAAGTTGTGGAAGCAAGCTTCAGACAACTTGGAGGCCAGCCAAGCAGTGATGAAAGAGTGGTATGACCACAACGCTCACCCAGTGGAACTGGAGCCTGGACAGAAGGTGTGGGTGATGGAACCTGGAGAGCTAAATGCCCTCCAGGACCGTTGGACAGGCCCCTTTGAGGTGTTGGAGAAGAAGGGGAAGTCCACCTACTTGGTGGATCTTAAAGCCCCAAGACAGCCCCACAGGGTGCTGCATGCCAATCGCCTCAAGCCACATCATGAGAGGCCCGCGGTTGTCTTGATGATGGTAACCGATGGAGCAGAGGAAGAAGAAAGCGAACCTCTCCCTGATCTTCTCTCGTCCCAAGAAAAGGATGGGTCGGTGGAGGGAGTTATTCTCTCGCCATCCCTAACTCCTGAACAGCAGGATGATTGCCGCCAGATCCTGGGGCAATTTTCTTCTCTGTTCTCCCTTGTCCCAGGTAGGACCCACCTGTGTACCCATGACGTGGACACAGGAGACAGCCCACCTGTGAAGTCTAAAATCTACCGGCTGTCGGACAAGGTGAAGGCCAGCATCAAGGGTGAAGTCGCCAAGATGCTGGAACTGGGAGTGATTGAACCTTCTGGAAGCCCTTGGTCTAGCCCGGTGGTTTTGGTACCAAAGGCTGCCCCACCAGGCACCACACCTGAATTGAGATTCTGTGTGGACTACCGAGGCTTGAACTCAGTGACCAAAACTGACGCCCATCCTATCCCACGGGCGGATGAGCTGATTGACCGGCTGGGAGCTGCTCAATACTTAAGTACCTTTGACCTAACTTCAGGGTACTGGCAGATTTCCCTTACAGAGGAGGCGAAGGAAAGGTCAGCCTTCTCTACACCTGAGGGACACTACCAATTTCGCGTGATGCCCTTTGGGCTCAAGAATGCCCCTGCCACTTTTCAGCGGCTGGTGAACAGGGTCCTTTCTGGAATGGAAGCTTTTTCTGCTGCCTACCTGGACGACATTGCTGTCTTCAGTAGCAGCTGGGAGGACCATTTGCAGCATCTGCAAGCTGTTCTGCATGCCCTGCAACAGGCTGGATTGACAATCAAGGCCAGCAAGTGTCAGATCGGACAGGGGTCGGTGGTGTACCTAGGTCACTTGGTGGGCAGAGGGACAGTGCAGCCCCTCCAGGCAAAGATTGAGGCTATCATCGCCTGGGAGCCCCCCAAGACTCAAACAGAGGTCCGAGCCTTCCTGGGCCTCACTGGATATTACCGTCGCTTCGTGAAGGGGTATGGCACTATTGTGGCCCCTCTCACTGAGCTTACTTCCAAGAAGCAACCCCGACGGGTAGTCTGGACGGAGGCTTGCCAGCGAGCCTTCCTGACCTTGAAACAAGCATTGTGTTCCGCTCCCATTCTCAAAGCCCCTGATTTTGCTAGAGAATTCATTGTCCAAACAGATGCGTCAGAACATGGCATTGGGGCAGTGTTATCGCAGCTAAATGATGAGGGCTTGGATCAGCCCGTGGTCTTCCTGTCCAGGAGACTACTCCCCAGGGAAAGGAGGTGGAGTACAATTGAGAGAGAAGCCTTTGCGGTGGTTTGGGCTCTGAAGAAGCTACGACCATACCTGTTTGGTTCGCACTTCCTAGTTCAGACTGACCATCGCCCCCTTCGTTGGCTGATGCAAATGAAGGGGGAGAATCCCAAGTTGCTAAGGTGGTCCATCTCCCTACAGGGAATGGACTTTAGGGTGGAACACCGACCTGGGGCAGACCATGCCAATGCAGACGGTCTATCCAGGTATTTCCGCCTTAGTGATGAGGACTCCCAAGGGGTTGGGTAGTTCTCCCCACTTTCAGCTGGGGGGGACGCGTGTTAGACCTGTCTGCTTCTGGGAAGACTCTACCACCATGATTTACTTTTGTCCCCCTTAGCCTCCCAGAGTTTCTATTTTTATTTTTACATGTGTCCATCAGGAGTTTTTTTATGCTGTCAGGGGGCTAGGTGTTCCTTGGCGATGACGCCATTTTTCCCTCATCACTGGTGAGGCCTAGTCACCCCCTTGAAACTTTAGAGATCTCCAGAGACCTAAAATGGTGTCCACCAACTGTCATAACGGACACTACTGGAGGATAGGTCCATAGGATAGCATTAAGGAACTTTCTGGAATCTACTAGAGACTTCTGCAGGTCTCAGGCCAGCCTATATAAGGCCAGTGACCAGCAGCCATTTTGTGCTGACCAGAGTAGAGGAGTGAGGCAGTGGTGAGAGGAGGTGGACACCCTGAGAGCGGCTAGTTGGTCACTGAGGCTGACAGTTACTTCAGAAGATCGTTCCCCCTATAGCCTCTGACCGATCCCTCTCCCAAAGACAACAACTTCTGTCAAGGAAATCGAGTTACTGGAGGCAGAAAACCCGTTTATCTCAGAGCCCCAGTAAAACCACTCAGAACACCCTTAATTGGGGGTATTCCTGCATGTCAACTCCCAGCGCTGTGCTTACCGAGTACGTGGAGTAGCTGGAGTGGAGGCGAGTGTCTGTGGCACCCTGGCGACCTGAGAAGCGAAGGCGCCGTGTGGGGACATCCTTCCTGTGAGGCCAAAGTGAGGAGGAACTGAAGGGAAGCAGCGGCGCTGCTCCGACCGGCATCGGGACCCCGGGGGCACCGGCCGTGTCAAGTGAAGGAGGAGGCGCGTCCGCGCATGTCTAGCACCTAGACGCTAACGGAAGCAGGAGGGGCCTAGGGTCGGGCAGGCCCAGGAGAGCAGCGACGACGTGAGGAGCAGCGTCCTTCCTGAGAGCGAGTGCGGAGGCGGGAGAGGTACGAGAGCGCTTCCGCGCATGTCCGAAGGAGCAGCGCGACGTTCGGCGTGACCGAGGAGACGCCGGAAGGCTTCCTGGAGCGCCGTGTCAGTAACACAAATTCCCCCCCACGCTCGAGCGCCGACTGAAGGAGCCAGCGCGAGCGAGGGGAAACGAAGGCTCAGGCGAGTGCTCCGGTTTACCTTTCTGCTTGTGTGCGAAGTAGACACGAGCAGGGAAGGGTGAGCGGGGCTCCCCCTCGATTTACCGCCAGATCCCTCAACAAAGCACCGGTTCGGCGGAACAGAGGCAACAGTGACGCGTGGGGACTGGGACATCATCGTCCCCACGCTAAAGTAAGGAGCAGGGAAGAGGGGCTCAAGGAATCTAATAACTGGGAACTGCTAGTGTAAACCCTAAACTGGGAATAGAAGAATTAGTAGTTCATTGTGGAGCCAAGGGCTGTTCTGAACTGGGAGTCAGCTTAATACCCCAGAGTAATTAAAGAGTTGATTACAGGGTAGTGATATTAGAGGCTTGAAAATTACTACTGAAGCAGGCCAATAACCCTGAATGGCACTTTGAAGCTGTTAGGAAATGTATATGCCAGTTAAGTGATATAAGTGTATAACCCTACCTAGTGCAAATTTAACAGGTTTCTGCTAGTTTCAAAAGAGTGTCACTTCCTCATTACTGAACCCTTGTCAAGTGAATGTATTTTACTGCCTTTTTCCACAGCTGGAGGAGTGAAAACCATTTTCCCTAGTAAAAGTGCAATGTTTATTCCTAAAAGCAATTGATGTGATAAACCTGTATGCTTTCGAATCCAAAGAGCCATATTATTTTTATAAAAGGTAACGGTATTTTTGCAAACAAAGGTGTTGTGTCTTTATTTTAGTGGTTCATCAATGTGTTACTGTGGGTAAGCTGTGTAAGTACTTAGCCAACGCCTGGAGTTAGCTGTAGACCACTACTGTGCCAAGCTACCATATGTAGGCTTGGGTAATCTAGGTCCAACAGGATACATTGTCGAAATCTTGGATCTTCTCCATACAATCTTGTTGTCTGATATTCAGATACAGGAATATGCACAGGTCGTTCATCATATCGTCCTCCTTTTCCCGTTGAGAACAACTGTGGAAAACAATGAGCTTCCAAGCTATCTTCCCATTCACTCATGACACTTCCCTTCGCTTTTTTCATTTGGAATAACTCAATAGTAGTCCCCATCACTTATTTTGAATGAAGTGGCTGTACACTGTAATGTTCATAGATTTCTTCACTTCTTGAAATGCCCACTTTTTCAATTTGTCCACTTGAGCTTTCACTATCTTCTGCTAAAAGTATTTCTTCTTCTCCCATATAAAAATTGTTATAGTACTCATTGTTTTTTGATCAAATATAAAGTTGCCTTTTGCACTTTCCTAACATCCACTAACTCCTGCCAGATTTTCTTACTTTTAGTATGCACGCCATTAACTAGAATGACTAGTGGTTCATTTTCTACACACTCTACACCAATAGTTTCAACATTTTTCTTTAAATCTAGAAGTAAATATACAACTCTTCCTTTTAATCTTCTCAGTAAATCTGAAGGAGGCAATTTACCTGCTTTAGGCTCCATACGAACAATAGCCTGAAACAGTTGTACAAACTGAATGAGAATAGACTCTTAGGTATTTAAATCTATTAGTTCTGGAGGAATAGCATCTAACTCTAGATGATTATGGATAGCTCTAGCGGGCATTTTATTGTCATCTAATTTGTTATAACAATATTTACAATTACGCTGATCAGAACCCAAATCAAAACAATTCTCTACCAACAAATCAGTTGCAAATTCCTTCCACTTATCATTATTTTCTCGTTTACTTTTTAAATACAGATCAACATTCTTAGTCTGATTTTTATAGTGAGTGGTGATTAGAGTACTACTAGGAGATACACTGGGTGAATTTATAATTGGTTGACTTTTACTTTAGTGAATGGATTAGTACATGGTAATTAAATAGTCACTATGGGATTGCAAGAACAATGACAGGCTGTTTTCTGGAGTGTATGGATACTGAATAGGGAATTGTAGGCCTGACACACAAGTGAACAAGTGGTTAAACCACTACATGCATAGTGCATAGGAATTTAAAGCAGTCCATATCCTAAGGGATACTGACTGAAAAATAGACTTCTACAAGGAGAAACACAGGGTTGAGTTTCACTTTAGTGAATGGATTAGTACATGGTACTGAAATAGTCACTGCGGGATTGCAAGAGGAGTCACAGGTTGTTTGATGAACTGCATGGATACTGACTGGGGAATTGTAGGCCTGAAACAAGAGTGAAAAGGTGGTTATACCACTACATGCATAGTGCAAAGGAGTTTAAAGCAGTCCATGTCCTAAGGGCTGACGCACTGCATGAGTACATGGATACTGACTGAATAATTAGAGTACTACAAAGACACATAAAGTTACCAAATGCTTCTCTCACAATGGTTCACAAATGCACACACACTCACAGTTTGATTCTGGACAACCAACACTGTTCACTACTGTAGAAAAGTTAAGCTCACTGCACACATTCCACATATTTCATTACTGCTCTTTAGAGCAGACACCTGACGCATGTTCTAATACATAAGCAATGGCTGCTTTCAAATTCTACCAAAACTTGTCAACAGGATACATTTTTTACCAGTTATGTATCTGCAAACACATGAAGTACCCAAATGCACCTCTGAAAACAGTTCCCAAATGTACACAGACTCACAGAGTGATTCTAGACAACCAAGACTATCCTTTGCAATTTCCCAAAACACATTTACTGATCTAGAAAGAGTAAGGTGACAGCACACATATTCCCCATTGACCCTCTTTTTATTAATTGACAGCACACATGCCACATATTTCAATACAGCATTTTAGAGTCAGAGCCTAACTCATTTTGCAAATACATAAGCAATGACTATTTTCTAATTCAACCAAAACTTGACAACAAAATAGATTTGTAAGCAGTTATGTCTCTGCAAACACATAAAAAAACAATGCTTCTCCCACAATGTTTCACAAATGCACACAGATACACAGTGTGATTCTAGACAAATAACAGTATCCGTTAGACTTAACATTTACTAGTATGGAACAGGTGAGAAAACTGCACACATTCCACATATTGTAGAACTGCACTTTACTGTGAAAGCATTACTCATTTTGCAAATAGATAATCAATGACTGGTTTCTAATTCTACCAAAACTTGAAAACAAGATTTTTAAGTTTTTAAGCAGTTGTATGTCTTCAAAATCATAAAGTACCTAAATGCTTCTGTCACAATGGTTCCCAAATGCACTCAGACTCACAGTGTTATTCTAGACAAGCAACACTATCCCATGGAATTTACCAAAAATCATTTACTAATCTGGAAGAGGTAAGATGACTGCACACATTCCACATATTTTAGAACTGTAGTTTAGTGTTGAAGCTTCACTTATTTTGCAAATAGATAAGCAATGACTGGTTTCTAATTCTACCAAAACTTGAGAACAAGATAGGTTTTAAGTACCTTTATGTCTTCAAAATAATAAAGTACCCAAATGCTTCTCTCACAATGCTTTCTAAATGCAAACAGACTCACAGTGTGATTATAGACAAGTAACACTATCCCTTGGACTTTACCAAAAATCATTTACTAATCTGGAAGAGGTAAGATGACTGCACACATTCCACATATTTTAGAACTGTAGTTTAGTGTGGAAGCCTTACTCATTTTGCAAATACATAAGCAATGACTGGTTTCTAATTCTACCAACACTTGAGAACAGGATAGTTTTTTAAGCAGTTTTATGTCTTCAAAATCATGAAGTACCCAAATGCTTCTGTCACAATGTCTCCCAAATGCACACAGACTCACGGTGTGATTCTAGACAAGCAACACTATCCCTTGGACTTTACCAAAAATCATTTACTAATCTGGAAGAGGTAAGATGACTGCACACATTCCACATATTTTAGCACGGTAGTTTAGTGTGGAAGCTTGACTCATTTTGCAAATACATAAGCAATGACAAGTTTCTAATTCAATCAAAACTTTAGAACAGCATAGGTTTTTAAACAGTTATGTATCTGCAAGCACATGAAGTATCCAAATACTTCTGTCACAGTAGTTCCCAAATGCACACAGACTCACAGTGTGATTCTATACAAGCAAGATTTCTCCCTGGACTTAACCAGGAAAAACACATTAATATTATTAAAAACAAAGACACCAAAACCCCTCACAAAAAATAATAACTTAACTTTCAAATTGATTTGTAGATTAAGAAGTATGTCAGTAAGACTCCATATTTTCTTATTCAGAATCTTTGGACTGCACTGCTCTTATCAAAACCAAAAAATTGAACAGTTTCCCTCTCATTTTGCACACATATACATGTAAATATCAAACCACATTGCTTCCCACATTAATTTAAAAGCTAACACACATTTCTATTGGTTACACATTTCAACTCTTTCCAATTGACATAAGTTTGAACACTACCCCCAACCTGCCTACTGCCTGTTACCATAGTAACAGTTCATGGAACACACAACTGAGCACACAGGACACAAGTTCAACACACAATGTTGCTAATTAAAATATCAAGTGTGCTTGACTTTTCATAATATCAGCTTATCCTATATAATGTTCCTTTCAAACACTTTTTCTTAACCAAAAAGAAACATGCTTTTAAAAAACAGAAACATGCAGCCTACTTTTCAGACTAGAATGTTGTCAAGCAGCCAATCATTTTTCTTTTTTTCAAAACTGCATCTTATCCACCATTTCAGAAAAATCTTACTTCTCAAACTGCCATTTCATATACAGATACCTCCTGAGTGCACCCAGACTTCCTTTCAAGATGCTTAGAGTGTGGATTGTGGGACACAGCTATATTTTCTGGAGCCAATGGTATGCAGAAATCAAAGGGATTGCCAGAGACCTAGTTTTGCCAAATGTAGACATTAAATTAATTGGACAAAAAGGGTTAAAGTGACACCAGTTCATGCCATTGGTTAAATCCTTTTTGCATCTCCAACACCCTAACCTCATAATTGTGCACTTTGGTGGAAATGACCTAGGCACTTTGACTGGGGTATATCTGGAAATGCTTTGGAGAAATGACGTAACTTTTCCCCCATACTGCCTTTGTCTACCCCAACATATGCCAAAGGCAGAAATGGAACTGGTCCAATCAAAATTTGTCCACAGATTGAGAAGCAAGGAAACATGTCATAAAATCTGTTTCTGCTTTTCTCTGAGATTATAGGATGGGGTCCATTTACCACAACAATCTGCGTTTCAATATGGATGGCATCTATAAGAGAGATAGTGTACATTTTACAGATGAGGGTAACAGAATCTTCCTCTTGAACTTTAGACTTTGCATAGGTACTTACGTGTAGGTACCAACATCTCTCAATAAACATAACAGCTCTTTTGAGAGCCACCCAAGATCCAAACACACAAGCTTGATGTATATCTGAAAAATATTACTTCCTTTTTGCTTGGAGTTGCGTACCCTATATGTTAGGAATCGTGCACCCAACACATGTACACCAGGGGGCTGGGTGCATGACTCCTAATTTTACCTTAAAAAAACATAAGCTCCTATCACTCATTTCAATTCCCCCAGGGGACCCCATCCCCCGGGGGGTCATATTTAATGTTGGAGGACGTGGGGGGAGTCCTGATGCCTCCACGGTCCCAGCCGGCTCCCCACGTCCTTCAGGAGCCAGCATTGCTTTTCCACATGGGGAGCTGCTAACGTGCAGCTCCTGTGTGGAAAAGTAATATGGTTTGGCTGCTCTCTCTTTCAAAATCCAAACCAAGTTTGCCACGAGGCTCCGGTCCTGCCATAGCAAACTTGGTTTGGGTTGGACTGGACTGTTCCCATGAGGCACAGGGTCAAGACTGATTTGCATATGGCTGGGTTCAAACTGGAGCTGCATGGTGAGCAAACAAACAATGGATTTAGGCCCAGATCTCTGTACTGGGGTGAATGTATGACATTGTTCTGCATTCTTTCCGTCAACTGTTGTTTTTGCAATGTCACCCTGGGTGGGATGGGTATGCCCTGACATTGGTCACATACTCTCCATGCCACTGGAATTAAGCTATCCTGGCTGAAGAATGGTGCAAACCCGAAACCGGTCCTAGGATGCTTGTTTCCGGTCCAGGGAGGACCTGACTTGGCAGTTTGGGCTGGACTCTTTCCATGAGGCACAGGTTAAAGAATGATTTGCATATGGCTGGGTTCCAACTCGAATGGCATGGTGTGCAAAAAAAAGATGGATTTAGGCCCAGATCTCTGTACTGGGGTTAATGTATGACATTGTTCTGCATTCTGTCCATTCACTGTTGTTTTTTCAATGTCACCCCTAGTGGGAAGGGTATGCCCAGACGTGGGTCCCGTGCTCTCCATGCCACTGGAATCAAGCTATACTGGCTGAAGACGGGTGAAACCCTGAAACCGGTCCTAGGATGCTTGTTTCCAGTCCAGGGAGGACCTGGCTTGGCATTTGGAGCTGGACTGTTCCCATTAGGTGCATGGTCAAGACTGATTTGCATATGGCTGGGTTCAAACTGGAACGACATGGTGAGCAAAAAAATTATTGATTTAGGCACTGATCTCTGTACTAGGGTGAATGTATGACATTGTTCTGCATTTTGCTCATCAACTGTTGTTTTTGCAATGTCACCCCAAGTGGGAAGGGTATGCCCAGACTTGGGTCCCGTGCTTTCCATACCACTAGAATCAATCGTTCCTTGCTGAGGAGAGGTGAAACCCCGAAACCGGTCCTAGGATGCTTGTTTCACATCCAGGGAGGACCTGGCTTTGCAGTTCAGGTGGACTGTTCCCATGAAGCACAGGGTCAAGACTGATTTACATATGGCTGGGTTCAAAGTAGAACGGCATGATGAGCAAAAAAACTATGGATTTAGGCCCACAATCTCTGTTCTTGGGTAAATGGATGACATTGTTCTGCCTTCTGTCCATCAACTGTTGTTTTTGCTATCCAGGTCTGCTCCTATCGTGAAAGTTTGGGGGTGATTCGTCAAGCGGGGTGTGAAAAAAAGGGGGTCCCAAAAAGTGTTTTCTCCATGTTAATTTCCATAGGAAACTTTAACCAAGGCTACAGCCCGAACTGCTGAACGGAATTACACCAAATTTGGCAAAAATGTAGCGCTCAGTTCAGAAAGTGACTTTCTTTTCAAATGGTGTAAATCCGTTCTGTAGCTGCTGAGAAATTTAAAAAATAAAAGTAAAAATTTGTTTTTCCCATAGTAAACTTTAGCTAAGGCTACAGCCCGAACTGCTGAACAGAACAACCCCAAAATTGGCAAATAGGTGGTTCTTGCGTCTGAAAGCAACCTTTTTTAAATGTTGTAAATCCGTTCAGTAGTTGCTGAGAAAATCCAAAAATAAAAAAATTGATATCTAGGGGCGCGGTGGGTTCGCAAACCCTCCCGACCACACAAAGAGAAAAAGAGTGTGAGAGAGAAAAGGAAACGATGGAGAGGGAGAGGCAGTGCCCACACTGTGGACAAAACCCTCACAGCTCACCTTTCCGCCACCGGTGTGTCTCCAACCACGTGCCGGGATATACTGCAGCCCTCAAACTAACTCATCTGAAACATAGTATAGAATCAGTAATGGCAGAGTAAATACAACTGCACACGGCTAAATTGCTGTCCCACACTTGAGCACCCAGGCTGCTACACTCCATCCACTCCCACCGCCCAGAGATGTCTGTCCACCCCTGCGCACCCTGGCTGCTGCACACCATCCTCTCCCACTGCCCTGAGGTGACTGCCTGCCGCTCTGCAAACAAGCCTCTCTGCTCACCTTCGCCACCGGCGTGTGTTAAAGAGTTCCCGTCACGTGCCGAAGCAACCTCCTCAGCCATTGCAGGATTCCGTGGCACAGGCCCCAGCGCATCCTGCTACACCGCGCCGTGGATTCATGTTTGTGCAGCCAGCTGTCTTTGGTGTATGCACCGGTCCAGCTGAGCTCACAATTCAAATTGTGTCTTGATTGCCAGGATGGTGTATCAAGGCCACGCATCACCGCAGGCTGCACACCCGCTCAGCTCTGATGGCACTAACTCAGTGGAACTCAAGTCATCTCCACGTGGCCGGAGGCCTGTATTGGGGGGTTGACAATCTGTGAATCACAGCCTGCAAGACAAAAATCAAGATAAGATTTTGCATCATGAGCCCATCAAAAGAAAGTGAGAGAGAAAAAGAGAGAAAGAGGAAGAGAGAGAGAAAGAAAGAAAGAAAGAGCGAGAGAGGAAGACAGAGAGAAAGAGTGAGAGATGAAGAGAGAGAGAAAAAGTGGGAGAGAGAGGAAGTGAGAGAGAGAACGGGAAAAAGAGTGAGAGAGAGAGGAAGAGAGAAAGAGAGAAAGCATGTGAGAGACAGAAAGGAAGAGATGGAGAGGGAGAGTGAGTGCCGACACTGCAGACAAAACCCTCATAGCTCACCTTTCCACCACTGGTGTGTCTCCAACCTCTTGGTGGGACATACTGCTGCCCTCAATCTCACTCATCTGAAACATATTATAGAATCAGTAATGGTAGAGTACATACGACTGCACATGCCTCCTTCGCTGTCCCGCCCCTGCACACCCAGTCTGCTGCACCCCATCTACTCCTGCCGCCCAGAAGTGTCTTCCCAGCCCTGCACACCCAGGCTGCTGCACCCCATCCACTCCCACCACCCAGAGGTGTCTGCCCACCCCTGCACACGCAGGCTACTGCATACCATACACTACCAGCACCCAGAGGTGACATGGCCAACATGGAAGGTAGGGGGAATTGCTGACCCTACATTCATCCATACTTCCACACATGAAAGATCGTGCACCTGACATATCTGTGTGGATATGAATGTTTATTGCACAGTCAGTGGAGTGCTGCAGCTGTAGCAATACAGGGCCATGTAAAGCCTGAATTTCAGTATTTGGCACATGGAGGGTAGCCAATTAGAGCCAAGTGTGTACTCTGGGTTAGGCTCTGCCAACATATGCACTTATCCAATCACTCCGCCAATCCCTAAGCACTTATAAATTCACTATACACTCTCCTTGTGGTACAATAATGATCCAGTCTCTACCTAGTTATGTAGCCGAAGTTTTCCCCACTGCCAGAGGTTACATGGTTGCGTTCACTGTCCACAGCACAATGTAATGTGGTAGGGCTCAGGGGCAGCATCATGCATACATAATGAGCACACAGACACAGTTAGATAGATAGTGAAACTGGGTACAGGCACCTAAGTACAACAGTAATTATCAGATCACACACATAGATTCAATCATAAAGGGTCTATGACGTGTGCTGCACTAAGGTAGGGGCACCAGTTGTGAAATAATACACAAAATATTGTATTGTAAAGGGTCCATGACTTGTGGTGCACTTAGGTATGGGGCAGCAGATCGGAAATCCTACACAAAAGATTCTATCAGAAAGGGTCCATGAGTTGTGGTGCACTGAGGTAGGGGCATCAGAAGCATTTACCTTGTGCACAGCAAACAATGCATGTTCCGGGAGGGCTGCACTGGTAGCAATATCTGTTGCCTACTGGACTGCGTCATCTGCAATGGCACCTCGATCTGAATTGTGAGCCCTGCTGTACGCAGTCTAGATCGAAGGCTGTAGTCAGCACAGACATTGAGGAATGCTTTTTGTCACTTCCTCTTGCCAAAATCATAGGACATAGAGTACAGTTCACTCTGCAATTAATCAATCAAAACTGAATTTGTACTTTGAGCTTTGCTGTCCACAGTGTAGACAGCCATTCAGTGTTCCTCTGGACTTGCAAGATGAATTTGGTCATTGTACTAAAGCTATAACTGATATAAAACCAGTTCTTAAATCAAGGATACTAAAATGATATTATGTAGGTTTTAGGGACATTATATTGGGTTGCCTACTAGACTCTGCAATGAATGAATCAATACTCAATTTTAATTGTGAGCCCTGATGACCGCTGTGTAGGACAGAGGCAGTGGTCAACAAGGGCGCACGGCCACATGGCATTGAGTTGAGCTGCACAGTTAGTGGCACCAGAAGCATTAAGAATGTGCGCAGCCTGTGATGATACGTGGTCCAGGCACGCCGCACTGGTAGCAATATATTTTGTCTTATGAATTGTGCCTTAATATGGCTATGTTGCGATGACTTGAGGTGCACTGAGTTGGTGGCACCTGAAGCACTCATTTTGTGCACAGCCTGCGATAATGCATGGTCCGGGCAGGTCACACTTGTAGCAGTGTCTTTTGTCTAATGAACTTTGCCTTAATAGGGCTATGTGGTGATGACTTTTGGTGCACTGAGTTAGTGGTACCTGAAGCACTCAGCGTGTGCGCACCCTACGATGATGCGTGGTCTGGGCAGGCCACACTGGTAGCAATGTCATTTTGCTACTGGTGTGCATCATCTGCAATCGCGATTGGATCTGATTTGTGAGCCCTGCTTTCCGCAGTGTACATTGAAGGCAGTAGTCTGTACAGACATAACTCTGCAGTGCTGTCCCGCTGGGTCCGCAGGGGGGCTGTGTCAAAGAGGCCGGTGGGCTTAGCGACGGACTTGTGGCAAGGTGAGGGCCATCGCTCTGGCAGACACGTTGGCCTTCCCAGAAGTGAACCACACCCAGAGCCCCGCCCTATTTATTCCCACTACTACGCTGGAGTGGCATACATTGGACCTGCCCACTCTGCTTCCTTTTCTGCTTACAGAAGGGATGACACAGCTACATGACTGAGATCTTCCCTACTGCCTGAGGTAACATGGTTGCATCCACTATCCACAACACTACAAGTACCAGCGGTATATGTACACATTGAGAGGTCTGTGCTCTGCAAACTGAGGTCCGTCCAGCACATCCCCGCTACACTTGTCATTGTGTGCATTGTTATTGATGGGTGACTTGCGTCCTTCACACATACTTGGTTGCCACATCTCCCAACATTCAGCTATTGTCTGGCTGAGGGTCCATGCCATTTTGGGAAGGTCCACTGTCCTGTTCTGCACTACTTCTGTGGTAGTAGCAGGGGTGGTCCAGTGGTGAGGTCCTGGGGTTGGTGGTGGTGAGTGTTGAGGCCATCATGGGTGTCGGAGCTGCATGATCAGTTGCTCTATGACATGTGTTGGTCTTTAGATGTGGCTCTGGGCTGGGCTCCCTTTCATACTGTACGGAGTCATCCTGCTTTACACCAGTAAAAGGCAGATGTTAAAATATTACTGCTAATGCAGCTTTTCACCTGTTTTTGGATAACATTGCAGATTTGGTTGGTGTTTTCGTGTTATTTTTACAAGGGAACGCCTACACTGCATATCATTAGCGTGAGCTGTCGCTCTCATTGGTGAATTTTTTTGCGGAAGCTATCGTCGAAAAACTGGCATATTGACGGTTTTCAACAGGTTGAGAATGGGATGATAATTTAAAATTACCGAAAAAAACACAGGTTTAATGAACATTGTCATTAGAAATTAGCATTTATTAAACCTTTGAAATTCACAAAAAAACCTTAGGTTTCAGGGACATTATAGTTAGAAATTAGCATCTAAAAAGCCTTAGAAATTCACTGGAAAAATCATAGGTTTCAGGGACATTATAGTTAGAAATGATCATTTAAAAAACCTTAGAAATTCACTGAAAAAAATAGGTTTCAGGGAAATTATAGTTAGTTGGACATTTCACTCGTACAAAAACAGAGAAATGCATCGTTACAGTTAGTAGAGCTAATTATAACTCTTGCCCCTGGAAGGCACTGCTGATGATGTCACATATTACATCACTCATGACATGGTCAGTGACATCACTGATGACATCTCAAATGACATCACTGATAACATCATCCATGTGATAATTTTATGCACCTCCTCACACCCTAATATAAACTTTGATACACCCACTCTAAAATACATACCCACTGACTAATTCCTAGGTATACACACACATCCATTCATTCACCCATACAGTCACTCATACACGTAGTCACTATCAATACAGCACTATCATATCCACGCATACACCTATACAGACACTCACACACTGCCACTCATCCATAGAAATATTGACACTCCTAGCCAGTCATGTAAAGAATCAATAACCCTGCCATTTACTCATCTGTACAGTTATACATTCACTACTTAACCTATTCATGCAGATACTAACATATACTTACTCTCTTATACAATCACTGACACAAATACATACTCATTTATACATCCACTCTCACAATCACTCACTCTCACACATAGTCATTTATATCCTCCAACACTCACATTAGGGGGCATATTAGCAAGAACCTTGTTAAAATTATTGCTGTTTTACCGGCAGGAAGCTGCTGCTAAAGCGGCGATAATGGGCTTGCTAATATGCGTTTTAGAATTCCAAAAGAAACCCATGTTAGATGTCCTGCACATCTAACCTGGGCTTCTATTGCAATTCTATGACGCATATTAGCAAACCCATTATCGCCGTTTTAGCGGCCATTTACGGCCGCTAAAACTGCAATAATTTTAACAATGTTCTTACTAATATGCCCCATACTGCCTTTCACATATGTAGTTACTCACACATACACCACTGAGACATCCATTCACTCACCAACACACCCATACTCACAGTCACCCACCCATACAGCTATTTCCCCATGTATTATTGAACCCATATACCCAGTGAATCATCCAGGCACATATGTATGCAGAAAGTCACACCTCACCACCCACTCACATAAACACTGAGGTACCCATACAGATACTCTTTTTAAGAAAAATCTTTATTAACAACAAAATACAATGCAATTGTAACACCCCAGTAAATATAAGAGAGAAAAGAAAAAAAAACTGAAAAAAAGCAATAAGGCAGAACAGAGATAGCGTCATAACAAACAAATACTTGTGATGATTTCAGACGATACAGTTAAATAAAAGTACCCCAAATTTTATCCAATTTCATTAATGATCTCACTCCTTTTATTTTTTATTTTAGCTAAAGCTGATTCCATAGTGTAAATTTCTTTAACCTGAGACCACCAATCAATAATATGGGGCTGTTTCGGGGATATCCATTCTCGGGCGATAGTCAGTTTAACACATGATATTAAAATGGTTACTAGATCTTTCTGCAAGATATTAATTGTTTGTATATCTAATAATACCATTGATGCTGTAAGGGATGGAAATCTTATAAGTTTTTGTTTCAGCACATTGTCCAAGCCTGACCAAAACTCAGTCAGAGCTGGACAAGAAAATAACATGTGCTCTAAATCCACCGCTATAAGACCACACTTAGGGCATTTAGACCGATCGCTTAGTAAGTTGTTCAGGGATTTTGATATCCTTTCTGGTGTATGATATAAAAAACAACTTGTTCTATATTGTTATAGTCTAAGACTCGAAGATTGCACTAAATTATTGATACCGCAGAGAGAAGCGGAAATCTTGTTCGCAGTTATTTTGTAACCCAGCTTTATACTCCATTTCTCCGCAAGTTTCAAACAGTCATTAATTTTATACGAGCTAAGGCATTTATATCCTTCACTAATTAGTGACTTGATCTTATCTGAGTAAAAGCAGTTCCAGATATCTGAGTCTATGATTCCCTGTAGCTTCATCTTGCATACAAAATAATCATAAATTTGCGTATATTTAAATCGCATAACTTCCGTCACATTATAAAGAATTTTAAGCGTTTCAAAGTCCAAAAATCTATTGATACCATAAAGATCCACTAAAGTTTTCATTCCACAAGCAATCCATGTTTTAGCCATTCCATTGTTAAAGATTCCGGGGAGTCCCAGATTGCACCATAATAAAAGTTTAGGGTGAAAAAGAGAAGTTTTGCACATATCCATAATCCTAAACCAGACTTTAACTATCTCTCTTGCGGTCTTAACGTTCACCCTTTTAATGTAATTGGGGTCATTTACTCTAGCTAAAACCATATTGGAATCAGCATCAAGCATAAATAAATGAAAATAAAATGGATTATCTGGATTAAATATACTACGGAGGCGACCAAGGAAAGTAAAAAAATATATAATTTGAAATCAGGGAAATTCAGCCCACCTTTATCTAGAGAGAGCTTAACCCCTTCGATGCTGGTGACGGAACCATTCCATCATCAGTCACGGTTGAGCTGTGCTGATGACGGAATGGTTCCATCACGACCACACCCATTATCATTGGGGCCCAGCACAGGAGGAAAATATCAGCCGCAGCAATGAGGTTCAGTAAAGCCATTGACCGGCGCGCTTTCTGGTATCCCCAGATGAAACTACTAAGTATCCCATCAAGCCTTTTAAAAAAAGAATTATTGAGACATAGCGGGATAGACCGGAATAAATAAATAAATTTGGGGAGCACCTTCATTTTAATTAGATTAATCCAGTCAATAACATTCAATGGAACGTTATGCCACTTTTTCAGTGTAAGGGAAATTTCTTTTAATAGAGCCAAATAATTAAGTGTAATAATTTCACTTATTTTAGATGATATTTTAACACCCAGATTTGTAGCTGCTCTGCATACCCCTTGTATAGGTGTTGATGGTTTATAGTTCACTATTATTTGCATTTTATTTACTTTTAATTTGTATCCCGACACCGCCCCAAATTTATTGGCCTCATTTGTTATCCCCTGTAAAGTTTCTACAACATCTGTGGAGTAAATGGCAATATCATCAGTATAAGCTGTAATTTTTAGGGGGTGGGGCCGAATGTAAAAGGAATTATTCTAGATCGTAACTGTAATGCAGAAAGAAATGGTTCCATTGAAAGCGCAAACAGCAAGGGTGACAGAGGACACCCTTGCCGAGTGCCCCGGTAAATTGTAAATTTAGAAGACATCATGCCTGCATAGCTAATTCTCACAGTTGGATGGTTGTATATAGCTTGTATCCACCTTAGATATTGGCCATTAAAGCCAAATGTTGTCAGTACTGCCCAGAGGTAATCCCACCCCACTCGGTCAAAAGCTTTCTCAGCATCTAACAGTATCATACCGAGTGGGGTTGAACCGGTCGCTGCTATGTCAAACTTGGTGATAGCCATGTTCACATGGGCTGCTGTATCCCTGCCCATGACAAATCCATGTTGTTGTGGACTGACTAATTTCGGGATAAAAGGAGCCAGTCGTGTGTCCAAAACGTTGGCGAATATTTTGGCATCTGTATTAATGAGTAAGATGGGACTATATGACCCACACTCATTAGCAGGTTTGCTCTTTTTCATCTTGGCTAGGTTCCAAGAGCTCAGGGCCTTTCCACTTTCGCCAATAGACATAATTGCCTGGCAGAAGAGGGGTAATAGTTTGTCAATGCAGATTTTATAAACGTCCAGTGGTAGAGTGTCCTCCCCGGCGGCTTTTCTTGATGGTAGAGAAAGAATTGCCAGCCTAATCTCTGTCATATTGGTGTTCTCAGACAATTGTTCAAATCCTTCTTTTTCACAATTCAGCTTTATATTGGTGTCCAGATAATCTTGTATATTAGCCGAGCTAGGATAGTTTTCAGGGGTGTATAAGATTTTGTAGTAATTAACAAATTGCTCCACTATCTGTACCGGCTGATTACATATAGTATTATTAAAGTCTTAATTAGTGTATTAGCTTTATCATCAGCAACTTGGTATGCCAGAATTTCCCCAATTTTGTCACCACTCTCATACTAGGATAATTGGTATTTATATAATTTAGCACTGCTTTTGTCTCTAAATATTGTTTTCAGGGCAGATTAAATTAAATTAAAGCTTAATTCAGTAGCATTTTCGAAGCCTTGATGTAGAGCTTCAGCCAGCTGTCTTTCTAAAGATAGTATATTAATAACCTTAATTTGAGTCGCTTTTCGGCGTTCCGAATTCTGTCTTAAAACAAACTGTTGCATGATCCCCCTTGTACTCACCTTACAGGCATCCCAGACAATAATGGATGAGGTGGAGTTGAGATTTATTTCAACGAATTCTATAAGATGTTTCTTATGTTGAGAGATAAACTCAGTATCTGATAATAAATACCTCGGAAAAGAAAATAACCTAGGGCTCTGATTTTTTTGTGAGATATCAAAAACAAGGAGGATAGGATTGTGATCTGAAGTGACCCGTGGGCATATTTCAATGGAGCTCGTATCCAATATCCTATCCGAGGCCCAGGCCATATCTATGCGTGAGTATAACTTATGGGGTGCAGAGAAATATGTATATCCGGCTATATTAGGATACGTTACTCGCCAAATATCCTTTATATTATGAATACGCCCCATTTCTGAGATAGCGGCTCGTGATTTACGCATTCATTCAATCAATCAATCAATCAAGGCATTTATAGAGCGCACTACGCACCCGTGAGGGTCTCAACGTGCTAGGGGGGTGCTGCTACTGCTCGAAGAGCTAGGTCTTGAGGTGCTTCCTGAAGCTGAGATGGTCCTGGGTCAGTCATAGGTGAGTGGGGAGGGAGTTCCAGGTCTTCGCAGCCAGGTAGGAGAATGATCTTCCTCCGGAGGTGGTTCTTCGAATTCGTGGGACGATGGCGAGGGCGAGGCTGGTGGAGAGAAGGTGGCGGGTTGGGGTGTAGAACGAGAGTCGGCTGTTGAGGTAGTCTGGGCCCATGTTGAGGAGCGCCTTGTGTGCGTTGGTGAGCAGTCTGAACGTGATCCTTTTGTTGACGGGGAGCCAGTGGAGGTTTCTCATGTGGGTGGTTATGTGGCTGTGGCGAGGGATGTCGAGGATGAGTCGTGCGGTGGTATTTTATATGCGCTGGAGCATAGTCTGGAGTTTGGCGGTGGTTCCTGCGTATAGGGCGTTCCTGTAGTTAAAAAGCTGATGACGAAGGCCTGGGTGACTTCTCTTCTGGTTTCTGTGGGGATCCACCGGAAGATCTTCCGAAGCATTCTCAGGGTATTGAAACATGAGGATGAGACGGTGTTGACTTGTTTGGTCATCGTGAGGGTGGAATCCAGGATAAAACCCAAGTTGCGTGCATGGTCCGTGGGTGTCAGTGCGGGTCCCAGTGCCGGGGGCCACCAAGAGTTATCCCAGGCAGATGGGGATTGTCCTAGGATGAGGACTTCCATCTTGTCTGAGTTGAGCTTAAGACAGCTGTGCATCATCCAGTCTGCTACTTCTTTCATCCCTTCCTCGAAGTTGGTTTTGGTGGTGGCTGGGTCCTTGGTGAGGGAAAGTATCAGCTGGGTGTCGTCGGCATAGGAGATGATGTCGATGTAGTGTTTTGGTGCAATGGTGGCGAGGGGGCTCATGTAGGTGTTGAAGAGTGTTGGGCTGAGTGAGGATCCTTGGGGAACACTGCAGATGATTTTGGTGGCCGCGGATCGGAAGGGGGGAGGCGGACTCTCTGGGTTCTTCCGGAGAGGAACGAGATGATCCATTCCAGGGCCTTCCCTTGGATTCCAGTGTTGCTGAGGCGCTGTATTAGTGTGCAGTGGCATACGGTGTCAAAGGCTGCTGAGAGGTCCAGGAGGATGAGGGTTTCCCCGTTGTCTATCAGGGTTCTGATGCCGTCTGAGCTGCGATGAGGGCAGTCTCGGTGCTGTGGTTGGCTCAGAATCTGGACTGGGAAGGGTCGAGCGAGTTGTTGTCCTTGAGGAAAGCAGTCAGCTGTTTGCTGACGGTCTTCTCGATGACTTTAGCTGGGAAGGGGAGAAGAGAGATGGGACGGAAGTTCTTGAGGTCCTTTGGGTCTGCTGTGGGTTTCTTCAGGAGGGCGTTGATCTCTGCGTGTTTCCAGCTTTCAGGGAAGGTCGCTGACGTGAAGGAGCTGAAAAGCTCCTCGCCTAGTAGTGTCCAAATCGTAATCCATTATGCAGTTAAAGTCTCCCATAATAACGAGTTTCCCATCCCATTCTAATAATTCCATATTTAACCGATCATAAATGGAGGAATTATCTAAATTTGGTCCATAAACAACACAAAATCCATATTTCGCTTTTCAACAATTAATTGGGGTATAGCCCATCTTCCCCCCTTATCTAGAGCAGTTTTGAGCATTTCCACTCTAAGTCGTTTATCTTTAAAGAATAGCGACCCCTCTAATTGAGGCATTTAGTACTGAACAAATTATTACGTCATAACCTAGTTGCTCCAGTAGATTTCTATGTTTTTGAGAAATATGGCTCTCTGTTAATAAAACGAGATGTGGATTATACATTTTTAAATCCTCCTGAACAAGACGTCTCTTATTCTTACTGTTGAGGCCTGCAACGTTCCAGGCTAAAAATCTCAACCAGAGCATTTCATAAATATATTAGCTTTTCCCATTCTGCCCAAAAAAGTAATTATCTCTCTCCTATCGATTTTAGCAGATCCCATTGTCATGTTGTTTTTTCCCAATTGTTATCCCCCTCACAAAACTACCCATCTGAACCCCTATCTCACCCATCCCCCTCCCGCTTGTTCCTCAGGGGGGAACACCCCTCTGTGTTCTGCTGCCGCTGTTTGGGCAACCTTGCAGAGTGGCAGCACAGAGCCCCTCCCTATGTCCCTGCATTACTAAAAAAAACAGGTAAAAAAGAAAGGTTTTTCTATTGCAGTTTACTGAGTAAAAAAGAAGTTCTACAGTTTGGAGAAAAAAAGTACTAAAAAAGTGGAGAAAGGAAAAAGCGAGATTCCAAAAATAGAGCATAGCATATCTAACCCCTTAAGGTAGGTACTAAATACAGTTTCCCCTCTGAATAGGTAATTCAAGTTAAAGCACTAAGAGAAGAGGAGAAAAAAATATATATATATTCCTACCCTAACAGCAGAGGATATGGGGTAGGCACTCTGTGGGCTTCTAATGTACCGAACAGAGTGCTAGGCTAATTTGGAGAGCGCAATCTCAGCTTCCCTATCATCTGTAAAAAAAGTATGCATGTCCACCTTTATTACTTTAAGGCGGGTTGGCTCCTGTAAAAACACTTGCCCCCCTAACGTTTTAAATGTGTCTATGAGTTTACGAAGTTTCCAGCGCCTAGCCATCGCTGCTTTACTTAGATACGATCGCACAAAAAAGGAGACATTCTCTATTACCACAGGAGAGTTAGGTCTTGCTTTCAATGAGACTGCCTGTCTTAATAAAAAATTCCCAAAGTAGATAAGAAGGGGGTGGGGAAATTGACTTTCTTTATTCCTTTGGGTTAGTGGCAGTCTATGAACTCTTTGAAGTTGTGAGTTCCAGTCTCAATCTGATAGGTCTGGGAATGCCTTCTGGAACAGTTTGACAGTGTAAGCCCTTGGGTCTGACCCTTCTGCTCCTTCCGGTATACCGAAGAGCCTAAAATTTTGTCTCCTTTGACAATTCTCCATATCTTCTAGTTTCAGCTGTAGGCTCGTGATCTGTGTGTCGTGTCTATTGGTCATAGTCTCTATTCGAACAGCCGCTTCTTCTACGCCAACCACCCTTTTCGGTAAATCCTCAATCTCCTGTGTGATCCCTCCCAGTTTATTAGTCATTTCCAGTAAGGAATTTTGCATTTTACTGTTGTCTTCCCTCAGCAGCAAGAAGTGTTCTTGTGCCTCCTGTTGGTGATCCGTCAGTGTCTGTAAAATAATATTGAGAGGCGAAATAGCGGCCTCTTGGTTTTCGAAGGTTTCTACAGCTGACGAGTCAATCACATTGATTGCAGATGAGGATATAGCTGGGGGGATCGTTGAGGTAGAGCTCAGTACAGTACTTATTATGATACTGCTAGTCTCGGCTAGGGGGCGTAGTCTCTTCTGGCACAGTGGGAATTAGAACCATATGTACTGTGGATGCCACAGATACAGACAATGGAGATGAGTTATTAGGAATACCACCAGGAATACCACTGTTGGACGGGGAACAGTCTTGTGAGGAATGAAGGTCGATTGGGCTAGTACCTGACAGACGCATAGTTATGTTTTTCACTAGCCCCTTCACCTGGATCCATTTCCTAAGAGGACTTTTGTCAATAAGAAGGTTCCCTCGTGTTGTTGAGGCCAAAGTTAGAGTCGAAGTGTTAGTTACATTGAGATTCTTTCCTTTTTTGACTTTGTTTTTAGCTTTGGCTTTAAGCTTTCCTCTTCTGCAACCTGAAAGTTTAGCTGCATCTGCTGAGGAGTTGATTAAGTCTTCATCAACAAGTTCCTCATAGTCCTCGTTGGAGCCATCCTCATCCTCATCAGTGGGTAGATCACCTGGTGGATCACCCAAAGCCCCGGGTGCTTTTTTGTCGAATAACCCGGTTGTAGTTGAATTATGCACCCCTAACCCGGTAATAGGATATGTGGAGAGAACCCTTTTAGTTTATTTATTTCGGGAGGCAATGCTGAGTTGGAATCTATCACCTGGGAGAGCACTGGTACAGGCACTATGACAAGCGCCGGTTCAGTTGCACTAACTGATGTCCTTTGCCTTTCTACAATATCAGAGTTTATCTCAGGGCTCCCAGTGTCAGTGTCATTCACATTCATGTTTGCATCCCTCACACCCCTCGGATTAGTTTCTCTGATCGGTTTTTTCATTCTTTCAACCCCTTTAGCTGGCAAGCAAGCATGGTTCAGGTCGGCATCAGGAGGCTGAATCCTGTTAACAGTGTCATGCAATACCACCTCCTCAGCAAGAGCTGCTACATAATTGCCACTGTTTTTGCCAGTTGTAACATTGCTTCCATTGCTCAATTTACTCTGAGCGACCAAAGTCTCTAAGACAATAAATTGCAGAGCCAGAATCAGTTGCTTACCTGGTTGTTTCCTGATTTTTCCTGCAAGCTGTGCCGGTGTAGATGCCATTGTAGCCTTTGCCACCATCGCTACCGTTGTTACTGCTGCACCATTGCTACAGGGGGCCATCTCAGTAGCGGTAGTTTTTTCCAGCGCGAGTCAACCTAGCCGGGTTATTTGGCACCATGTCTACTTGCGCCTCCGACCTAGACTTTTCGGAGGTAGGCAGCGACTGGGCAGGAGCACTCGGCAGCCCCAGTAGCGCAAGACCAGACCAGCCGAGCCCCGACCCGCTGAGCAGTTGCGGGATCGGGAACCGAGCGATCAGTAGCAGCCGCCCCAGCCGGCCTCTTGAGAAGAGCAGCATCTGCTGTAATGGCCTGTTAGATTGAAGGTGAGCACCCTCTTGTGCTTTTCCTTTGTGTTTAACTTCTTTCTTTCTTCCTTTTTCTTCCGTGCTTTTAGCTTTTAAAGCTTGAAGCTTTAGAGGCACCCATACAGATACTCATGCAACCAATAAATAACCCATAAAGACACTCATGTAGCTACTCACCAACCCATGCAGAAGCTTGCACAACAACAGACAGACTGATACTGACATTCGCACAGTTTAGTCACTAACCCATGCTTTCAGTAAGACACAATTAACCACTCACTTATAAGTCAGTCACACACCTATTAAATCCTCCACCCAGACACTTATACACCCACTCATTCTTCAATACACCTTGGCATATATATAAAACATATTTAAACTTTAAAGAAACACACAGTCACTGGATGATGTCATCAGTGATGTCGTCAGTAATATCATTCAAGATGTCATCAGTGATGTCACTGACCATGTCATGAGTGATGTAATATGTGACGTCATCAGCAGTGAATTGCGGGGATGCGAGTTTTAGTTAGCTCTACTAGGTATAAGGGACAAATTTATCTGGTTTTATGCAAGTGAAATGTCCAACTAACTATAACGTCCCTGAAATCTATGTTTTTTTCAGTGAATTTCTAAGGTTTGTTAAATGCTAATTTCTAACTATAACGGCCTTGAAACCTATGTTTTTTTTCAGTGTATATATATTCACTGAAAAAAAACATAGGTTTCAAGGCCGTTATAGTTAGAAATTAGCATTTAACAAACCTTAGAAATTCACTGAAAAAAACATAGATTTCAGGGACGTTATAGTTAGTTGGACATTTCACTTGTATAAAACCAGATAAATTTGGCCGTTATGTTTTTTTCAGTGAATTTCTAAGGTTGGTTAAATGCTAATTTCTAAGTATAACGGCCTTGAAACCTGTTTTTTTTCAGTGAATATATGTATATATATATTCACTTAAAAAAAACATAGGTTTCAAGGCCGTTATAGTTAGAAATTAGCATTTAAGAAACCTTAGAAATTCATTGAAAAAAACATAGAGTTCAGGGACGTTATAGTTAGTTGGATATTTCACTTGTATAAAACCAGATAAATTCGGCCATTATACCTAGTAGAGCTAACTATAACTCGATATATAGATATTCAAACACCCTCCTCCGGAAAAGAGTTGAGGCCACAGTAGGGGAGCCAAATGGAACCAGCTTTATTGAGGTAACACCAATCCTGGCAAATGCATTTTGGCGTATGTGTGCCTTCTTCAGTGCCTGAGGTGTTTGTGAGGATGCAGGCGCTAATGGTAGGTATAAATACGCTGCCCCATCCTAAGTGCTCAATACTCTCTCCGCCCTCTCCAGATGAAGTCCATTAGCTTATGCCTCCCATTGGACGCGCGGTTCTTGGCACCTACAGGTCCCAGAATGCAGTGTTTTGTGCTGGTAGGCATTGCGGGGTGGAAGAGGGTATGGGCTGATGTGATAACAAAAACCCTCAAAGTCAAAGTGTCCCGCAAGTTCGCTAGTTCCTCAGGTTCCCTTACAACAGCAACCTTCAAGTTGTAGGGATCATTACAGCGGGGTCAAGGCTGTAAATCCTCCTCGCCCGACATGCCGTCAATGACTGCTTCCCCACTCCATATCCTCCCGGGCTCGAAGGTGGGCCTTAGGAATTCCAGTACCCTGGATGCTGCAAAGATTCCGCCGAGGCAGAGACTAGTGATTCGAAGGCCAACTTGGTGATGCGGTGGCCTCGTAGGCGCGGCACTGGACACCGCTCTGAAAATATTCGAACACCCTCCTACGGAGAAGAGTCGAGGCCACTTGAAACCTATGTTTTTTTTCAGTGAATATATATATATATATATATATATATATATATATATATATATATATATATATATATATATATATCCGAAGATAATCCCATCCACTTCCAGAGAGCCCCTGGCGAGGAAGGAGACTCAGGCCTCTGCAGCAAAGTTTTCAGGCAAGAAATACTTTATTAATCACCCCTCACGACAACGCGTTTCGGGCTGTGTTCAGCCCTTGATCACATATATATATATATATATATATATATATATATATATATATATTCACAGAAAAAACCATAGGTTATAGACCATATATAGTTAGGGATTAGCATTTACAAAACCTTATTTTATTTGCACAAAACCATTGAAATTCCATATATAGTTAGTTGCACTAACTATATATCGCGGACCCGCAATCCACTGCTAATGATGTCACATATTACATCATTCATGACATGGTCAGTGACATCACTGATGACATCACTGATGACATCTCAAATCATTGCTGTGAACAATGAGACGAAAAACACCAAATATGACCAAGGAACAAAGAGAAATCCTCAAAACCCTTGACAATGACCCAGACATTATTTGTAAGCCATCAGACAAAGGTGGGAACATCGTGGTAATGTCAAGAGCACAATATTGCCAAGAAGCATTGAGGCAATTGGAAGATTCAACATCATATGAAAAAACAACTAGAAAGACATATGATGAAAGCATTGCCAAATTTCAATCACTTATCAACAAATGGCACAGCAATGATATGCTGGACACTGACGAGTATTTCTTTTTGAAAAACAATAATCCGACTGTGCCAACCTTTTACCAGTTGCCTAAGATACACAAAGATAGCAGGAACCCTCCTGGCAGACCAATAGTCTCTTCTATAGGAAGTGTATCTGAAAATATGTCTATCTTCATTGACCACTTTCTTTTTCAGAGTGTCCTTCAGCTTAAATCCTATATCAGGGACACTAAAGACTTTGTGAACAAGATTGAAAATGTGAAATGTAACCCCTCGTGTATTTTAATAACTATGGACATTACCAGTCTATACACGAGCATTGATCACAACCAGGGACTACTGGCAATAAAACACTACCTTGACAAGAGACCTATGAAATTCAGTAAACATAGCCAAATGCTGCTGGAATTCATTGAATACTGTCTCTTTAATAACATTTTCTTGTTTTAAGGACAAATGTATAGGCAGGTCACTGGGACGGCGATGGGAACCTGCTTCGCCCCCAGCTACGCGAATTTATTCGTGGGCTGGTGGGAGGAGCAGGTGACCCAAAGCCCTGGGTTCCAAAAATGGGCAGGAAATCTGAAAGTCTGGTATAGGTATATTGACGACCTCTTTCTAGTATGGGAGGGATCTGTGCCTTCAGCAGAAGAGTTTGTAGCATATTTAAATCTTAACAACTTGAATTTGAATTTCACTGCAGATATTAATGTATCAACAGTGAATTATCTGGACCTGAAAGTTAACTTGAATGGTGAGACAATTGAGACTGAACTGTTCAGTAAAACAACAGCTGGCAATTCGGTTTTACATGCCGGAAGCAGCCATCCCCCGACCCTAGTTAGAAGTATCCCTTACGGAGAACTTCTTAGGATCAAGAGAAATTGCTCCAAAGAGGCAGACTTTGCAAAAGCAGCAAAAGAAAGCATTGGTAGATTCCAAGCTAGAGGATATGATAATATCCTTCTAGAAAATACCCTGAGAAGAGTGGAACAAATCCCTCGAAACCAACTCCTAAAAGAACAAACTAGGAAATCAGAACCAAATAAAAACGATGGAAAATTCAGGTTAATAACTACCTTCTCAGAAGATTCCAATCATCTGAGAACTATCCTAAAGAGGAGTTGGCATATCCTGAAAACGGATCAGGTTATCGGAAAAGAGTTTCCAACTTTTCCCCTAATCACTTTCAGGAAAGGAAGATCTATCAGGGACAAAATTGTACACAGTCACTTACCTGAAAAAATTACAGTGACAGGCAGAATCAAAGACATGCCGGGTTTTTACCCCTGCGGCAAATGCAAAGCCTGCGAGAAGAGCAAGAAAAGAACAACTTTCGAAATACCAGGGTCAGGACACAGTAAGAAAATATCTAAGTTCCTCACTTGCAACACCACATACGTTGTTTACTGCCTATTGTACCCATGTGGATTGAAGTACATAGGCAGTACAGTGAAAAATGTCAAGTTACGTGTATTGGAGCACCAACGTGCGATTATGAATAAAGATTTCAACTATCCCGTAGCGAAACACTTTGCCCCTAAGCACAACAGCAATAGGGATCTCTTACAATTTTTCGCGCTAGATCACATACCAGTAGACCCAAGGGGTGGAGACAGGCTGCGGAAATTAAGAAGGCTAGAATCCCGCTACATAATTGACCTCCAAACAAAGGCCCCCCTGGGACTCAATAGAAATGAAGAATTGTCCTCCCACTCGGGTAAAGCTTAAACTCTGTAAATAACGAGATCCATTATACCCCGTGAGCAATGCCGATCCACGGCTGAATAACTTACATCACACAACAAAGGCAAATATACTTTATACATGTATGCAATAATGTCGGTAAATTACAAAATGCAAAGTGCCTAAATTATTGAAATGTAATTTACAATGCCTTTACGATTGTGATTTCTGAAATGTTAAAGTAAAAAGTAATTTACTATGTAAATATCGTCTCTCACGGAGGTAAAACGTCAGTCCTCTTTCTATGTGCATGCAAAAACGTGATGAAAACTTCTTAAATGCGCTTCCTTCCGTGTCAATGGTAGACAATGACGAAGGAATACCGAAACGCGTTTGTCTGCTGAGCGATTAAAAACATACTGAACACTTTTTCCCTGTGAGTGCCGTAATTTCTTTCCATGGGATGTGAAAGAAACCTGGAGCTGTGAGATATATATATATATATATATATATATATATATATATATATATATATATATATATATATATATATTACCTACTGGCTATCGCCAGTAGGTATATATAGTTAGGATTTTTTCCCTATGGGATTTCTGAAAATTCTATGTCTAATAACTTTGGCGTTTGTGGACGGAATCGGCTGAAATGTTCAGGAAAATGGCACATTTTGTTTCTGAGCAGCCACTGAAAATTTGGTGGGGTTTCGTCAAGGGGGGGCTGAGAAAAAAGGGGGGTCCCAAAACGCGTTTTTTGCATTGAGTTTTCCATAGGGCGGTTGGACTCACTTTTAGCTCGAACGGCTGAATGGATTTGCACGAAACTTGGCAAAATTGTAGGGACTGTTAGCCCGATGTGCCTTTGCTAGGTCTCAATATATGTGCTTCAGTGGATTTTGAGAAATTAACGTTTAAATCAAGATATATATCTGTAACAGCGCTCCGGGCAGCGATCCGGTCCGCTTACTTTTCGCTTATCGGAACTTTGCGCGCAGAAAGCTGATTGGCTCTCCGGTGTCTGTCAACATTCTAAACAGTCCGGAGCGGCCGCCATCTTGTCTCTCGGTAGGATCGAGAGAGAAGAAGAGGTGAAAAACGAAAGGGGAATTTAATGAAAGGGGGCAAGGTATCCCCCTCTTGACCCCCTAGGAATGTTGTTGGGGTTATTAAAGGGTCCCGTGGGGAAAAGAAAAAAAAAATGATTTTTCACGGTAGAAGCGCTTCACGGGCCGCGAACTGGGCCGCAAACTGGTAGCGAAACGGGAATTCGCCATTTTGTGCTTCGTTAATTAAATTATTAGGTATAAGGGGGTGCGGGAGACGTATCCTAATCCCCTATGTTTCCTGTGGGTGGCTGAGGAGGCTGATATATGTTGATACATCTCTTCCAGCGGCTGTGCGTGAGCTTTTTTTTTTTTTGCTGCGTGACAGTCCGGAGCGGCCGCCATCTTGTCTCTCGGTAGGATCGAGAGAGAAGAAGAGGTGAAAAACGAAAGGGGAATTTAATGAAAGGGGGCAAGGTATCCCCCTCTTGACCCCCTAGGAATGTTGTTGGGGTTATTAAAGGGTCCCGTGGGGAAAAGAAAAAAAAATGATTTTTCACGGTAGAAGCGCTTCACGGGCCGCGAACTGGGCCGCAAACTGGTAGCGAAACGGGAATTCGCCATTTTGTGCTTCGTTTTAATTGTTTAGAGATAAAAATTATCGCCGCACATCGGCCACAATGCATGAGTATCGTTGAAAAGTCAGCGATATTCATGCATTATCCAGCAAATGCTCTTAGCCGTGTTATCCACCTTCCATTGGATAACATGGTTAAAAACTGCTCTGTGCGTGAGCTTTTTTTTTTTTTTTTTTTTTTTTGCTGCGTGACGTTTGTTAACGTTCGATTCGATGGAAATCAGGAAGTGTTGACCACCATTTTGTCACTGCGAGTAAATATTTTGTTATAAATGAATCCTTATTGAAAAACATTGTCTGCGCCATCTTGCCTTTTAGTCCAATGCCACAATTTTGTCGTGCACGGCAGCCATTTTAGATGCCTTGACCAGGCCCACTCTCTGCACGCCGCCGATCCTCAGCATGGCTTCCCACCCTCGCAAGCATCTCCCCCACGCACTGGTCATCCCCGCTCTCTCTCTCATGCATGGGCCATATACTTCCCCCCATCTGCGCTGCTCTTCTCTGAGAATCACACCCTGTGCCCTCCCGACACCTCTCTTTCACCCTATTCACTACCGCACCCTCTGACACTCCTCTTCCTCAGTGTCCGATTGTCCAGGCCGGACCTAGGCTATCACCTACCCCTGCGGATGTAGTTTATGGCCCCAGCTGTAGAGAATTCAGACATGCCAACCCTCCCGATTCAGGCGTGTGACTACTGATTTCAGTGCTAGTCTCCCGCCTCCCGATTTCTGCAAGCAAAAACTCGGGGGCATATTACGAACAACTAGCGATAATTTTTGTCTCTAACTTGTTTAGAGACAAAAATTATCGCCGCACATCGGCGATTTTTATCGCAGATAAACCTTGCTATTATCGCAGAAAAGTCAGCGATATTCATGTATTATCGAGCAAATGCTCTTAGCCATGTTATCCACCTCCCATTGGATAACATGGCTAAGAACTGCTCAGGGCAGGTGTTAGATTTTGGAGATATTCGCGCTTAGCGCGAATATCTCCAAAAGTTGGTAATAGGAGATAGCGATGTTAGGGACTGTTTCCAGTCGCTAACATCTTGGCACGCCTGCTTTGCATGTCATTAGTGATAAGTATCACTGACATGCAAAGCGGGGCCCAAGATGGTCGCTATCTCCTTTTAGCTGTCACTAACTGGTGTTAGCGACAGCTTGGTAATAGGGAGATATTTTTATCTCCGCTTTCTTGGCTTTTAAAGCCAAAAAAGCGGAGATAAACCCCCTTGATAATATGCCCCACGATTCCTTGGGGGTTTCAGCTGACAGGGCTTGGTATTGTGTTACATGGTAATTTTTCCAGGAAACGTCAGAGGGTCGATGCAGGGGTTCTAGAAGAGGTGATAAACCATTTAAGCCTCATGAACAAGCGCATGGTCTTTTAAAGATTTGTGAAGTACTCGGGGCAGCGGTGTGTGTCCTCTTTCAGGAGCGGGCGGGGGGGGGGGGGCACTGCCAGCAACTTGCCAGGTCAGGTAGTGTTCAACACGTGCATCACCCTTTCTCTGCCTGCTATTGCGCTCCATGCTTCGGAAAGGTAAGAAAAAGAACGTGCATTTGAGTTTGAAATGTCCGATCCTACAGCAGCATACTTCCAAAGCCCACACATGACAATAACCCGATTCAAGGCCCCATTCACCCGTTTTTAAAAAAATAGATAACACTCCAACAAAGTAAGATTATAAAACTTTATTAACTATTAACTATAACGAACGGAACAAAAACTAAAAACATTTAAACATTTTTCAACACAAAAAGCAACAATGGTTAGAAGCTGTCTTTTGTGCGAATAGTCCCAAGGCAGCACAACGTGCAGAGTTCTGGACGGCACCCAGGTGATGTCGCCTGGGTGCTGCACTGGTTTTGGGATCCTACAATGCAGCACAGAAAAACAGCGTGGGGCGTCCCGGGTGGTGCGGGGGGAGGCCTCGTCAGTAGCGGTCTGTTGTGCGAATAGTCCCAAGGCAGCAGAACGCGTTGAGATGTTGATGGGACTGTGTCCAGTGTCACATGGCTGACACAACATGTACGACAGGCACCCAGGTGATGTCCAGTAAACTGCCGCACTGGTTTTCGTATCCTACAATGCTGCTCCGAAAATTGGTGTGCGGCGGCCCGGGGGTGGGGGAGGCGGCGTGAACGGGCCTCCCCAGGTGGCGGCCATCTAGCTGAGTTGCGCTCGCTTTTGCGGCTACAGCGTCTCGCTCACCATGTTGTTGAGTTGCTTCCACTCTTGCAGTGCAGCGATAGGCGGCTGCCACATGGCTCTTAAAATGGCGGACGGCTCCTCGGTTTTGGGCCTGGTCCACTGAAATGGCCCTGGGACACCTTGGAACTCGGACGCTTGCCTGCTAGGGCTTGGGCTCCATTCTCGAAAAGCGTCCCCTCAGCCGTGAAGATTCTACAAAAGTCTTGGGGGCCCCCGACTCCCGCAGGCTTCCGGTGGGGAGCGGCTGCCATGATTGCTCGCGGAATGACCACGACGGAGCCACGAGATGGTGGTGCTCTCATGCTGACGCCAGCTTCAGTCTGAATGATCCAGAAACAAGGTGGGGCTTTCATCGTTTGGGAAAAAAAAATGTTCTAAACCAATGAAAAGTGTTATTTTTAGGTCATATGACCAAGCCTTCCATCTTTAGGAAACCAAAAGTAAAATGAACCAATGAAAAGTTTTATAAACAAGTCACATGACCTGTTATGCGGCATAGGGCTACAAAAAGCGTAGAAAATCCGTTGGCACGTGAGGCGGCGTCAGTAGCGGACCGATGTGCGAATAGGCCGAAGGCAGCACAACGCGCCGAGATCCGGATTGCACCGAGGTGGTGTCCAGCAAATTGTCGCACTGGTGTGGCCATCCTACAATGCTGCGCCGAAAGACGGCGTGTCCAGCTGAGTTGCGGTCACTGTTGCGGTACAGTGACTCGAACGCGCCGAGATCTGGATGGCACCGAGGTGGTGTCCAGCAAATTGCCGCACTGGTGTGGCCATCCTACAATGCTGCGCCGAAAGACGGCGTGTCCAGCTGAATTGCGGTCACTGTTGCGGTACAGTGACTCGAACGCGCCGAGATCCGGATGGCACCGAGGTGGTGTCCAGCAAATTGCCGCACTGGTGTGGCCATCCTACAATGCTGCGCCGAAAGACGGCGTGTCCAGCTCAGTTGCGGTCACTGTTGCGGTACAGTGAGTCGAACGCGCCGAGATCTGGATGGCCCCGATGTTGTGTCCAGCAAGTTGCCGCACTGGTGTGGCCATCCTACAATGCTGCGCTGAAAGTCGGCGTGGGGTGCCCCGTTGGCTTATGAGGTGATGTCAGTAGTGGACCGATGTGTGAATAGGTCGGAACCAGCACAAGGCGCCAAGATCCGAATGGCAAGTCCTGGATGTTGAGTGCCTCAGTTGAGAGTTCTGAGCAGTGCTTGTAAGACTATCTGAAGTTTATTATAAGAATCAGAGTAAGTTGAAGACTGTCTGAAGCTTATTTGCACCTTTTGCAGCTTCACTATTGCCCAAGGTGGTGTTCAGCGGAACTTTTTTCCTTTTCCTTTCTGCTTCTTTTCCTACAATCCGTTTCATCTGAAGACACGACCAGGTCCCTGAATGTGTGTAGGGGGACGCTATTGAGTGAATGAAAATGGCGGCTTGTCCAGCTGAATTGCGGTCACTGTTGCGGTACAGTGAGTCGAACGCGCCGAGATCCAGGACCGATGTGTGAATAGGTCGGAACCAGCACAAGGCGCCAAGATTCGAATGGCAAGTCCTGGATGTTGAGTGCCTCAGTTGAGATTTCTGAGCAGTGCTTGTAAGATTGTCTGAAGCTTATTTGCATCTGCTGCAGCTTCACTATTGCCCTTGTGTGGCCAAAGGTCGCACATGACATAGGCGGCCGGCTCCCGAGGTCCGGCGGAACTTTTTGCCTTTTCCTTTCTGCTTCTTTTCCTACAATCCGTTTCATCTGAAGACACGACCAGGTCCCTGAATGTGTGCAGGGGGACGCTATTGATTGAATGAAAATGGCGGCTTGACACAAAGCTGACTCAAGCGTTACTGTTGATGCTATACAGACAAAAATTGGTTTTCAGTTTGTACATTCTTCATGTTTTTTTTTTCCATCCAAGTCTGATTGAGAGTTTGTAGAAAAATGGCTTCAGATTTTCCACATACTACTCTTCAACATTCTTCCTAAATGTAACAATGTGAAACTCACTAGGAGAACGGCTGTTTCTGTTTCCTTTCAAAATGCTGCCAACAATATTTTCTGAATGGAAGACACCATCTTGTAGCATAAAGGGCCGAAAGGGGTTCTGGTCTGGCCGATGGTTGGTGGAGACATTTTGACTATATCTTGGACCTGCCCGGCCTCGCCCAAAATGGCGCCGGTATAAATGGGACTCGTAACTCCTTGCCCGCAAATGTATATCTAGAAAATGTTATTGTAAGTGGCCCTGTCCTATTTTAATTACAAAATGTATGTCCACCGATTCCGCAACTGTTAGACACCTTAGTTCTTGCAACCTAATGGCCCGCTCGTTACGTTCCTCTACAGTGTAAATGTCTCCTCATCATATACGATTTCAGTTTGCTCCGTGGCCGGCCCACGTGGTTATAGGCCCGTATTTGTATACTGACATTTTCACAATAAAGGTTTTTAAAACAAAACACGGTAGTAGTATTTACATTGGTAAAGTTTTTACTTTTAGTCACTGTTTTCGAATCAGTAAAAGGCAAGTGAAATAAAGCAGTCCAATTACATGACGGATAAAAGGTATAATATGTAGGAACGCAGTAAAGATAAATGGTCAAGGGCAGTTGTGTTTTTCATGTCTGCAACATAAAGTGATCGATAAGAATCTGATAATCAGGCGTATCGGCGACTAAGACAGCAGGCCGAATCTCTTTTACTCAACGGTTCCGTCATGGAAGGAAGAAACGCCCTTTTTCTCGAAAAAGGAATATATTTTACTTGCAAGACAGTTGTAAATTTTCCGGGAAAGTACATTAGCCTGGAATATTATAACATATGTTTGAAAAAAAAATATTGTTCGAAAACAATAAAAAGCGTAATTTTTAGGTCATATGACCAAGCTTTTCATCATTAAATTAACAAAAGTAAAATGAACCAATGAAAAGTTTTATTAACAAGTCATATGACCCGTTATGCTTACGTTACGCGCTGCGCGCCGCGCCTCGGATCACTTCCGGGTGCGCTAACGCGGCGTGTCATATAACGCATTACGCGACAACGTAGGTCAAGAATATAGTCAAAATGTCTCCACCAACCAGCGTTCAGAACACAACCCCTTTCAGCAGTCCAAAAAGTTCTGTTAAATGACAACAGAGGTGACAGGCAACAAGAACCATCAGTCAAAGAGGGGAGGGCAAGTTCTTCTCTTCCGGGTCATGTTGGGGCGCTACCGGAACTGATCGAATTGGTAGTCTACAGTGTTTCTGGATGTTTCAGACTAAAGCTGGCGTCAGCATGAGACCACTACCATCTCGTAGCTCCGTCGTGGCCATTCCACGAGCAATCATGGCAGCCGCTCCCCACAAGAAGCCTGCGGGAGTCGGAGGCCCCCAAGACTTTTGTAGAATCTTCACGGCTGAGGGGACGCTTTTCGAGAATGGGACCCAAGCCCTATCAGGGAAGCGTCCGAGTTCCAAGGTGTCCCAGGGCCATTTTAGTGGACCAGGCCCAAAACCGAAGAGCCGGCCGCCATTTTGAGAGTCCTGTGGCAGCCGCCTATCGCTGCACCGCAAGAGCGGGAGCAACTCAACTACATGATGAGCGAGACGCTGTAGTCGCAAGAGCGGGCGGTAAACAGCTGAATGGCGGAAGAGGCACAGTGTAGCAAAAGCGGGCGGAATGGCAACTAAAACGGTAAAGGGGCGCCCCACTACAGCTTGTCTTCAGGTGAAACGGATTGTGGGACAAGGTCCAGAATTGAAGAGTCATCAAAAGGCAAAAAGTTCCGCCGGACCCCGGGAGCCGGCCGCCTATGTCGGGGGCGATCTCAGGCTACACCAGTGCTATAAGACTTGGGGAGGGTGTCGGAGCCAAGCGTCTTCTCCGAGTCCATGGCCATCACACCGCCCAAGTTTTCTAATGCAGTCAGGTCCACAAACGACACTCACATACTTTGAGAATAGTGAAGCTGCAGTAGGTGGAAATAAGCTTCAGACAGTGTTACAAGCGCTGCTCAGAACTCTGAACTATGGCACCCAACATCCAGAACTTATGCTATTTGAGAATGGCAGTGACATCGAAGCATCTCAGGGACCAAAACCATTAACGTACTTTCACGTATGAAAATCTTACTTGGGGAGGGGGCAGGAGCGAAGCGCCCCCTCCCAGTCAGCGCCACCACACCGTATGTTGAAAATTTGAAGCCATCGTTCTACAAAGTCAACCAAACTTGGATTGAAAAATCTAGAAAAATGTACAAACTGAAAACCAGTTTTGGTCTGCATAGCATCAGTAGCAACGCTTGAGTCAGCTTTGTGTCAAGCCGCCATTTTGATTCAACAAAGCACAGGCATTGAAAAAGGCTCAAATTCAGAACTCTAAACTATGGCACCCAACATCCAGGAGCTTGCCATCCGGATCTTGGAGCCTTGTGCTGCTTTCGATCTATTCACACATCGGTCCACTACTGATATCATCTTATAAACCAACGTTATGTAAATAGTTTTTTAATAAAATGTTTTACCCTGTTTCTTTGCTGGTGTGTTGTCTATATTTTTAATATTTGCATAGGGTTTGTTGTTATTTTGTGCGGGATGGGTGATGGAGCCGAGCTGTCTTGCAGCCCTCATGGTGTGGAGCTCAGTTCATCTCACTATTTTCGTATTTCTCATGTATGGTTGTTCCTAATATTTCTATTTTAGCGAGGTCAAAAAGAGATTCAATTAGTGGCCTACTGATTTTGCTCGATTACTTTTATTTTTTTTACACGATTTTTCACTATCTGCAAAGACTAAACAGAGTATTGCGACTTTGTGCTTGTTTGTAAATAGAGAATGATCCAAAGAGAACCAATTCTAAAACAGTAAATGCTTGGACAACAATCAATCAAATGGAGAGACAAGCAGGCACGACGGATTAAAAAGGGGGGAAAGGCTTGCGTTAACTACCGTTCACTATCTGCAAAGAGAGAGTACTACTAAGACAAAAGAGGGGAGGGGGGGGGGTGCAGCGTTCAAAGCACATCAGCGTGCATAAATACGAAAATGTTTTCATCTATCACGTACTTGACATTTTAAAGCTTTTCATATTTGCTATTAAAAAACCAATGAAATTCACAGAAAAAACCATAGGTTATAGTGGATATATAGTTAGGAATTTGCATTTACAAAACCTTGAAAATTCAATGAAAAAACCATTGGTTTTAGGCCATATATAGTTAGGGATTTGCATTTACAAAACCTTATTTTACTCGCATAAAACCATTGAAATTCCATATATAGTTATAAGCGCTAACTATATATCGCGCACCCGCAATCCACTGCTGATGATGTCACATATTACATCATTCATGACATGGTTAGTGACATCACTGATGACATCACTGATGACATCTCAAATGACATCACTGATGACATCACTGAAAACATCTCATTTGACATGACTGATAACATCACTGATGATATCATTCATGTGATAATACGATGAACCTCTTCAGACTCTAATATAACCTTAGATACAATCAGTGTAAACAGACACTCACAGACTGTCACTCATCCATGGAGTTACTCACACACCTAGTCAGTCATGCAAAGATTCAATCACACCTCCATTTCCTCAACTATACAGTTATACAAAATTTACTTATTCAAACATATACTAACACATATTTACTCTATTATACAATCCCTGATACAAGTTCACAATGATCCATACAGCCACTCACACATTCACTGGCTCTTATGCACAGTTATTTATATATGTCAACTCTCACATGTACTGTGTTTTACATATGTACTTACTTTGACATGTAGCACTGAGATATCCATTCACTCTCCAATGCACTCATGCACACAGTCAACCGCCCATACAGCTGTTTCCACATGCACTTTTGAAACCATACATCTAGTGAATCAACTGCTCACACATCTATGCACAGAGTCATACACCTCCCAGCCACCTACACACACACTCAGTATCCCATACAAATACTTGGGCAACCAATCAATAACCCATATAGTTACTCATATAGCTACTTATCAACACATGCAACAGTTCACAGAACAACAGACATAATGATGCACAAATTAAGACAGTTTAGTCACTAACCCATGCACTCAGTGAGACACATTTAATCACTCACTCATACAGTCAGTCATGCACCTACTAAATCCTTCATCCAGACACTTATATATCCACTCATTCTTCAATATGTAAGAGATATTTTAACTTTACAGAAACATACAGTCACTGCATGTTGTCATCAGTGATGTCATCAGTGATGTCATTTGAGATGTCATCAGTGATGTCATCAGTGATGTCACTAACCATGTCATGAATGATGTAATATGTGACATCATCAGCAGTGGATTGCGGGTGCGCGATATATAGTTAGCGCTTATAACTATATATGGAATTTCAATGGTTTTATGCGAGTAAAATAAGGTTTTGTAAATGCAAATCCCTAACTATATATGGCCTAAAACCAATGGTTTTTTCATTGAATTTTCAAGGTTTTGTAAATGCAAATTCCTAACTATATATCCACTATAACCTATGGTTTTTTCTGTGAATATATATATATATATATATATATATATATATATATATATATATATATATATATATATATATATCTCCAAACAAAGCTGCTTCTGCTGCAACGTTGTGACCCATAGAAAAGTGGCGTACGCTCCGGCGAAGCAACCGGTAAATTAAGTATTCCACACAAGATATCAGTATCCAGTACGCTCTCAGGAACCACACAACAATCCAGAAGTAAACTTAAGTCTTCAGTTTATTCACACAACGCGTTTTGGCGACTTGTCTTGATCACATGATCAAGGCAAGTCGCCAAAACGCGTTGTGTGAATAAACTGAAGACTTAAGTTTACTTCTGGATTGTTGTGTGGTTCCTGAGAGCGTACTGGTACTGGATACTGATATCTTGTGTGGAATATATATATATATATATATATAATATATATATATATATATATATATATATATATATATATATTACCTACTGGCGATAGCCAGTAGGTATATATAGTTAGGATTTTTTCTCTATGGAACTTTTGAAAATTCTATGTCTAATAACTTTGGCGTTTGTGGACGGAATTGGCTGAAATTTTCAGGAAAATGGCACATTTTGTTCCTGAGCAGCCCCTGAAAATTTGGGGGGGGTCGTCAAGGGGGGGCTGAGAAAAAAGGGGGGTCCCAAAACGCGTTTTTCCCATTCATTTTTCCATAGGGCGGTTGGCCTACTTTTAGCTCGAACGGCTGAATGGATTTGCACGAAACTTGGCAAAATTGTAGGGACTGTTAGCCCGATGTGCCTTTGCTAGGTCTCAATATATGTGCTTCAGTGGATTTTGAGAAATTAACGTTTAAAACAAGATATATATCTGTAACAGCGCTCCGGGCAGCGCTCCGGTTCGCGTACATTTCGCGTAACGGAACTTTGCGATGCGAAGCTGATTGGCTCTCCGGTGTCTGTCAACATTCTAAACAGTCCGGAGCGGCCACCATCTTGTCTCTCGGTAGGATCGAGAGACAAGAGGAGGCCAAAACAAAGGGGGAAATGAAGGAAAGGGGGCAAGGTAGACCCCTTCTGACCCCCTAGGATTGATGAGGGGGATATTATAGAGCCACATAGTCTCTTCTATAGGAAGTGTATCTGAAAATATGTCTATCTTCATTGACCACTTTCTTTTTCAGAGTGTCCTTCAGCTTAAATCCTACATCAGGGACACTAAAGACTTTGTGAACAAGATTGAAAATGTGAAATGTAACCCCTCGTGTATTTTAATAACTATGGACATTACCAGTCTATACACGAGCATTGATCACAACCAGGGACTACTGGCAATAAAACACTACCTTGACAAGAGACCTATGAAATTCAGTAAACATAGCCAAATGCTGCTGGAATTCATTGAATACTGTCTCTTTAATAACATTTTCTTGTTTCAAGGACAAATGTATAGGCAGGTCACTGGGACGGCGATGGGAACCTGCTTCGCCCCCAGCTACGCAAATTTATTCGTGGGCTGGTGGGAGGAGCAGGTGACCCAAAGCCCTGGGTTCCAAAAATGGGCAGGAAATCTGAAAGTCTGGTATAGGTATATTGACGACCTCTTTCTAGTATGGGAGGGATCTGTGACTTCAGCAGAAGAGTTTGTAGCATATTTAAATCTTAACAACTTGAATTTGAATTTCACTGCAGATATTAATGTATCAACAGTGAATTATCTGGACCTGAAAGTTAACTTGAATGGTGAGACAATTGAGACTGAACTGTTCAGAAAAACAACAGCTGAAATTCGGTTTTACATGCCGGAAGCAGCCATCCCCCGACCCTAGTTAGAAGTATCCCTTACGGAGAACTTCTTAGGATCAAGAGAAATTGCTCCAAAGAGGCAGACTTTGCAAAAGCAGCAAAAGAAAGCATTGGTAGATTCCAAGCTAGAGGATATGATAATATCCTTCTAGAAAATACCCTGAGAAGAGTGGAACGAATCCCTCGAAACCAACTCCTAAAAGAACAAACTAGGAAATCAGAACCAAATAAAAACGATGGAAAATTCAGGTTAATAACTACCTTCTCAGAAGATTCCAATCATCTGAGAACTATCCTAAAGAGGAGTTGGCATATCCTGAAAACGGATCAGGTTATCGGAAAAGAGATTCCAACTTTTCCCCTAATCACTTTCAGGAAAGGAAGATCTATCAGGGACAAAATTGTACACAGTCACTTACCTGAAAAAATTACAGTGACAGGCAGAATCAAAGACATGCCGGGTTTTTACCCCTGCGGCAAATGCAAAGCCTGCGAGAAGAGCAAGAAAAGAACAACTTTCGAAATACCAGGGTCAGGACACAGTAAGAAAATATCTAAGTTCCTCACTTGCAACACCACATACGTTGTTTACTGCCTATTGTGCCCATGTGGATTGAAGTACATAGGCAGTACAGTGAAAAATGTCAAGTTACGTGTATTGGAGCACCAACGTGCGATTATGAATAAAGATTTCAACTATCCCGTAGCGAAACACTTTGCCCTTAAGCACAACAGCAATAGGGATCTCTTACAATTTTTCGCGCTAGATCACATACCAGTAGACCCAAGGGGTGGAGACAGGCTGCGGAAATTAAGAAGGCTAGAATCCCGCTACATAATTGACCTCCAAACAAAGGCCCCCCTGGGACTCAATAGAAATGAAGAATTGTCCTCCCACTTGGGTAAAGCTTAAACTCTGTAAATAACGAGATCCATTATACCCCGTGAGCAATGCCGATCCACGGCTGAATAACTTACATCACACAACAAAGGCAAATATACTTTATACATGTATGCAAGAATGTCGGTAAATTACAAAATGCAAAGTGCCTAAATTATTGAAATGTAATTTACAATGCCTTTACGATTGTGATTTCTGAAATGTTAAAGTAAAAAGTAATTTACTATGTAAATATCGTCTCTCACTGAGGTAAAACGTCAGTCCTCTTTCTATGTGCATGCAAAAACGTGATGAAAACTTCTTAAATGCGCTTCCTTCCGTGTCAATGGTAGACACTGACGAAGGAATACCGAAACGCGTTTGTCTGCTGAGCGATTAAAAACATACTGAACACTTTTTCCCTGTGAGTGCCGTAATTTCTTTCCATGGGATGTGAAAGAAACCTGGAGCTGTGATTTACACGTGGGGCGCCGCCACGAGAGGCACCCGCCTGCGAGTGACCCGGATTTTGGTGCAACGGAGCGGAAATATATATATATATATATATATATATATATATATATATATATATATATATATCCACCAAAGACGTGCGCAATCCATCACGCTGCATGAACCACACCAGCAGAGCTTGAAAGAAGTTCTTTTTAGTTGGAGCAAAACAGGCATAACGCGTTTCAAGTTTAAGAACTTTTCATCAGATGCCATTAGCTACTTGTCTGTGGGTTCGTTGGGTTTTAAATCAACGTAACTCTAAGGACAGTGAAAAGGTACTTCAGTATATTCCTTCCAATTAAAGGGACAGTCTTTAAGGTATTTCTTTTACGTGTCATCCAAACAAAGTAGAAGAGGAAAGTACTTCAAAATACACAAGGTTTAAAGTAACCCCCACAATGGTGCAATTATAAACATTTCCCCTGCTGTTTGATAGTCAAAGTTAATTGTAAGGGACTACATCACCCAGAATGCTCCTTTGCTGCCCTTTAAGTTTATACTGGATTCCACTGCCGGTATTGGCGAAATCTCAATCAATGCAAATGTTCCGAGTGCATATTATGCTTTCAAAAGGATAGTGTTCCATACCTCGGACATATTGCACTGTTTAAATTCCATGACCACTCGACTTTCAAGTAGCTTTTCATTCTTCCCAAAATCATTTCATCAAGTCTGTTGTGCTGAGGGGAAATCCTCGGCAAACCCCAGCTGCACAAAATGTCCATTCACAAAGTTCGGGCGGGCCCCTCCTGGAGGCCCTTCCAATGCAAACTCGGTTCATGTAATTTTTCAGCAGCCGGAGGGCACCTCAAAAGGAAGCTTCACGCTTCATGTCTATATATATATAGAGAGAGACAGAGAGATATGTATATATTTATATATATGTATATTACTTTCTGGCGTCGCCAGTAGGTAGTTATAGTTAGGATCTAGTTTCCATATGAAAACATTTTTTTGAATTGCTAATAACTCTGGCTTAATTTGATGAAGTTTTATGAAAATGTCCAAAAAAGAAGTCAATCCAGGTCAGCTCCTATCCTGGAAGTTTGGGAGATTTGTTAAGCGGGGGTGAGAAAAAAAGGGGGTCCCAAAATGCCCTTTCCCCCATGTTAATTTCTAGAGGAAATTTTGCGATGGGCTACAGCCCGAACTGCTGGACGGAATTACACCAAATTTGGCAAAAAGTTAAAGCTTGGTACAGAAAGTGACCTTTTTTTGAAATGGTGTTAATCCGTTCAGTAGTTTATTAGAAAATCAAACAATACGATTAAAAAAATCAATTTCCCATAGGAAACTTTGGGCAAGTCTACAGCCGAAACTACTGAACAGAATTACCCCAAATTTGGTAAAAAGGTAGTGCTTGGATCAGAAAGCAACTTTTTTTTTAAATGGTGTAAATCCGTTCAGTAGTTGCTGAGAGATTAAAAAAATAAAAGTTTCAATATCTAGGCAGAGCCTAAGTCCCTAGCATGAGTTTCCCTGTGATTAGCTGCCAACACTCCAAACCAGGAAGTGTTGGCAGCCACCGTGTGACTCAGTAGAAGCGAGTCACTAGAAAACAGAGAAACTGTGAAATAAAACAAGAGAAGGGGGCAGGGTAGAAACACCCTGAGCCCCTAGGCCTGCTCAGGGGGTCCCAGAAGGACCCCCAGGGCCCAATTGTTTTTTAAAAAAATTAATAATTTTGGCGCAATTCGCGCTGGGGTCGCGGGTTCACATGTTTTATTTTAATGAGGCCCCAGGCTGGGCTAGGTCCCGGGGAAATTTCTTAAAAAATAATAGCGGGGCCCGCTGGGGTCCCCGCAGCCCTGGGACTTCACTCATGTTGGGAGGGGTGTTCAGTAGGCTGTGGAAATTATATTGGGAAACCAATAATGCGCCGTATTGCGAACTTCCTTTAATATAGTGCTGAATAATGTTTACTTATAATGCAGTGTTCACTTTTATCACGGATAGTGTCACTTTATTCAAGAAAATGTAATAATATGTGGGAGGGCGTGTTCTATGCGCCAAACAAAATTAACGTTTGATTGGCCGAGGTGTTTCAACAACAAGCTTAATGTTCATTGGCTGTGAATCATTGAAAGTAGAAGAGTTACCAGCCATTCACTTCCCCTCTGCAGAGTAGCAAGGACATCTGATTAGCTCACATGTTCTAAGGAGGACCTTCCAGAGCTTAATGTTCATTAGTTGCGAACCATTGAAAGTAGAGGAGTTGCTAGCTATTCCTTTCTCCTGTGTGGAGTAGGAGGGACATCTGATAGGCTGACGTGTACTAAGGTGGAGCTTCCAGAGCTTACTGTTGATTGGTTGCGAATTATTGTGAAAGTAGAAGTGTTGCCAGCCCTTCACTTCCCCTTTGCAGAGTAGGACGGACATCTGATTGGCTGACATGTTCTAAGGAGGACTTTCCCAAGCTTAATGTTGATTGGCTGTGAAGCATTAAAAGTAGAAGTGTTGGCAGGAATTCCCTCCTCCTCTTTGGAACATCATTGAGCATTTCACGGATTCCCTTTTTGTTGATCAATTTTATAATGGTCGCTTTAGAAAGCTCAAAAACAATATATTTTTCTTCACTCACGACACCACCTCTTGGTCCACCGGCTTATACAATTCCCTTAACGTCACTTCCTCCTCCTCTATCCCTCATGGAAAACTACTAAAAATGTCCCTCTCTGCGTGTTTCAAGGGCTACCTCACTATCTCACTCTATAACAACGGTACTGTCATGGCCCAAGGTAAAGGCACCTGTCTCTCGCTCTTTGACCAACTCTTCCACTCCCTACTCCCCTCCTCTCCGACCAGGTTTTCCCCTGACTCTCCCTCTAGCTCCACCCATTACTCCCTTTCTCCTCCCCTGACACCCCTACACTCTAATTTGCTGCACTCTCAAGAAGCACAGGTTGGCCCTCTTCTCTCCCCTTCCCCTATGACCTCCTCTCCTATTCCTCCCCCCCACTGTATGCCTCCACCCGCATCACTTCAGCCTTACCTCTAGCTAATACATTCCTCATCCATTCTGCACCATCCTGGTATTTCAATCCCTTCTCCTCTCCCATATTCCGTCCTGTCACTCCCCTTTTTAGTCCACCTCTCCTCCAACCTTCTCCCCCAGTTAACTTTCCCTACGTGCCCCTTATTCCTCCCTCCCCCCTCTTTTCTACCCCTCCTCTCCTCAATATTTACCCCAATTTCTTCACAAACCCACTGCATCTCTCTCCTCCCTCCCACTCCTCCAGCAATGATGTACCACACCCTTTCCCCCCTTGGTAACACTCTCAATTTCCCTCCCTCAGGCCCAGCAGAACCACTTCCTTTCCTCAACGTCCCTTTCTCTAAACCCCACTCAATCTACCAGATGCCCGTTCCCTAACATCCACCTCTACTAGCTGAAAGGACCTCTAAATCCACCTCGCCTCTTTTCCTCCCAAACCTCCTACATTCCCATGAATCCACACAGTCCTCCTCTCTCCTTCCACCTTACCACCTTGTTCCGCACCCATCTCCCCCTAAATATGTCCTGAATTCCTCTCCTTATTGCAACACCAACAAAGACAACTCTCCCTTCACCTCCTATTCACCAACTCCCGCTCTCAACCTCCACGTCTCCCCACTCTTGAACCCCATACCCCAACTCACCTCCTGTCCCCCACCTCTCCCTGCTTTTCACCACCAATTTCACCCCCTCCTCTATCCATCGAGCCACCCAACCTTCCGTGTGCTGCCTTACTCTCTCTGGAAAATAAGCTAGGCTCTCTTATCACCTCCATCTCCCAGCTTGTAGCTGCCATTTCACTTTCAAGCTCCAAGATTTCCACCTTTCCATGCACCTCTACTCCTTCCCAACGTCCCACGAGATGCACCCCGCCCACTCACCCCAATACAGCCAAGCTCAACCTGGCGTCCGCAAACTTTGTTAACTCACACAAGCCCTTGAACTCCACCCTTCTTCAACCGGCATCCCCTAGTAACCCTACTATCTACACTATTCCAACAATCTCCTCTGTCAGAACCAGGCATCCACCTAAACCCTCCCGAGCACCCCAGCATAAGTACAATATCCCGAACACCCTTCAGAGCCCAAGTGCCCGCGTCACCAAAACAGTCTTGACAGAGCTTTGCTGTCTGCTCCACAACTGCAGATCTGGAGTAAAACACAAACTTGAAATCTCCGATACCATCACCTTTCACAATATTGACATGTTCTTTCTCACAGAGACCTGGTTCAAAGATACCTCTCACTCTATGTTTGATCTCCTATTACCCACAGGCTATTCTATACTTAGGAATGACAGAAATGACAACATTGGGGGAGGTGTTGAAGTCATCTTTAGAAACTCCCTTCAACTTAAGGCTTCTCCTATCAGCTCCTTCCACACATTTGAATGCCTTTCTCTTGAGCTTCAATTGCCCCACCGCTCACCCCTCAGATTCCATGTCATTTACCGCCCGCCTGGTAGTGGCCCTTCATTTATGGAGGAACTCACTGACTTCATCAGCGACCAATATTCACGAAGAGACAATCAGACCATCCTAGGTGACTTCAACCTCCACTGGGGCATAACGCATGACTCTTTGGCAGACTCGCATGCCACCTTCCTCTCTGCAAACGATCTTATCCAACACTGCACAGAATCAACACACTCTAAGGGCTCAATCCTGGACCTTGTTATTTCTAAAGCAGGCATGCTCTCTATCACTACCCCCTTTGATGACGCGCTGGGGATACTCGATTCGGGGGGAGGCCTGTCTTCTAATTCTCCTTGACCTTTCTGCAGCCTTTGACACTGTCAATCACAACACCCTCCTCAACACTCTTCAACAGATAATGAGCTTGGAGGGCACTGTGCTTAAATGGTTTGCCTTCCTTCTCTCAGATAGATCCCAAATGATCAAAATAGAGAACAGTCTTTCATCTCCTGTGGCGGTAGGTCAAGGTGTTCCTCAAGGCTCTATACTTGCACCCACTTTGTTCAATCTCTATTTAGAACCACTGGGAAATCTCCTCAGAAAATCTGGGATCCACTATCATCTCTATGCAGATGACACTCAAATCTACCTTAAGGTCGCCTCCACTCACGATCTCTCCTTCGTAAGCTCCACTCTCGACTCCATTCAAAACTGGATGTCAACTCATCAACTGATTCAGAATCCCTCCAAAACTGAATTCCTCCTCCTCTCCTCCTCACTCTCTCCTCCCCCAGTTCAATCATGGATGGATCAGATAAATCTACTTAACAATAAACCCATCATTGTCGACAGCGCAAAATCCCTTGGTGTCATACTCGACAAAAAACTAAATCTAATCTCCCACATCAATTCAATTACTAAGTCTGCTCGATACCAATTGTGCCTTCTTTGGGAAATTCATCGCTTTTTCCCGGAGTAGGACCTTAAAACCCTGGTGCAATCACTGGTCCTCTCCAGACTGGACTAATGCAATTCTCTTCTTACTGACCTCCCCAATTCCCACTTGTCCCCCTTAGATCTGTTCTCCCTTCAGCAGCTCATTTCATTTATGGGGCCAAAAGAAGCAACCACATCACACCGATGTTATCCACCCTCCGCTGGCTTCCCATTGAGGCTAGAGCTATCTACAAGACTGCCTGTATCACCCACAAAGCCTTACACTCTTCCTCTCCACACTACCTGGCGAACAAGCTGAAACTCTCTGGAGGCTCTAGACCTTCACGTAATGCGGAAAATCTATTGCTTGAACCTCCCACTTTCAAGAAAGAAAAGATCGATGGCCCAATCCTTTTCAGGCAATGCAGTGAGAATATGGAACTCACTTCAGCCTCAGCTCGGGACCACCACATCCTCCCAGGTCTTCAAACCGGACCTCAAAGTTCTCCTCCTCCAAAGACACCTCCTAAAGTAATTTAACCCCTCTCTTTTATCTGAAGGAAGACCTCCCATCACTGGAATCTCTATTCTCCATGACTATGGAAGTGCCTTCCCAGTGTGTTTGTGTGGTTGGAGTGCATGGCATTTATTGCAGTATTATCCTTGTTTCTGTGTTTGGTTCTCTTTTGTAACATGCACACGCCACTTTTCTCTTGTAACACATTGTTTGCTACCTCTCACATTATGTTTGCTTTTGATACTTGCACAAGTGCCACCATTGCCTACGTAACGTTTGTTCTTGTGCCTCTTTTGTAGCCTGCACACTTGTCACTCTTTCCTCCTGTATTGCACTGTTTGCTACCTCATGTATTTTGTTTGCTCACAATTGTCACTTTTACCTCATGTAACTTATCGTCTGCTTTTGTAATTTGTTCATTTGTAAATTTTCTGTTCCTATTGTGAAGCGCTCTGACGCCTTCGGGTAAAGTCCGCGCTATATAAAAACGCATAAATAAAGTACAAGTTTGCTCCTTATTGGGTGGAAACGGTTCACTGTTATCAGCAATTTTGTGACGCACTTCAAAGGAGTATGGGGAAACAAAGTAGTAGAGGTGGGGTAGAAACACTATTAACTCTGTACAGTGGTCACAATGTGGTGGACAGGGATTGTGACGGTAAATATTTGTTTTTTAATATATTTTAAGGACCATTTATATAATTGACATGGGGTGTACAAATCACGGCGGAAAAACAACAGAGTGTCTTGAGGTTTTCTTTTTATCAAGTTTGCAGGTGGGATACTTCCCAAGGAGTGCTATTTACTTATAATGTGGTGTTTACTTTTCTGATGGGGAGGTGTGGTTGTGCAGCAGAAATTTCAGTCTAGGTTTCAAACAGTTTTTATTGAGCAATTACAAACAAACTTTCTTCGGAAGTTGACGCAGTGTACATCAAAGAGGTGACAAAAATGGAATTTCAGAAATAATCACTTAAGCATGGCCACACCCTTCTTTTTTCTGGTATAGGTTGTAATAGAGTTGCCCCATATTCTTGATAATATATGAGGGCATGTGTTAGTTTTAGATAAATTAGAAAAGAGGTGCCACAAGAAACACTACCGCACTACATATTCTGAGGTCAGACACAGATAAATACAAATTATTTATATTACATAGAAATGTATGCATTATTATTTTTTTTAATTTGTATTCTGAAGAATTCGGGAATGTTCGTATTCTTTAAAGAATATATGGAACAGTACTATTATAATATACAGTACTGGTAATATATATTCTATAGGGAGAAGGTGTATAGGAACCGCAACTGAGAAAAATAGAAATGAGAAAATAACATTTAGAAATGTAGGGTTTATCAAACGTTTAAAGTAAGAAAGTATGTATGAAAACTATATTTTTTTAGACTGCAATTTTGTTAAATATGCTCACTGAAAAAATATCTGATCAAGCAAGTTATAAAGGTTACTAAGCTGTATTTCAGATGGATCCAACAAATCTCCAATTCTTCTTCTTTAACAATATGACACATTATTACAATATAAAAAGTGTTTTCTCCAGGACTTCGAAATGGATAATTTTCATGGCTACAGGTCATACACTCCTCTGAGATCATAATGACTGTGAAAATTATAATACACATAGTCACAGTATATGATCCCAAGTGGGGAACAGACTAACAACCAGAAGCTGATGACATTGCGTAAACATCTTTATCTTGGTGCCGACAGGTCATGAACTCCTCTGAGATCACGACTGACAATATTATAATATACATATTGACAGTATATGATCCCAAAGGGAAAACAGACTAACAACCAGAAGCTGATGAAGTTACTTATAAATCTTTAGGGTTTGCCTCAATGGGTTACCAACACCTCTGAAGTGAAGTACAGTGTCAATATTATAATATACAAAGTCACAATATATGAGCTCAAAGGAGCCAAAAAAGGAGCAATGGTTGCTGTATTCTGTCTGTTTCTAAAACCAAGCTGCTGATGTTACAGAAAAAAGGCAAAAACAACAATAACACTTTTTTTTAAATACAAATATTTAAATCTTGACAAATAGCTATGTATTATAAATATCTACTATGCCATAATCAAACAACTTACAACTACGGAGTATGTTTTGTTGCCGCAAAACAAGAATCCAAAGCTAGAAAAGGGAACCTGTATCACAGAATGGACACGGGTAAATAACTTGCGAAAACGAAAACTAATCGAACACCAGGTGTTGTATCTATACTTTTTGGTTATTGAGTAGTCTTTGGAAGGAAGATGAAGCTCCGCCCATTTAGATGTCAAATTTTACAATTTGGACGTGCTCACGTTTTAACTGTTTAACTTGTGCACGTGTTGGGAAAAATTACAAAATGTGAAGCTGTAAAGGTTTCCATTTCGTTCGATTTCGATAGTAACACATATAAGGACCTTAGTATATACATACGTTGGCCAGCTTAAAAACTGTTACCTGGCAAACCGTGTCATTTTCATTCTCATGACTAAAAACATCTAAATAGAAGACATAAAAAAAATATTGTTCACAGTAGAAGAAAAAAATTCCTAATATTTGTCATCACTATGCTGTTACATTAAAACAATGCCAGCAGTTGTAAAGCATACAGCTACCCCTGGAAATGTGTGCCAGCACTCAGGAGTGTCAGGAAGATTAAGCAAGGTGTTATCCACAGTGACATAGTGGTGGGCTAATTTGCCGCTGGAGCCAGGAGTCAAGCTGTGAAGGCTGTTGTTCGTAGTCAGGTATCACAGGTGCTGTGTCACACTTTTTCTACGCTGATATGTTAATTACTGCTAATTATGTTATAAACATTGATAAATTATAAGTAGGGCCCCCTCTTTTCCGTTTCTACTGATTTTTACAGATAAATACAGACCGAAACTATTTATTTTCCTAGCTTTATTTATTTTAAAATGTGGATAAAAACTGAAATTGTGTTAATTTTAGAGCGATTCTGTCAATCATGTCTACCAGGCCAATAGCTCTATCGTTATAAAAGTGAGAGAGGTAAAACAATTAAAGAATTTAAATAAAGAGCCTTAAACAGCAATAAATATGCTTGAATAAGAAAACATGCACATTTTAAAATCAAGGTAGTGCATATTTTATCATATAAGTGTGTTTATAAGGCTGAAAACAGTCAGTCCTTCAGGCAGGAGTGCATATTTCACAGAAAAGTAAAAGTGGAAATATACTCCTTTCAGATAAATTTTTTCACAAAACCCAAAATATATATGGGTAAATACAGATACATTTATTAAAAAGAAATATGGATAAATACGGACAGAAATGCCCCAAAAAATAAATACCATAAAACCGGTAGCCATAACTATAGGTTTTAAGAGACTACTGTTACAGTTAGTTTTTCACTACATAAAGTATACACGTCTTTTTAAAATTTACGTAAAAAACATTATAGGTTTTAGGGACATTGCAGTTAGAAATTAGCATTTAAAAAACCTTTGAAATTCACTGAAAACACTATGGGTTTTACAGACGTTATAGTTAGGAATTTGCATTTAAAAAACCTCCGAAATTCACAGAAAAAAACATAGGTTTCAGGGGCGTTATAGTTAGCTGGACATCTACTGTTATAGTTAGTTCATATGCACAGTTCATGACGTTACATATTACATCATTCATGGCATGGTCAGTGACATCACTGATGACATCACTGATGACATCACTGATGACATTGTCTACGTGATAATAAGATGCACCTCCTCACACCCTAACATAACCTTTGATACACCCATTCTAAAATACAGACTATCATTTCATTTTTGAAACCGTAGGCACACCAATACCAGTTACTACATACCCACTCACTGATTCCTAGGTCTAGACACAAATCCACTCATTCACCCATAGAATCACCAATACATGCAGTCACTCATCAATACAACATTATCATATGCACTCATACACCTATTCAGACACTCACATACCGCCACTCATTCATGGAGTTACTCACACACCTAGATAGTCATGTAAAGAATCAATCACACTCCCATTTACTCACCAATACAGTTATACACACACCACCTCACTAATTCATGCAGATAGTAGTGCATATTTACTCTCTTATATAATCACTGATACAAGTACACACTCATCCATACAGCCACTCTCACAATCACTCACTGTCACATATAGTTATTTATATACTCCATCACTCACATAAACTCTTTTTTACATATATAGCTACTTACATGTACCACTGAGACCTCCTTTCACTCACCAACACACCCACACACACACTCACCCAGTCATAGACCTGTTTCCACATGCACTCTTGAACCCATGCACCCAGTAAATCAACTAGTCACACATCTATGCACAAAGTCACACACCTCCAACCCACCCACACACACACACTCAGGTACCCATACAAATACTTGGGCAAACAATCATTAACCCATATAAACTGACATGTAGCTACTGACAAACCCATGTACCAGCTTACACAACAACAGACACACTGACACAGATATTCACACACTTTACTTACTAACGCATGGGTTCAATAAGACACGTTTAAACAGACACTTATACAATCAGTCACAAACCTCATAAATACTTCATCTAGACCCTTATACACCCACTCATTCTTTAATACACCTTGACATATATATAAAACATATTATACCTTTACAGAAATACACAGTCACTGGATGATGTCATCAGTGATGTCATCAATGATGTAATTTGAGATGTCATCAGTGATGTCACTGACCATGCCATGAATATGTGACGTCATGAGCAGTGCATTGCGGGGGCACGATTAAAAGTTAGCTGAGCTACCAATAACAGTGGAATTTCTATGGTTTTGTATGAGTAAAATGTCCAGCTAACTATAACTTCTGTAAAACCTATGTTTTTTCAGTGAAAAAAAAAAATATATATATATATATATATTACTACAAACTAAAACCAAATGAAAAGAGACAAAAACTGGCGGCAATTTCCGCATGATAACAACTTATAGCACAGAGTCACACATCCTTAGAAGGATATTGGCCAAAAATTGGCACATCCTTCTAACTGATCCTGTAATTAAAGAGGATATTCCCGCGAAACCCCAGATTACCTTCCTCAAGGCAAGATCTTTGAAAGACTCACTTGTGAGAAGCCACTTCAAACAGAAGAAACCAAAGCAGAACACATTGACCGCAATGAGGGTTTTTTACCCCTGCGGAAAATGTAAAGCTTGTGCAGGGAGCAGGAGGATACTATCCTACTGGGTACCAGGGGCAGAGATAAGTAAGCCCATTAAGAAATTCTTAACATGTAGTACACTATTTGCGGTTTACTGTCTCGTCTGTCCATGCGGCCTAAGATAAGTGGGCATCACAATCCATCCACTAAAGATGAGGGTCTTGGAACACCAAAGGGCGATTGAAAAGGTAGATCCATCTTACCCAGTCACAAGACACTTCAATGAAGCACATAATAGGGACAGAAGTAAACTACAATACTTCAGACTTGACAGCATTCCAGGTAGCATCCGGGGGGAGACAGACTTAAACAACTGAGATGTCTGGAATCCAGATATATATTCGATCTGATGACAAAGGCACCTCGAGGGCTGAATAGCGGGTAAGAACTGGTTGTACATTTAGGCAAATAGAAAACTAAGGGAACAAAGCAGGATCTACATGATGTCAGAATGTCAGAATCTGTTGCTACACATTGTGCTCTCTTTGGGACAACAGTTGACCTTGAAACTTGAACGTGAGATAACCCAAACTGACCGTACTCTGAAATTTTGTAACAGTTATTTTGAGACTTAGAAGACCACACTGCTGATGATGATTTATATTTAATTGATTTGGTTTATGGGCTCATAAACTGCTTAGCTTCTATATAGGGTGAACCTAACTTTGTGATATGATTTGATACATAAGAACTGTATGTTTATAGCTGCACCACTTCCTAAACAGAGTAATGTCACTAATAAGAGATGTATTGGTATTGTGTTAAAGAGTACATGTGTCAGACATCTGGTTGATAGAACAACGGTCTGCTTTTATACTTACACTATCATATGGAGTAGCTAGAATAACGTAGATGGTCCTGCAGTGACATATGCCCTCGTAGGAGGTTCCGAAAGAGGGCACCTAGCCGATCCACGGCAGTACACCAAGGTGTGATACATTGGCCAATGAGAAGTGATCTCATACTGGGATAATTGATTAGATGGGAAAACTACCCACCAGTTAGATAAGAACTGATAACCCACGTTGTGCCATAGCTTGAAACCTTTTGCTCACATGGCAGACCATACACCCCGATATTATTTTTCCAGGGTTACATGCCGATACACAGCAATATTTATGAAACTCCACCTGTACGACTCTTGAGGAGGCAAACAAGAGCAATCTTACACTCTCATGCTGTATAATTTAGGATGACTTGCCCATTCAAAGATGGCCCCCGAGTAGGCGCTGATAGTGTAGTCCGTCTTTTATGTTTGACACATGACACACAAAATATGTATGGCTCACCTGCAAAGTGTAACTGACAACGAGAAAGGCATGAAGCCGAAACGCGTCTGTTTACTCTGTATCAATAAACACGAGTGCGAGCATCAGTTGGTTTACGAGTGCTGTTTTCCTGTGAATCTACAATGAATTTGAGCTGCATATATATACACACACTGCTGGGAATCTGGTATAAATTCTTCAATAGGTTTGCACTGGGAACATATCAAACAAGAGTAATGTTTTAGTTCAAATATTCTTTATTCTTCATCTTTTGAAAGAGAGCCATTGACTAAAAAATGTCGTAGCCAACGTGTTTTGTCCTTTCACTGACTTCTTCAGGGCTCCAAATTGTACATGAAGTGTATTTAGTTGGTAATTGTTTCAATCAGTATGGATATTTTATCAAGTCGGATCCTGTATAATAACAGAACATTGGGTCAGTGTGCCCAGAAAGCTACAGACTCCCTCTCATCGTTGTGCAGCCCTGAAGAAGTCTGTGAATGACGAAACGCGCTGGCTACGACATTCTTTACTCAATGGCGTTTCTTTGAAAAGATGAAGAAAAAAGAAAAAAGAATATTTGACCTGAAACATTGTTGCAAGATGCAGGGAATAAATGTTGTGCATTACTCTTGTATCATATGCCCTTAGTGCAAACTTATTGGCTAATTTATACCGGATTCAGAGATATTTGGATATATTGTTTAAAGTTCTGTGTGTGCTGGACCACTAAAGTGATATGTTATTTTGAAAACTTGTACTCCGGGTTAGTTGCATCACATTACTTTTATATTTTGCCCAAACAACTTGGATGTTAGGTGAGGTAGTGCTTTACCTAGAACAGAAATTAGTAATGGGAGAGGCACTCCAATTTTATACAATAATTAATTTTTTTAGTTTCTCCAATTATCTAAGCGTGCTAGAGCACCACCAAAAGTAGTTGAAAAAGCCCCGGACAGCAGGGATGCTACAACAGTTGAAACAGCTTCCTCCTCGAAAACGTCTTTTTCCGCCCAGGACGCGGATGTTACACAACCACCAGGAAAGACAAAAGGAAAACAAGGAGAGGTAAAGGAGGTGACAAAACCAAATCTGAGGAGCAACAAACAAACTTAGTGATTAATATTTCTTCACAAGAGTTGACCACACAACAAATCAGAGTTCTCAATAAAGGTCTAAACTTTGTACCTACCTATCATACTAATTCCTTAGAAACCGAAGTAGATTTTTTTAAGTTCATGAGGATTTTGCGACTCAAATACTTCTTTTCTACTCTACCTGACTCGACATCAGAGATTGACCCTCCTGAATACAGAGCGTTCAAATCCAAATCAACGTTTCAGGCACCAACAACACACAAAATCTTAGACGCCTTTGAGAATCTCGTGCTCAAGGATTTGAAATCAATTAACACCAAGAAAAATTGTCGTTTGAATTTCTCTATACATGACAAAATGATTCTCAAAGATTTGGCGGAAGACTCCAGGATACACATCCAACAAGCAGACAAGGGCGGCGCAATAGTCGTCATGGATCAAAAATTCTATGAACGCAAAGTGTCTGAACATGTATCTGACATCCAAACTTATCTTAAATTGAACCAGGATCCTATCAAAGAATTACAAACCACTCTGGAAAGTATTCTAGAACGCGCGGAAAACATGAAATGGATCAGTAAAAAAACACGCCAATTCCTCACAGTTTCTTTCCCAAAACAACCGACAATTTACATGCTACCAAAAGTCCATAAGGATCTTTCGAACCCACCATTCCGTCCCATTGTCACCGGGTGCGGGACCATTTTCGAACCTCTGGGGCAGTATTTGGATCAATTCTTACAACCATTTGTCCAAAGCTGGTATTCTTATACCAAAGACACTACTCACTTTTTCAAAAAACTCATGGAAACACAAGTAACGATAGAAGGCATGGATGTGCACGCTAGACGTCAAGGCTCTCTACACCTCTATCCCACATTCTGAGGGGATAGAGGCTGTGGAATGGGCCTTGCTTCAACAAGAGGAAATACCAGCGGAAAAAATCTTTTTGTTAGAATTGTTGCATTTTTGTTTGCACCATAGTTATTTCAGATGGAATGGTGATTTTTTTCTGCAAAACAAGGGCACCTCTATGGGTTTTTCCGGTGCACCGGCATATGCCAATACGTACATGGCAAGGTATGAGGAGATGTTTCTAAAGAATGACAAAGAATGGACAGATAACATAAGTTTATATTGTCGTTATATAGACGATATATTCTTGATCTGGAAAGACACAAAGGAAAAACTGGAACAGAAAATTGTCCAGATGAATTTGTATGATGAGAACATTCAATTCACTTGCAACATACAAAAGGAACAAATTGCATTTTTGGATCTATTGGTGAGAATACAGGACAATACAATACAAACCGAAGTGTATCATAAACCAACCGACAAGAACACGGCACTCATGTACAGTAGTTTCCACTCCAGGAATCTCATCAACAACCTACCTTATTCCATGATGTTACGTGCCAAACAAATTTGTTCCCAAGCAGAAACACTCCAAAGTAATCTGACCATTATCACAGCCAAATACGCATCCAAGAAATATCCTTCCACTGTATTAAATACAGCCAAAGAAAAAACGGAAAAATCAATGCGTGACTCTTTACTCATTCCGAAAATGAAAAAGCAACAAACAAGACAGGTTTTTGTTTCCAAGTACTCCACTAGCTCTAATGAGATTAAGAAAAGCATAACCACTCATTGGGAGTTATTAAGACATGAAACAGACTTCAAGGGGCTGTTCTGTGACAAACCTATTTTCGCGTACAAACGCTCAAAGAACATCAAAGAAATGTTGAAATATCATCCCATGATTTCATCCAAAACACATAAGGGTATGAGAGTGTTATAATTGCGTTCACTGTAATAACGTAATTTTGACTGACTGTGTGAAACACCCCCACACGGGAGAAACTATCCCAACCAGGATCAGTGCAGACTGCAATTCATCTAATGTTATATATGCCATCAAGTGCCCATGTGGACTGTTGTACATAGGTAAAACTGAGAGAAAGGTTAAAACCCGTATATCGGAACACAAAAGTACAATCAGAAACAAGAATCCCAAGAGCAGTCTAGCCTTACATTGGGAAACTCACAGACATACCATTGCGCAGGTCAAATTCCAGATTCTCGAAATGGTTACCCCAACACCTGGGAAATGCATTACCAAGACTCTGTTACAAAGGGAAATTTTCTGGATTCGAAGATTACAGACACAAGATCCCAAAGGGATCAATGATCGAGTGGATCTTACGTGTTTTTTGTGAGATACTGTACTATGACTGTATGCAGAAGGATCATTTAGATAGCACATGAGAAATGCATCACTATATATATGTACACTGAATACTGTTCATTGTTCGTTTTTTGTTTTCTATTTTAATGGGTGACCCTACTGTTACGATTATGTAAAAAAACACTTTTACATCCACACTCTCCCATTTAAACATGGCGCCGTTGGAGGTTTCTGCCTCATTCTAGGACTTCCTTCTAGTTTAGCGTTTTCCCCGATTTGTTTGCAGTCCGTTGTTTATTTTCATGTCCAAGGACGCGTCATTTAATGGCGCCGGGTTCAGACAGTGAAGGATAGATGGAATGGCGACTACGGTCCGGTTTGGGTGAATGCGTTTTGAAAACACACGCAGGTATGGCTTATGGAGGCTTTGTTCTGAGGCTGGAGTTATCGCGTCTTAGCAAGTACGCTCATTACAGTGTTGCCGTTTTCCCGTTTCAGGGAGTTGCCGGTAGAACGATGCTTAAGCTGATTGCAGGCTGTTGATGGATCGTCGTTTAGGTCAGTTCACTAACATGTTCCTAGCGCAAAGTTATGGCACCGGTGTCCTTTAAAAATCTAGGAGTGGGCTTTTCAGCGTTACTTGAACCGCTGTGAAGTAGGAGCAGCGCGTTTATAATCAAGGTCTTCTGTGTGTCTATAGGTTGGATAATCGTTTTGTTTGGCTATTACCGCATCTTCCATCCGGTTCACAACATATTCATATCTTCGGCAAATTATTGTGAGTTTGATTCTTCAGGATTTAACCCGACCAGCTTATTATTTCATAACTATTTCAATACTGTTGTATTGATCCATGTTTGTTTTTCACTCACAGCACATTGGAGAATGCGTCTTTGATCCATTTCATACCGCTTAAGAAATCTCCACATCTTGACAGCGTTTTAGGCCAGATAAGTGAGTTATTTCACATTCAGTGTCACGGTCACCCTCATGTTCTCTAACAATGTGTTCTAACAATGTTCATAAATTGTTACACTGTCCAGTTATTTCACATTTAGTGTCACGGTCACCCTCATGTTCTCTAACAATGTTTTCTAACAATGTTTATAAATTGTTACAATGTCTAGTATCATTCCAAATCATGTACATTTGTATGCAGGTCTCTTTACTTGTTTAGGTGATAGCTAAACCATATGATTAAGTTTAACCATTAGGACTTTTTAACATACATGTAAACAATCAGTTGTGTCACTCTGCAACATTGCATGCTGTTAGACCAATGTATCAAGCAACAACAATATCTATGTTTTTTTTCAGGTACTGCCCCCGACGAAGGGCCGTGCGGCCCGAAATGCATTGGGCACGATAACTTTTGGCCATAAATTGTAAGATGAGAGCCACTTTGATGTGACTATAACATCTAATTTCAAATGAATATATTAAAAACCGGCATATGGATAATTGCAGGTAAGTAAACAATTTAATTAATAAAACGAATTTCGTAGCTCGCACTGCATTGCATTTTGCGATGCAAGGCGCACTACGAAATTCGTTTTATTAATTAAATTGTTTACTTACCTGCAATTATCCATATGCCGGTTTTTAGCAACCTCCACCCTGCCCCTCCCCCTCCCCGCCCTCCTGCCCCACCGTAACTCCCTCCACGGGCCGCCGCTGCATAACACCACTAATCCAAAACCCTGCTTTCCCACCTGCACAATTATATTCTGTGTTCTTATGTTGTACCGACAGCAATCCACCATGTGTGGGATACTTCTAGATTGATGGGTCACTAGCTGACAGGCCCACATGTAGGGAAAAAGCCAGCTCCTACCTTGGGATGAATATAGATTCATTCAAGCATTACACTGGTTGGGGGCATGAGTGACCCAAACTAATATCCCAAGACAAAAGACTCAGTTCAAACAGTTACTTTATAATAAAACATAGGGAAAGGGGACCTCTCTTTTGTACTCTGCACTGAACTACTCACCTGTACTGCGGCCCCCCCACACTTAACTGGTAGCATGGACGAGAGTCCTTGCCGAGAAATAATTGTAAAAACCATTGGTAAAGACATGGACTAGAGCAGCGGACTCCTGTATATGCGCCCAACACAAAGAAAAATCCTATAAACTATTAATAAGGGGGTAGTTAACACCAGTTAGGATAAAGACAATCATGGGATGATTGAATCTCTGCTGACAGGGATGTGTGGCTAGGGGTGACTTGATATATATGTGGTCGTCATGCCTTCTAGTTTGAAGTTTTTTGGAGCAGATTCTACAAGAAATAGAAACAATTATGAAAGCAAACGCCCAAAGGATCCTCGTATCCTATTATTTGGGGCACCGGGAGACATATACAAATACCCATTGAACCTCTCCATCTGGCAAACTCATAACTCACCTGTTCATAGCAGCACATCTAACCCTAGCTCAATTCTGGAAACAAACCATAATCCTCATGTTAATATTTGGTGGTCTAAGATGTGGTCATTGTATGTAAATGAAAAATGAAAGCATTAATATGGGACACACTGTTTAAATTCAAGAGGATGTGGGCTCCATTTCGCTTTTACATGAAAATGGGTCTGCCATATAGGTGGGGGGGGGGCAAATCTTGTCCTCCAATGCTCATTGTTAGATGAAATGTCTAATTCTTCGGAATAGGATACTGCTGATGCAGAAACAAGGCTGGTGACAGACCCCCTTTATTAGTACTCCCTGCGAGACAGTGCAATTTGGCCATATACTTATTAGTTAAGATTGATGGGGCCTTACTAATTTATTCTTCCTCCTACCCTTTTACTTACACTGGTAGTGTTTACTGTAACAATGACTGATCAAGATGTAGCCTTATTTTTGGTCAAACTCTGTTTCTTTTTTGCTGAACATTGATGGTATTGTGCAAAATGAACCAATGGTAATTAAACAAAGTTGGGAAAAAAAGAAGTGAAAGAGCTTCGATGAAAAACGAAACTCTGCTTCACCCCTCTCCAATCCTCCTTCAGACTAAATAAATGCTTATTTTGATTGAATTTGTTAGTTTATGATGGTGCCAAGGTATGTGAATTTTTTTGTTGCGAGACTTATCTCTTGAAATTCATTTTAAAGACATGTCTTGATATAAATATTAGGTGTGGGCAGAACTCTCAGAGTTTTACACCATGGAATTCCTCAAAGTTGCAAACAAAATCCATGATATTCCTTTGAGAACCGCGGGCAGCGGAATTCCAGTCCGTTGCACTGCTCATGCTGATTTAGCACCGGCATCGTGTCCCACACTATAAAATCAGATTGAATGGCACCATGCAGCACGCCAAAGGGCACTGTTTCTTTTTGCCACCTGAGTAGACTTTCTACTGGAGCTGCAGTTTTTGCAAAGCAATCAGCTATTTTCACAATGCGAGCACTAGCGACCTGCTGCGATGGTCCACATTGAGAATTCTCACTGTGAGGCAGTCTAGCACTTGTTTTTTCTTAGTGTTGGTGAGCAGCATGCAAGAAAAATTCAGACACATGGTGATTGGCGGAGTGTGTTCCGAACTCTGTTCACAAAGAGTGGGTAAAACTCCACCGCCTCCACCCGCAAAGCGGGGTTTACACTCCACCCCAGATAAATGTATAACAAATGTATTTATTTGTCTATTGATGAGCATTCTAAGGGCCAGATGTACGAACATTTACATTTGCCAGTTGCAAATTGCTTCGAATAGCGACTCACAGTTTGCGAGACGCAAATATGAACGTACAACATTGTCTCAGACAATGTTTGCGATTCCCAATGAGGTCGCAGTTTGCATGCCTCAATAATATTCGTTAGGCAGTTGCAATTTGCGGCCCCATTAGGAATGGCTAGCACTCACAGAGATTGTGGTCTGCTGTAGTCAGCAGACCACCATTTCTGTGATTGCTTTTTTAATAAAACAGTTTTTTTTGTTTTTCAAATGCAGCCAATGCAGCACGCCAAAAGGCACTGTTTTTTTCTGCCACTTGAGTAGATTTTCTACAGAAGCGGTAGTTTTTGCAAAGCAATCAGCTATTTTCTCAATGGGTGCACTATCGACCTGCCACAATAGTCGGCATTGAGAAATCTCACTGGGAAGCAGTCTAGCACTTGTTTTTCCTTAGTGTCGGTGAGCAGCATGCAAGAAAAATTCAGACAGATGGTGATTGGCGGAGTGTTTGCCGAACTCAGTTCTCAAAGAGTGGGTAAAACTCCACACCCTCCACCTGCAGAGCGGGGTTTGCAGTCCACCCCAGATAAATATATAACAAATGTCTTTATTTGTCTATTTATGAAAAATTTAAGTGCCAGAGTCGCAAATTGCTACGAATTGTGACTTGCAATTTGCGACTCGCAAATGTGAATGTACAATAGTGTCTCAGACATTGTTTGCGATTCCCAATGGGGTTGCAATTTGCATGCCTCAATAATATTCGTGAGGCAGTGGCAATTTGCAACCCCATTAGGAATGGCTATCACTCACAGGGATGGTGGTCTGCTGGGGTCAGCAGACCACCATTTCTGTGACTGCTTTTTTAACGAAGCAGTTGTTAGTTTTTTCAAATGCAGCTCATTTTCCTTAAAGGAAAACAGGATACATTTAAAAAGTACAATGAAACTTTTCTGTTTCATTTTTTGAGGGCAGGGAGTAGTCCCTGGGACCACTGCCTACTCTTAAAAAAAACATTGCATTCATTCACAAAGTGGAAATGGTCCCCTGGGGACCACTTTCCGTTTGTGAGCGGCTTATCACCCTTTTGGAAAGGGTGGTAAACTGCAAGTGTTTTGTGACCGCAAATGCGGTCGCAAAACAATCATACATTGCATTCAGACTCGCTTTTAGGAAGGGACACCCTTTGGCATGCCCCTTCCAAATAGCAAGTCGCAAAACATATTTTGCAAGTCGATAATAGGTTAGCAACTCTCAAAATATGGTTTGTACATGGGGCTTACCAACTTTGTGGTCGCAAATTGGACGAATTCATGTTTGCAACCGCAAAAAATTGTCGTACATCAGTCCCTAAATGTTTTAGATGGCGCATTTCTAAATGGTGTACGTTGGCATGGTTTGAGTTAGAGTCCCATGAATTTTATCAAGTAATATTATTCTCTGGTAAAATTCATGCTGCTCTAGAGTGACATTTGTATATTCCTCTTTAGTAGTGTAGTTCACAGATAATGTATGAAAACTGAAAATCTATGTCTCTGATACAGTAAATATACATATATTATGTGTGCTTTTGTTTTTTCTTTACCATATGTACAATAAAATGTTCGTTTGACATTTTAATATATTTCTAGACAGTATGAGAAATGTTAAGGTTCGACAAAACTGTCAGTGTACTTCATGATTTTGTGGAGGATATGTTTTACAAAATGCTTCATATAATTTCAAAATGGTATTTTTTGTCTTTTGCTTCTTTATTATAGGTTCTTCCTTTTTTAAATTGACGTTGTTTTTTAAAATTGTTGAACAGTGTACCTTCACAATATATTTGATTATTAAATACATATGCAAACTAATTAAAATTCACCATATTTTCACACCTTGGAATCACAAGTACATTGATAGATACAACCCACGGGTTTCATTGTCTCTGCGTCACCAAAGAACAGAATCAGCTAAGAACATTGCATTGAAAGATCTATTACATTGCCAGCCATATAATGCCACCACTGGCCTAAATACTGTCATGTTTGGCTGTTTCACTGTCAAAAAGTAGCTATGATTATTAAAAATGTCCCATGTGTACTTTCAAACATAACACCCTAATGTTTACAGTAACTGGAATATTTCTTTTTAAATTGAACAGCTGACGGCAACATGGCTTTAAAAGCTTGGAAAGTTTCCTACATGCACGTTTTTCTCTCTTCTGTGTTTTCCTTTTTCATAAAATAGTCGAAATGGGATTTGCTTTGTGATGCTGATTGTACTGAATAAATCTATTCATTCGTATGCCTTTGAAGGAAGCCATGCCAGAGATGTTCTTGTAATGTGATTAAACTGTGCCTTGTTTGGGATGTGTGCCAAAGTGTTTTGCCTGTTCTCCACAGGAAGACCTAATGTTAAAACTATTGCTGGCTTTAGACTCCGATATTGTTTAAACCTTCTGTTCAAAATAATGAAGTCAGACGTTGTGACAGACTGTTATCTGAATCTATAGTTTGATTTTTCTCTTCATTTATGAGCTATATTTTACTGATTTAAAATGACTAACAAACTGTTTACTTTTTGATATGATTATTAATATTCAAATAGTCTTTCATGGTTTTGGCTTTTAATATTGTCCTGCGTACTTTTCTTTTATTTACCGTGGACCATTGTCCACTGGGACTCACATTGCCCCTATCACGGTTCTGATTTTTGTTCTTTTCTAATGTATTGGTTCAATATGCCGGCATCTTCTAAATATTCTTTAAAAAGTCATGATTGTCCCATATCCATAATTATATTGACCATTTCATTTTATCGATTATGGTTCACAAACACCACCTATCTTTCAAAAGTTCTCATATACCAGTTACTTCCGTTTGGTTAAAAGGTGTCTCCCATGCACACCTTCCTAAGTTTACTTTACATTTTCAATGTACATCCAAATGAGTTATGGTCTTGGTGCAAGAAAGCATTCAACAATCAGGAGCATTCTGCATATTTGTTTTTAGTCAAGGATAATTTGTGTAAATAACTTTTATGTCTAAGTTACTAGAAACTCAGCCAGGAGTAGAACTATGGGGCCCAGAGTGCTAAGAGAAAGGTTGCAAAGAGTGGTCAGACATTGCACACAGTTTATTTCAATATGTCTCTAATGAACCAATGTGACCTATGTAGTGATAGCTCATATTAGAGTCTCCCCTCCTGTACCAGTACTTTGGACCGATCATTTATTGGTGTCCTTTGGTATTTTGCATAAATCTAGTATCACAATTAGGGATAAAGAGCATCTATCCCACCTCCCTTGTGCCTTTCATAAAGTGTCCCCAGACATGATTGAACAATATTTGAGGAATCATCCATGTTGTCTGTCAGGTGATGTGGAGGCTGATATTAATATCTTTCAGAGTTGGCTTACGTGCTGTCTGGAGGAGATGGCGCCGCTCGAGGGTTCCTTCAAGGCCTCGGCCCGCCCATCTGCTCCATGGTTTACTTCAGCTCTTAATTCCAGCCGCAGGCTTTGTAAGAAAGCAGAGAGAGCATGGAGAGTAAGATACTTGGAGCCTTTAAAGGAAGCGTATAAGAGCAGGATCAAGGCTTATCACAGGGAAATCTATTTAGAGAAAAAAGCATACTTTGCCAGAAGGATTGAGGAGGCTAGTAACACCAGTAAAGAAGTCTTCCTGGTAGTGAAGGAATTCACCTCCCCGGCCGCCATCACACCTAAAAGCTCCTTTTCGCAGGCTTGGGTGGTCCAACTGGCTAGCTTCTTCTCTAATAAGATCATTAGCATTCAGGACACTTTTCCTGTGGCGGCAGGAGTGGGTCCGCTTGATCTAGCATTGGGCTCTCTTGGGGAGATCGCGGGACAGCCCACTTTGATGACTTTTCCCCCGATTGAGTTGCAAACATTGCTGGAGATTTTGTCTAAACTAAGATCTGGCTCCCCGCGTGATCCTTGCCCTGCTAAGTTTCTAGCTAAAATTGCTCATGTTATCAATCCGACTGTCAATTTGATCCTAAATAGGTCTCTGGAAACGGGATCCGTACCGTAAGCATGGAAACAGGTGATGGTTCTCCCTCTCTTAAAGAAGCCGTCCTTGGACCCCAGTAACCATGCCAATTATAGGCCTATTTCGCTGTTCCCGGCCCTGGCCAAGGTGACTGAAAAGCATGTGCATTCAGTCTTGGCCGATTTTGTGGAATCTAATGAGATTCTGCATGATACCCAGTCCGGTTTCAGGTCCAACATGAGTACAGAGTCGGCATTGTTGGAGGTGTTAGAAGCCATCAAGGAAGTCCTAGACAGTGGAGGGAAAGCAATTTTGGTATTATTAGATCTTTTGGCGGCATTTGACACCGTTCCTCATGACCGGCTCCTGGTGAGACTCTGGGAGATCGGGGTTCGGGGAACGGTGTTCAGATGGTTTGAGTCGTTTCTCTCTAACCGACATCAGACAGTCTGGGCTCCTCCATACTCTGCTACAGTGCCGCCTCTAGAGGTGGGAGTTCCTCAGGGGTCAATATTGAGCCCCACGCTTTTTAATATCTATATGGCCCCCCTCGAGGCACTGGCAGATTCATTTGGTGTCAAGATTATATCGTACGCCAATGATACCCAGCTTCTCTTCACTTGCGGCAAGAACATGGACTTTGATGGCGAGAGCATTAAGAACTGCTTGGGCGCAATATTTACTTGGTTCCAACTTAACCAGTTGAAATGTAACTCCGACAAGTCCGAGCTCCTCTTCTTCGGTTGCCCCCCTGACCCCGGATGGAAGACCTGGTGGCCTGCAGGAATGTTTCCTCCTGCCACTGATTCCAAGGTAGTTAAGAACCTGGGAATCAAGATGGACAATTGCCTTTCACTGAAATGTCAGATTCTCGGCCTAGTGGGGCAGTGTTTTGGAATACTCAAAATGCTGAGGAAATTCCTCCCCCCTTCTCCCGAAGGCCCATAGAAAAACAACAGTGCAAGCCCTGATTGGATCGAGGTTGGACTACGCAAACGTACTCTACCTCGGCCTGCCTGAATATCTTTTGTCCCGGCTGCAGGTGGTGCACAACGCGGCGGCTCGGGCCATCTTTGGCCTGGGTCGCCGTACTCATGCCACTAGCCTTTTGGAGTCCCTTCACTGGCTTCCAGTCAGGAAACGTATTAAGTTCAAGGCCCTCACCATGGCGTTTAAAGCTCTGCATGGCATTGGGGCTCTCTATCTGCGGAAGAGAGTGGTCTTCCACCATCCAACCAGAGCCTTACGTTCGGCTGCCCTGTCACTGGCGAGGATCCCTGTAATCAGGCGTGCACGGATTGGGGGCCGCTCCTTTCAACATCTAGTGCCAAGCGCCTGGAATGATCTGCCGCTTGCTCTGAGAAAGAGCGAGAATTTGGCATCTTTCAGGAAAGATCTTAAAACGTGGCTTTTCGGCCTCTAATCTGCCCCTCGATGGATGAGTTATGCTGTGTCTGATCTGTCAGCGCCGGGACACTCTGCTAGAGTAGCTGAGCGCTTAATAAAACCTATGATGACATAACATAACATAACATATTGCAAAATAGCCAGCTGCAAGGGGTCCCAAAATAACCTGCCTACTGAATATTAATTAGGCAGATCCCTGTTTGTGATCCCTGGGCTTAGCTAAAAACATGATGATGATGTCCTGCAAGGAACAGCACCACCATAAGTGTCTTTGCAACCCCAAAAATAATCTATTTTTTTTTAGCAGCTTATTTTCCTTCAAGTAGCCACTGCTATTTAAAATAAATGTTTTGTGTTTTTAGAATACATCGGAAGGAATAGGGAATGGTCCCCTGAACCACTGCCTGCTTCCCCTGATGCCACATGATGGAATTCACAAAAGATAAAGTGTACCCTGCGATACCTTCACCTTAGCAATTCACTTACCACCGCATTTGAAATCTCGGTAATTGATAAATGGTTTGAGACTGCATTTCACTTTTGTGATCTGAAAAGGCTTTTTGAATTCACGAAATGGGTGTAGCGAATAGAAAAAAGTCATTTTACAATAGCAAACACTGTTATTATGTGAATTGCAGAGTTTATGATTACATTGTACATTTGGCCACTCAGAAAGGTTAACCAAAGTCATTGTGTCTTAAAGCTGCTGGGTGAAGTAACTAATCTCCATTTACAGATATTGGCTTCTGAAAAGATGAAAGAAACAATTGGATAATCTTTGTACAAAATAAAATGCTGCTAAAGGATAGGTGGGAAGTCTCAATAACTGCCATTCTCTATGGCCAACCTTGACACTTCATTGTGGATCTCATTTCCTTTTCTGGCAGTAGCAGTAGCTAATAATAACATCCCTATCAGGAAGGAAACAATTCCCATGAGCAAAAATAGCATCACATCTTTTTTCATTAGGAATTCACACCAAAATCTTGGAACAAGAAGGAGTCATGGATGAGCAGATTTCAATCAATGGGTACAATTTTCCAACTTCAGCAACAAAGAACAAAGAAAAGATTGCAAGGGAATTTATAAATGCTTTGGGAAAGGAAACAAAATCAGTGCCCTGGATGCCCATGTAACACTACTCTGGAATGCATCCACCTCCACTAAAAACAAAGCCCTGGGTCTGTTGCCCTAGGGCTTGTTGGGCATGGTCTGCATCTCCAGACATTTAACAGTGCTTCAAATGAAGATGTGACTTTCAGAGAGGATGAGGTATAGTCAGCATGTTCACCACTTATACACCATCATACGTGCAAAGCATGGACTGTGATCCTCAGGATCAGTGTTAATCGTTCAAACTGGTTCATTGCTAATATGATTCAGTTAAAAAAGAAAAGATTTAGCAACCATTGCACTTCTGGTTTGTTATTTCCACCCATTCATAATAAATGAAACTGGCATAGGTTTACATACTGTATACTCGATGTCCAAAAGCTGATTTATAGAGTCCAAATATCTCTTGTTTTTCCAAAAATCCCTATTGTGCAACATCTGTCTTCTTCATCATTATCCTCCTTAACAAGAAAAGAGCTTCTATAGTATGCCCAATTGGGAGGGAGCTATTGTGACCAAAAGGTACAGTAGAGCCACTGGTGAGACGTGAAGCGTCTGGATCCCGTGATAGGTGTGCGAGGGAAGACAGCTGTTTTGAGAATCCAGGCATAATGTTGCTAGAGAGATGCAATAAGTAATACAGGTATATGTGCAGTTGAGGTTTGCTACCTTTCCTAAAGTGTGATGAGTATTTGCATGGAGAGTGCAAGCTCTTTAAAAAAATTCATTATATTCTGATGTGGTGCCGGTATTTTAGAATATACTACATAAGGCGTGGCTCTAATAGTGGATGTGATGGCCATCCATTTAAAATATTTCACATTTTCACTCTCAAACCTTTACTATAGCAGAACTATTAATATGTAGATCCTATATGGAGATCACAGAGGTGTTAAAGTACTTTCAACATGCTGTGATTGCACTTTTTCCGAGGTAATAGCATTGGTATATGGGGTTTAAATCATCTCATTTTTATGTCCGCACTTATGTGTACAGTGCAGATGGATCCCTGTTAAAATATCGATGTTAGGAATATCAATGAAAAAAATATGGATTTAAAAATATGGATTAAAAAAATATTGTCTCCCTATACATAAACAGCTAAGTACAATAATATTGACACAAAAATATCAATGTAAAAAATATCGAAGTAAAAAATATCAACTTAAAAAAATTACATAACTGAAATACAAAGTAATTAAGTAATATTAATATTATTAACAACATTAATTACATTTAATATATATTTCAACTAATTATAACGAATAAACTCAATTAAATAAATATAAGCACAAAAATGTGAACATATACATATATGTACTTAAATATATTCTATTAACTATTATCTTTAAATAATTGAATTTTTTAAATTGCATAAAAATAAAATATACACATATATTAATAATTTAAAAATTCAATAAAATGCTCTATAATTATTTAACACATTAATATATTTAGAAATGCATAAAAAATATTTTTAACACCAAAATAAACACAAAATAGTGAAAACGTTGGATAGCGAGGGGGTAAAATTTACTATTCCCACTCCAGTAAATGCAACAGTAGGGAAAGGACTGGATAGCAGAGGGGTATAAATTACTATTCCCACTCCAGTGACTGCAACAGTAGGGAAAACGTTGGACAGCGGAGGGGTAAAAATTACTATTCCCACTCCAGTGAGTTCAAATCAGACCAAACCAAAGCCTAGAAAATGTGAAAACACTAAGCGTAGCAATTCAAAATGTAGAATAATGTGGCAATAAGGTGGTTTGGTGACATTGGTGTGTTTTGGGAGACTTGTGTGCGACCAGCTCAAACATTTTGAAGGTACCAGTCCTGATTGCACGTTAATTTTGATTGTTGATTTGGCCAGTTTCTGAAATTGCCATCTTTTGTGTTGTATTCACCAAATGTTTGCCTTCTTTTGCTGATCCTGATTTTGTGGTCCATAGGTCTCTGTGCATTATACCCCTACTAATCAATGGTAAAGTGATTGTGCTCTTCATTTGAAACATGTTAAAATTGGCATTCAAATGCCTGGCACATTTAATTTATCTGTAAATGTCTAGTATATGGTACGACATGATGTGCCCAGGGACTGTAATTTGAATACTACCAGTGGGCTTTGTTAGATCCATCCTGTTGCCTGGCCCATTCAAGACTTTTGACTTCTAAAAAACTTTAGAAATATGAAGGTAACTTTCCATTGAGAGGCACCTGGTACCTGTATCTGTCCACACATGAGATTAGCCTTAACCTTTGACTTTCACCCTGTCTAAAGTGACCAGATACCAAAAATTGGTGCATTGTGCTTCTTAGTGCTATTTTTAAGTCAAACTTTAATAACTCACATATCTAGTTCTTATTGTATTTTTGTTGTTTTGCTCATTTTATTTATTAAAATGTTCTCAGTTGTTCAAAAATTTGTTTTGGGATTTTTTTATTGTGGTCTTTGTACACTTTTTTACTGTTTGCGTACTGAATAAATTCTTTACATAGCTCCTTTAAGTGAAGCCTCTATTGTTTGTATGCTGTGGAACATTATTTAAAGGTTCCCAAATATAGATTGGATGATTTAAAAGGAGAGGTTAACATACGTTTAGGTGAAGCAAAATCTAATAAATAGATCTATGAAGAAGAGTATAGGTTTGGAAAAAAAGGAGATATCTTTATACCAGTTTTATATAGTGAGTGGTATAGTTTTTACCCTTGCTTCAATTTCTTTCCCGATCTGCTCCCTTGGTTAACCTCTCCACTCCTGTCTGGCCTAGTCTTTTCATATTTTATTACTATGAGGGGACTTGGCCACCTGACCCGATTGTCATAGGTTTTTAAAAATTTTGCTTACTTCATTTTTCCTACTCAAGTCGGTGTAGCAACTTCAGTGTGCACCCGCTGCCGGGCTCTGCATTTTTGGCTTGTTTCAAGCATTGATTGCTGATTTTCACAAACCGGTCCATGCGACAGCACCTGCATACACCCTCTAGCTTTTGGTGCAGTTTCAGGACTTCCTTTCTGATACTCGGTGGCAGGAACGATCAGACACAGCTTCAAGGATGTGTAATTGACATCATCATCAAGTGATATGTGGAGGCAGTGCCGGCACCAGCATTTATATGGCATGTGCCTAGTGTAACAGTTCATATGAAGGCACTGACTAAGGCAGACAACTTAAGCCAATGAGAACAACGCACAATAGTAGAATGTAGAGGTGAGTGCTTTAAACCTTTAATCTATCAGACAATTTAGAACGCCGGAGGAAGGTCGGTTGATCAGGTGGTTAAAGGTAAAAGGTTACTATATGTCACTGTTAGAAATGGGGATTCCCGGGTTGGCTAGGGCATGCGCCAAAGCCAGGTAGAAACCCACTTTCTAGTCAGGGCAAGGGAGTTACACTCAAGCAGTCAGTCTTATCCCAGAGGCAATGTGCAAAGCTTTTGTGCAACATACACACAGCTGCAACACCCTAGGCACACTACAAAATAGATTCCACGCAAGGTTATATAAAAATAGCCTTTGTATTATGTAAAACACACTAGAATCACCATCACAGATATATACACTGTGACAACTGGCACCAGGTTATAGTTTACAGGGGACTATCTACAAGGCAGCGCCAATCAGGTTGCTGCCGGAATCATCACAAACACAACAAATATTTGCAGAACAACCTGTACCTACTGGCAAGATCATAAAATTAGCATCATATTAACATGAGGCATAACGCACATTAGATCAGACATGAACATAAAGCCCCATAACATGATATTAGGCATGCACATTAGGATTAGGCATACATCACATCACATTAGGCAATCATCAGCATGTATCACCTTAGGCATAACATACCTTATGCGGAGCATTGTTAGGGATATATTCATCAGCAGTATAGGGCATTATCTCCATAATACCTCACCCCCTTGCGCAGTTATTAACAGACCCATACAGTATTCCAAATACGGTCCTTTGTACACATTTAGTATCATCACATGCCCCTTATGTCACCTCTGAAATGACCAGAAATGGCTCCTAAAAAAATAGCAGTACTGGCACTCACTGTACCTACTGAGCTGCCACTGAGGCTTGGCAAAACAAATGTGCCCAACGTTGCAGCTGCCCGTGCTGGTGTGCTGCAGCTGTGCAGGAAAATGTAGCACTCAGGATAATAAACGGCCCCCAATCAGCACTGCAACTATACAAAAAGGATCGGAGCACTCTCTGTGCTCTAAGAGCAGTCCCACTCCGGGATCCTAAAACAGATTCTGCCCCCCTCATTGTTGGAGTGGCCCCCTGTCCTGCAGGTCCGCTCAGGAAACACAGGTAAGACTGAACTTGTGCCTCACGAGCATCATCACTGCGTGCCCATAAAGCCCCACTCACCTGGACTCTTCTTGTGCTGCTCCAGGGCTCCTCCTGTCACGGGCGATCTCCGTGGGCCTGCCTCCCCTTCTGGCAGTTAGGGGAAGGCTGTAGAGCAGTGGATGGAGCCCACAAGGCTCTGGTCTTCTTGTGTGGCAAGCGCGGGGCTACCACCAGCTCACGGGAGCCCCCGCTTGGGACTCGAGGACTTCCTGGTTCCACAAGCAGGCAGACTGTGTCTGGCTTCTGGGACGGGGCTTCTTTTTTCGGGCCAGGCCGCGGCGGTGACTCCTCTTCAGCGGCACAGTGCCGGGTGGGCACCTGCTGGAGAGTGCAAATACGCAGGGTGGGGACCTGCTCTTTGAAATTGGCATAAAACAGAGTAGGCTCCCATTAGAGAGCAAAAATACACAGGGTGGGCACCCGCTCATTTGAAAAAAAAATCTGAATATGATGGGGTAGGCACCTGCTCAAAGGCACAAAAAGCGGCACAAACGCTGAGTGGGAACCCAGTCCAGTTTCAAAAGGTGTCCACATTCGGGGTGGGCACCGCTCTTCTGCAGGCAGCCCAGGGGGAATCCCACACACCAGGATTCCCTCAGGTAATTAGAATATAGCACTCACCAGGCACTAGAATCCAGGAGAGTAGTCAGGCAATGTCCGGCCAGATCAGCAAGCAGTAGAGCTGCTCAGCAGAACAGGACAGCAGTTCCTAAGAACAGTCAAATCCAGCAGAGTGGCAATCCTCCTGGACCAGCAGTCTTCACTCCAACAAAAGTCCCTTCCTGGTCCTGTAGAAGGCAGAGGGGCAAAGTTAGGTATAGGGGCCAGCACGCAGGGATCCTCAGGGGCCAGCAGCTGCATCCTGCGGTGGTTTCTCCTGGCAGAGTGTCCCCTTCAAGTGAGCACAATGCACAACCACTTCATGGGGCCTGAGCCCCTCCATTTATTCTATATTTCTTCTTTGTCCTCCCCTTCTAGAAGTCTCTGGAAGGATCTTGGAGGTTCCAGTCCCAACTGGCTCTGGGAGGGGTGTCAATCACTTTGTTTACCAGGCTACTCTACTCCTTTGTGAGCTGGGGCTGAGTCATCAGACACACAACAGGGGCAGAGCAAGAATAGTACAGGACAGGAACACACATATTCAGGGACAGGGAACTTCTCCTCCCACTACTCCAAATTCAGACCTCCCTATTCAGCCTGCCACTGACTCACACTGCCCTCCTTGGAGCCACCTACACCTCACCAGCCCCGGTCACTTCTAGAACCAGACATGCAATACACATCAGGCAGGCAGGCACACAGCACACAGAAATGGCAACTTCTAAAAGTAGCATTCCTAAAATAGTGAAAATAAATATATGCATACCATTGCGCAGCATATATTATTTCCAGTCCACAAATACCAAACATGACATACTTATGTTGTTCCATTTAGGAGTTATCCCGTAAGGGGGGATTCCCAAAATTAGCCTATGGCGGGCAGAGAGCACATGCACTTTGCACTGCTAACCAGTGCTAAAGTGCCCAGAGTCCTAAAACCACCAACACCATGTTAGAAAAAAGGCTAGAAGGAAGGCAGAAAGTTTAGAGATGACCCTGCAAAAAGGGTCAAGTCCAACAGTCACTATGTAATTTATCAGGATTTGTGTTCGCATCATATGTTTGCCAGCCTATAAAGGAATAAACTCTTATATCTCAGAGGAAGACTGGGCAAAATATTTATACCATAATTTTAATAAAAAGAAAGAAGAGCTGGAACTGATTGAGGATGAATCCTACGCCAAACAAGGGGACAGAGGCGACATATCCTGGGAAGAGCCCGGACCCAAATCAAATAGGGACAAATGATCTGACACCACACTGAACAGTCACGAATTCACCATGGGCAAAGAAGCAGCAGGCTTAGAAGCACCTAAAAACAGAAACGAGCAACGTCACGGAATAACAGCGCTTCAAATCAGGATGCAAGTAGCATAAGGAAGGCTGGAAGGTGCTCCAGGCTCCAATAGAATACCACCAATTCTGTACAAAATGATACAGAGTACTGGAGAAAAGCCCTGGTGGCAGTCTTCAACGAGGTACTGAAAATGGAAATTAGCCCGAAATCTTGGAAAGGATCCTCTTTTTTTTGTGTGTAAATTTATTTCTTGCATTTTAGAGCATTTGCACAACATACTGTAATTATACCATTGTGGCTGGTTGAAAAGTATCAAGTGCATATTAACAGTCAAAACAAAAATCCCCACCCTCCTCCCCTTCCAACGATGCAAAACACCCCCTTGTCATTGTTGAAGTACTGGCGGAACACAACAGCATCTAGGGCCTGAGAATATTAACACAAGTGCACATGAATACACGATCCGGTAGGTAACATAGGAAGAGTTAGGAATAAGCAAGGTGTACAGCTGTCCCCCTAGAATAAAAAAAATACAATGACCCCAATATTATTGACAGTAACAAAAGACGATACCCCTCAAGTGGCACTCTACTAGTCATCCCTCTCCGGCTCGCCCGATTCCTTCCCAAGTCAGTACTGCAAATATAAGCCCCAAAAGCCTTGAGGGCAACACTGCGGGGGGAAAAGATTGTTATACGCATTAGATTGTGTATTGCAGTATAGCATGTCGAAGTTCCAATTATGGATAAGTGGCGTGGGACCCCTAGCCACCAAATTGCAACTGTGCGCTTGGCCAGCAGCAGTCCCCTAGCAACCAGTTTCCTACAGTCCGCCTGAACATCTCTGTCATATCCCAGTAGTGTGACTAAAGAGCTGGGGTTAGGCAGTGACTCAAGATCTCACTGACTGCCAAAAGTACTCTCTCCCAAAGAGCAAAAATCTGAGGACAGGCCCACGCTAAATGCAGAAATCCAGCGTGCAGGTCAGTTCACCTGTCACATTTAGCATTCTCCCTCAGTCCATATCGTGCTAGCCTGCGCGGGGTACAATACTCTCTATTAAGATATTTAAAATAAATCAGTCGATGCCTATTGTTTAGTGGCACCCGCTTGGTAGCCTCGCAACAATACTCCCAGTACCTCTCGTCTTTAACTTTATCCAGGTCGCCTTGCCACTTAATCCTGGCTCTATGGGTGTGAAGTTTCCGAGGCTCCTGGGCTAAGGAATATAGAACTGTGATAGGTTTTGCTGGTGTTTTAGCTTTACCAATATGAGAGAGATCCAGGAACTCCATTAGTTCCTGCATGTCCTCCTCAAGGAGCTGACATCATGCATTTCGAACTCTAATGAATTTGAACTTATTCAATGGTGAGAAGTCAGGCAAGCCAGCCTTGCAGTCCCGCCAACCGCGTAGTTCCCCATCCTGGTAAAAATCACTCACCGTACAAATGCCTATGTGTGCCATGGCTTTGAGGACTGCCCTCTCTCCGCACGTCGGGAGCCAACTGCACCAGTCCAGAGGCATGAGCAGGGAGTATATGAGTCCCCTCAATTGTAAGTCTAGTAGTCCGCCCTATGCGTGCGTTGTGGAATGCAGTGAATCAATAACCCTGTGTCCGCTGACTGAATGATTAAAGAGAATCTGGGGAAGCATCAAAGGGCCTGCTGTGCTCTGCTCCAGGAACAAATGTGGCAGATCGCGGGGACCATGCAGCCAGCTATACGCATCCAAAGCCTGTGCAACCCTATAGTAAAGTTCTAAGTCCAGTGTCCCCATTCCACCAGCAGCCCAGTGAAGTGCCAAAGTGTACCATTTGACCCTTGATTGTTTCCCGCACAAGGCCATTCGACTTAATAATTTGTGAAGAACCTCAAAGAGGGAGCCTGGGAGTGTGATCAGGATGATCAGAAATAGGAAGAGGAACCTAGGCAAGATAACCATCTACATTAAGGAAATGAGGCTTCCAATGATAGAGGTGATTTGATCCACCTCTTGATGTCATCCTCTAGTTTAGAAATAGCCTTCCCATAATTCTATGCTATGACAACTACTGAGTCAGCATGTATTTGAACCCCCAGGTAATGGATTGGGTCTGTGGCCACTGCATGGGGAAGTATAATGCATCTGGGGCAGTTACTGGAATTAGACGAAACATCAGCAATTTGGACTATTTAATACGTAGTCCTGACATACTCCCAAATTGAAACACCTCTGCCAGGACTGGTTTAAGATTATGCCCCGGGTCCTGAACATATAACAGTGTATCGTCTGCAGAGGCAGATAACATTAACGGATATCCTGGGAACCCCAGTCCCCTGTGTGAGTGATTTTTCCGCAATGCGCAAGCAAGGGGCTCAGCAACCAGGGTAAATAGAAGTGGGGAAAGGGGCAGCCCTGCCTAGTCCATCTGGCTATGCATATAGGAGCTGTGACTTCCCTGCCAAACCGGATCTGTGCAGTGAGTTGTGCATGCAAGGTCAGGTTATCACCAACTGAAGGAAGACATCTCCTACCCAATTCTCTGCAAAGAAAAACCAAAGGGGATATGGACGGAGTGTTGAACATTGCAAGCACTCAGCCCCAGTCAATTGATCTGGGTTTAATCCATCATCATTCTTTAGCTCACTTCGCCACCCCAGTTCAGAAATGCTCATATGCAAATCAGTCTGACCCTGTACATCGTGGGAACAGTCCAGCCCCAACTGCCAAGCCATGTCTTCCCTGGACTGGAAACTAGCACATGTCACCACCTTCCTCCTCTCTGCTGTCCTCATCACTAGACTCAGATTGTTGTGCAGGCGGGGGCCTTGGGTCCTCATCTTCATCCAGGAGCAGGGGAATCTCCTTACGAATTGCCAGGTTGTGGAGCATGCAGCATGCCACTTTGATCTGACACATCCTCCTGGGCAAGTATGGCAGTGCACCTCCTGTTTTGTCCAGGCAGCGGAAACGTTACTTGAGCAGACCAAAAGTATGCTCCACCACACGAAGTGTCCTCCCATGGCCTTCATTGTATCTGATATACAATGTGCGCTTTGTAACATCCTTTGCACCTTCACCCTGTGATCAGAAGTTAAATTCGGCACCTACCCGACTCATTAGAGCGGGGGGAACAGGGCACTCGAACACGTCCACGAGTACCAGCCGCCATCTTAGGGCTGGCTCGGGACGCGTTCTAGCTCTTCTCCACTTCCGGGAGAGAGCTATATAGAGCGAGCGAGCCCGCCGCTCTGAGATACTCATTGCACACTTTACAGAGCACGAACGACCTTCAGATCTGTTAGCGCTGCTATTTGTTGTTATTTAGATATTTTAGGCTGCCATTAGAGCGTTTATAGAAATTTTTTAAATGTTTTAAAACTTTCATTGTTTTATTCATTGTGCGCTTTGTAACATCCTTTGCACCTTCACCCTGTGATCAGAAGTTAAATTCGGCACCTACCCGACTCATTAGAGCGGGGGGAACAGGGCACTCGAACACGTCCACGAGTACCAGCCACCATCTTAGGGCTGGCTCGGGACGCGTTTTAGCTCTTCTCCACTTCCGGGAGAGAGCTATATAGAGCGAGCGAGCCCGCCGCTCTGAGATACTCATTGCACACTTTACAGAGCACGAACGACCTTCAGATCTGTTAGCGCTGCTATTTGTTGTTATTTAGATATTTTAGGCTGCCATTGGAGCGTTTATAGAATTTTTTTAACTTTTTAAAACTTTCATTGTTTTATTCATTGTGCGCTTTGTAACATCCTTTGCACCTTCACCCTGTGATCAGAAGTTAAATTCGGCACCTACCCGACTCATTAGAGCGGGGGGAACAGGGCACTCGAACACGTCCACGAGTACCAGCCGCCATCTTAGGGCTGGCTCGGGACGCGTTCTAGCTCTTCTCCACTTCCGGGAGAGAGCTATACAGGCCTCGCTCACCCAGGATGTTATGTTATGTTATGTTATGTTAACAAAGGTTTGTATAGCGCGCTGCCACCGGTTGGTTTCCTGGCGCTGTGAGGACAGAGTGTGGTCAAAGGAGGAAGTTAGGGATTAGTGATAAGCTTGTAAAAAGAGCCAGATCTTTAGTAGTTTCCTGAATGACAGGAGGTCAGGACATGATCTGACCTCGAGGGGGAGGGAGTTCCATAGGCGAGGTGCCAGGGTGCCAAATCTACAGCCACCCGACCTTTTGCGTTTGAAGGAGGGAGTTTGTAGAAGACAAAGGTGTGCTGAGCGTAAGCTTCGAGGCGGGTTGTATTTTATGATCAGTTTGGAGATGAATTTGGGGCTTTTGCCGTAGAGTGCTTTAAACATCAAGCAGCTGACTTTAAAAATGCAGCGCTGAGTTACCGGGAGCCAGTGGAGTGATTTCAAAAGGGGGGTTGCTGGGTGCCATCTGGGCTGGCTTAGAATCAGTCTTGCAGCGTGGTTCTGCACCATCTGTAGACGTTTTAGGAGGAACTGAGGGAGACCCAGGTAGATTGAGTTGGCATAGTTTAAGTGAGAAATCACAGTGGCAAGCACCACCTGTATCAAGGCTTCGCGGGTCAGAAGTCGGCGAACCTTCCGGATTTTCCTTAGTTGAAAAAGGCATTTGGAAACTACCTGACCAACTTGCGTTTTGAGCGAAAGGTCACTGTTTAAGGTGATGCCGAGCGTTTTTGCCGATGGAGAGGGGGACGGGGCTGGACACATGTCTGATGGCCAGTAGTGTGGGCCCTAGTGTTTAGCACTATCCCCGGTAAGGACCAGCTCCGTTTTCCCACGGTTCAATTTAAGATGATTCTGGTTCATCCAGGCTTGGATGAACCTCATTGTAGACTGGAAAAAAGCAATGGACGTGGCTGAGTGGTCAATTGTAAATAGGAGCTGTAGGTCGTCCGCATAGTTTAACACCGTAACCTGTTTTTTCCTGAGGGCCTGAATTAAGGGGGAGATGTAGAGGTTGAACAGGTGTGGTGATAGGGACGAGCCCTGAGGTACGCCGCAGGTAATAGCTTGTTTAGTGCCCACTAAGTTACCCAGTCGAACTGCTTGGGAGCGGTTCGACAGGAAGGACTTTAACCAGGCCGCTGCCGTGCCCTGGATGCCAGCCTGTGTGACACGGTCGATCAAGATGGTGTGGTCGACCGTGTCAAATGCGGCTGATAAATCCAGGAGCACTAAGGCCTGCGGGGTGCGATTGTCTGCACAGTCCCTAAGTGTGTCCAGGACTGCCACTACCACAGCCTCGGTTGAGTGCGCAGGGCGGAAGCCTGCTTGATGGATATCAAGGCAGTTAGATGTTTCGATAAAATTGGACAGGCAATTGGCGACATGTGCTTCCAAAACCTTTGCCAAGAAAGGGAGGAGGGAGATGGGTCGGTAATTTAAGTTGCAAGTGGGGTCTGCTCCCGGTTTTTTCAAAAGGGGTATTACTGTTGCCTCTTTGAAGGCACGTGGGACTTGTCCGGTGGCCAGTGAGACATTCAAAAAAAGGATGCGCAGCAGACGTGCGCAGCGGGCGCGCGCCGAAGACGCGCCTAAGACAAGCCCGTCTGTGCCCGTCCGAGCCAGTTCCGGGCCCAGGGCCACCCCCCCTGGTCCTGCTGCTATTCATAATTCTCCATCTATCCTATGCTACACCTCCGCACAACTGAAACAGTGGAACATAGGTGTGGGTAGGTCTTGCAAATTACTATTGTTATGTAAACACCTGCCTACTTTTTCCTATATCTTGTGTAGGTTGCCCTTTTTCCTTGCCAACCACAAAGCATGCGACAAACACTACATCCTACTCCCAGGAAACCCCCAGCGCTTCTCCATCAGCTAACCAATATGTAAAAGCAGCATTAATTAATGTACGCTCACTCCCCCAACACAGTCTGGTAATAAGGGAGACTATTATCAACCAAGAACTGGATATACTTCTTATTACCGAGTCATGGGGAGACGAAGCATCTGGCCCTGATTTCATACTGGCTACCCCAGAAGGCTATTGTGTAGCTAGACAAGATAGGATTTCAGGCCGAGGTGGAGGTTTAGCCATCATCTACAGGGACATCTATCGAATAAAATGTGATCCTATCCACAGCAATAACTGCGAAGCTATTACATTCACTATTAATCTTACCCAGAAACAAGCTTTTAAAGGGACACTTGTGTACAGACCTCCAGGAACACGTACCAAATTTTCGGCAGCTCTTGCTGATATCACGGAATCAGTAATAGGTTCACCAAACTATACGATTCTTGGGGACTTCAATTTTCCGCTGGAAAACATGGAAAATCATGACACAGCCCAACTTATCGCTGACATGCAGGCAACAGGACTGCAGCAGCTAGTGAGGGGCCCCACGCACAATGCAGGGCACACACTGGACGGATTATTTACCAACGACCCCAAAATTGAGACACCAGTAGTACTTCCTCTGATATGGTCTGACCATCAAGCCATAATTTTTAGGATTAAACTGTTACCTCTTAAACCTTCTCAGACTAAAGTCTGCCCGTTGGTGGGGGCACGGATGTGGAATAAGGCAGATATGCCGCATTTTACTAATCTCTTGATATCATCTATTCCAGAAAACATAGGTGATACTGAGACCATGTCCATGACTTTTCAGGAATGGATTTTAAAGGCAGCCAACCAAGTTGCACCTGAAAAATGTTATCGCCCCAATAGAGCTACTCCATCTGCTCAATGGTACACAGAGGAACTGCGCCTCCAGCGTCAGTACTGTAGAAATCTTGAAAGACGATGGAGGAAACATTACAGTCCCTCTGCTAAGCAAGATTATAAGAGCGCTCTAGCAATTTACAAAAAAGCCATTAACACGCAAAAGAATCTCTTTTACACTGGCCAAATTGAGCAAGCACACAACTCAGCTAGGATGCTCTTTCAAGTGGTAAATTCTCTTTCCAATCCAAGTGGACCCGTGATTGAGAACTCGCAGGAATTATGTGATTCATTAGCTACCTTCTTTAAAACCAAGGTGATGGACATCTATTCTACTTTTTCTAATGAACAGGCAGGAAAAACTGATGCTATACCCATCATTTATCCAGTACTCAATCATCCCTCCTTTCATCAGTTTCAACCAGCTACTGAAGATCAGATCAGTGCATTGATTTGTAAGATCAAATCAGGTTCCCCACTTGATCCTTGCCCCCCCACTATAATGAATAAACTACAGAATGTTATTACACAGCCGCTAACTGAAATATGCAACTCCATATTTAAATCAGGTGTCTACCCAGCAAGCTGGAAGAAGGCCATTGTTAAACCTTTAATTAAAAAGCCTTCCTTAGACCCCACTATTTCGTCCAATTACAGGCCTTTTGCCTGCCTTCCCTTCACGTCCAAAATCATAGAGGCAACCATGAATAAACAGCTCTCAGAGTTTATTGAACATCATAAACTCTTAGATGACACTCAGTTTGGGTTCCGGAGGGAACACGGAACTGAGACAGCATTAATAAAAGCCTCGGACGAAATTAGAGAGATTATGGACTCAGTAGGAGCTTCAGTTCTTATATTACTGGACCTGTCAGCGGCCTTTGACACGGTCGACCACACCATCTTGGTCGACCGTGTCGCGACCCTTGGAATCAATCATCTGGCCAAAGACCTTATAGCCTCCTTTTTAGCCAACCGTAGACAGGCAGTAAAGCTGGGCAATTACTATTCACCCACCACAGAATTGCCTTGTGGGGTCCCTCAAGGATCCTCGCTAAGTCCTACACTTTTCGACATTTATGTTTCGGACTTGGCGAGGGTCATTAAATCCCATGGGATGCGTGTAACCACCTACACCGATGATACCCAGCTTGTGCTGGCGGTGCACAAGAATGGCCCCGTGGTAGCAGCTAAGTTTCGGGAGGGATTACTGGATGTACAATCATGGATGCACTGTAATTGCCTGAAACTTAATGCGGAGAAGACTGAGGTTTTGACCTTTGGCACAATTTCCCCAGAATGGTCTCACACATGGTGGCCCAGTCAGATCCCCCCCCCCCCCCCCCCCCGGTGACAGCCACTAAGGTCAGAAATCTGGGAGTGATTTTTGATAACAGGTTATCTTTTGGATGCCATGTTAACAAGGTGGTTTCGGCTGCTGTCTTTGTACTGAAGAAAATAAAAAAACTCTTGCCGTATTTACCAGTATCTGCAGGAAAAACGCTAGTTACCACCCTAGTATTTTCAAAATTAGATTATGGAAATGCTCTCTTTCTAGGTACACACAAATATATCTTAAACAAACTACAGTCCGTCCAAAACATGGCAGCACGGATCCTGCTTAACATCCCTAGGCGACATTCCACTTCTGCAGCCATTCGCCATCTCCATTGGTTAAGGGTCGAAAGCAGGATCAAATTTAAAGCTCTTTGCATAGCCTATAAGGCCATTCACCAGACAGGACCGAAGTTTTTAAAAGAGGCTTTTCAGGTGTACATCCCCAAAAAGAATCTAAGATCAGCAGCTAGCTATCTTTTGACCGTCCCCCGGACGAGAACGGCTACTTGGGGTGACAGACGATTCTTGGTAACAACTCCCGTGCTTTGGAATTCACTCCCTTTGCACATTAAAACTGCTCCCACCCTTATGAATTTCCGCAAATCACTGAAGACTTGGCTTTTCAATCAATGAGGACATGCTCTGATTGGTGCTGTAATCCTGAGTATTTGCTGCGCCTAGACACCTTAGGGTATTAGTTGCGCACTAAAAATCCCATAAATAAATAAATAAATATCAGCCAGGGTCCTGAGATTCCTCAGTGGGCTCAGCAGCCATGGACAGTTGGGATATGCAGAGTCACCTAGATATGACAAATAGACATTTCAATGTTGAACAGGCAGAGGGCAGCAGGTCACACACCCAGCACACATACAACTAGGCATACTCACCCACAATCCATGCACGCTCTAGAAGCAGATTCACCTTCAGCCGGGGCACAATGCTGTTCTGCAGGATGTACGAATCATGGGCTGTGCCAGGGAATCTGGCACACATATGCGAGCTGATCATATCTGCCAGGCACACCACTTGAACATTAATGGAGTGGTAATGTTTGCGATTGCGGAATATGTGCTCACTTGCCTGTGGTGACACAAGAGCGACATGTGTTCAATCACTGGCTGCAACAACATGGTGTGGATTTGCCCAAGGGGCTAGAAGTCCCCCTTCACAGCTGGCAATTCAGCACCCCTGGGGAAATGGATATATATGTCCTTGTATATCATCATGGTGGACAGACCATCACGCAGCACCATGCTGAACATCAGTTGAGACTTCCCACCAGAACTGGCCACTGTCTCCTGGAATGATCCAGTGATAAAAAATGGAATGCTGCCATCATTTTATAAGTTGGGCTGAAAGCTGTTGGATATGTCCAGCAAGGCTGCAGGTGGAGCTCCAACATATCACAAAGGGTTTTCAGGATGGCTCTATCAAAACGGTATTTGTAAATGATCACCACATCCTCCATGTCCTCCAGCTCTGCACGTGATGAAACAGATTTGGCCTACTCCTAGTTGAGATGAAAGTGGACATATGTCAATGATATACATCATGAGATGGCCAAAGAATATCAGGTTCTGGATGACACAGCAAAAACAGAGACTGACTTAATAAATGAGTGACACACCAGGTTACATGTGTGGACGTATGAGTTACACAAAGTGCACACCTCTCTATTAACAATACACAAGTCCCTCAAACAGCACATAAGTCAATGTGAATACACATAGAGATATGGCCACATTTCACATGTGCACGCCTGAGAGTGTGGCATCCAGCCAATGTGTAACAAATCAACACCACTGTCTCATACTTAGCTGCTGTACCTGTCACACCTCAATGCATCTATCAAACTTGGCACACATCAACAACACAATGACCACAGTTGGCGGTAAACTGACAATTGGGTGTATGAGTAGACAGAAAAGCACATGTAGTAACTACATCATACAGTGAGACACGCATTGCCAAGGTAATCACTGCACCTCAAAACATTGATATGTGTACACATTGTAGAGTCCACTACAACACTGTCCTGCCTCATCGGCCATGTGATTTCTTCTTGACATGTGAGGGACTACAGACCAATCTACGTCACACATGCACAACCATGGCATGTGTAGGCACCAGTGGAGTCAATGGAACATTGGCATTGTGTGCACGATGATGTGCCCTTCACCATGTGGTCACTGTGCACTGTTGAAGTGTGCACGATGTCCCTTGCCAATGTATGTCCCACAAATCGCGGTAGCTACCACCTGTCCCCAGCGGTGTGGCATAAGCACCCCACATTCACACAGGTGCGGTAGTCATTGGAATGGAGACATGCCCAAATGGCAGTGGCATGCTCAGCTACCCAAATCGTGGTAGCTACTGCCTGTCCCCAGTGGTGTGGCATCAGCACCCCCATTCACACAGGTGCGGTAGTCATTGGCATGGAGACATGACCAAATGGCGGTGGCCATGCTCAGCCACCCAAATCGTGGTAGCTACCACCTGTCCCCTGCTGTGTGCATCATCACCCCCTCATTCACACAGCTGTGGTAATCATTGGCATGGAGACATGCCCAAATGGTGGTGGGCATGCTCAGCCACCCAAATCGTGGTAGCTACCGCCTGTCCCCAGCGGTGTTGCATCAGAACCACCATTCACACAGGTGCGGTAGTCATTGGGTAGTCATTGGCATAGAGACATGCCCAAATGGCGGAGGGCATGCTCAGCCTACCCAAATTGCGGTAGCTACCGCCTGTCCCCAGCGGTGTGGCATCAGCACCCCCCATTCACACAGGTGCGGTAGTCATTGGCATGGAGACATGCCCAAATGGCGTTGGGCATGCACAGTCACCCAAATCGCGGTAGCTACCGCCTGTCCCTAGCGCTGTGGCATCAGCACCCCCCATTCACACAGGTGCGGTAGTCATTGGCATGGAGACATGCCCAATTGGCGGTGGGCATGCTCCGCCTCCTAAATCGCGTGCCTCGTGATTGTATGGACCCAAAATCACGGTAGCTACCGCCTGGCCCATGCGGGGTGCCACCGCCATGGAGCATGCCCTAGAGCCAATGGGAATTATGACTGCGGTGGCATGATGCAATTTTGAAAACCGTGGTAGGCATGCTCAGCCACTGCAGAGCAGGTTATTCGATGCTTTTGAATGAGGCACCATCGCGGTTGTGCACACCGGGCCCCTGCAATGTGTCACCACCATGGAGCATGCCCTAGAGCCAATGGGAATGATGACTGTGGTGGCTTGATACAATTTTGAAAACCGTGGTAGGCGTGCTCCACCACCACGGTAGGCGTGCTCCGCCACCATGGAGGCGGTCATTGGATGCTTTTGAATGAGGCAGACCTGGACAACCAATTGTTGCATCTTGGCACCTTTGAAACGACCTCAGGGGGCTATATATGTGTGGGAGGGAGCCTCACATTTCCACTGATCCCAAAGCCTGCTGCCTGAGACCCCTCACCTGCTGCTGCCTCCAGGGACTGCTGAATGAGACTCCTCATCTGCTGCTGCCACCATGGGCTGCTGCCTGAGACCCCTCATCTGCTGCTGCCTCCAGAGTCTGCTGCCTGAGAACCCTCACCTGCCGCTGCCTCCAGGGACTGCTGCCTGAGACCCCTCACCTGCTGCTGCATCCAGGGACTCTGCCTTAGACCCCTCACATGCTGCTGCCTCCAGGGACTGCTGCCTGAAACCCCTCATCTGCTGCTGCCTCAAGGGGCAGCTAGCTGAGACCCCTCACCGTTCAACTCAACCACAGGTGTTCCATGTCCACAGGGATGGCAAGGACAGAGAAGATATATGCCAGTCTTATGAGCCGCATCTTGGCGGTGACTCATCCTGAGCTGGATGCACATCTGAGGGAGCATCAGCAGCAACGCAGGGGTGAGTATTTGGTGAGGGTGACTTTGACTGGGAGCGGCTGCATGTGGACATGGCCTGTGCCAGTGCTGACCTATGTGATCTTGGTGGAGTGGTGCAGTGTTGTGTAAGTGGCTGCTGTGCTGGGTGCCAGTGTCATGCATTTGCCTAAACTGTTCTTACGAAAGTAAGCCTCCATGCTGTGCATTCCAATTGCGGTGTGAGTTGTGCTCTTCAACTTTCTTCAGCATTGGGGTAGTTGGGGACTCAAGTTGGTATTGAACATCAGTCTTCACAATCTGAGTGTGACTTCATCAATGGGCCCATTGCATGCACCATGAATGTTGAAGCCTAGACATCTTACAACAATGTGCACTAGTCTTTGTGCCCCAGAGTGCAACATGGTGGTTGGCATGGGCTCTTTGCCATTGTTGACTATCATGTTGTAATCAGCGTCTGGGTTGTCCCTTCCTGTTACATCCAGGTCTGTCAGTGGCAACACGTGGTGTGCCCCCATCATGTCCGCAGGTGTGGGCAGAACTAGTTGTGTGTCTGGTAGACCTCAGCCACAGGCAGGGTGTTGTGCTGTGTGGCCTTAACATGGCTCATTCATGACAGATAATCAAGATTACATCCAATTCTGAGGTCTATGTAGTGAGTTGCCGCAATGTGATTGCAGAGTGTGGTGTATGACATGTAGATTTGGACCCCTTTTGTACTGCATTGATTGCCTTGCTTTGTACTGTTGCTGCCACTAATCTGACCCTACATATCTCCCTTATGCATATTTACCAGTGGTCATGGAGGGACAGGACCCGGACACCAGTGGGGATTAGACTAGCACTACAGCTGCACAGGAGCCCAGTGACACGGATGTCACCGGCGCCTCAAAGGTGGACCGGAGACTTCGGGAGGAATCCCATCCTGAGACACAAAGTACCACATCATCTGATGCCTGGTCTAAGCAGCCCTCTGGCTTGCAAATCCGTTGATAGCCCTACCTCACCTGGGCCGCTCTCTCCCCAATCAGGTGATCCTGCTGTCCCCGACAAACAGCCAGCTCCCAGTCCGCCTTACAGCCAAGTGTGAGTGCTAGTCCCCATCACATACCTGTCTCTCACATAGGTGGGCCTGTACTGCCCATTGTTACCCCCATGACTGTGTTGCTGCCCATGGAAGGGTACAGTCGTACACACTCCCTGTGCAGCCTCTCATGTACTTGCTGTGCACTTTGCCCTGGACACTGGCCCTGTTGCTCTGCTGTGTTGGACTATTCCCTGTGCAGCCTCTCATATACTTGCTGTGCACTTTTTCCTGGACACTGGCCCTGTTGCTCTGCTGTGTTGGACTATTCCCTGTGTAGCCTCTCATGTACTTCTTGTGCACTTTGCCCTGGACACTGGCCCTGTTGCTCAACTGTGTTGGACTATTCCCAGTGCAGCCTCTCATGTACTTGCTGTGCACTTTTCCCTGGACACTGGCCAAGTTGCTCTGCTTTGTTGGACTATTCCCTGTGGAGCCTCTCATGTACTTGCTGTGCACTTTGCCATGCCAACTGGCCTTGTTGCTCTGCTTTGTTGGACTATTCCCTGTGCAGGCTCTCATGTACTTGCTGTGCACTTTGCCCTGTTCACTGGCCCTGTTGCTCTGCTGTGTTGGACTATTCCCTGCACAGCCTCTCATGGACTCGCTGTGCACTTTGACATGCCCACTGGCCTTCCTGTTTTGACCTAGCCTGTGCAGCCTCTCATACTAATTGTGCACTCTGCCCTGGACACTGGCCCTGTTGCTCTGCTGTGTTTGTATATTTCCTGTGCAGCCTCTCATGTACTTGATGTGCACTTTGCCCTCGACACTGGCCCTGTTGCTCTGCTTTGTTGGACTATTCCCTGTGCAGACTCTCATGTACTTGCTGTGCACTTTGCCATGCCCACTATCCTTGTTGCTCTGCTGTGTTGGACTATTCCCTGTGCAGCCTCTCATGTACTCGCTGTGCACTTTGACCTTCCAATTGGCCTTCCTGTTTTGACCTTGCCTGTGCAGATTCTCATGCATATGCTCAGCATTTTGTGCCTTGCTCTTCTCTACTGTTGATCTACAGTTACATCTGTGCAACATATGAACAAAGACAGTTACTACTGTTGTATGTTTTGTCAGTGCCCTTACTGAATAAAGTTATTTTGGTGTGTGCATATGGTTGATTGTGCCCCATGCTATATGTGGCTATATGTTGCACTTCAACATTGCCAAGGTCTTTGCCCGCCTAAAATTTTTTCACAGGGGTGACAGGGACTTCAGTTCTTTCAGACACTGATACTTGTGGTATCTGTCGTGTCAATTTTACGTATAATGCAGTTCTCAGTTTCATGGTTTTAAATTGTTGACTACATTGTTCACATGTCAGGTTGGGGGACACTGCCAGCACAGGGTGTGATTCTGTGCACAGGTTTGTAGGCAGGCTGGGCAATGTCATCATGTATGTGTGTTATTCCTTTATGTGTGCCCAGCTGTGTATGTGTATGGTCATCTTGTGATGGCCCGTAATCCTGGTCCCATGACCTACATGAGATGTGTGTTCTAGGGTAGTCAAGAAATGTGCAGTGTGAAGTGTGTGACTTTGTAGGGAGTAATGATGTGTGTGTTCCACTGCATTATCAAACTCACACATGTGTCACAAAGGAGTTGTGTGCCTGTTGTTTTGAATGTTCAGCCCTGTGGATGTGGTGAGTTGTCTGTTGTGCACTGTGCAGTGTGTTGGTGTGCCCATGCTGTTCTGCCTACTTCTACTTGTTGTTTTAGTCACTTGTGAGTGTGCAGAGGGTGTGACTAGCACATCAGTGTTGTGTTTGTTTGATCATCCATGTGTCTTGAGTCTGTTTGTATAGACTGTGCAGACCTGCTGCTCCACACTGCCATGTGGTTGTGTTTTTCATGCATTGCAGGCACATGGTGCCTTTTTTCCTCCTGTAAGGCATGGTGTGTGTGGTGTAATTCCATTCTCTATATGTGCTTCTTATGCCTACCTATTGTGAGTCTGCACTCCCTCTATTTGTGTATGGTACACTCCTTATATGTCCACAACTGACATGCAGAACATTTCACTTTCATGCCATCTGTCCCCTTGGTTTACATCGGTGTGTGCCTTCCCATCACTTCATTTGTGACACTGTGCTTTGTGGTGCAGTTCTTTTGCCAGGAGAAATGTGCCACTCAGGACATTTCCCCAATGGGTTTTTTGTGATGTTCTTGTGCTGTTTAGAAGTCATCGTTGCTCATGTGCACTTCCACAGGTGTTCCTGCCCAGTTCTCTGGTCAGGTGGATTCCACCTTTGTGTCTCAGATGTGTGCATCTGTTGTTGTTGTGTGGGATGTATGTGTGTTAGCTGTGGTATTACTTCACTTCCAAGGTGTGCTGTTGTGTTTGTGCTGATTTGTGTTGTGTGGGTTGATATTGTGTCACTCATATCTGTGTGTGACTGGTATGCTTGATGCACACACACACTGCTTGTTGTGCATATAGTGCTATGTGTATGTGGCCTTGTCATTACCTGATGTGCATCCCCTGATGTCCTGCAGTGTTTGTTCACTGTTTGTGGCTGTGCATCTGTAGTTGGTTTGATGTGGCTGTGTTGTTCTGTTATGGGGCACTTCTTGTGTGATTTGTGGTATGTTGTGCGTGTTTTGTTCCTGAGTGGTGAGGTTGTGCACTGTTGTGTCTGTGCTCCCATTGCCTTGCACAGTTTGGCTGTTTTTGTTGTGGTTCTGTGTGTGTTTCACTTGTGTTTTGTGTTTGTGTGTTTTTTTCTGTAGACATTTGTTCTGGCATCCCTGTGTGTGTGTAATGTTTGTGGCTGCACCCAGGGTGTGTGTGTTTGTTTGTGTGTGTATGGACTGGCAAGTCTTGTCAGCCTGGTGTTGTGTGCTGCTGGTGTGAGGGTGGTAAGTGTGTATATTCCTCCTGGTCTTTGGCAGTCATGGAGTGTGTCAATGGGCCCTGTATGTTGTGTTGCTGGTGTACTCCTGTGAGGTGGTTGTATGCATGTGTGGCTGTTTCCAGTTTGACTTCCAGGCCTTCCATTGTTCTTTGTGCCTTTACCTGGTTTGCCTTGCTGTCTCCCTTTGTTGTTGCACTGTGGTGCCTGTGGTTTAACTTCACTGACCGTACCAGCCATGTGTGGTTTGATGGTCTGAGGGGATGTTCTGTTTTCCTTGTCTTGCTTGTGATGTGCACATGCTTGTTGTGTGTCTCCATGGCCTTCCATTTGTGTACATCCTACTTTGGCTTTCCTATTTGTTGTACTCCATTGCCATTGGCATTTGGTGTATGTGTCTGTGTGTCAGTCTGTGGTATGTATTTGTGACTATGCAGGCTGTGTGTCCATTTGTATGTTTGTTCCTTGCATGTGTTCTTTTGGTTTCTTGTACTCATGTTTGATTCCCTGAGTGTGGTGTTGTTTTGATGTGTGTGTTTCCCTGGCCCTGTGCTACTGTGCTGTGTGTTGTGTGCTCTTGGGCAGCCACTCCTGCTGTGAATGTCTCCCTTGTTGTTTGTTGTGTGGTGCAGGGTGTGGTTTGACATGATTTGTTGTTGTGCATGGGTGTGCATAGGTTGGGCACATGGCATGTTCCTTCATGGGGTGTGCTAATGTGTGGTGGGAAGAGGTGTGGGCCTGTGGTCTTAGTGCCCTGCCCATGACTTTGACTGGCCCTGCCTTCTGCATTGTGCGCATGTATTCCCTTGTGTTCTCCGCTGTGGTAACGTGACTGGGACATTGCTGCACGACCGCAGTAGATGTGTGTCCAGGATGCAGAGGGGTTACTTGTTGGCAGGTGGGTCATGTGTGGGTGCCCTTGTAGATGTGTTCCTGTCCCCAGCAGGGTGTCTGATGTGGATTTGGCCCCTGTTTAAGCCTGTGTGTTGTGCGTTGTTTTTGTGTAGTTGTGTACCTGCAGCAGCGTCTGCGGTGGTCCATGAGTTGCTGGTGATGTAGCAGGTACAGCACCGGGAACACGTGTATTGCAGGGTCCATGGCGGTCATGACCAGGTGGTGTGAACAGGGACGCTGGTATCGTGCTCCGCTGCCGATCTATTGCCGTCTCTGGTTGGGCGGTGTCTTCGCTGTGGTGTGTCTGCTTGTTTGGGGCATCCTTATTTGTGGAGCGGGGCCGGTGTCATTCCGCATGGCGGCGAGTCTCCATTGGCTCCCACCGCTGCGGTAAAGGGTGCACTTTGATAGCGGTGCGCGTCGCTCTGTGGCGGATGGGAATTGTCCTATGTTTGGCCATTCTCATATGGCGGACGTGAGCTCCGCTGCTTGCGGTCGGAAAAATGCATTTTTCTGCACTGCCAGCAGCACGGTGGTGCTACCGCCTGACATCGTAATGGACCCCTTAGTGTTCTTAAAGAAACACTCCCCACTGTAAATCACTTTACTGGCAGATGTCTCTTGGCCTCAAACCATAAAGTGTGCTGACCGGTAATGTTATCAATCTTCATCATTCAGTCGATATTGTGTGTCCTCATCAATGAAGACCAGCAGGTCACCCCCACCCAGCACAAGTCCAGCGGGAACTTAGGGGCAGAGGGAGAGAGTATGGCTACCCCATATGGGAGCCTGAGGCAAGACGTTCATCCCTCCAGAAATGAATAACCCTGGTGACTGCCATCCCATTGCATGAATCCCACACTGGACTAGTATCCTGGCTTAATAAAGTGGGCTGCTGCTTGTTAAGCACTACTCGCCAGATCTGTCCCCGGCTAGAGCAGATTCCATATAAACCATCTCAGATAGGTTGTTTGGAGTTCTGCCGACTAGAGAGTCTTATCTTTGTTGCCCTTGGCACTGTGACACTTTGGGAGCCAGCTGTGTTCCTTAGCTTGATAAATCGCAAAACTTGGAAGGGAGCAGTGAAGATTAGTGTTTTGCCATCGGTCGTGACCTGCCAACTTGCCAGATACAGCATGTTGTATTCTAAATGCAGTTTGCGTAGTTTCCTCTTAGCAGATGCAAACAGCCTGTCCACTTCCTGAACCTGAGGCATAAAGTCTGGGTATAAGGACACCACTGTCCTCTCATATCGTAGTTCTTGCAGTTCTCTGGATTTTCAGAGGGTGCTATTGTGGTCCCTGTAATTGAGGAGTCCCGCTATAATCGGGCGCTCCCCCGCCCCGGGACCGGACTGTGTACCAGCGACCAGTGCACTCTTTCCACCATGAACATCGAAGGGAAACAAACCGCTCCCGTGTTTGTGGACTCCGTAATACCTACAATTTACAAGTTGTTCCACAGGGAGCAGGCTTCCAAGTCCTCCGCCCTGGCCCAAACCACCAGGAGCTGCTTCTCCACGGCTGCCTGTATTCTAGTAGCAGTACCTCCGCCTCTTATACATGCTGTTTAGCACAGTTAAGCCTGCCGTTTGCTTGTCTAATCTTTCTGACATCCTGTCCATTCTGAATCAGAGGGCATCTATCTTCCCATCTATCTTGTTTAGATTGTGTTGCATAGGAGGGAGCAGTTGCTTGATATCCGTGTCAGAGTCCGCATTGCCTGATTCAGAGCCTGATTCTGAAGGGTTCTTGTTGTGTTCCTGCTGCCTTTGAGATTTCCTGGGCTCAAATGGTAGCTTTGATTGTGATTTGTCAGACTTCTCCATTTTATAAGAACACCACAGCACCTCGAGCCACTGAAGCCAGCTTCCAAGTGTAGGGCAGGATCACTATGACTACCTCACCAGTGCAATGTAAAGGACTCTCAAGTACATTCGATTCAACACAGTCCCTATGTGCCAGTCAGACTTCCGGATGAGCAGCACTAGGGAACCCACATCTCAACAAGCAAATATGGAGCGTCACCCCTCCAGCAAAGCAAATGCTATCAGGACACCTGAGACGGACCCTGTACTGGATACAATGGTGCGGCCTTCTATATGGGGGGGGTTGCCCTTGCCCTTCCAGTCACCAAGTACAGTACAGTCACACCACTCCAGCGTTCCCCCAGGTGCTGCATCCAGATCCAGAGTGTGGTGTGTGATGAGGGGCCAAGGCTGCAGACGCACCAACCTTCAACTATGCAGTTGTCTTTGGCAGGTGGCTGATGCACTTCAACAGCTGCCGGAAGTACCAGCACCTCGCCGTTCCCTCGAGGTGCACTGTTCCGATCACAGGGCAGCAGAATTGCCCCCCTGGCACCCACAAAAGGAATCTGTGGAGCACCACAAAACAGCTCGAGCCACCACACCAGATGTTCTTGGACAACTGCATGACGGCCCACGCAGCTGGAAACAGGCAACAGTGCCGCCTGCAGTCAGAGCCCTGTGTCTTAAGTAGGCACCAAATCCGTGAGAAGTCCCAGGCACCAGGAGGATCCGCAATAGTTACAGCGGGAGCATGCACCAATCCAGGAGTCACTGCACCAGTTGGGGCAGCGTAGCCAGCCACTGCAGAGCCAGCCATGTCGGTCGGATCTCTGCACCTCAGCAAGTTATCGAGCGGGGGTCCACAATGTCCCAAAATGGAGGTCCGGGGCAGGCTCTGCATGTTCGCATGCTGTCACGCAAGAAGGTAGGCCAGCTCGGCCGCACCCACACCCGAAACAGTCTAAGGTTATTGCTCAGTGCTCCAGTGCACCAGGGAGCCAGCTGCCACACAAGTAGAATCTGCTTCCATTCTGGGGCCGGGGGCTGCAAACTGGCAGTGAGGGTTGATGGATAAGGAGCCGGTTATGGTGGAGCTGCACTAGAACACTGCCATCTTGTAGCCAGGCAAGCTCCGCCGACCAGGATCCATAATTTCTCCCATCTATAAGCAGGGAGAAAAGGCCAACACAAATAACTATCATCTTGTCGCCTTAAACAACATTTAACGGGGATTTAACATCCTGGGTCTCATCAAAATCCATTGTCCCTGTAAACCAGACCAGCTTCTGCACACAATTGGGAACCACCATTAACATCAATACCCTGGCACTAATGATTTACACAGCTTCATACACTATAATGCAGCATTCGATTATGTAGATCATGCTAGATTATGGCAGAAACTCGAAAAATGGGGGATTCCATCAGCCCTCCTAAAACAATTGATTTGACTACACACGGCCACCTGGATCAAAATCAAGCTGGGAGCTCGGACATACCTTTCTAGGCGAATTGACACCTCCAAAAGCATAAAACAAGGGTATGTCCTAGCACTCTCGCTCTTTAATATCTTTATGGCAGACTTCCCCAGGAAACTAGGCAAAACATATCAGATGACCCCACACTAGGAAAACTGTCCCTTTCCAACCTTCTATATGCAGATGACCTGGATTTAATAAGCAGAATGCCAATTGGACTGCAGCAACTCCTGGACACCACCAACAACTTCTCACAAGTAAACGCGTTGTGCATTAATTTAAGCAAACCAAAAACTATGACAATAACCTATTCCATAAAGAAAAAGTTAAACTGGTATCTGGATGCACATCTTCTAGAACCAGCGACTGAACATAAAAATCTTAGAGTCCTATTCGATAGCAGCTGCTCGTACAAACCGCAGATGGAGGCCCTACACCGGAGAGTCGCCACAACTTCACTAGCAATGAAGCTCCTAAAGAAAGCCCACCAGGCCTAACCTTAGATCCCATACTGCAGGTTTTGCATGCCAAGCTACAACCAATGCTAAATTATGGAAGCAAATCAATGATGGTCTGGAGTTAGCGCATGAGTCTCTCAGTGGGTCTGTGAGTAAGAGCTTGAGTCTGTGAGTGGATCTGTGAATGACTGTGTTAGTCTCTCAGTGGCTCTGTGAGTGGATGTGTGAGTCTGAGTGGGTCTGTGAGTGGGTGCATGAGTCTCAGGGTAGGCCTGTGAGTGGTTGAAAGCATGTCTAAGTGGGTATGTGAGTGGGTGTGTGAGTGTGTGAGTTTGTGAGTAGGTCTTTGAGTGGGTGCATGAGCTTCTGAGTGGGGTTGTGAATGGGTGTATGAGTGTCTCATTGGGACTGTGAGTGAGTGTGTGAGTCTCTGAGCTGATTTGTTATGTGCGTGTTTGAGTGCTCTTTGTTTCGTCTGAGGACCGAGAACGCGATTCGTACGGGAAAACGTCGTCGCGTATGAACAGCGATTTGTACGGAAAACAGCGCGTATGAGCGAGCCACACAATCAAATACAAAACAAAACCCCCAGAACGAAGCGCACTCGAACCCCATAAATACGTTGCATATGAGCGAGTCACTAAATCAAACACTAAACGAACCCCTCTGAACGAAGCACACAAGAACCCCGTAAAAACGTCGCGTATGAGCGAGTTACACAATCAAATACGAAACGAACCCCCATGAACGAAGCGCACGCGAACCCCGTAAAAATGTCACGTATGAGTGAGTCACTAAATCAAATACAAAATGAACCCCCCCTGAACGAAGCGCACGTGAACCCAGTAAGAACGCCGCGTATGAGCGAGCCACTAAATCAAATACGAAACAAACCCCCTGAACGAAGCGCATGCGAACCCCGTAAAACTGTTGCTTATGAGCGAGCTACACAATTCAATACAAAACGAACCCCCTGAACGAAGTGCACGCAAACCCCTAAAAACAGCACAAGGAGGGTGTAAACGATTCGCACAACACCACAAAACATGCTCCTGTGTACAAACCATTGGAAATGAATGTCCTGGCCAGATCCAAGCAGGCAAACAGAGGGCCTAACTCAGACCCACCCCTTATAGCACCCCCACCAAAAATTCAAACTAAGCCCCACCAACAAATGGACCAATAAAAAGGGCCCACACACACACAAACCATACTCCTTTGCAACATACCCATTTAGCTACAGAGACTGACAGCACACCAACAACTGCACACATCTACCTTCACACATACCCCCAAACACATTCAGACCCACACCCCCTTCACATTCAGACCCACACACCCACATCCATACACACCGTCACCCCAATCACATTCACCCCACACCATGTCCACACAGAAGAATCCAAAGTTCACAAAGAAGGAGAAGGAGATCCTTGTAGATCAAGGTGCATTGGTCAGACGGACCAGCATAGCTGAGAAAACACGCCTGTGGTAGAGGATCGTCAATAGGGTCAATGCTGTTGCAACCATCAGGCGCACCAGGAAGGATTGCCAGGCCAGGTGACACGATCTGCGGAGGATGGTAAAGCGAAAAATGGATGAGTACTACACCCAGAGACAGCTCACTGGAGGTGGTGGTCCCCGCAGACCAGTATAGTACCACCCCTATCAACATTTGTGTGTATGCCCAATTGCACTCCTCCCATATGGCCCAGGTACTCACCCATGCACCATGCTCAATGCACATGGAGTGGGAAAGTACTGACAAGATAGCTGACACTGGGCCCTGGTGTAGGCAGCACAAGGCCCTCCTGTGACCTGTGCAAACACTAACACCAGGACAACAAGGTCAGATATCTTGGACAGGAACCCACAACCAATGTCATGGCAGAATGCTCCATGGGGAGACTGACACACCACGAGGGCTGCCCAGTTTAAAATCAGACTCCAACTACCATCACGGCCTGTCATACACACCCCTTACATAAACATAGCCTCCTGGGAAAGGCAATGTAGTCCCCCACTGTCACAATCATCATGTAATACAACAAAACAAATACAGATCTGATGAAGCATCCAAGCAAAAAATGCACAGTGCTGATTCACAAGTCCCTTGTGCTTCTGTCACGAAGCTGTTGCTTTACTTTGTGACGCAGCGGACGCACAAAAGTTGCACCATGGTGCTGGGTATTTACAAGGTGATGCATCTGGGAGATATGTCACGTTCTAAAGCCCTGCGCCAGAAGTAGGTGTACTGGTCCGGGGGAGTGGGCGGTGGGTGGCCGTCACAGCACAGCAACTCCTCCCAAAAGTGGCTGAGTGAAATCTTAAAGATTTCACTCAGTCACTTTTTGCACATGCTGCCTCAAAACCCTGTGCATGCTTGAAGCAGGCGTAGGATTGATGCAGCATTGTGCAGATAGGGCCACAAAGAGCATTGCTGGATCTGCATTGCGCTGGCGATACAACTCCAGCAAAGTGCCACTTCTATGGCACAGATGCGTGACGCAGCTGTGCCGTTTTTCCACCATGGTGATCCTCAGTGTAAATGCGTTGCATCCATGCTGGAATAGCTGTGGTGCACAATGAGTGGCAAATCCCTGCTGACATGCATGACTGTCCCAGTCATCGTAAATAGTCACTCACATGTCAATGACTCCTGAGCACAGATGAATCTGACCCCACAACATACCATTCCACAAGTGAACATTGAGAGCAATCCAAAGCATAGACAACTACCAGGTGGGACAGTGCCAACAACAATGTATATGAAAATTGGATGTTGCATTAAATGGCATTAACATTGTCTGTCTCCCACACCCACTGGGCAACGTGCTGAATCTACCCCCAACGAGGGGGGAGAAGAATCACAGTCCCAGGATACGCAGGACCCTGATCCCACCAACAGCGACGCCTCTCACCACTCCATGGATGACCCCGACCAACCTGGCACCTCTGGAGCCCAAACCTGTACAGCAGCTGGATCAGGGACATCTGCGCCAACCACCACACCCATTCCTGCCACATCCCAGCAGACATCTCGGAGCCCTGCCCACACACCTCAACTGAGCCAGTCTGACAATGAGGCACAAGGTTCGCCGGGCACCCAGGAGGTGGCAGACAACACCACCACTGCCATCCCTCAGGGGTCCCGTCGACCTGATGAGCCCACAATGGCAAGCCAGGCTCGTGTGGGCTGGGGTGGTGGGAGTGGAACCAGGCGGAGGCGGGAACCTGACCAGCCAGCTGCAGGGCCCGGTATGTCGGACCTAAGAAACATCAAGGAGGCATACCGGCGGGGCACCAGAGAGTTCAGCCAGGTAGTGGGGGCCCTCACAGAAATCAAAAATCTGAAGGCCGAGCAACACGCCAGTCAATGAGAACACCAAGGACGGATGGAGGCAAGACTGGATGAGCTCTTGGCGGTTCAGAGGAACATGAGCGATTCACTCCATCGGATCGCTGACAACATGCAGCACCCTCCCTGTGTCACCAGGCAAGAAACATCGAGGCAAAGATAGCCAACAGGCACAGTGAGGGAGTGGGTGGAGGAATCATCCGATGGAGCGTCCCATGCATCGTCAAGGCCTACATATGAGGGTCCCCCAAGGAAGGTGGGTTGTCTACAAAAAAGACAGTGAGAGGCAGTGGGCCATGCGCATCTCCCAGGTCACCTGGTCTGGTGTCTTGCATTTGTGTGCAACAGCATCACCTTATTGACCGTCCTACTCTCCCACATGGACTTTCTGGTTGCAGTGTGAACAATGATGCCAAGCACTGTGGTCTGAACTCTGTTGACTCAAACTGCAAGTCAATCACATCTCCTTCTGTGAACTTTGGATTCCCAGCATTTTTGTACAGAACCTAGCACTTACTCACGTTTCCCGCACAAGATTGATAAATAAACAAAAAAAAAAATAGAATTTGATGTTGCAGTCTTTTTACATGAGTCAACAACATACATGTGGGGATATGTCAAAGTATGCCAGAGTGTGGAAAAAACTCAAGCCATCAATACACTGGGATCTGAGTCCGGTTGAGGATGCACATAGGTCACAATGTATCATCAAATACATACATGGAGCTCAATAATCACCCGTGATGAATTCAATCTCCTGAGGGGGGGGCTTGCCATAATGCTTTGACAGACAGTTTAGGAAGAGTTTCATGAAGGTTTAGAGGTTATGGGTCATGTTGAGGTGCCTAGGGAGGGAGTACCAGGTCTGTTTGGTGATGTGGGAGAACTATCTCCCGCATGCAGTTGTACTGTGGATGTGATGAATGGTGCCCAGGGCAAGGCTGGCTGGACGGAGTTGGGTCAACGGGGTGTTGGATGGGAGACATCCATGTTCGTCTTTGGGGCTGGGGTTGTGGAGTGCCTACTGAGTGTGGCTAAGGAGTATGAAGGTGATCCTGCAGTTGACAGTGAGACTAATACAGGTATCTCAGGTGGACGGTCATGTGGTTGTGGCAGGGGATTTTGAGGATGAGGTGTGCGCATGCACCATGGAAGTGCACAAGTCCTCCTGGAGTCTGGCTTTTGTTCTTGCGTAGAGGGTGTTGCCATAGTTTAGCCAGCTGGTGTCGTGGACCTGGGTGACTGTCTGTCTTGAGTAGGAGTGGATTTATCGGAAATCATTTTAAGCATGCAGAGGGACTTGCAGCATGAGGTAGTGATGGTGTTGACTTGCATGGCCATTGTGAGCGAGGGGTGTACGATGAGCACCTGCTTGTGTGCGTGGCCACTGTGCGCTTGTGCGCTGCCCAGGCCGGTGTGACACAAGGAGTTGTACCACCCGTAAGGGGACATTCCTCAGATGATAAGCTCAGTCTTGTCCAAGTCCATCCTCATGTGGCTGATGTTCATCCATTTGTCAACATACCCCATGCCTTCTTGAATGTTGGATCTGGGAGTGGCTGGGTCTTTGGTGAGGGTGAGGAGCAGCTGGGTATCAATGGCATAGGACATGATGATGAGGTTGTGTGCGCATGTGATGTTGGAAAGATGGGTCAGGGAGACATTGTAGATTGTAAGGCTGAGAGATGAGGCCTGGGGCATGGGCCTGATGATCCCAGTGTACTACGTGACAAAGGGGGGATGCGGACTCCCTGGGCCGTGCTGGGGAGGTACTTGGTGATTTCATCCTGGGTCTTCCTGTGGATCCCAGTGTTGGAGATGTGTGATCTGACAGTGTGGTAGCACATTGTGTTGAATGCCGTTGAGCAGTCAATGGGGTGAGGGTAGTGGTCTAACCATTGTTGAGCAGGGTCCAAGATGTCATTGGTGTTGGCAATGAGGGCTGTTGCAGTGGGGTGATTACTGTGGAAGATGGTCTGGGGCGGGTTGCCTGGAGATGTTTGCTTGGAGGGAGATGGTCAGTTGCTCCTTGGCTGTCTTCTTGATGACATTTGCCAGGTAGGCAAGCGGGGTGTGTTCTAGGACATCCTGCGGTACTGACGTCAGTTGTCAAAGAAGGGCCTGGGTTTCTGCATGCCTCCAGCTCCCATGGAAAGGGGCATACTCAAAGTTGACATTCATGACGTGCCGGATGTGGGCTTCAAGGATGGTGTATGCTGTGATTGAGATGGTGTGTGGGAATGCTCCTGATGGAGAGCTGGAGTGGATGGTGTACATGAGCCGTCTGTTGTCTTTGCTGCTGATGGGAGTCCAGGACCTGAGGGGGGTATGTCCTGTGGAAAATAGCGCTGCCTGCCTCTGTATGGCAAGGCTTTTGGGTACGTCCACGAGCTTGGAGTGGTAGTAAGTTGTAAGGGATCCCCTTCCCCTTGCAAGGGTGGGATGTCTTTTGGATGGAGAGCTGGGGTTAGATAGTTAACTCACAATGCTGAAGAGGTCATTTATGTTGTGTGTGTTGGTGCCTAGGCCATACCTGAAGGTTGTCCTCTTGTCTGTGCTGATGACATGGTGATGTCTGTGTGTGGAGGATTTCAGGGCTGAAAGGTAACTGATGGTTGTTTGTTTTACAAGGTTTGCATATGAGCCCGGCTAGACCTGTATGAGTCCAGTAGGTCTGCCTTCTCCCTGGTGGCTTAACTGTTGTTGTGCTTAACACGAAAGTCTGCCAATGTGGCAAGAGTGTTGGATGAGTCGCTGATCCAGTGTGGGCGGTTGCAGGGTGTGGCAGTGTTGTTGGTTGGAGTGTCCTGTGTGAGGGTGCCACACAGCTCGTTTGTGTTGACTCAGGTCAAGCTTTTTGGTGGATCTGTAGCGGAGTGTGGTGCAGAGTGTTGTTTTTTGGACAACTGGATGCAAATATTAACGTACCAATGCAGGATGGTGGTGTGGTTGTCCTCCAGCCTGGAGTTGCTGTCCCCCTGACCCATATAGTCTGTGTAGGTGAGGGCCTGAATGCTGATGTAGTTGTCCAATGTCTGTGGACCAATCAGAAAAGCCGTTTCCCAGCTCTGTGGTCTCAGATTTTGCCACAATTTCATAGGAAGCCTCTCTGCTCGAATTGCAGATGTGTAAATCTGGTTCCCCTATTGACCCCTTGCCCGCCAAGCAATACAACATCCTTTCTAGGATTCACAATCACCATTTAAACGCCATCTGGAACCTTTCCCTCCGATTGTGCTCTAATCCGGATGCGTGGAAACACATGTTCCTCCTGCCCATCTTAAGGAAAGCCAACGCAGATCCTGAATCTCCTTGCAATCATAGACCTAACTCTCTTTTACCAGCTCCAGCCAAGATTTCAGTGAATGTATTTTGGCAGCAACTGATGGCCTTTGTTGAAGATAACAGCCTCATTCACGACTCACAATCCAGCTTCCATCTCTGCTATAGTACGGAATTGGCCCTCATAGAAATGGCAAACTCAATACACTGGGCAGTCGACGGAGGTTCCTAAGTGTTGTTGGTGCTGTTAGACTTGTCTATGGAAAACCACCACTGGGTCTGGGCTCCCAACAGCAAGGCTTAACCACTGACTAATATTTAACGAAAAAGAGTGCCTATACTGTTCTCTTATTTCTACTTGAATAAGCTCAAAACATACGATTTAAACACTATGCTTTGTTATCACGTTTTCTTTGAATAAATCTTTTTATTATTTTGCAAAATTCTTCTTCATGAATTTGGTTATCATTTCACCAATTTCCACATTTCAAAAGATCATCTGTACACAACATATATATTTTTACATAAAATTGTCTTGACACATTACCCTATGTACATTTTCAATCATTCATTCATTCAAGGCTCCTACCATTTAAATATTCCCTCTCATGCATCCACAGACATCACACATTCATAACTTTACACTGGAATAACAATATTCTCACAATGCCATAGATTACTCCTTTTGAAATTTTTTTTTGATATATTGTGTCTTGGTTATTTGATCTTCTGGCTCTAGTTACAGTCTACGCATTTCGAACTTGCGGTGTTTATGGAGTTCTCATAAGGACAAGAGCTCTGTTGCTCAGAGCATATGCGATGGCTTTAAGCCATCCCCGGTGCTAAACCATTTTAATTTCAGGATCCTACGTCCGTCTATATTTTTATCGGCTGCCTGGCTTGAAATGATTGCGCAGGCACAGCGTATACAGATTTATTGCGTGACGACTGCCAGTTTCAGTCGTCAGCCTCACCGAAGGGGGAATCAAATGTCGGCATCTTGATGCAACAAGACGCAATAAATCTGACCAATCACACCTAAACTTTCAAGATAGAAGCTGATAAAAAAAACTCTTTTGGGATAATTTCTTAAAGATTCGTCAAACAGTGCCAAAGTTATAAGCACATGAAAAAGTGCTTTTCCTATGGAAACGTTATCCTAACTATAACTACCTACTGGCCACTGCCAGTAGGTAATATATATATAATATTACCTACTGGTGGTCGCCAGTAGGTAGGTATAGTTACGACCTATTATGCATAGGATATCCTCAAAATTCTATTCCCATTATCTTTGGCACCGATTGATGAATCTTTGCAAAATTTTCCAAACTTTTGGCCAGCTCCAGTCCGCTCCTATCCTAAAAGTTTTGGGGTGCTTCATGAAGTGGGGGACAAGAAAAAAGGGGGTCCAAAAACGTTTTTTCCCTATGCAATTTCTCATAGAACCTTTAGCCACAGCTACAGCCCAAACTGCTGAACTAAATTTTGCCAAATTTGGCAAAGAGTTAGTCCTCAATTCAGATTTGTGCCTTTTGCTTATACGGTGTCAATCTGTTCAGTAGTTCCTGATAAAATTACAGTTAAAGTCATTTATATATCTATGGGCGCTGTGGATCCACGGACTGTGCGAGGATTGTCATCGTACCATAAATGCACCCTTCCGATCATGAGCTGAATGCTAATTGGCTGTCAAGTGGTTGTCAACATTCCAAACCAGGAACTGTTGGCAGCCATTTTGTGCCTCGGTAGAAGCGGGGCTGAAGAAGTCAGTGAAATATGTGTGCAAAACGGAGAAAGGGGGCAGGGTAGGAATAATTTTACTCTCTAGACCTGCTTAGGGGTTCCCAGAAGGACCCCAAGACCCCACAATTTTTTTAAAAAAATGGCAGGTGTGTGTAGGGTGCGTTAACTGTGCTGTAAAATAAATAAAATAAAACAGGTTTTTTATAATTAGTCCCCGGGGGGGTAAATACTGGGGGCAAAATTATTCAATTTTATGTTGGGCCCAGAGGGGCTCTCCAGCCTCGGGGATCGTCACCCCAGGGCCTATAAAGAAAAAAATGGTGGGGGGAGGGGTCCAAGGTCCCCAAAGCCATGGGGACCACCACCCCTCGGGCTTTATGTATTGTGGGAGGGGGACTACGGGCCCCCCTCCTGGAGCACTGGAGGGCCCCATTAACCCCTGGGGCTACAAGAAAAAATGGTTTGAAGGGCTGCAAGGTCTGCCAACCCCCAGGGACCACCACTCCCCGGGGCTTTATGTATTGTGGAAGGGCCGTTTCCATCCCACCCTCCCATGGCAAGGAAATCTGTTCTCTCTTTCAAAATCTAAATCAGATTGCTTTTGCACATGGGGAGCAGCATGTTACTAGGTCACCATGTGGAAAAGCATTGCCGGCTCCCAGGCGCATCGAAGTTGTGCACCAAAGGCGCTGGAGTCATGCACCCTACAGATTATGAGTCATGCATCCAGCGCGTGCACACCAGGGGGGCCGCACTGAGCGGTGCGCAACTTTTAATTTCACTGTAAAAAAATAGACCCTATCAGTAATTTCTAATATTCCCGGGGACTCTGACCCCCAGGTCTTATAAAATAAATTGTGGACCATGGGGTGAGCCACAATGCCCCAAGGTCCCGTCGGCTCCCAGCTTACTTCAGGAGCCGGCATTGCTTTTCAGCATGGGGAGATGCTAACTGCATGTGGAAAAGCATTCTGGTTTGGGTTTTGAAAGTGAGTACATATTTCACTGCTGGGTATTTCAAAATGCAAACTAAGTTCGCTGTGGGAGGGCAGGAGGAGCGAGACTCCCTCTGTCTCATAGCAAACAGCAATGTCGCAGGGGTAGGCACCCAGGGGCACTGCAGGAGTAGGCCCTGGGGCATTGCGGTCTCCAGGGCCTTCGAGGGGTCCAGGCAAAGGGCCACGCAGACTGCTTCCCACAATACACAAATACCCAGGAGTGGTGGTTCCCAGGGCCTGAGGGGGTTTGTTGAGGTCCCCACACTTCTAATTTTGCGGGGGGGAAGCCTTGGACACGAAAGTGGTGCAAGGGAGTTGTAAATCTGGTCACAGAGTTATGTTTTACTTTGCTTTCCTTTCTGTAATGTAGAGGATCCAAGGTAAATATAACATTTTCTGTACAGCTTGACCTTTCATCCATACCCCCAAATGGCTATCTGCCTGTTACCACAATAACAGTTCATGGAACACTTACGTGAGCACAGAGGTTAGAAGTTCACCACACTATGTTGCTATTGGAAAAAGTTACTGTGCTGGAGTTTTAAAACGTTTCCATAGGAACCGTTAGCTGTAGCTATAGACTCTGGTAAAGATCTGGTAAAGAGTTAGCCTCAGAGTTATACTTCAAATTAGAAATATCATTTCTATTGGAGACCGCCACCCCCCAAAAAAAGAAGACGTATATACTTTTTTAATTAACTTTTATTAAAATAACAATAAATAACTGGAAACATAACTTAAAGATAACAATATAATAAATAACTAGAAACATAACTTTAACAAAACAATATAATAAACAAAATGTGATATGGGCTCCAATAGAAGTACGGTAGGTAATTTGCAAAAGAAAATTGAAAATTATTGTTTAAAATTAGATTGAGGTGACTAAATGAGGTCAAACATTACAAGGTAAGGTATCACTTGGCAATATTTCCTTATTTTTACGTCTGCAGTGTGCCTGATACATTTCACATGTCTTATAGGCCTGCATTCAATAGGTTTCTGTATGAAAGTGCCTACTTCATCAGATTTACTCTATGGATCAACAGGTCTTGGAAATGTTTTAGATATACAACAGAATTAGGTGAGAGATCAAGTCATTATGTTATGTTAAAAGGTTTTTTACCGTGCACGGTCACCAAATGGTTTCATGGCGCTCAAAGACAAAGCAGGGAGGAAAGACAGAGAGGTTTATTCGTGAGCTAGCTGGAAAAGATGGATTTGAGGAGTTTGCGAAAACATGTATAATCTGGACAGAGTCGAATAGTGGAGGGAAGGCAAGGAAGGAAAACAGGAGCTGCCATGTTTTTTCCGTTTAAACCTGGGGATGATTAAGATGTTGTGAGCAGAGGATCGAAGATTCCTCGAGGGAATGTGGCGCTTAAGGCTGAGGGAAGTGAAAGCTGGAGCAAGACCAAGGAGTGACTTAAAAACAGTGCATCCCAGTTTGAAAATGCATCAGGAGGCTACCGGGAGCCAATACAGTCTCCTCAGCAGGGGCGAGACATGTTGGTTCTTAGGCTGTTGAAAGACCAGTCTGGCCGCCTGATTTAGCACCAGCTGGAGCCGATGAAGATGGTAGGCAGGGATCCCTTCATACAGGGAGTTGGCATAGTCGATACGGGAGGTGACAAGGGCCATGATGACAAGTATAAGAGCCTCTATAGTGAGGAACCTTCGGATTTTACAAATTCTGCACAGATGGTAAAAGCATGCAGAAGTGACGGCGTTAATTTGAGGTCTCATAGACAAGTCACTAGAGATAATAACGCCGAGGCTCCTCACGGTATCGACGGGACATGGTGGGGGGCCAAGAGATTGGGACCAGAAACTGGAATCCCAAGAGTTGGAAGACCCTCCTGTCAATACCAACTCCGTCTTGCTGGGATTGTTCTTCAGCTGGCTGAAGTACATCCACTCAGAGATGGCAAGCATAGTGGACTGGAAGTTGGTACGGTAGGAAGAAGAGGAGTCAATGGGGAAAATTAACTGTAAGTCATCCACGTAGTTAAAGATGGTAACTGGGGTGTGGCGGAGGGAAGCTAGAAGGGGTTGCATATAGAGATTAAATAGAAGAGGCGAAAGAGCGGAACCCTGGGGGACACCACAAGAAAGTGAGGAATTGGGGGCAGAGAAACTGGACAGATGAACCGGTTGAGAGCGCTGGTGCAAGAAGGAGACGATCCAGGTTAAGGCCAAGCCCTGAATGCCCGCATTTCTGACACGGTCGATCAAGATAGCGTGATCGACCATGTCAAAAGCTGCCGACAGATCTAATAAGACAAGGGCATGGGTCAGGTTCTTATTGGCACCTTGTCTCAGTGCATCCATCACAGCCACGATGACAGCTTCCGTTGAGTGGGCCGGTCTAAACCCGGCCTGCTGGTCATCGAGAAAGGAGGATTTTTCAAAGAATGCGCTGAGGCAACGGGTGACATAAGTCTCCAAAACTTTCCCCAGATAGGGGAGGAGGGAGATAGGCCGAAAATTGCTCAAAACAGATGGATCAGTACCAGGCTTTTTGAGTATAGGCACAACGACAGCTTGTTTGAAAGCATCAGGGACAGGGCCTGTAGCAAGTGAGTCATTAAGAAGAGCCAGCGGGGGACCTGGACAGGCCAAAAAGGCCGCTTTCAGAATTTGAGGGGGGCAGCAGTCATTGGGGAGCCAGAGCTAACCACATGTAATAGGTAAGTCAATTCAGTCTGGGAAATGGGGGGGGGATTCAGACAGACAGCAAGGATTAATGGGAGGTAAGGAGCAGACACTGGGTGAGGAAGGGAAAGGAATGTTGTTTTTACTGGTAGTGATTTTCTCAATAAAGAACGAATTGAATGAATCGCAGAGAACTTGTGAAGGTTGGGGTTGGGGTTGCGCAGTGATACGGTCAGGCAAAGAGAGTTCTCCTACGATTGAAAAGATGTCCTTGGTTTTGGAAGCTGAACTGAGAATTTTCTGGGAAACATAAAAGGTTTTAGCCGAAAGGATTGATTTTTTATACAGTTTTAATAGGTCAATGTAGGTGATTTTTAGTAGGGGATCGTAGTTGCGCCTCCACCGACGCTCAGCTTTTCTAAGAGCTAATTTATTCTGTTTGAGTTGGTCAGTGAACCAACGCTGTGCGTCGTGCGGGCGTTTAGTTTTGATGACTCTCATCGGGGCGACCACATCGCTTGCCTGTGTCAGCCATTTATCAAGAACGGTTGTTTGGGTGCTTGTTGGAGTAGAATCACTGGGGATTGTAGTAAGCAGAATGGAGTGAAAATGAGAGATATCGCCTCGCTTCCAATTGCGTGCCGTAAAATTAACAATAGGAGGGGGACGGGTAGGTAGAGAAAGTTTCAGTGAGAAAGAAATAAAAAAGTGGTCCGACCAAGTACAGGGATAAACTAGGGACGGAGAGATATCAAGATTGACCGTCCATACTTGGTCGAGAATATGACCTTTAATATGAGTAGCAACTGAAATGTGCTGTTTACAGTTCAGGCCATATAGCAGACCTGTGAAATAAGCAGATAGACTGCTATCCCGGGGGTCCTTTGGCCAGTAATTAAAATCACCTATGATAAGGATTTTGGCAGAGTTAATAACTAATTGAGAAATGAGGTCGCCAAATTGTAGGGAGAATAAAGGCATATTATCAGCAGGACGATAGACAAGGACACATATAAAAGAAAATTTAGGGGAGGTGAATTTTAACGTGAGAATATCAGTATTTAGAATTGAGGTAGTTACTAAATTTGTAAAGTGGAATTGGGAGCGGATGATAGCAGCAACCCCCCCACCCATTCTGCCCGTCACCCTGTTGGACTGTAGGATGTAATAGCCGGAGGGGATGGCCGCAAGGATGTCGGGGTGGAGTCGTCTGTTAACCAGGTCTCGGAGAGAAGGAGAATATCAACATTGCTGTTGTCAAGCAGTTGGAAAACCTCGAGTTGATGCTTGGGTAGCGATCGAGTGTTGAGGTAGACAACAGAAATGAGGTGGGATGATGAGGGAGCATCCTTAAGTGATGAGGGGAGAGAGTTATTACAAAGGATGGGGGCAGGCACATCAGGAAGAATAGGGTAAGGGCAGGGGGCCAACGAAAATGCCACAAGCTTGGGCAGTGCCGGCGGCGCGGGGGTTAGGGGACGGAGTAAAGTTCATGAGGTGAATATATGATGCGACGGGAATTATGCGTGGCCGCTGGACGTGGCCGCCCGCGGACGGGCGCAGACGGGCTTGACTTAGGCGCGACTTCGGCGCAAAGTCGGTGCTCCCGCTGCGCTCGTCCGCTGCGGCAATATTCTTTAGGGGTTATTTACAAGACTGTTGCACCACTTTTGTGTTACTTTTCCCATGTTGAAAGTGACGCAAAAGTGGCGCAAGGGGCTTGTAAATAAGCTCTTTTACTTCTATTGCATTTAATCGGAGGCATTGTATTTCTAGGCCTCTCTGCCTACCTTTTGTAAACACTGTGACCAACAGAGTTCACAACTTGAACTCAGCTTTGGTTCTACACGTCAGAGCAGCAGCGTCCATAACTTTAAAAGAGAAAGAGAAACGATGTGAGAGAGAGAGAGAGAAAGAGAGAAAAAACAACATTAAAAGTGTGAGAGAGAGAACGTTATAGATGGAGCAGTTAATACTGAAGAAAATACTCGTAGCTCACCTTTTGCCTGTTGTGTGTCCAAGCACGTGCTGGTTCATAGTGCACCCTCCAGTTTACTGATCTGAAAGATAGTATATAGAGTAAGTAATAGCATAGTACATACAACTACACACGTATATTTTTGGTTTATTTATTTGAACACTCAGGATACTATATTACAACAAGTTCCACTGTAAGGAGGTGTCTGTGCGCTATTTTTTTCCAAAGTACAATATCCCAAGCATTACCACAGCATAACGGTGAGTTCTCAATATTGGGTTTCTTGACTGTTGCCTCGCAGAGTCCGGAGGTGAGTGTTTTTCTTGGGAAGTCAGAGGCAGATTTAGAAGCTCCTTGCGCCACTTTTCCCATGTTAAAAGTGACAAGAAAAGTGGCACAAGGAGCTCATACATCTGCCTCTCAAACTGTTGTAACCTATCCATTCTCACTTTCTGGAGGTAATTGTACATTCCTACGCAGTGAAGCTGCTGCACACTACCCACTCTCTCTTTTCACTGATGACTTGTCGTTGTTTCAGAAATAAGCTTCTTTGCTTTCCTTGTGCCGTTGGCCTGATTCAAAGAGGGTGCACTACATGTCGAAGCAACCTTCTCATAACTTGTTACGATGACCACGCATCATTGCAAAATCCTCGAACCTTGAGCTTTAGAGGTGTTGGGGGGATGCCAATTTGTGAAGCACAACCAGTAAGATAAAAAGGAAGTTAACATTGTGTGTAATTTTGTTATCAAAGGAGAGAGGTAGTGAGAGAGTAACAGCAAAGAATATTCGCAGCTCACCTTTTTATCACCTGTGTGTTTTTTACCACTTGCCTGGACATAATGCACCCTGAAGCTCTAGATATAAAAGATAGTAAAAGAAAGATGTTATGATTGGTATGTGTTACTATCTTAATGTGGAGTTGAAAAACATCGCCCTTTCACACACCTTCCCTCTCGCATTTAAAAACAACTATTTGTATAGTTTATATTCCAGACGTTTGACCCATTATGCTATTGGAAAAAAGATATATACATGCAATAAGATACGCTATATAGGACTGCGTATGCCTAAATTGCTGAATCGCTTTTTTGTATCCAGTCTGCTACACCCCATCGACACCCTCCGATGCGTAACTAGGCCTCATTGCTCACCTTTTTGTGGACAAGACACCTTCTACATCATGCAGTCCCGCTCTGCCACTAAGAAGTCTCAGATTTGTTGCTGAGTCGTGATATTGCTATGGCTAAGGACATACTCGAGCTCCCATCATCATCATCGCAGGTTCTTCACCCGCTCAGTCCTTGTGGTACCACTAGCTCAGTAACCAAAGAGGCCACACACGTGGTGGTGGGCCCCCTGTTCGGTGGTTCGGGCCTACATGAGGCTTCCAAACCACCAAGACGGGCGATCACAGCGCTTGCGATGGGAGCAACTCTAAAATGGCATACAGACGTGCGCTCCTTCTTTTTTATAGGTACGGTCACGTGTGTAGTGGCAGATGCGCTGGATAAGTGTGATGTGGATGTATACCAGCCATGAGAAAGTGTATGTGTGCTGTTCTGACAACTACACCTGGAACTAAGAAATCCATACAATGGAAATCTGAGCAATGTTTCATTTTTGATTAGCGTAAGTGGAGTGGGCTAACCTGACGTATGGCAGTGCTGCATGAGGCTCTCAGCAATGATTACGGAGCTATGGCCGTGGTCCCGTTGAGAGTTATGAGAAATCAAGTGATTTGGGCATCCGTTTTGTAGTGCTGATGTCACCGGGTCTTAAAAGCAAATGTGTCATTATATCTGTAAACTTCCACAACTTGGCCAACATGGAAGGTACGGGGTATTACTGACTCTATATTTGTTCAAAGTTGCATGCCTAAAAGATGGTGGACATGACATATTTCTGTGATTATGAATGTTTATTCAGTGGAGTGTTGTAGCTGTAGTAATACAGGGCTGTGAAAGGTTAAAGTTGTAGTTTTTGGCACATGAAGGGCAGCTAATATATATATATGCGTATGTGGTCATTCAGGTAGACTGTAGAACTTGATGCTGGAAATCAGTAAGCATGGGCGTATTTTGCGAATTCGTGGTTCGCAAATTTGCGCATTCACGAATTCGCAATCCGTAAAATCCGCGAACTATCGCGAATTTGTGGAATTTTTTTTGTGTGTTCGCAAGGGTTTCTGCCAGTTTGCAAGGGTTTTGTACCTGTTTGCAAACGCACTTACTTGTCGGGTCGCAACAGTCGCGACTTTGTTGTTTCTACGTCTGGTTCATCACAGCACCCTCTGTTTCACCACTGCCACCCTCTGGTTCACCCATGCCACCCTCTGGTACATCACTGCCACCCTCTGGTTCATCACTGTAGATTATGGGGGGAAAAGCACACCTGCCCTGCTTCAACTGATTTGGGGTTGATTAATGTGTCTGTCACTGAGTCTGGCACCTGCTTCCTTATCTGTAATTGCTTTCTGTTGTAGTGTAATTTTTTTTCACAGGACCTTTGTGGCCTACTTGTAGCTATTCTCTGAGCCTGCTGTGAGGGTCAGAGCAGGGTCATAGAAAAGTTGCGAGTAGGCAACTGAACTCTGGAGGGTGCCCTCAGGAAGCACTGCAGGGAATGGTTACTAATGATGAGGTTGAACTTTTGCACCTGCTGAGTGCTTTAAGTTTTGCAAAAATCGTTTTTCGGCAATTTCGCGGGATTCACGGGGCGTGAATTTGCTCGAGATCGAATTTGGAAGCCGCAAATTTGTGCGAATATGCGATTTGTTTTTTTGCGGCGTGTTAGTTTGCATGGTTTTGTGCGTTTTAGCGAGCCGCTGGTAGCGCAACGAGGCGTAGTTACCCTCGCGGTCGTACATGGTGCAGCCATCTTGTTTGCTTGATGTATTTCTGTTTCCGGGCGCTATGTGTAATCTCACAAAGTGTGCGGCTCGCTAGTACAAGTTCGCGTCTGATCGTGAGGAAAATCTCGCGCAAACTTACCCACGCGGTCGTGAACGGGCATGGGCATCTTGTTTTTCATTCATTGCTATGGATCTGGGCATGCTTTCTGTATCCTCTGTCAATCTCTGCCATCCTTTGCTTGTTTGAAGTTTTTTTTTAATCTATTTTACTTATTATCTATCCCTCTATTTTTCTAGCTCTATATTTTTGTGTTTTCTGCTACTTTTGGTTAATTTTAAACTACTTTTTTAAACTCTTTTCTTTTCTTCTTCCCTATTCTATTTCTTATTTGTTATTTACCTTCCTTTCTGCCCAGACCATGGTAAAGGGAGCCGGGAAGCAGCCTGAGAAGGGTAAGGGTCAAGCACCCCGTGCCTGGCTTCTGTGCGGACTTTTGAGGGGGGGGCAAGTCACAGCCCGAGAGATCTTTAGCGCGGAGGAGGTGGCGGCACTAGTGTTTTATGTTCAGCGCCGCCTCCCCAGGACCATCATGCAGGCGGCAAGATCGCTAGCGGCTACGGGATCCGGGAGCCCCGGTAGCGGTGGGAGAAGGTGTGCCGGGCCATGTACCAACACTCTCGGGTCCGGCGCACCGACAACCAGGCCACCCACCGTTGGACGGATCTCCTGGACCGGGAACACGACTTGATCGACCTGCTCGGCCTCGAGATCCCCGGGCTTGGTGAGTAGTAGTAGCTATTTCTTCACTAGTCTGTTTTCTCCTGCTCTGTGTGTTATTATATTGCAAATTTTTGTTTTTTACCAAGAGCAATAATGCTGTTGATTACATTGTAGGTAAATTATATTTCAAAATCTTCTGTGCATTTCAGGTACACTGCTCTCCTTCTCAGTAGCGTTGCTACTATGCTTATTTGTTTTCGATTTTTGTACATTTCATTGGCCTGAGAAATTATGTATCAGTGTAGTTTAAAGAACTGCGTAATGCTAGACACTAAGGGTCAGATTTTTAATTACCGGCGCACCCCTGCAAAGTAGCAGGGATGCACCAGTATTTGTGCACCATGCCACCACCACCCATGGTGCGCCGTATTTACAATGTTCATCACCACACCCTTTCTGAATCGTATTTACAATACGATAGATTGTTTATGACATTTACTATTTTACTACCCATTTCGTATTTACAATGCGGCGCACCATGGGCCCAAAATGTCAACAAAGCATTACGCATCTGTGCCATAAAGGTGGTGCATTGCTGGAGCTGCGTCGCAATGATGGCGCAGCACCAGCAATGCTCTGGGGTGCCCCATCTCCCCAATGCTGCGTCAAGCTGTACGTCTGCTTCAAGCAGGCGCAGAGTTTGAGTCACGCATCATTGTCCTAATAGTGTTTGATTGAAATCTTGTAGATTTAACTCAGCCACTTTTAGGATATGTTGCTGCGCAGGAACGCCCTCCCTTGCGCCGGAACGCCCCCTGATGGCGCAGGGCTTTAAAACGTGATGCATCTCCCATATGCGTCACGTTGTTAATATAAGCCGCACCATGGCGCCTCTTTTGTTCTGCCGCTGCGTCACAAAAGTTACGCAACAACGGAGCAAAGGAGCCGCAAGGGGCTTGTAAATCTGCCCCTAAAGACTCAAGTCCAGTCCTTCCTTTGTACACCTGGCAATAAGAAGAAATATGGACACTAAATAGGGCATTGTTTATCAATTATAATAGGTGCCGGTAGACTTTCTTCAAAGTCTGATATCAGACTTTGAAGAACCCCTAATCTCCTTACTGACTAGATAGTGTGGCAGAGTCATTTAGCTCCCGAATTCATCGATGATTGATCCCCAATGATGATTATCCAACGCAGGACAAGAGTACAGAGTCAGAGTCCAGAAGTGTCAGAGGCATGGACTCATGCTTGCAAATTGCAAAACCTTTTGCTCATTCACTCTTGACCAAAAAACACAGAGTCTACTTAAGTTTTAAAGCTTTAATAAAAGTAAAAATATTTATTAAAATCAAGCTTGTCATAAAACATAAACGGTTGATTAAAAATGGAAAAGTGCTTATAGTCACACATTTATTGTGGGCGAGCCGAGCCCTCACCTGGTTTGAACTTTAATTTCTCTTTTTGGTGCTGAATTGTTGGTCCCTCCATCCTAATGATGATGATTTCTTCTTAGAAGTGAAGCTTCTGTCTGTTATGAGAAAAATGGTGCGTGTTAAAAAGCAAGCATTTATCAGTTGTGCCAAAAAGTGCATCAAGACAATACCCTTCCCTGGAAAAAGGGCATTTTTACTTTAGAGTAGACAGTCACAAATTATTAAATTGGTTTCTGTATTCACATTTCTTCATTTCTAGACAAAATACTAGTGAGTGGTGTATGTGTATGACATCTAACATTCTTAAATGTACTTTGTAGGTGGAACACCTGGTGCTGGGCCCAGCGCGGGGTGGAGTAGGAAAGTTGTGGGGAGTAGGCAGTGCAAGTGCCGGACCAAACTGCTGTGCGGGTTGCCACGGTAGTGGCGGGCAGTGGTAAGCTGCTATATTCCTTACTTATTGAGATTGCAAACTGCATAGTGTTCTCCCCTTGAGAAAACGTAAGGTTTGTCCAGATGAGAGACATGAATAAGAATGATTGACAAATAGTTTGAATGGAGGGATGCCTGGATCATGGTACTATCTGACTCTTAGATAGCATATGTGTATCTAGATAGAGTAGACGGTCACTTGATGAACTAAGTGTTACTTTGAAGAGCATGTAACACCGTACCCGCACGTCCGTCCCAGTGTAGGAAAGGCAAGGAAAAGAAGTTGTAATTTTGTCTGAATACTACATGAATAGTAGCAGTAGTTTGTATTGCAAGCACAGCATAAATCCGGCTATTACGATGGCCACTCACTACCTCTGTTAATAAGTTTAGTAGAACTCGGTCATTCATGTGTGGATGTATCACTGTTTACTGAATAAAAAGCAAAGCACCTAAAGTCATCCCATATGTAAGCAAATACATACCATGTGCAGTGATAGATAATCAGATTATTTATCTTCTTCATTTTCCTTTTCTAGTATTCATTGACACTGTAGGGTAAAAGTTAAATTAATTAAGCAGTAACCCTTGTAACAGAGTATTCTCAGTGCCACCCATAATAGAAAAGTAAGAGCATCACCACCTGCATGTACGGAACTGGTACAGTAACGCAAGTCTGTCTCACTCATCATGGCGGGCGTCTGTTTTTCTCGGGTGCAAGTTGACTGCGCTGGCATTATGCCGGCTTGCAGAAGTTATCGTACCAATTTTGCTAAACAAGAGAGAAGAAGAAGAATAAGACTGGTGTACCGTCATAGTCAACTCTAAAGGAGTGAGTCCATAGTGCCCGTAGAATTGATTCCTTAAACTCCCACTAATGTTAGAGCAAGGATGAAGAAGTGGGAGGTTAGATAGATACTGGCCACAATAGTTATGTAATGCGCTTGCAAGTTTCTAGTTCTACTGTGACACAACTTTCTGCTGAATCATTTTGTGCTAATCTTAAAGAGCATTGGTTACAGACTATGTCTTTCTTTCTTCATATAGATGCTCCTTCCAAACCAACATGGAAGGAGCTGGCTAAAAGGGCCCGGCAGCGGAGGCTGGAGGCCACTGTGGCCAAATATCGGCGGCTGGTGGCCCAGGAGGAGGAGGACACGCAGAGTACCTCAACAACATCCACGGCGACACCTGCATCCTCCTCCGCGCTCCCTGGGTCAGCCAGTCAGCGCAGCAGGTCTCCAGCGGTACGGAGCTAAGGGGTACCGCAGACACCCACCACCGCCGAGCAGCAAAGAAATCAGCTGCCCCCAGAGCAGTTGCAAAAAAAGGATGCACCGCCTTTCCCTCAGGGTGTCCTACCTCGAGCAGGAGCTCCTCAACACCAAAACCCTGCTTGAGACCCTCCGCAAGGAGCATGCCAACCTGGCCCGAAAAGTCAACAGCAGCCAGCAGTAGGAGGAGACTGTCCCTTGCCCCTTTTTTAAAGACTTCTGGGGGGTGGGAATTGGGAGTTGGGTTTTCTACTTTTTTGGACGTAGTTTTCACGGACATTGGTTGGGGTTCGGGAGGGGGGTGGGTTGGGTTGGGTCTTGCGGGAGATTATTTATTTTAGGGATATATAAATATACTTTAAACTTTATCTTAGCAAACGTGTTCTTTACTACTTTTGAGGCTGGTGGGTTGGGGTTTAACAGTAAGTTTGTTTTCCTGAAACTTAAGTGGCATCTTGATTCAAGTTGTGTAAGTACTAATAAGTAATTGCCCAAATGTTTTCAAAACTAAGTGCCTGTCACAGAGTAAGTGAATTCAATAGTCCTAGGACCATCAGTCTCTCGTCTCTCCTAATACTCCATTATACTACCTCCCCCCAAACGCTTATCTTACCTCTAATTTGTGTTTGGAAATAGGGCTAGGCACAAGGCTGGCTGCACGGGAAACGGCGATTAAGGTTGCCAATCCTGGGCGGATGGAATGGCATCATTGCGGTGGTACTTGTGGTGTTACACAGTGGCAGTTGCAGCATCTGAAAAAAAAGAAAATGAAATGTTGTTTGTCCTTACCGTAGCATTAGAACGGTATGATAGAGAATATTGCAGGTGACAGTACACTAGAACAGTGCCACAATGTAGCCTAACAAATGGTAAAGTATTGAAAGTATAACTAGTACTTGCGTTGAATTTCTTTGACATTGGCTACTACTACAAGAAATAGTACTGAAGGTGAAGGACACAGCAGCGTAATAATTTGCACCGTCTAGGAGGAGGATGTTCTTGATGACCAATCAAGTTGATGGCGCACATGAAAATCTGCTTTCATTTGCCAATAGTGACTCAGTGTCAAGCTGAGTAAGAATATATCCTCGGATTCCTTCACCAGCCTGTTGCTATAACCTTATCCTCCCCAGCAAGTGTGTGGAATTATTGCTGTCATTTAGTCACACATCAATCAAAACCACACAGCCCGGGGGAAGAGGGTTAGTGTTTGGAAAATGGATGGGAATGGGGTTTTTTGGGAAAGTTTTGTTGAGAGAAGAAAAAAAAAGCACAGCACGGACAAACAATAATTGAAGATAAACATCTTTAGGTACAAAGCTAACTATAAATCTTTTAAGTGGCATAAAGGAAGTGCATGCACTACTGCATGCATGGTTACTGAAAAGTAAGTAGTACTTTCGACAACCGTGAATGAAAGAATGAGACAGTATAGGGCTGCACTAGTGATTATGCGTTTTCACTTGCCTATCTCTGCACTCAGAGAATCACTTCTTACAATAAATTAGGTTTAAAAAATAGCAGAAGTAAAACCTATGGAATGGCTGTAGGGATGAATTTAGAAGCAGAGATCTAAGAAATGCAGAGTCACACTCATAGAAGTTCACAGCAATAACATTACTTAAAAGCTAATTAGAAAAGAACGGATTCTGTATCTGTATGTTGTTGTGGTTGTCCTGTTGAATTTGGTAAGTTGCCTGCATCAAACCATTCCTCTTATTAGCGGGACTCCTCAATTCCATCTGATGCTCCGTCCATCAATGTTGGTGACCAGAAGACGCCCTGTCCACTGCCTGCCTGGCGAATGCTGAATTGCGGCTCGCTATTGTGAAGCCTGACTTCATCCTTTTTTGCCCATTGCACAGACTGAAGCCCGGGCTGTAATTATTGATGGAAAAACAGGAAGTGATATTAGAACACCACTGACAAATAAATATAAGGTATGTACGCTGTGTAGTGCAAAAAGTCACACTTTGGGTTTCCTAATAGACAGTACAATATTTTTGAAAGTGCGTACTCTGTCTGAGTCTCCTTTTGAAGGATAAATAAGTATGGGCGAATTAATTTAGCGGATCTTTCCCCTCAAGCTAGGTGTACTGTAAACTGTGTTTTAGAAAAAAATTAGATCTTCCCAGCAGTGCTCCCAGACCCTTACTAAACCCAGTCGTAAAAATGTAGAAGACCCCCAATCAGATCCCCAAAAACGAGGCCTAGTAAAAAATGGTGACAAAACGTACTTTGAAAGTAAAGTAGGCCCAAATCCCCCCTTACCCACCATGGATTGTATTCAAACCACTTGTAAGCAAGTAAAAGTATCCATACCCAGCATCGCTCCAAGAATCGCAAACCCCTCCACAAACAGCCCCCCCCAAACAATTGCAATACAATACTGTTAACCCTAACGAGCCCTAAGTTAAGAATAGTGGCAAATGCTTTCTTTATCTAGGCCAAATCCCCCCTTTCCCACCATCGATTTTCTTCAAACCACTTGCAACCAAAATTTACACATTCCCACGAGTGCTCTAAGTCCTCAGGACTAAGTTCCAAAAATCTAGAACACCCCGAAACACATGCAATCCTGCTGCTAGTGCTAACCCTAAGTTAATGTACCAAAACGCTTTTCAGCATGGATTTTCTCCAAACCACTTTGATCTGGTATTAGACATTCCCAGCAATGGCCCCAGACCCCTGCAGTCACCCGCAAAAAAGCAGAACATCCCCAAACTGGCAAAAAGCAAAAATGGGCCTACTACCTGGAATTCTATCCAAACGAGCTGTGCAGCTAGACCCTAACTCCGCTTTTCCACCATGGATTTCCTGAAAAACAAATGCAATCAACATTAGACTGTGCCAGCAGTGCTCCCAGACCCCAAAACCCACCCAAAACAACCTAAAAGCCCGCCAAACAGCACCCCAAAGACAGGCAAGTGATCAAAAGCGCAACATTTTTTTCTGGTCCGATTTTCTCCAAACCACTTTTATCCGGTATTAGACCTTCCCAGCAATGGCCCCAGACCCGTCAACTCACCCGCAAAGAAGTAGAACACCCCCACAATTGCAGAGTCTTTCTTCATTGGATGTAATCCAACCATCTGCTATGAGGGAATTAGGAGTCTGGAGGAGCAGGATAGAGGAGCATGTTCTTATGAACTTGTGAACCTGAGGAATGCAGACTGCGGCACCTTCAAATCAATAAGCAAATAAGTGAAGACAGTTCTGCTGATGAGCTTGTTTTTGTGATTAAAGTTTTTTTATATAGATTTCGCAAAACAAAGAAAGACAGACACACAGGAATAAAAGTGAATAAGGACGAAAAAAAAAGTTGTTGATTCATTGACTCATTTTCAAGGCTCGGTGTCAGGGAAGAAGAGCCTGTTCTCATACTCTGCGAATTCAGGCGAGAGTAGGTCACCTAACAGAGAAGAACTTCCCTCATCTAAGCTGGTGTCCTCCTCGTCCTCATCTTCTTCCTGCATGTATTCTCGTATTTTGTAATCTGGTAGTATCAGGTGCTGATTCATCTTGATCATTGTTAACCTTTCCACATTTTTGGGCGAGAGGCGGGTCCTTTTGCAAGTTACAATGCCACCAGCAGCACTGAAAACACGTTCAGAAGACACACTTGCGAGTGGGCAAGACAAGTAATTTATAGCCAGGTTGGTGATCTCTGGCCACAATTCTCTTTTCCCAGGCCAATACGCCAATGGGTCATCATGAACATAGACCTCTGTTGAGTCATTCAAATAGTCCTGCACCATCGACCCAAGGTTCTCCACGGTTCCTCCACTTTGCTTACTCTTTGCTGGGACCTTTTGAGAAGCAAACCCAAGCCGAGTTAGCCAATCCTCTTCTTCACACAATGTTACTGTTGTGTCTGGTGCAGATGATCCGGTTGCTGGTGTCTTTAACGGCTGGGAGGGATAATCACTCACTTCTGCCACAGCCACAGATGCAGAAGTAGATTCTTTTGACTCGGGATGGCCTGCTGATGCTGATGTACTGCCTTTTCCTTCAATTTCCTGCCGTTCTCTTTCAAACCTCATGGCTGACACAGCTAGCCAATGTTTGTACTTTGTAACTTCTGCGTCATCAAAAGGAAAGAATACTCTGCCTGCCAGTGCCTTTTTGTACCGTGGATCCAGAATAGTAGCACAAATGTAATGCTGTTCTGTGTGGATGTTTTGAAGACGTTCATCGCAAAGTAGGTGCTCTAATAATTTCTCTGCCAAATCAAAAGCTTCTTGCTTTTTTTCATCTTTTTGAAACGTAGAAGACACCGCCTTCAGTTGGTGCTCTAGCATGCGCAACAATGGGATAGCTTTTCGCAAATTACAGTTCTCCCTGCTGACTGCACACGTGAAGACCGCAAAATGACGAAGCATGTCTGTCAGGCTTTGAACTAGCTTCCTTTGCTCCGCATGTATCCTCAGGTCCTTCATAGCTGCACCCTGTGTAAAGAAATACTGATCGACTACCGCACACTGCTCAAACAGATGCTCAAGCATGTAGAAGGTTGAGTTACAAAGTGTTGCCACCTCCTGAATGAGTGCTTTCACTGGCAGTTTACGTTCATGTTGCAGGCCCCTCAGATGCTTCCGGGCCTTAAAAGAATGGTTGAAATGTGTGCACATTCTTCGGCAGGTGGTCAGTAACTCGCACACTGGACTTTCTTCACTCAAGAATTTTTTAACAACCAGGTTTATACAGTGCGCCAAACACGGCACTCTGAAGTAGTTACCCATATCCATGGCCTTAACTACATTGGCGCCATTATCCGTGGAAACATAACCAATCTTGCGTTTTCCTGGGGACAGCCATTGAAAGACCTTTGTGTTAAACTCCTGAAAAATGTTTTCTCCTGTATGACTTTTCTCCATGCAAACATGGCTAGTGTTGCATGTTTCCAAGCAGCTTTAAAAACGTTGTTCGGGTCAACACCTGCGTTTAGCTTTGCTCTAACACCTGAAAAAGATACCCAGTGTGCAGTGACGCACATGTAATTAACGGCTTGGCAACCGGTCCACATGTCTGTTGTCAGATGTATAGTGTGAACAGCACTCTTCTGCAAAGCTGCCCCAATCACCTCCAGCACATCTTCATGTAGTGCTGGTACCGTAACTCTGGCAAAATAGAACCTGCTAGGAACCTTCCATTTAGGGCAGAGCGTTGCCACTAATTCAGGAAAACCAACCCCTTCCACAAAAGAAAAAGGGAGAAGGTGCAGAGCTAGCATTTTAGCCAGCTTAGTGTTATACAGACGCATCATTGGGTGGTTGCGTTCAAATGGCGCGTCTGGAAACAACATGCTTCTAATAGTGGGCTGGACCATTTTACGGGATGATGATGATGATGACTTCTTCGACCCAGTTACGGTCGGTGATGATGAACTTTTTCGCATTCGTGTCTCACTCTCTCCCACACATCTTAGTGTGGCTCATATATCTTGCAGGGGGTGTTCTGCTGACAGGGGTACTGGGTGTAAGTGAAGAAATGTTTGACGCTTCTTCCTCCTCGTCATCATCAGATGAAACATCAACGGATACAGTTTGTTGACTTGCAATTCGGGCTTCCTTGATCTCCTTTAGGTGCGCAAATGGCTATGTTTTCCCTTGTTGTGCTAAAGAAGTCCCAAACTGCAGACTTTAAATGTCTGTGGGGGTCGGAGGAGGCGATACTGGTAATGCTAATGCCAGATGAAGTGGAGGATGGGTGTTGCCGATCTTTACTACATTGTGCACTTGCAGCACTACTAATTGAGGAAATGGAGGTCGAGGTGGATGGAGGTCCCTTCTGGCGAGAAAATATGGAAGCGGTAGGTGGTGGTATACTAGTTAACTGCATTGGTGGTGGTCCCATTGCCTCGTCGACCACATCACGATCAGCAGCTTTTCGGGCTAGGGTAAAAATGTCTGTTTGCTACATGTCCGCTGGGGCTGCTGTGACGTTTATGATGACTGTGTCGTCGTCGTGAGAGTCTTCATCAGCAGTAGTATACGCCACTTCTTGTTCAGCCTCATCATCACACTCCATAAGTATGAGAGTTTCGGGGACCTTCCTTTTACGCTTAGCTACCTTTATCAGATAATGGTGTACCTCACTCACAGACGGCCGTTGTGGTTCCCAATTTTCATCAATATCATCAGAAGGAAGGGGGCTTAAAGAAGATGTAGACACCATTCTTGATCTTTTCCTTGCTAGAGATCTGGAAGACAATGAATGATCAGGAGGAGTGGCTTCCTCAAATGATACCTCGGCTTGAATGTTGATTTCCTGATGTGCCCCTACTTCGGAAGGAACAACTGTTGTGGGCACTTGTGCCACTCCATGCACCTCTGCTTGCGCATCTCCTTGTGCTGCCTCACCTTCCACATGAAATTGGGCTTGTACTTGCACATGTGGTTGTTGTTGCAACTGTGGTTGTTGAACACTCGTCAGATGAGTTACAACAACCTGTGTTGATTGAGGGATGCTGCTACTTTCTTGCGATGAGCCAAAATCACTGGTCGATGGTGATTGAACAACTATACTGGCTGCCTCTAAAGCACTCAAGGGTTTGGACTTAAGTTGACGTGGTGGCACTGAGCCCAATGGAGCGGGGGTGCTGCTCCCAGCTTGGTGCCCAGCAGACCCCACTACTGCTGCAGGCGTACTTTTTTTTCCCAAAAAATGGGGTGGTTGGCACACCAGTCTCCTTGGAAAGTGGCGCCACTTGCTTCTTCTGCTCCTTACTGGCAACATTCTTGCTAGAGGAGCTACGGGGAACTTTTTTTGGGGCCATCTTTCTCAGATGTCAGAACAGCAGGCCGGAGTTGCACAAGTTGCAGAGTTGTCTGTGACCACACGTGACGTTGTGCTGCATACACCGCAGCAGGGCTAGTTCCTGGCACTGATGATGAGGAACGATGAGGCTGATGATTCTTCTTTCTGCACCTAAAAGCAAACGAAGCCAGAGGAACATCAGTTAAATAAATGTTGCATATGTAGCTCTTCAATTAATAGTTTGCAAGTAAGCATTTTTATTATACCCACCCCACAAAAAATGGAAAGACCAATAAAATGCACCACTGACAGAGTACCCCTGGGCATAATGGATGAAAGCATGGCAGACTGGGCGCAGGCCTATGGCACAACAAAGCACACTGCCTGGATTCAAAATGGCCCTTAGACCCCCATCACATGGCCAGGCCCTGCCTGTACCAGTCCTCAAAATGGCCCCCACTCACATGGACAGGCCCCAGCACCACCCCAAAAAGTAAAAAAAACACACACAAATCACCACAATCCAATGCCATCCATGCCCTCCATGATGTTTACATTAAAGAGACCCCACAAAAAGACTCAATCCATGCACCACTGAGTACCCCTGGGCAAAAGGCCCCAACAACAGCCCAAAAATCGAAAAACACACAAAGATCACCACAATCCAATGCAATCCATGCCCTCATTCATGTTCAAATTCAAGACACCCAAGAGAAAGACTAGGCCCATGCACCACTGAGTACCCCAGGGCATAATGGATGAAAGCATGGTAGACTGGGTCCAGGCCTATGGCACAACAAAGCACACTGCCTGGCTTCAAAATGGCCCCTAGAACTCCACCAGATGGCCAGGCCCTGCCTGTACCAGTCCTCAAAATGGCCCCCACACACATGTAGAGGCCCCATCACCTCCCCAAAAAGTCGAAAAACACACAAAAATCATCGCAATTCAATGACATCCATGCCCTCCATGATGTTTACATTAAAGAGACCCCACAGAAAGACTCAGTCAATGCACCACTGAGTACCCCTGGGCAAAAGGCCCCAACAGCAGCCCAAAAATCGAAATACACACAAAAATCACCACAATCCAATGCAATCCATGCCCTCATTCATGTTCAAATTCAAGACACCCAACAGAAAGACTAGGCCCATGCACCACTAAGTACCGCTGGGCATAATGGATGAAAGCATGGCAGACTGGGTGCAGGCCTATGGCACAACAAAGCACACTGCCTGGCTTCAAAATGGCCCCTAGACCCACACCACATGGCCAGGCCCTGCCTGTAACAGTCCTCAAAATGGCCCCCACCCACATGGACAGGCCCCATCACCACCCCAAAAAGTCAAAAAACACACAAAAATCACCACAATCCAATGCCTGCCATGCCCTCCATGATGTTTACATTAAAGAGACTCCACAGAAAGACTCAATCCATGCACCACTGAGTACCCCTGGGCAAAAGCCCCCAACAACAGCCCAAAAATCGAAAAACACACAAAAAACACCACAATCCAATGCCATCCATGCCCTCAATCATGTTCAACTTCAAGACGCCCCACAGAAAGACTAGGCCCATGCACCACTGAGTACCCCCTGGCATAATGGATGAAAGCATGGCAGACTGGGTGCAGGCCTATGGCACAACAAAGCGCACTGCCTGGCTTCAAAATGGCCCCTAGACCCCCACCACATGGCCAGGCCCTGCCTGTACCAGTCCTCAAAATGGCCCCCACCCTCATGGAGAGGCCCCATCACCACCCCAATTAGTCGAAAAACACACAAAAATCACCACAATCCAATACCATCTATGCCCTCCATGATGATTAGATTAAAGAGACCCCACAGAAAGACTCAGTCAATGCACCACTGAGTACCCCTGGGCAAAAGGCCCCAACAACAGCCCAAAAATCGAAAAACACACAAAAATCACCACAATCAAATGCAATCCATGCCCTCATTCATGTTCAAATTCAAGACACCCAACAGAAAGACTAGGCCCATGCACCACTGAGTACCCCTGGGCATAATGGATGAAAGCATGGCAGAATGGGTCCAGGCCTATGGCACAACAAAGCACACTGCCTGGCTTCAAAATGGCCCCTAGACCCCCACCAGATGGCCAGGCCCTGCCTGTACCAGTCCTCAAAATGGCCCCCACACACATGGACAGGCCCCATCACCACCCCAAAAAGTCAAAAAACACACAAAAATCACCACAATCCAATACCATCCATGCCCTCCATGATGTTTACATCAAATGACCCCACAGAAAGACTCAATCCATGCACCACTGAGTACCCCTGGGCAAAAGGCCCCAACAACAGCCCAAAAATCGAAAAACACACAAAAAACACCACAATCCAATGCCATCCATGCCCTTAATCATGTTCAACTTCAAGACGCCCCACAGAAAGACGAGGCCCATGCACCACTGAGTACCCCCTGGCATAATGGATGAAAGCAGGGCAGACTGGGTGCAGGCCTATGGCACAACAAAGCGCACTGCCTGGCTTCAAAATGGCCCCTAGACCCCCACCACATGGTCAGGCCCTGCCTGTACCATTCCTCAAAATGGCCCCACCCTCATGGACAGGCCCCATCACCACCCCAAATAGTCGAAAAACACACAAAAATCACCACAATCCAATACCATCTCTGCCCTCCATGATGTTTACATTAAAGAGACCCCAAAGAAAGACTCAGTCAATGCACCACTGAGTACCCCTGGGCAAAAGGCCCCAACAACAGCCCAAAAATCGAAAAAAACACAAAAATCACCACAATCCAATGCCATCCATGCCCTCCATGATGTTTACATTAAAGAGACCCCACAGAAAGACTCAATCCATGCACCACTGAGTACCCCTGGGCAAAAGGCCCCAACAACAGCCCAACAATCGAAACACACACAACAATCACCACAATCCAATGCCATCCATGCCCTCAATCATGTTCAAATTCAGGACGCCCCACAGAAAGACTAGACCCATGCACCACTGAGTACCCCTGGGCATAATGGATGAAAGCATGGCAGACTGGGTGCAGGCCTATGGCACAGCAAAGCACACTGCCTGGCTTCAAAATGGCCCCTAGACCCCCACCACATGGCCAGGTCCTGCCTATACCAGTCCTCAAAATGGCCCCCACCCACATGGACAGGCCCCATCACCACCCCAAAAAGTCGAAAAACACAAAAATCACCACAATCCAATGCCATCCATGCCCTCCATGATGTTTACATTAAAGAGACCCCACAGAAAGACTCAGTCAATGCACCACTGAGTACCCCTGGGCAAAAGGCCCCAACAACAGCCCAAAAATCGAAAAACACCCAAAAACACCACAATCCAATGCCATCCATGCCCTCAATCATGTTCAACTTCAAGACGCCCCACAGAAAGACTAGGCCCATGCACCACTGAGTAACCCCTGGCGTAATGGATGAAAGCATGGCAGACTGGGTGCAGGCCTATGGCACAACAAAGCACACTGCCTGGCTTTAAAATGGCCACTAGACCCCCACCACATGGCCAGGCCCTGCCTGTACCAGTCCTCAAAATGGCCCCCACCCACATGGACAGGCCCCATCACCACCCCAAAAAGTCAAAAAATAAACATAAATCACCACAATCCAATGCCATCCATGCACTCCATGATGTTTACATCAAATGACCCCACAGAAAGACTCAATCCATGCACCACTGAGTACCCCTGGGCAAAAGGCCCCAACAACAGCCTAAAAATCGAAAAACACACAAAAAACACCACAATCCAATGCCATCCATGCCCTCAATCATGTTCAACTTCAAGACGCCCCACAGAAAGACGAGGCCCATGCACCACTGAGTACCCCCTGGCATAATGGATGAAAGCATGGCAGACTGGGTGCAGGCCTATGGCACAACAAAGCGCACTGCCTGGCTTCAAAATGGCCCCTAGACCCCCACCACATGGCCAGGCCCTGCCTGTACCATTCCTCAAAATGGCTCCACCCTCATGGACAGGCCCCATCACCACCCCAAATAGTCGGAAAACACACAAAAATCACCACAATCCAATACCATCTCTGCCCTCCATGATGTTTACATTAAAGAGACCCCAAAGAAAGACTCAGTCAATGCACCACTGAGTACCCCTGGGCAAAAGGCCCCAACAACAGCCCAAAAATCGAAAAAAACACAAAAATCACCACAATCCAATGCCATCCATGCCCTCCATGATGTTTACATTAAAGAGACCCCACAGAAAGACTCAATCCATGCACCACTGAGTACCCCTGGGCAAAAGGCCCCAACAACAGCCCAACAATCGAAACACACACAAAAATCACCACAATCCAATGCCATCCATGCCCTCAATCATGTTCAAATTCAGGACGCCCCACAGAAAGACTAGACCCATGCACCACTGAGTACCCCTGGGCATAATGGATGAAAGCATGGCAGACTGGGTGCAGGCCTATGGCACAGCAAAGCACACTGCCTGGCTTCAAAATGGCCCCTAGACCCCCACCACATGGCCAGGTCCTGCCTGTACCAGTCCTCAAAATGGCCCCCACCCACATGGACAGGCCCCATCACCACCCCAAAAAGTCGAAAAACACAAAAATCACCACAATCCAATGCCATCCATGCCCTCCATGATGTTTACATTAAAGAGACCCCACAGAAAGACTCAGTCAATGCACCACTGAGTACCCCTGGGCAAAAGGCCCCAACAACAGCCCAAAAATCGAAAAACACACAAAAAACACCACAATCCAATGCCATCCATGCCCTCAATCATGTTCAACTTCAAGACGCCCCACAGAAAGACTAGGCCCATGCACCACTGAGTAACCCCTGGCGTAATGGATGAAAGCATGGCAGACTGGGTGCAGGCTAAGTGTGAGCGGGAAATCCGTTACGCTCGCGGATTTTGTGGATTTTTGGGAAATCCGCAATCCGCGAATTTTGCGGATTTCCCACAAAATCCGCAAAAAAAAATCCGCGAACGTAACGGGTTCAAAAGTTGAACCCCCACTCATGCAACTATTTTACAATGGCGCCAGCAAGCTGCCAGCGCCGTTGTAAAATAGTTACAAAGTTAGCTTGCACAGGAACCACTAGATAAAACGAAGCAGGTGCTGCTTTATTTTATCTAAGTGCTTCCTGTGCAAGCTAACTTTGTAACTATTTTACAACGGCGCTGGCAGCTTGCTGGCTCCATTGTAAAATAGTTGCATGGCTGGGCACAGGTCTGCAGCTCACTCAAGGGACCCCTGCGCCCTTCGGGGCGATTACATAGTAACACACACATGGTCGCTCGAACTAGTTGATGCTCAAATTCAGTGACTCAGTCATTAGCCCAAAAACAATCGTGAGCGTCGTCGAGGCTGGACAGGTGTGCCTTCTTCCCAAATCTACCGTGGAAAATCAGCTGTGATGCTGGATAGGCTTTGCATCCTTGACTTTCACGAGCGCAATACCCGTGCTGTTCCTTTGACCAGGAGCTTCTTTCTCTTCATCTGCTGAACTGATCTTTCTCTGACCTTTTATTTACACAAGAGGCACATACCCTACTGGGCACATTGTGTTCGCACGTGTTTCTGCATGTTCGCACGCGTTTTGTACAATTTCGCAATTTGCGAAATTGTACAAAACCCTCGCGAACTTGCAGAAACCCGTGCGAACATAAAAAAAAAAAATTCGCGGGAATTCGCGGATTTTGCGGATTGCGAGTTTGCAAATCCGCAAAATTCGCGAACGCGAGATTTGCAAAATTCGCCCATACTTAGTGCAGGCCTATGGCACAACAAAGCGCACTGCCTGGCTTCAAAATGGCCCCTAGACCCCCACCACATGGCCAGGCCCTGCCTGTACCAGTCCTCAAAATGGCCCCCACCCTCATGGACAGGCCCCATCACCACCCCAATTAGTCGAAAAACACACAAAAATCACCACAATCCAATACCATCTATGACCTTCATGATGTTTACATTAAAGAGACCACAGAAAGACTCAGTCAATGCACCACTGAGTACCCCTGGGCAAAAGGCCCCAACAACAGCCCAAAAATCGAAAAACACACAAAAATCACCACAATCCAATGCAATCCATGCCCTCATTCATGTTCAAATTCAAGACACCCAACAGAAAGACTAGGCCCATGCACCACTGAGTACCCCTGGGCATAATGGATGAAAGCATGGCAGAATGGGTCCAGGCCTATGGCACAACAAAGCACACTGCCTGGCTTCAAAATGGCCCCTAGACCCCCACCAGATGGCCAGGCCCTGCCTGTACCAGTCCTCAAAATGGCCCCCACACACATGGACAGGCCCCATCACCACCCCAAAAAGTAAAAAAACACACAAAAATCACCACAATCCAATACCATCCATGCCCTCCATGATGTTTACATCAAATGACCCCACAGAAAGACTCAATCCATGCACCACTGAGTACCCCTGGGCAAAAGGCCCCAACAACAGCCCAAAAATCGAAAAACACACAAAAAACACCACAATCCAATGCTATCCATGCCTTCAATCATGTTCAACTTCAAGACGCCCCACAGAAAGACGAGGCCCATGCACCACTGAGTACCCCCTGGCATAATGGATAAAAGCATGGCAGACTGGGTGCAGGCCTATGGCACAATAAAGCGCACTGCCTGGCTTCAAAATGGCCCCTAGACCCCCACCACATGGCCAGGCCCTGCCTGTACCATTCCTCAAAATGGCCCCCACCTTCATGGACAGGCCCCATCACCACCCCAAATAGTCGAAAAACACACAAAAATCACCACAATCCAATACCATCTCTGCCCTCCATGATGTTTACATTAAAGAGACCCCACAGAAAGACTCAGTCAATGCACCACTGAGTACCCCTGGGCAAAAGGCCCCAACAACAGCCCAAAAATCGAAAAAAACACAAAAATCACCACAATCCAATGCCATCCATGCCCTCCATGATGTTTACATTAAAGAGACCCCACAGAAAGACTCAATCCATGCACCACTGAGTACCCCTGGGCAAAAGGCCCCAACAACAGCACAAAAATCGAAAAACACACAACAATCACCACAGTACAATGCCATCCATGCCCTCAATCATGTTCAAATTCAAGACGCCCCACAGAAAGACTAGACCCATGCACCACTGAGTACCCCTGGGCATAATGGATGAAAGCATGGCAGACTGGTTGCAGGCCTATGGCATAGCAAAGCACACTGCCTGGCTTCAAAATGGCCCCTAGACCCCCACCACATGGCCAGCTCCTGCCTGTACCAGTCCTCAAAATGGCCCCCACCCACATGGACAGGCCCCGTCACCACCCCAAATAGTCGAAAAACACACAAAAATCCCCACAATCCAATACCATCTATGCCCTCCATGATGTTTACATCAAAGAGACCCCACAGAAAGACTCAGTCAATGCACCACTGAGTACCCCTGGGCAAAAGGCCCCAACAACAGCCCAAAAATCGAAAAACACACAAAAATCACCACAATCCAGTGCAATCCATGCCCTCATTCATGTTCAAATTCAAGACACCCAACAGAAAGACTAGGCCCATGCACCACTGAGTACCCCTGGGCATAATGGATGAAAGCATGGCAGACTGGGTGCAGGCCTATGGTATAACAAAGCACACTGCCTGGCTTTAAAATGGCCACTAGACCCCCACCACATGGCCAGGCCCTGCCTGTACCAGTCCTCAAAATGGCCCCCACCCACATGGACAGGCCCCATCACCACCCCAAATAGTCGAAAAACACACAAAAATCACCACAATCCAATACCATCTCTGCCCTCCATGATGTTTACATTAAAGAGACCCCAAAGAAAGACTCAGTCAATGCACCACTGAGTACCCCTGGGCAAAAGGCCCCAACAACAGCCCAAAAATCGAAAAAAACACAAAAATCACCACAATCCAATGCCATCCATGCCCTCCATGATGTTTACATTAAAGAGACCCCACAGAAAGACTCAATCCATGCACCACTGAGAACCCCTGGGCAAAAGGCCCCAACAACAGCCCAACAATCGAAAAACACACAAAAATCACCACAATCCAATGCCATCCATGCCCTCAATCATGTTCAAATTCAAGACGCCCCACAGAAAGACTAGACCCATGCACCACTGAGTACCCCTGGGCATAATGGATGAAAGCATGGCAGACTGGGTGCAGGCCTATGGCACAGCAAAGCACACTGCCTGGCTTCAAAATGGCCCCTGACCCCCACCACATGGCCAGGTCCTGCCTGTACCAGTCCTCAAAAGGGCCCCCACCCACATGGACAGGCCCCATCACCACCCCAAAAAGTCGAAAAACACAAAAATCACCACAATCCAATGCCATCCATGCCCTCCATGATGTTTACATTAAAGAGACCCCACAGAAAGACTCAGTCAATGCACCACTGAGTACCCCTGGGCAAAAGGCCCCCACAACAGCCCAAAAATCGAAAAACACACAAAAAACACCACAATCCAATGCCATCCATGCCCTCAATCATGTTCAACTTCAAGACGCCCCACAGAAAGACTAGGCCCATGCACCACTGAGTACCCCCTGGCGTAATGGATGAAAGCATGGCAGACTGGGTGCAGGCCTATGGCACAACAAAGCGCACTGCCTGGCTTTAAAATGGCCACTAGACCCCCACCACATGGCCAGGCCCTGCCTGTACCAGTCCTCAAAATGGCCCCCACCCACATGGACAGGCCCCATCACCACCCCAAAAAGTCAAAAAATAAACATAAATCACCACAATCCAATGCCATCCCTGCCCTCCATGATGTTTACATTAAAAAGGCCCCACAGAAAGACTCAATCCATGCACCACTGAGTACCCCTGGGCTAAAGGCCCCAACAACAGCCCAAAAATAGAAAAACACACAAAAATCACCACAATCCAATGCCATCCATGCACTCAATCATGTTCAAATTCAAGACCCCCCACAGAAAGACTAGGCCCATGCACCACTGAGTACCCCCTGGCATAATGGATGAAAGCATGGCAGACTGGGTGCAGGCTAAGTGTGAGCGGGAAATCCGTTACGCTCGCGGATTTTGCGGATTTTTGGGAAATCCGCGAATTTTGCGGATTTCCCGCAAAATCCGCAAAAAAAAAATCTGCGAACGTAACGGGTTCAAAAGTTGAACCCCCACTCATGCAACTATTTTACAATGGCGCCAGCAAGCTGCCAGCGCCGTTGTAAAATAGTTACAAAGTTAGCTTGCACAGGAACCACTAGATAAAACGAAGCAGGTGCTGCTTTATTTTATCTAAGTGCTTCCTGTGCAAGCTAACTTTGTAACTATTTTACAACGGCGCTGGCAGCTTGCTGGCGCCATTGTAAAATAGTTGCATGGCTGGGCACAGGTCTGCAGCTCACTCAAGGGACCCCTGCGCCCTTCGGGGCGATTGCATAGTAACACACACATGGTCGCTCGAACTAGTTGATGCTCAAATTCAGTGACTCAGTCATTAGCCCAAAAACAATCGTGAGCGTCGTCGAGGCTGGACAGGTGTGCCTTCTTCCCAAATCTACCGTGGAAAATCAGCTGTGATGCTGGATAGGCTTTGCATCCTTGACTTTCACGAGCGCAATACCCGTGCTGTTCCTGTGACCAGGAGCTTCTTTCTCTTCATCTGCTGAACTGATCTTTCTCTGACCTTTTATTTACACAAGAGGCACATACCCTACTGGGCACATTGTGTTCGCACGTGTTTCTGCATGTTCGCACGCGTTTTGTACAGTTTCGCAATTTGCGAAATTGTACAAAACCCTCGCGAACTTGCAGAAACCCGTGCGAACATAAAAAAAAAAAATCCGCAAATTCGCGGGAATTCACGGATTTTGCGGATTGCGAGTTTGCAAATCCGCAAAATTCGCGAACGCGAGATTTGCAAAATTCGCCCATACTTAGTGCAGGCCTATGGCACAACAAAGCGCACAGCCTGGCTTCAAAATGGCCCCTAGACCCCCACCACATGGCCAGGCCCTGCCTGTACCAGTCCTCAAAATGGCCCCCACCCTCATGGACAGGCCCCATCACCACCCCAATTAGTCGAAAAACACACAAAAATCACCACAATCCAATACCATCTATGCCCTCCATGATGTTTACATTAAAGAGACCCCACAGAAAGACTCAGTCAATGCACCACTGAGTACCCCTGGGCAAAAGGCCCCAACAACAGCCCAAAAATCGAAAAACACACAAAAATCACCACAATCCAATGCAATCCATGCCCTCATTCATGTTCAAATTCAAGACACCCAACAGAAAGACTAGGCCCATGCACCACTGAGTACCCCTGGGCATAATGGATGAAAGCATGGCAGAATGGGTCCAGGCCTATGGCACAACAAAGCACACTGCCTGGCTTCAAAATGGCCCCTAGACCCCCACCAGATGGCCAGGCCCTGCCTGTACCAGTTCTCAAAATGGCCCCCACACACATGGACAGGCCCCATCACCACCCCAAAAAGTCAAAAAACACTCAAAAATCACCACAATCCAATACCATCCATGCCCTCCATGATGTTTACATCAAATGACCCCACAAAAAGACTCAATCCATGCACCACTGAGTACCCCTGGGCAAAAGGCCCCAACAACAGCCCAAAAATCGAAAAACACACAAAAAACACCACAATCCAATGCCATCCATGCCCTCAATCATGTTCAACTTCAAGACGCCCCACAGAAAGACGAGGCCCATGCACCACTGAGTACCCCCTGGCATAATGGATGAAAGCATGGCAGACTGGGTGCAGGCCTATGGCACAACAAAGCGCACTGCCTGGCTTCAAAATGGCTCCTAGACCCCCACCACATGGCCAGGCCCTGCCTGTACCATTCCTCAAAATGGCCCCCACCCTCATGGACAGGCCCCATCACCACCCCAAATAGTCGAAAAACACACAAAAATCACCACAATCCAATACCATCTCTGCCCTCCATGATGTTTACTTTAAAGAGACCCCACAGAAAGACTCAGTCAATGCACCACTGAGTACCCCTGGGCAAAAGGCCCCAACAACAGCCCAAAAATAAAAAAAACACAAAAATCACCACAATCCAATGCCATCCATGCCCTCCATGATGTTTACATTAAAGAGACCCCACAGAAAGACTCAATCCATGCACCACTGAGTACCCCTGGGCAAAAGGCCCCAACAACAGCACAAAAATCGAAAAACACACAAAAATCACCACAGTCCAATGCCATCCATGCCCTCAATCATGTTCAAATTCAAGACGCCCCACAGAAAGACTAGACCCATGCACCACACTGAGTACCCCTGGGCATAATGGATGAAAGCATGGCAGACTGGTTGCAGGCCTATGGCACAGCAAAGCACACTGCCTGGCTTCAAAATGGCCCCTAGACCCCCACCACATGGCCAGGTCCTGCCTGTACCCGTCCTCAAAATGGCCCCCACCCACATGGACAGGCCCCATCACCACCCCAAATAGTCAAAAAACACACAAAAATCACCACAGTCCAATGCCATCCATGCACTCAATCATGTTCAAATTCAAGACGCCCCACAGAAAGACTAGGCCCATGCACCACTGAGTACCCCCTGGCATAATGGATGAAAGCATGGCAGACTGGGTGCAGGCTAAGTGTGAGCGGGAAATCCGTTACGCTCGCGGATTTTGCGGATTTTTGGGAAATCCGCAATCTGCGAATTTTGCGGATTTCCCGCAAAATCCGCAAAAAAAAATCTGCGAACGTAACGGGTTCAAAAGTTGAACCCCCACTCATGCAACTATTTTACAATGGCGCCAGCAAGCTCCCAGCGCCGTTGTAAAATAGTTACAAAGTTAGCTTGCACAGGAACCACTAGATAAAACGAAGCAGGTGCTGCTTTATTTTATCTAAGTGCTTCCTGTGCAAGCTAACTTTGTAACTATTTTACAACGGCGCTGGCAGCTTGCTGGCGCCATTGTAAAATAGTTGCATGGCTGGGCACAGGTCTGCAGCTCACTCAAGGGACCCCTGCGCCCTTCGGGGCGATTGCATAGTAACACACACATGGTCGCTCGAACTAGTTGATGCTCAAATTCAGTGACTCAGTCATTAGCCCAAAAACAATCGTGAGCGTCGTCGAGGCTGGACAGGTGTGCCTTCTTCCCAAATCTACCGTGGAAAATCAGCTGTGATGCAGGATAGGCTTTGCATCCTTGACTTTCACGAGCGCAATACCCGTGCTGTTCCTGTGACCAGGAGCTTCTTTCTCTTCATCTGCTGAACTGATCTTTCTCTGACCTTTTATTTACACAAGAGGCACATACCCTACTGGGCACATTGTGTTCGCACGTGTTTCTGCAGGTTCGCACGCGTTTTGTACAATTTCGCAATTAGCGAAATTGTACAAAACCCTCGCGAACTTGCAGAAACCCGTGCGAACATAAAAAAAAATCCGCAAATTCGCGAGAATTCGCGAACGCGAGATTTGCAAAATTCGCCCATACTTAGTGCAGGCTTATGGCACAACAAAGCACACTGCCTGGCTTCAAAATGGCCCCTAGACCCCCACCACATGGCCAGGCCCTGCCTGTACAAGTCCTCAAAATGGCCCCCACCCTCATGGACAGCGCCCATTACCACCCCAAAAAGTCGAAAAACACACAAAAATTACCACAATCCAATGCCATCTATGCCCTCCATGATGTATACATTAAAGAGACCCCACAGAAAGACTAAGTCCATGCACCACTGAGTACCCCTGGGCAAAGGGCCCCAACAATAGCCCAAAAATCGAAAAACACACAAAAATCACCACAATCCAATGCCATCCGTGCCCTCAATCATGTTAAAATTCAAGACACCCCACAGAAAGACTAGGCCCATGCACCACTGAGTACCCCTGGGAATAATGGATGAAAGCATGGCAGACTGGGTGCAGGCCTATGGCACAACAACGCACACTGCCTGGCTTCAAAATGGCCCCTAGACCCCCACCACATGGCCAGGCCCTGCCTGTATCAGTCCTCAAAATGGCCCCCACCCACATGAACAGGCCCAAAAAGTTGAAAAACACACAAAAATCACCACAATCCAAAGCCACCCATGTCCTCTATGATGTTTACATTAAAGAAACCCCACAGAAAGACTCAGTCCATGCACCACTGAGTACCCCTGGGCAAAAGGCCCCAACAACAGCCCAAAAATCGAAAAACACTGAAAAATCACCACAATCCAATGCAATCCATGCCCTCATTCATGTTCAAACTCAAGACACCCCACAGAAAGACTAGGCCCATGCACCACTGAGTACCCCTGGGAATAATGGATGAAAGCATGGCAGACTGGGTGCAGGCCTATGGCACAACAAAGCACACTGCCTGGCTTCAAAATGGCCCCTAGACCCCCACCAGATGGCCAGGCCCTGCCTGTACCAGTCCTCAAAATAGCCCCCACCCACATGGACAGGCCCCATCACCACCCCAAAAAGTCGAAAAACACACAAAAATCACCACAATCCAATGCAATCCATGCCCTCATTCATGTTCAAATTCAAGACACCCCACAGAAAGACTAGGCCCATGCACCACTGAGTACCCCTGGGCATAATGGATGAAAGCATGGCAGACTGGGTGCAGGCCTATGGCACAACAAAGTACACTGCCTGGCTTCAAAATGGCCCCTAGACCCCCACCACATGGCCAGGCCCTGCCTGTACCAGTCCTCAAAATGGCCCCCACCCACATGGTCAGGCCCCATCACCACCCCAAAAAGTCGAAAAACACTCAAAAATCACCACAATCCAATGCCATCCATGCCCTCCATGATGTTTAAATTAAAGAGACCCCACGGAAAGACTCAGTCCTTCCACCACTGAGAACCCCTGGGCAAAAGCTCCTGTGCCAGCTATCTGTGCATGCGACCTACAGTCTGTGCCTGATATCGCGCTCTCCGTGCCAGCGACCTGCTATCTGTTCCAGGGACCTGCTATCTGTGCCAGCGACCTGCATTCGGCCTGGTATCGTTGCCTGCATTGCTCAATTTTGTGCCAGCTATTTGTGCCAGCGACCTGCATTGTGTACCATTGATTGTGCCAGTGATTGTTTATTTTGTGCCCGCGACCTCGTTCTGTGCCAGTGATCTCGCCCAGCATTGTTGTTGTGCCCTTAGCCCGTCCCTGCCCCCCCACTAGCCACCCCGCTCCCGCCTCCCAGCTGCTCCTCCCTCCCACAAACATATCTCTGGCTGATAACGTGAGACAAGGAGCTGTAACCATCCTGACCCAGTCAGAACTGGTCGCTCCTCTCGCAGCTCGTCTCTCCTGTGCCAGCTATCTGTGCATGCGACCTGCATTCTGTGCCTGATATCGCGCTCTCCATGCCAGCGACCTGCTATCTGTGCCAGCGACCTGCTATCTGTGCCAGCAAACTGCATTCAGCCCGGTATCGTTGCCTGCATTGCTCAATTTTTTGCCAGCTATTTGTGCCAGCGACCTGCATTGTGTACCATTGATTGTGCCAGTGATTGTTTATTTTGTGACCTCAACCTCGTTCTGTGCCAGTGATCTCGCCCAGCATTGTTGTTGTGCCCTTAGCCCGTCCCTGCCGCTGCTCCCCCGCGGCCCCACCCTCGCTCCCTCAAGCTCCCACTGACCCTCCACACTAGCCACCCCCACTAGCCACCCCGCTCCCGCCTCCCAGCTGCTCCTCCCTCCCACAAACATACCTCTGGCTGATAACGCGAGACAAGGAGCTGTGACCATCCTGACCCAGTCAGAACTGGTCGCTCCTCTCGCAGCTCCTCCCTCCTGTGCCAGCTATCTGTGCATGCGACTTGCATTCTGTGCCTGATATCGCGCTCTCCGTGCTAGCGACCTGCTTTCTGTGCCAGCGAGCTGCTGTCTGTGCCAGCGACCTGCATTCGGCCCGGTATCGTTGCCAGCATTGCTCAATTTTGTGCACGCTATTTGTGCCAGCGACCTACATTGTGTACCATTGATTGTGCCAGTGATTGTTTCTTTTGTGCCCGCGACCTTGTTCTGTGCCAGTGATCTCGTCCAGCATTGTTGTTGTGCCCTTAGCCTGTCCCTGCCGCTGCTCCCCCGCGGCCCCACCCCTGCTCCCTCCAGCTCCCACTGACCCTCCACACTAGCCACCCCCACTAGCCACCCCGCTCCCGCCTGCCAGCTGCTCCTCTCTCGCCCCGCCCCCTCCACTCTCCACTTATGACAGATGCACTTGCGCGCAGCGGACGTGCCCTATGCGCGCTGAAGGCGCGCCAAAGGTAAGCCCGTCTACGCCCGTCCGCGCCTGGACCGCGCCCATCGCAAGACCCCCAGGCCCTCGCATTATCCACTCCACCCGCCTAACGTATGATGCCGCAACCCTCACTGCGCTCAACACTGGCCGCCTCCCTGACTGCCACCAAGCCGCCCCTGGACGCACCCATGGACCCTTCACCTGTCAATCCTGCAAGTTGTGCTGCATCAGGACCCACTCTACATCCACAAACGCCAAACAGAGCTCTGACAGTAACCACCTGAAATGCATCCTACTCAACACTCGATCAGTCCACAGACACTCCATTGAACTATGGAACCTGCTGGACAACACTACGCCGGACGTCGCCTTTCTTACAGAAACCTGGATGAACGCCTCATCAGCACCCGACATCGCAATACATAGCCATCCCAGACAGCTACAAGATCATCTGAAAGGACCGCATCAACCAGACAGGAGGAGGCATGGCCGTCGTCCACAAGAACACCATCTGCATCACGACCAGCTCCGACGACACCCTCACAGCCGCCGAACACCTCCACTTCCAGATTCACACCGACCCCAAGACCACACTTAGAGGCACCCTCATCTCCAGACCACCAGGACCCCGCGCACAATTCAGCGAAGACTTCACTGACTTCATCAGCCCACACACCCTCCCCTCGGAAGACTACATTCTACTAGGGGACCTCAACTTCCATCTGGAAAAGAACAACAACAGCAACACCACCACCCTTCTGGACAACCTCGCCAATCTCGGACTCAAACAACTAGTTAACACCCCCACCCACTACGCCGGACACACGCTCGACCCAATCTTCTCCTCCGGCAAGCACGTCTCCTTCAATCACGTTACAGGACTTCACTGGACGGACCACAGCTGCGTTCACTTCAGCTTCAGAAAGACCACAACCCACCACCACCCACAACAAGTCCCCCGCAGAAACTGGAACAAACTTACCACCGACCAGCTCACCACTTCGCTAAGCCAAAACCTTCCCGCCAAATCATCGGACCCTAATCAAGCAGCCATCAATCTCACACAATGGATCACCTATTTCGCTGACGAATTAGCGCCCTTGAAAAAGCAACACATCAAGCCAGGTAGCAAAAAATCCTCCTGGTTCAATGACAGCCTCAAAAACTCCCAAAAAAACTGCCGCACCCTCGAGAAAGCCCGGCGAAAAAACCCAACCACAGACAACATGACCGCCCTCAAGGACGCCACCCGCAAACACCACCAGCTGATCCGATCCACCAAGAAATCTGCATTCAAGGATCGACTCGACAACAATGCCCACAACAGCAAGGAACTCTTCAGAATGGTCAAAGAGCTTACCAATCCCAGTGCCATCACTCCCTCTCAAGACCTCTGCGACTCACTAGCCTCGTTCTTCCACAGTAAAATTGCTGACATACATAACAGCATCGGCGACCAGTCCACTCCCCTCACCACCGAACTGAAGCACCCCACCACCACCCTTTGCGCCTGGAATCCGATCAGGACCAAAGACACCATCCGCTTGATGAACTCCATTCACTCCGGATCCCCAACCGACCCATGCCCCCATCACATATTCAACAAGTCCAACTCCATCATCGCACCCCAACTCTGGGATGTCATCAACTGCTCCCTCAACACCGCTACCTTCCCGGAAAGCTGGAAACATGCCAAACTCAGTGTCCTCCTGAAGAAACCTACAGCAGACCCCACTGAACTTAAGAACTACCGCCCCATCTCACTCCTCCCGTTCCCTGCCAAAGTCATAGAGAAGGCCGTCAACAGTCAGCTTGCCGCCTTCCTCGAGTCCAACGACTTCCTCGACCCCTCACAGTCCGGCTTCCGAGCCAAACACAGCACCAAGACCGCCCTCATCGCAGCCACAGATGACATCCGAACACTACTCGACAACGGGGAAACAGCTGCCCTTATCCTCCTGGACCTCTCCGCAGCATTCAACACGGTCTGTCATAGCACCCTTGTACAACGCCTCAGCAACGTCGGGATAACCCAGAGAGTCCACCTCCCCCCCTTCAGATCAGAGGCCACCGAAGTTATCTGCGGCGTACCACAGGGATCATCGCTCAGCCCCACCCTCTTCAACGTCTACATGAGCCCCCTTGCATCCATCGCACGCCAACACAACCTCAACATCATTTCCTACGCTGACGACACACAGCTTATCCTCTCCCTCACCAAAGACCCAAACACTGCCAAAACCGACTTACATGAAGGGATGAAAGACGTAGCCGAATGGATGAAGAATAGTCATTTAAAACTGAACTCAGACAAGACGGAAGTCCTCATCCTAGGATCATCCCCCTCTGCATGGGACGACTCATGGTGGCCACCAGCCCTAGGCAACGTGCCCAAACCAACGGACCATGCTCGCAACCTAGGATTCATCCTAGACTCCTCCCTCTCAATGACCAGACAAGTCAATGCCATCTCATCATCATGCTTTAACATCTTGCGTATGCTCAAAAAGATCTTCTGATGGATCCCCACCGAAACAAGAAAGACGGTCACAGAAGCACTTGTCACTAGCCGACTGGACTATGGAAACACCCTCTACGCCGGAACCACAGCCAAATTACAGAAAAAACTCCAACGAATTCAGAACGCCCCAGCCAGACTCATCCTAGACTTACCCCACCACAATCACATTTCCGGTCACCTGAGAGACCTTCATTGGCTCCCCGTCAACAAGAGAATAACGTTCCTTCTCCTCACCCACGCGCACACAGCCCTCTATGACCTAGGACCCAAATTCCTCAACACGCGCCTAACCTTTTACACCCCCACCCGCCAACTACGATAGTTCAATCAAGCCCTCGCCGCGATTCAACGCATCCGAAAAACCACCATGGGAGGAAGATATTTCTCCTACTTAGCGGCCAAGACCTGGAACTCTCTCCCCACCCACCTCCGCCTTACACAGAACTACCTCTCCTTCAGAAAACAACTAAAAACTTGGCTATTTGATAAATAACGAACCCCTCAAGCGCCTTGAGACCCTCCGGGTGAGTAGTGCGCTATACAAATTCTTTACTTACTTACTTACTTACTATCCATGCCCTCCATGATGTTTACATTAAAGAGACCCCACAGAAAGACTCAGTCCATGCACCACTGAGTACCCCTGGGCAAAATGCCCCAGCAACAGCCCAAATATCGAAAATTCCAAAATTGCAGTTGCAGCAAAAGTAATGCCCCAAACAAACTTACTTGTGAAATTTCTAATCCAAAAGTGATCCAAAGAAAGTCAAAAAGGCCTCAAATCCAAATATCAAGCAGCATCCACAAAAAGTAATCCTTCCAGGTCAAGATCCAAATCAAAGTTACCAGCACATGAAGAAAGCACTGGGGGGAGCCTGCTGGACAGGAACAAGAAGTTGGTGACTGTGGGGCACTTCCTCCCCCCCCTCCAAATGGACTCCTTGCAAAAAAAAGTGCAGGCAAATGTCAACCTGAGGAGTTATTCTGATAAAAATCATCATTTTCAGAAGGTTTATGCTGCTTGCTGGTGGATTTCTTGTGCAGAATTGCAAATTTTGCAATTTCGCGAGTGTGAGATTGTTGCTGCCCGCCGCATCTACGTGTTCGCAATTGCGAACTCTCGCGATGCGTGCTGTGCAAGGTGGCAAGCCGCGATGACGTAATCGCGGTCGCCAAACTCCCGCGGGATCCCGCAGCAAGATCCAAAATGGCGCAGCACACGCAAATATGGAGAAAAACAACTCTGCAAACGCTGAATGACGGTAAGTGAACGCCGTGCGCTGCAATATTGTATCACCAAGCAAAAAAATCAGCTGCGTGCGAATATGCGAATTTTTGGCAAATTCGCGAGAGTTCGCGGATTCCGAATTTGCCGAAAATCCGCAAATTCCGCGAGCGGAACGGATTTTACGCCCATGCTTAGAAATCAGTGTTCGAGTCCCTGAGTTGCGTCCACATCCTGTTATTGTAGAGTAATAACGTTAAGTACGTGTGCCTGAAAATGTATTGTAAATTAGGTGCTCATGTAAATAGCTGATATCGTTTTTGGTTGATTTAGTGCTTTATAAATATGCTTTTTTTAAAAGGAGGAATAACCCACACTTACTTTCACGGGTAAGATGGTTGCATACGCTATTTATAGCACAATATAATGTGGTAGAGCGGAGGAGCAGCATTTTACAAACACAATAAATACACAGACACAGATAGATAGTTGAAGTGGGTACAGAGATGTGTGCTCGACTTCATTTTATTACTTTGTTGTTGGCACCTAGTAGAATAGTAATCATGATATCATATACAGATATTTAATCATAAACTGTTTATGACTTCTGTTGCACAAAGGTAGGAGCATTGTATGTGAAATAATACACAGAAGATTCTATCGTCAAGGGTTCATTAGTTGTGGTGCACTGAGGTAGAGGCGGTTTGTGTTGAGCCTGCAATGATGTGTGGTCCAGGCAGACCGTACTGGTAAAAATGTGTTTTGACTATTGAATTTTGCCTTAACAAGCGCATGTGGCGATTATTTATGGTGTATTGAGTTAGTGGTACGTCGGGTGTTCACTCTGCGATGATGCATGGTCTGAGCGGGCAGTACTAAAATCATTCACTGCTGCATACTCAACTATGTGAACTTTGAAGGGGGAAAAAAACTAGTATCGATGGTTATCAATTGCTCTGCAAACTAGTTCTTTTTATTGCCCCCATATCAAATTAAACAATTACATTTTACGTAGTGCATTTTAACTTTCTCAAAATGGCGACGTATGTCTGGTGGCAATGTTGAAGGTGATATCCCAAAGGTACTTGGTATTGCCAGTGGTGGAGGTACATTTTGGCGCAATTTTCTACATTCTTTGTTATCATAGTTCACAGAATGCAACGATTCAATGTGCTTGCACATACTAGCAGTGCAACAGTACTATTTTTTTCTCTGCTTTAAATACATCAAGGCTGAATTTAATGCTCTCTGTAGTGTAGAAGAAAAGCTCAATTCAAGTTGTGAACCCTACTATGCACAGTGCACACGGAAGCTAGTAGTCAGTACAGTTATAGAACAATGTTTTTTTCACTTTTTTTAACAAAATCTGAATACATACTTTATAATTGCCGCTGCATTACATAAATCAAGGTTGAATTTCCTATTTTCTATAGTGTAGATGCAAAGGTGAATTCAAGCTGTAAACCCTGCTGTCCTCACTGTAGACCTTAGGGTGGAGTGCATCATCTGCAATTATAGTGGAAGATCAAACATGTATGCAGCACGCATTTTATTATTCAACTAAATCTATAAGTGATATAAAATAAGTTTTTCAAGGAAGCATAATAAAAGGATATTGTGTAGGGTTTGATAGGTGTTATATTTATGAGTTAAAGAGACCTTACAGTGGAACCTTCTTAGACACAGCACCTAACAATAAGTGACCTCAGCTTGATAAAACATACACCCGATATTTGAGAAAGGGTTAGTGTGCACACTGAAGAGCACCCACTGTAACAATGCTAGTTCCCAAAGGAACCTAGTAGATAAATTACAACTGCACAGATGCACCACAATTTTTAAACATTCAGTTCACAAGTTTCAATAAATCACGAATAGTGTGGTTCCTCATTTTCATCTCTTTATTTCAATTCAAGGGAAATGAGGCACCATACGGCCATACAGCCTACGGGTTTCATCCCATACAAAGGGGACTTCTTCAGGGCTGTTAAGAGTAAACAATTAAAAGGACAAATATGAAAAAAGACATATAAAAACACATGTATGTCAATATACAAACAAACTAATCTGTTTATAAGTGGATCATATATCAGACATAAGATCATAAAGCAGAGAGCAGACAAAAAAAGATATAATTTAACAACAAATGTTGTTAGCATCCCACTTACTAATATTGAGTTTGTAAATAGGTTTAGAAGAAAAAATACATACAGACTAAACAGTTAAAAAATACTTCAAGCGACAATTTCATGAGCAGTGACATTTTCAATTTAAAGTGCAACCATGTACCTCAAGGTCAGTAACATCACTTAAAGTATCCAACATAAAACAAGATATCAATAACCTTCCAGAGATGAGAGACATGGCATATGATACGAATCTTAGAGTTAAAAAAAGGGGAAGGAAAAAAGAAAAAGCAGAAAGGGCAGAGACAGAATTATATATAACCTTATACATCCAAATGGAAAACCTCAAATAGTAAGTTTAAAAGGGGCGTAAGTCTCAAAAGTCTCACAGAGACAAGTCCTATAGAAAAAGATGTCAGGAATTGAGAGGAAAACAAGGGCGGTGATCCGTGTTGTAATATAAGATTAGGTTCTGTGCAAATTAAGTAGAAACATTGGATAAATCTCACTGAATATCTAGACAAAAATCTAATATGAGTATACCTTATATAGGTATTTCGAAGTTCCAAGCAAAGAAAATAGATGTTGGCTTGGACAAAGTGGCGCAGCAGAGCGAGTTACCGATGATCAAATGGAGTCTAAAATAATGGTAAGACACAATACAGGTTCATGATCAATACCAATGAACCAGAGGTTCTCATCCACTGGATGGTTTTCCTGCATGTGGTATGTAAGGGGATATCTTTGGTCCCCATTACGTCTTGCCCGAACATGCTCCTGTATCCGAATTTTTAAGGCCCTCTTGGTGCTGCCAACGTTCACTATAGTAATCTTGCCTAGTGCATCATTATCGCATAATTCTACGGAATAGCAGTTTCAGGGTAAGCATTTTAAAGGGACAAAATTCAGGTGAAGACACAAAGGAAAGACCTCATCCTCCGTGCATGTGGAGGGATTTTAGATACTTAGGGGGATCATAAACGGAAAACCGATAATTATACATATACAATGTTTGCAAGATGTTAGGAATTTTGAAATTTTATGTGGGCATGTGGCCGAGCATCTTAAAAAACCTATTGGGAAAAACAAAGCAAAGGGTTCTAGATGGTTTGATGCTGTGTGCTCTGCATCGCACAAATCCCTAAAAATGGCCCTGCAACAAAAACCAAGGAATAAAGAGTTGGTAAGAACGACTAGAATGGCCTATAAAGAGGCTATTAGAAAAAGGAAGCAGGACTTAAAAAACCTTGCATGGGAAGATCTAGAGAAGGCCTCAGAGCTAAAAGATAGTAGGCTTTTCTGGGAAGTAGTAAATCGTCCCCTTTTTACGAGCGATGGTAAAGATAAAATAGTGATGCAGATTACTGGTGAATCGTGGGAAGCCCATTTTGGAAAAATCTTTAACCCAAATGCAATATCACCTCTGGGCTTGCTAGACGACACTAGGGATTTGGTGGCCTCACCCACAGCTCTGTCTCTGAGTTCCTCGCTTACTTTGCAAGAGGTGGAGGAGGCCTTGAGGAAAGGTATACTATTAAAAGCTCCGGGTCCTGATGCTGTGCCTCTGGACTTCTTTAGGCATAATACTGATGTATGGGCCCCATTGTTGCTGAATGTGTTTAGGGCAGCTGTTATTGGCTGTATCCCTGCATCATGGAAGGAGGCAGTGGTGGTGCCGATTTTTAAGAAGGGTGATAGGTGTGATCCCCGATGCTATCGCCCTATTTCATTAATCGATGCATCATGCAAATTGTTGGGAAGGGTTATCCTGGCCAGACTGGAAACATGGGCAGACTCGATGGGCCTTATTGTGAACTCCCAATATGGGTTCAGAAGAGGAAAGGGGACGGTCAAACAGTGTCTGAATTTGGCACTAATTATAGGCAAGTACATGAAGGCAAGGAATTCCTCCATCCACCTTGCCTTCATGGACTTGTCAAGTGCTTTTGACACTGTTTGTAGAAGTAAGCTGTGGCAAATGATGAATGATATGGGCTTTGAGAAACCCTTAGTTACATTGCTCCGCAGATTGCATGAAGCAACAACTGTGGCTATAAGGCTCGGACCAGGGGGGGAAAAAACAAAATCTATTTCCTCGACCGAGGGTGTGCGACAAGGTTGCATTTTGGCGCCTTTCTTGTTCTTAGTATATACAAATGGCCTGGAGAAGTACTTGTTGGATCACTGCTGTGACTTTCCAAAGGTAAATAGTAGGAGCATCCCCATGCTTTCTTACGCCGACGACACGGTACTAATGACCCTTACAGGAAATAGTATGCAGAATTGTCTTGACGCTTTTAATACCTTCATGCTGGACTTGGATCTGAAGGTAAACTTTGCAAAATCTTTTGCAATGGTCTGTGGTCCGAAAGGGTCAAAATCCAGGAAGTTCATGGTAAATAATTTTGCCATTGAAAAGGTAGACAACTTTAATTACCTGGGAAATCTCTTTAATAAGAAACTGAGCTGGGCCTCATTAATAAAGGCTCAAGTTCAGAGTGCCAGTCGATCCATAGAGGGCTTGTTCCGCTTTTGTGGCAAGTTGGGCCAAAAACCGGTCGCACACCTAAAAACCCGGTATAGATCTAAATGTTTGTCCGCGGCCACTTATGGGGCAGGGGTATGGGGGATTGAAAGCCCTGCCACGATACAGGTTATGGAAAACAAATTTTTAAAGCTCGTATTATCAATTCCATCGGGTTCATCAAATAGTTTCTGTCATGATGAAATGGGAATGAGTTATGTGACTGATATCATTTGTCTCTCGCCTTTACTACTATGGGGTAAAATATGGCTATCCGAGGATCTGCAGCTTTCAAGAGATATTCTCCAAGACTGTAAGAGTCTTGATAATGCAAAGCAGATCCCTTGGTTGTCATATGTCAGTGATATGCTACATAAAATAGGCCTGGGTCATGTTTATAACAATCCTGAAAATATCCAGGGAGACATTAAAGCCCAAATTAAAACAAGTTACCGGAAATCTTCACACACATTTTGTTTGGTTAGGCCAACAGGTTGTGCGGAAAAATTACAGCACCAGTTTTATTTAACTTTTACAACCCATGTGCAATGGCGGTTTTATCTTACGAGGTTCAGGCTAAACATTCTTCATTTTCTTTTCGCCTTTCCTAAACAAGGGGGTTGGTGTGAGAGGCTGCCCCCTTGCCCCTGCAATAACAGAGTTAGTCAGAGCACCATACATGTTGTCCTCTTTTGTTCTTTATATCAGGAACCAAGGATCAGATTCATCAAGCCCATTCTGAAGGGGCGGAAACCATGTAATTATAAAGAAGGCTATGACTACTTGTTATCGCTATCATCTTCTGGACTATGTTGCGCCATGTTAAACTTTATACGAGTGTCACTCCAGATTAGGAAACGGTATGGCTAGTTTGGCCTTAGACCTGTACATTGTTGTGGAAACCTGTATTTAATTGTTGCTGTATGATGGCCACTCAATTATAATTATTGTGTGTAATAATACTCGCTGACTTAGGGTGATTAGTATGGGTCCTATTGTCTGTATGTTTTTATCCTGACAAATGATCTGTGGAATGTATTAATTTATGTTTTAATCTTCTTAATGTGTAATTATAGATGGTTCATTTTAAAATTGTAATCATGTTTTGTAATTTAAAATGTATACTTTTATGATTCCTTGTTTGAATCGAATAAAGTTTTTGAACCGAACCGACATGGCATCTGGTACATCCTAATATGTTTAGACAAAATGAATTGTAACTGCCAGTGACTGTCTAATGAAGGTAACATTGCCACATGATACATATTAACCATTCTCATATGTGTAAACAAACATAATCTGAAAATAAAAATTCACAGACAAGGATACTGAAACGAGCCTCGTCTCCAAGTGGAGTTAAATTATGTTTATATCACAGTATATCTATGAAATATGTGGCAAGAAATACACAATTGTATACCAAAATGCATATTCTAGTCCAATCTCCTCCTATACATTACGAAAGGTGTGACTAACGGTCTCCACCCGTGCTTGAACAGTATCAAAGTTTGCAGTACTTTAACCAATTAAAATAATAATAATTGTGCTCCAAAGGAAAGAAAGAAGGTATTTACATAAGTGAAGGTGCAAATGTTCAGGAGTCGGAAAGTTAGATAGATAGATATATTATCTACTGGCGGTCGTCAGTAGGTAGTTATAGTTTGGACCGATTTTCCATAGGAAAATCGCAACATTTTATTCCCAATAACTTTGACGCCGATTGACGAATCTTCGCAAAATTTTCAAAACTCGTGGGGCACTCCGGACCGCTCCTATCTTGAAAGTTTTGGGGCTGAGACAAAAGGGGGGTCCCAAAACGTGTTTTCCCAATTCAATTTCCCATAGGGAACTTTAGATGTAAAGAGAAGATGGAACAAGTTGGGAGTAAAAACAATAGGGGATATTATGAATCCTGATGGCATAATTACTTTTGAAAGAGCACAAAATCTGTATAATTTGGAGCGTAGAGAATTTTTTAAATTCTTGCAGATCAGGTTGGTCTTCGTAAGGAAACAAGGGGGGAATAGAGCATTTGGTAGGGATACTGTTATGGAACAATTGCAAGATCCGGAGGGGTGCTCAATCATGCAGATCTATGGCGAACTTAATCAATCACAAAATGATGATCTGGAAAAAACTTTAGAAAAATGGCAGGGGAAGTTGAACATTGCAGGGAACGAGTTTAAAGCTTTGCTTATGCTGGGGTGTATGGTTCTAAAGTTGGCCAACCTTCAAGCCAAACATTTTAAAACTATTTTTGAACTATATTTCACTCCAGCAAGAATAGCTCAATGGGGCGAGACTAGTGATATGTGTTACCCGCGCTGTCATAGTATAGAAGATGACACGATCCATATGTTCGCCTCAAGTCTAATGTTGGCACCCCTGAAAACTGTGATAGAGCTTTTTATGGGGCAGGCTCTGGCCATCCAGATAAAGTTAACTAACAAACTAGTGGTTTTGGAGGTCACCAGTGATGGTGCCTAAGTAGCTCATCATGAATTTGTTTTTTTTGCAATGGCTATTGTTAGGATCTGTGTGGCATCTGCATGGAAAGATCCTAACCCCCCCCCCCCCCCACGTTTCAACATTGGGTGTCACGGCTTCTAGCCATATACAGCTTGGAAAAAGGGCTATATGAGAAAAAGGTTGGAGAGCAAGAGAGTTAGGGGAACTGATCTGGGCTCCTGTAATAGATAGGAAGATCAGATTGGGGGGACCCTAGTTATATTCATCGGTCTTGAGGCTAGTAGCCATTTTTAACTGTTGCAGTATATATGCTATGCATATTATTTTAAGGATGGGAACACGGTACAACTTAATAAAAGTGTAGCGGATTGTTGTTTATTGTTTTATCCTTTTCTCTCCCATCAATGTTTGAAATGAATTTAGTATCTATTATCAGTTATATCTGATCTTTTTTTTTTATTTTTATTTTATTGAGAGTTCGTTCCGGTAAATACATATTCCTAAATGGATACATAAATACATAAAATAGAAGCATAGCATTATTCCGTCATGCGAGACAAAAACAGAAAGAGGGATAAGCAATATGAAATCAATTGACATGTTAAATATCTACACAGCCAGTAAATCATTCATTTGTAGTTAGTTTTGCTGTCCTCCATGTAGCCACTGGGGCCCAAAGTTGCTTGCCCACATCCCTTAGCTTTGCTCCCTTTAAATCATATAATGCTTCCTCAATATTATGTATGCCCAACATTCTGCACAACCACATTTGAAAAGTGGGGTCTTCTGTATCCTTCCAGGCTGCGCTAATTAAAATCCTAAGGACTGCTACAGAGATAAAAACTAAAGCTTCAGCCTCAATACTTATATTTAATTTCCCGTCACAGCCAATTATTATCAGGGTTGGGGATAGGTTAATTTTGACATCAAGTAGCCCCTCTAAAAACCGTATTATTTCAATTTTAATAGATTTTAATTTTTCACAGCCATAGAACATGTGTATAAGATCTGCTGTACCATTTCCACATCTGGGGCAATTGCTATCTGTCGCTTTCCCCCACGAAAATAATTTTTCGGGCGTATAGTATAAATTAAATAGGGTTTTGTAATGTTGGGCTCTGAGATTCGAGGAGCGCAAAAACCTCTTATCCATAGCTAACGCCTTATCAAGGTCTACTTCGGGATCTCCCAATTTTTTGGACCATGCAGTTTCAATTTTTCCAATATCATCAATTGATGCATCGTTAAATATTTTATATATATCTCTAATTCTATGGCCCCCTGACTTCAAATACTCAATTAATTCGTATTTCCTAAGCAGAGTGATACGTGGCCTAATTGATTTGATTCTATTTACAATCTGTATGTATTTGAACTCTTGATAGCCTTGTAGTGAATAGTGTTGTGTAAGTTCTTCGAGTGTTCTGCACTGATCTCCAATCATTATTTGCCCCAACTCAGTGCAGAACTATCAGTTATATCTGATCAAGGAACATTTTATACAGAACTTTATTTTATTTATTTCATCTTTTTTCTCCTTCTATTATTATATTCATTTTTGTTTTCTGTTTGTAACAGCAAATTAATTAAATGATGGTGATTAATAAAAAAAAAAGAAAAAAAAAAGGAAAATTTAGACATGGCTACAGCCTGAAATGCTGTACGGAATTACACCACATTTGGCAAAAAAGTAGCCCTTTGTTCAGAAAGATCCCTTTTTGTTAAATGGTGTAAATCCATTCAGTAGGTTCTGAGAAAATCAAAAATAACAAAGATTCGACATCTATGGCCGCTGAGGATCCACGCACCCTCCCGATCACTAGCTGCATGCTAATTAGCTGTCAGCACTCTAAACCAGGAAATGTTGGCATCCATCTTGTGCCTTGGTAGAACCAAGGCACAAGAAATCAGTAAAAAGAAAATGTAAAAATAAAGGGGGCAGGGGGCAGGGTAGAAATACCTTAACCCCCCAGGCCTGCTTATGGGGTACCAAGAGGACGCCAGGGCCCAAAAAATATATATTTTTTTTAAAGACAGCAAAATCCAAAGAGGATTAATTCCCCAACACAGGGTGTGTTTGTAGACATGTCATCTCAGTCCACGCCCCCTTCCTTCGCCATTGTGAAATCCGCCTCCTGGCAAGTTGCAATTTGGGAATTAAGTCCCTTCAATACTGAGGGTCCCTGACGGCCAACTATCCCACCAGTTACCTCCAGTATGCCCCAGGAAGCTTCGCTGCAGAGAGGTGTTCAGAGGCAAGGCCCCTTTTTACACCTCTCTACAATACAGGTCTGTGGTGCTTACGGGAGGTACCTAGAGGGCTAATTTGACTCTAGGGTCCTTCAGGATTCAAGGGGACGTAATCTCCCAACTTAAAATGGCCATAGGGCGTGTTTACACTGTGGTGAAGGGAGGGGACAAGGCCTGAAGTGACATGTGCAAACACGCCCTGTGGTGTGTTTTAAGTTTGGGAAATAATTACCCTTCAATCCTGAGGGCCCCTGGATGCTAATTAGCCCACCAAGTACTTCCAGTAAGCACCACTGTGCTACGTTGCAGAGAGGTGATCCATGCCGTGCCCCTTTTTACAACTCTCTGCAACGCAGCTCTGTGGAGCTTACTGGTGGTACCTAGTGGGCTAGTTGGAGCATAGGGACCCTCAGTATTCAAGGGGTCTTATTCTCCCAACTTATTGCAACCACAGGGCACGTTTCCACAGTTATGAAGGGCGGGGCGGGCCTGAGGTGACGTGTGAAAACACGCCCTGTGACGCGGGTTCCGATGCCGACCAGCCCAACACCGCAGGAGTGAAGAACGTCCCAATCCTCTACCCTCACCGTGACCCCCAACACCCGCGACCAAAACGGATGGAGGAGAACACGACACCGGGAGAAGGTGGGTAACAAAGCAAGGGAACCCAAGGTCTTGGGGAACACAGCTCGTCTCCTCTGGCTTCTTGGCAGCTGACACCTTGACACAGACGAGACCGCTATAATTGAAAAAAGGGACAAGATTAAACACACCCCTACTAATAATACCAGTGCCAAGTACACACACGAACTACCGACCTCCCTGCTTACCCCAGTTAACAAACGGGAGTGGCTTGATACGAAACAGGACTTCTTCCACTAAACTGCATTCGTATTGGTTGTTTCTTGCGTAACCCCAGACCAACCACGCCCCCTCGGGAAACACCAAGAATGTCAAAGGGGGTGGAATTTACAATCATAAGACAAAAAAGGGACAGGGGAAAAAAGGCATCGAGGGAATTCGAAAGACGCCCAAAAAACCCCTGGAATCTAAAAAAAGAACACGAAGGTAGCACAAAAAACGGCCGTTATTCAGCTCCTTCGTGAAACCACCCAAACACAACGTACAACAAGATGGTTTGGATACAAAAAAGGGTAAATAACGGGACGCCAGAACTCATAGGAAACGCAGCCGCGAATCCCAGAACGTCACCGAATATCAAAAACAGGTCCCCAAAAAGGGTTCAGTAATGCCCAAAGGAATATGAAACAGGGTAACAGGGAAGAAGGGGATCAAAACCCAGCACTGGAAAAGACCGCTGGAACAGGGCTCGAAGGAAAGGGAACAAGGTAGAACCACAGGAACAGGAAACACAGGGCAAGGGACCAATGAAGAAACCAAGCACCTGTTTCCTGTTGGCAGCCCCCTTTTAAAGCGAGCCCTAGGGAGCATCCATAAATTCGCGTATGCACTTGGCAATTTAAGCTAAATCCACTGAATGGGGAACTAGACAGAAGGTACCAGGCCCCCTTGAACCCCAACAGTACCCCCTCCCGAAAGCCTTCCTACAGGCCTAGGTTTCCCAGGGTGTAGGCGATGAAACAGACGAACCAACCGGGCAGCATGCACCCTACTCGCCGGAACCCATGAACGGTCCTCTGGGGGATAACCCTTCCAGTCAATAAGGTAAGACAGCCGTCCCTTCATCCATTTGGAATTCAAAACAAATTTAACCTCGTACTCCACGTTATCATCAATCAAAACAGGAGGAGGAGGTGGCAATTCTTGAGAAGTCGTGACATACGGCTTCAACAAAGAGGTATGAAATACAGGATGAATACTATACTCAGCCTGTAAAATCAACCTGATCGCAACTGGATTCACCACCTTCTGGACAGGAAAGAGACCCACAAACCGAGGCTGTATTTTTCTGGGCCCCGGCAACTTCAGATTCTTTGTTGCTAGCCAAACCATATCCCCAACTGCATACAGAGGAGCTGGCCGTCTATGCCTCTCTGCCTGTACTTTCATGGCTTTCTTGGACTCAAATAGTTGCTGTTGGGCTTTCTTCCAGATGTCAATCAAACCCCTACTCAGGGAATCCACTGCTGGCACCCTCTCAGATAGCTGAATAGGAATTGTCTTGGGATGGAACCCCATCGAACAATAAAACGGTGACATGCCTAAAGCTGAGTGCATGCTGTTATTATACGCAAACTCAGCCACAGGAAGGACTTGTACCCAACTGCCTGTCAGTGACGTTAGCAAACAGCGCAAATACTGCTCCATGGTTTGATTGGTGCGCTCTGTTTGCCCGTCGCTTTGTGGATGGTAAGCTGTCGACAAACGTACTTCCATCTTTAATGACTGACACAGGGCAGTCCAAAGATGTGAAACAAACTGTGCCCCTCTATCTGAAACGATGGCAGTAGGCACCCCATGCAATCGGATCACTTGGGCCATAAACACATCAGCCAGTTCTCTAGACGTAGGTAACCCTGGCAAGGGAACAGAGTGGGCCGTTTTAGTGAATAAATCCACTACAACTAAAATGGCCGTAAACCCTGAATCAAGCGGCAAATCGGTCACAAAGTCCATACTGACCGTATGCCAGGGGGAGGGAGGCACTGGCAAAGAGTGCAACAACCCAGATGGAGACATGTGCGAGGAATTACTAACAGCACACACCGGGCATGAGGCCACAAATACCTGTACATCATGGGCCAGAGACTCCCACCAAAACCAACGCATACACAGCCCTTTGGTCTTATTGACCCCCGGATGCCCAACCAAAGACGATGAATGACAATATGTACGAACCAGTGTACGCAACTCAGGGGGCACAAACAACTTCTTTGCCTGATAAAATTAAACCATCCTCTAACGTGATCCCAGGTTCCGACAGCCACGGAGCCAGATCCAACTGTTTCATTTCATCCTGCACTTTAACCATTAAATTCATCTATGGAGGCACAACCAACGATCCTATCACTGGGAATCATAAAACAGGACTACTCCATCATGCTACCCTGTGACGGATCTGCATAAATCCGAGATAACGCATCAGATTTTCCCTGTTGAGCAGCTGGCCTATACGTGATGGTAAAATCGTATTCATTAAAAAATAGCACCCATCTCATCTGTCTGGGAGTCAAAGCCCTAGCGGACCGGAAAAACTCCAAGTTCTTATGATCCGTATAGATAGTAATGGGGTGACGAACCCCCCAAAGATAATGGCGCCATTCCTCAAAAGACAGCTGTATGGCCAATAGCTCCCTCTCGGCTACCGTATAATTCTGCTCAGCCGGTAGTAGTTTCTTTGAAAAAAACACAATTGGATGCATCAACCCAGATTCACTGTCACGATGAGACAACACGCCCCCAATGGCTAGCTGGGATGCATCCGCCTCTCCATAAAACGGAAGGTCAGGATCAGGATGCATCAACACAGGAGCAGATGTAAAAAGCCCGATCAGTCTTTCCAAAGCCAACTGTGCTGCAGGCGTCCAATCAAACTCCACTCCCTTCTTCAACAATGAAGTCATAGGCGAAACAATATCAGAGAAATGACTGATAAAACGCCTGTAGAAGATGGCGAAAACCAAGTAGCACCTTTATATCCTTAACACAAGCGGGTATGCTATATGCTATATTGACAGGTATGCTCCCGTATTATGTACCCATAAGGCGGGTTGCAATCTAGAGGGGCCCTTTTCATGTTCAGGGTGTCAGGAACAATTTTCCATCTGCATTGAAACCACAACTCGCCTGTCTGAGCGACGGATTTCGACCCCCATTCTTCATCAAAGTGGGCTGATTGACACTCCACTAAAGGACCTACCTCTAGACTGTAAACACTTACTATGTAATATTCGCTCCCTAGCCAAACATGCAACACAGACCTCATTACATCTGAGAGTCCACATCTATGCTTCCTAACTGAAACATGGTTGAAGCCACATACCACACCGGCAATCACATTGGGGGTTCCATTAGGTTATAAGATGGTGAGGATAGAACGACCAATCAAAACTGGAGGAGGGTTAGCCATTTTGTTTAAACAGGAGCTAGACGTTATTATCATTGAGACAGTGTGCACTCCCCAGATGGAACTTCTAATTTTTAGACTCAATTCTAGCTCAAAAGGAATTAGGAAGGGAGCTTTAGTCTATCGCCCCCCCAGGCCCATGTGAAAACTTCTCCATACAGTTGGTTGAGGCCCTGGCACCATATGTACAGGAGAAATCAGATTTTCTTTTGGAAGGGGATTTTAACATCCACAGTGAATTAAATAACTGTGTCGAGGCTAGGACCCTATTGACAGATCTGGACACCTTGGGGCTTAAAAAAATTATTCAGGGACCAACACACTGGGCAGGCCATACATTGGACTTGGTGTTGTCTAATTCAAATGCTATAATATGCACACCTCCTATCCAGGTGGAATGGACAGACCACTCCATCATCAAATTCCATACCCGCATTAACCACAAACCGCAACCCACTCAGAGGGTGATGGCAGATACCAGGACACCCTGGCATAAATTAACATCAGACGGTTTTAGGGGAAATACATCGAACCCAGTTGTGGTGAATGTGTAGCCAATGTAACCACTGCGTTATGCAACTTCGAGGAAGCAGTGACAGTGTCCATAAAGGAGGTCATACCTTTGAGAACTTTTAAATCCCGACCTGCTCCTAAACAAGAATTATGGTTCATCGAGGACTTAAGATTACTAAAACTAACTACAAGAAAGTTAGAAAAACTCTGGAGGGGAACTCACAAGGCAGAGGATAGGGTGAATTATAAGATCTCTCAAAACACCTATCACGAAGCCATCCGGGCTGCACAAAAACAACACATAGCAGCACAACTATCAGCAGCAGGAAACAATGCAAGGGTTTTGTATCAAGTTCTACAAACCTTCACTAAGCCTGCTGCCTGCGAGACCATCGAGATAGCATCCCAGGAACTCTGTGACAACATCTCCCAAATTTTTGACAAAAAGATCAAGGGTATATATGACAAAATAATAGCTACCAAAGATAAGACCAAAAATAAGACCATAGTGGACAACATGATTCACCTAGCCACGGGAGCACATATGGATATCAATTGCCCAAATAAGATGGCAGAATTCCCTCCCATAACAACAGAGGAGGTAATTACTTTAATTAACCAGACAAAAAGTGGGTGCCCCTCTGATATCATCCCGGCACGCATTATGCCATTAGTGGCTGATGTTTTGGCTACAGGAATCCAGCATGTAATCAACCTGTCCCTGAGCACAGGGGAAGTCCCCCTAGATTGGAAGCGGGCACTGGTAAAACCCCTGACGAAAAACAATACCATCCCCTGGACTGAATTGACAAATTTAAGACCTATCTCACTCCTTCCATTTTTTGGAAAGTTGACGGAGAAATTTGTCAATCGGCACTTATCAAATTTCATCGAATGTGCAGGGGGGCTGGATCCCTCCCAGTCTGGGTTTAGGCCTAGGCACAGCACTGAGACTGCCCTGTTGTCCGTTGCTGACGATCTTCGTATGATACAGGATGGGGGGTTTTCGGTTATCCTGGTGCTTTTAGATTTGTCAGCGGCGTTTGACACGGTGTCACATGACATCATGACCTCCAGACTAATTGACATCGGTCTGGAAGGCAGGGTGCTGGCCTGGCTCAGGAGTTTTCTCACTGAGCGTACCCAAAGTGTCATCATGGGGACGTATCGGTTGGAGGAGGTGGAGATCTCTAAGGGGGTGCCACAGGGCTCATGTCTGAGCCCTACTTTATTTAACATCTATGTGGCCCCCCTGTCGAACATCATGAGATCCCACGGTTTTATCCCAGTATCGAATGCGGACGATACACAACTCCTCTTTCCGTTCAAAACTTTGACATCTGAAGTGCGAAACTCCTTTGCCCGGGGTATGAAAGAAGTGGCCCAGTGGATGGCCTCGAACTTCTTACAGTGCAACGTTTCCAAAACGGAGGTGATGCTCTTTGGGGAAGCTAAACGCCTGTGGACTCCTGACTGGTGGCCGCAAGACCTGGGCCCAGTCCCTGAACCTAAACAGTGCGTGAAAAATCTTGGAGTAAAACTGGATCAGGAGCTTTCATTAAAACAACATGGAAACCAAGTGGTTGGCTCCTGTTTCCACGTCATTGGGCTTCTCCGAAGAGTGTTCCCCCTGCTCCCTGATACCACTAGAAAAACCTTGGTGCAGGCGCTCGTGTTGAGCAGGCTTGATCACTGTAATGGTTTGCTGCTAGCTGCCAACGAGGGGGTCATCTCCAGATTGCAGGTTGTGCAAAACACTGCTGCACACCTTGTCCTCAATGCCCCTGCACGTGCTCCATCTAAACCCCTGTTAATTAAGCTTCACGGGCTTTCAGTGAAACAGAGGGTATTGTTTAAGACATGTTGTGTCATCCATAAGTGCCTTACAGGGAAAGGCCCCGAATACCTGACAAAAAAATTTCATGCATACGCTCCCTCTCGATCTCTTAGATCGGGAGATCAAGAACTCCTATGTGTTCCTAGGATTAAGAAGGCAAGGCAAGGGGGTAGGGCCCTGTCAGTGGCTGGCCCAAAGCGGTGGAACATTCTCCCCAGAGAGATCAGACAATGTAGGGATCATCTTCCTTTTAGGATGAAATTAAAAACTTTTTTCTTCCAATACTAGTTTATCCGCCATATGGTAACAATGCTACATTGTAGGCCCTGCTCTGTTCAAAGATGACGCCAGAGGCGCGGAGATACTCCTTCGGGAGTCGATTCCCAGCGCGGTACAAGTTTGTAATAATAATAATAATTATGGGCCAGTTGACAATAGCTTCAATCTTCCGGGGATCCATCTCAATACTTTCGCAGGAATCAAGAATCCCAAAAACTCAACATGTGTCGCACCAAACGTGCATTTATCCAGCTTGACGAATAAACGGTGTTCCAACAACTTATTTAAACAAAATAGAATAGAATCCACTAAGAAGGTGGTAGTGATCCCTAAAGTGATGGGGAGCACACAGTGTTGGTTAAATACCCCTCACACACCAACAGGCCCCTTGGTGTCATGCTTCATCATCTGGGCCTTCGCACCCCTCTACGGGATGCGGCGTGCTGCGACTCACGGAAACGTAGGAGCACTGTTAGTGAACTATGTGTTTGTGTGTGTGAGAGGGAGTGTGAGTGGTGAGGTGAAAGAGTGAAGGTTAAAAAATACCTGGCTCGTAGGAAAAATTATTTATTATGTCCTCGGCTGGTATTGTTAAAAGGGGTGCAAGGTGAGGTTGACAGTTATACGTATTAGGGTATATCAACCTCTATAAAGTGCGTCAACATGTTTCGGAGTACAGCGACTCCTTCTTCAGGACGAGGATATGCACGATAATCCTCACCTTACTCACATGGATGTGGAATGTAAAAGTGGATTTTACAAAAAACACTAGGTGAAATGTACCTATAGGTGTAGAAGTGTGGATAAGCTCAGTTGCGCCCAACTGCGTTTGAAGAACCTGTTGGATGAAAAGCATAATAAACATCACAGTCGGACGTCCAGGAACAGGAAAAAAAATTCCAGTTATAAGAGGGTAAAAAATGAACTAAAAATAAGGTTCAATGACCCTGTGGAATAAAACATTAAAAAAAAAGACACACAGTAGACAAAGACATACACTTAATGGAGATACGCCAAAACATCTTTCCCAACATTGACTGTGAAGGAAGGAAAAGGATCTGATAATTATGGCTTACTTATGCATCAAAGTTGTCTGACCTCATGAGCCTAAGCGTGGTATTGGGGGTTCTTTCCTCACTGCTCAATATAGCAACCTATAGGATGTTAAAGGTAGGTTTTAGGGTCATAAATTCGTACTGGGAAAAATCAGTGGCCCTTGTCTCAACAACCCAACTCACGGTTACTGCACGACCTAGTAGACTGCCTTCCCCTCAACGCGGCTCCGACGATGTGTCGAGTCAAGTTGATTCGTGCCTTATATATACCACCAACCGCTTCAATTAGTTGTTAATCAGAAGTGGAAACATGCCCAAAGAAGGATCGAATCTTCACAGCAAGTCCGGTACTGCATGCTAGTCAAGGGCTTGTTACGCGGTAAGACTGCGCATGCGCTAGGAGTGAGTGTTCCTGCACGCGCGCATGTGTGCTGCCGGTGATGATGCCGCTCATCAGAATTGGCACATCAAGGCAGCGAGCATGCGTGCTGGTATTCATTACCAGACGTTGTTCGCGCATGCCTATTAAATAGAGAGGGGCACAAAAGGAGGTTCAGCACCACAGCGAGTATCCAGATCTGTGGACAGCGTTTTTATATATAAAAACGAAAAAGGTCATGCATAACGTACTGCTAATTTGGAGTCATAGAAACCAGACCATGTGGAAGTGATGGAATATACAGTGTTCAAGGAAAGACAAACTTAATGTCTCATTGTTATTATCTTGTTTTTCGGCCAGCATCAAGGGAAATTGAAGGGTGCCCATTCTGTCAGGACAGATCAGCGCAATTGGCTCCAAGGGATGGAGTCATTTAGCCCAATGGTGTCTGTTCCCAGACGGAACACCCACCTTTGCTCCTTTTCAAACAGCCCAACATCCGTTGGCAGTTGTTCAATCACTGTCCAATGTATTTCGTTTACACAATGTTGGTATTCTAGAAAAGGAGCTGCCATTTTCGTGGTTGACTTCTTGCATCTTATGTTGCTTTTATGTTCATTGATCCTGATTTTGATTGCCCTTGTTGTCATGCCCACATATTCTTTGTTGCAGGGGCACGTGATCTGATACACAACGTTCTTACTATTACAGTTAGTGAACGTGCGTTGTTCCCATCTGGTACCATTCATGAAGGTGAGGGTCTGGCTCTTTTTGGTTAAATGACAGCTATTACAGTTACCACAGGGATGATGGCCATGTATTCCCTGTACCCTTGTTTGTTGTTCTTTTGTGGTTGGTGGTCTCGTATGTACAAGCATGTCCTTTAAATTCCTGCCCCGTCTGTGTGCAAACAGAGGTTTTTCCAGATCAAGTGAGCCGCTTGTCAGAATACGCCAGTGATTATTAACCAATTTAGAAACTTGGTTTGAAACTGGACTGTAAGTGGTAACACAGATCGTTCTGCTGGGTTTATTTTCTCTGGGAGGTTTGTCTTCCAGGATGGCTTCATGGTTATTGTTTCTTGCTCTTTTCATTGCCTTTTGAATAACCAGGTTTGGGTATTTTCTCTGTTTCAGTTTTTCACCCAGATCCCTGACCTGAGCTTTGTACTTGGCTATGTCGCTACAGTTGCGACGTAGGCGTAGGAACTGCCCGTATGGTAATTTCTCCCTCAGGTGACGTGGATGGAAACTGTCAAACCTGAGGAGAAAGTTCCTCGCCGTCGGTTTGAAATGGGTCTCAGTTTTTAACAGACCTGCCTCGTGATAGATGTTCAGATCTAGGAAAACCATTGAGCTGTTAGACATTTGATGGGTTAACTTCAGGAAAGGGTTTTGGTTGTTCAACCAATGCATGAACTCAGTGATCGATTGGCCATCCCCTTCCCAAATCACCAGGATGTCATCAATATAGCGTCGCCAAGTGTGGATTCTCTCCCTGAAGGGGTTGCCTGGGTGGAGAATCCTGGAGGATTGTAGATGGTGAACATACAGTCCCGCCAGGCTCGGCGCAAATGTACTCCCCTTGCTAGTTCCATGGCTTTGCCAATAGAGAGTGCCCTCGTATTCAAAAAGGTTTTTTGTAAGTGCTAGCGAGATACACTCCATAACCACTCCACTGGGGGTTTGGTATTTCCATCGGTCAGAGTGAAGTACTTCCTCAATGATCAGTAGTGTCTCGTCATGTGGAAGGCTTGTGTAGAGACTCTCCACATCAAGGCTCAACAGCATCTGTGATTCAGGATCAAAAGGATAGTTCTGTAGTAATTGCAGAACCGCTTTGGTGTCCCTTAGGTAGGTGTCTGTAGCTTGCACCAAGGTTCTTAAAAAGGCATCGGCAAATTTTGATAGTGGTTCCAAGATGGATGAAATGCCGGACACAATAGGGCGGCCTGGTGGGCTTTCAAGGGTTTTGTGGACCTTAGGTATTGTATAGAAGTAAGGTGTGCGGGGATTTTTTTGAACAAGGAATTCCGATTCCTTTTTAGTGAGCCAATTGTGCGCCAAGGCTTCCTCAATCATTGCCTCTATTTGCACACGTAGTGACTCTGTGGGATCTTCTGCCAAAACCTGATAGTTCCTTCTGTCAGAGAGTAGTCTCCTGCATTCCTTGTCATATGCAGTTGTGGTTTGAATAACCACTGCCCCACCCTTATCTGCAGGTTTTATGGTGAGGTCCTTGTTTTATTTTAGTTCTCTTATCGCCTCATTCTCCAGTTTGCTCATGTTTTGGAAAACATTTTGCTTGGTATTTAATTTACTCAGTTCAAGCATAATGGCTTTTTCGAATGTCAATACTTCCACAGGGAGTTGGTTGTCTAGGGGTGTGAAGTTAGACTTTGGTTTTAAACCCGTGTCAGAAGTTTCTTGAGATGGTCCTTTATCTTTAAAGAAAGCCCTCAGTTTTATAGTTCTGATGAAATCCTGGATCTCTTTATGCAGAAGGAAAGGGTCAGGTTTCTTAGTGGGGACATATCCTAAGCCCTTATTGAGTACATCATGTTGTAGGTTTGTTAAGGGCCATGGGGTTATGTTAATTACTAGGTCCCCCTCTTTCTCGTTGAGGATTGGTTCGCAGTCATGCTCCTGGTATGGACCCTGGGGTCTGCTTCTTATGCGGGCTGCCAGTTGACATTGTTTCCCTTCTTGTTCCTCCCTCTGCGGGGTCCTTGGTCCCATGATAAAAAAGGCTGAGCATTCTGGGATACGGTAGTCTGGTCTGGCCCCCATTGGGGATACATTTGTCCCATTTGTGGTGGGCCAAATTGATATTGAGGGAATTGGAACTGGTTTTGGTACGGATTGTATTGAGGTGGTCCCTGGAAACCTCTCCAGCCTCTCTGGCGGGGGAATTGAGATCTCTGTTGGCGGAAACCTCCCCTTTGTTGTTTCCTTTGCTGGAAACCACCTGAGTTGGTGCTGGTGGAACTACCATCCAAACTTACTCTGTCTGTGTCACTCACGTTACCTTTCGTCACATAATCAGCTCTTGTGTAAGGATATGCTCTCTCTGGGGTAAAGCGGTCCTTATCTTTTTTCAATTTGTTAAATTTGCTTTGTTTTAACGTGACCTCGAAATCTTTCATTTGCTGATTGAGTTCTTCCAGCCCTTTCTTTAAGTCTGCTGGTGAAACAAAAGCTTTCAGTTGTATTTCGAGTTTCTGAATCTCTACTTTTAATTCCAATGATTTTCTTGTGGCTGTTTGGACTATCAGCACCAGCCAATCTCTGGTGCAATGCCAGGAGATAAGGGACCAAGCTTTCTTAAAGGTGAGGTCATCCTGAAAGATGAAAGGTTCATTTCTTACCAATAAACCCTGCGGGGCTAATTTATTCCTCAAATATTTCCTCTTTTTTTAGGCCATGTAGGGCCGCCCTTACTTGGACTTTTCTTAAGTTCATCAATTCATCCCAGTCTGCTACTGCTGGGTTCGGGTCACTGTTGCTTAATCCCTTCAAAAGGATTGATATCTGCAAGAATTCTGTCGATGTCGTCCTCACTGAAGGTTAGACCATGCTCGTCCTCCATATTGGTATGGTGAATGGGAAGATAAGGCGTTGGATGTGGTTTATGGCGAATGTCTTAGTGTGTTCAATGTAGGGAGGGGCTCCAACAGCTGCGCGCTGTCTAGAACATGAATATAACAAAAGGAGGGAGGGAGAGAAACGAGTGGATTCAGTCTCCCCTGGCAATTCGTTTAAACAAAATAGAATCCACTAAGAAGGTGGTAGTGATCCCTAAAGGGATGGGGAGCACACAGTGTTGTTAAAATACCCCTCACACACCACTAGGCCCCTTGGTGTCATACTTCATCATCGGGGCCTTCGCACCCCTCTACGGGATGCGGCGTGCAGCGACTCATGGATACGTAGGAGCACTGATAGTGAACTATGTGTTTGTGTGTGTGAGAGGGAGTGTGAGTGGTGAGGTGAAAGAGTGAAGGTTAAAAAATACCTGGCTCGTAGGAAAAAATATTTATTATGTCCTCTGCTGGTATTGTTAAAAGGGGTGCAAGGTGAGGTTGACAGTTATAGGTATTAGGGTATATAAACCTCTATAAAGTGCGTCAACATGTTTCGGAGTACAGCGACTCCTTCTTCTGGATGTCGCTACAGTTGCGACGTAGGCGTAGGAACTGCCCGTATGGTAAGTTCTCCCTCAGGTGACGTGGATGGAAACTGTCAAACCTGACGAAACAGTTCCTCGCTGTCGGTTTGAAATGGGTCTCAGTTTTTAACAGACCTGCCTCGTGATAGATGTTCAGATCTAGGAAAACCATTGAGCTGTTAGACATTTGATGGGTGAACTTCAGGAAAGGGTTTTGGTTGTTCAACCAATGCATGAACTCAGTGATCGATTGGCCATCCCCTTCCCAAATCACCAGGATGTCATCCATATAGCGTCAGGTTTGACAGTTTCCATCCACGTCACCTAAGGGAGAACTTACTGTGAGAAGTTGACCTGGTATATAATGCTCACTAATTCTTAGTGATCACTTTGTACCATGCCAAGCAACCCTTATGATGATTGGTTGTAATTCAACCTTGTAGACCAGTTATCCTAGTGGTAACGTGGACAAAGCAGTCTTAGGCTAAACTCTGAAAGGCATGTGAAGCCAGCTGTATTACCATACACAACCTCCTTGAATACCAAATGAAAGGGCCACCACACAGATATATATTGAAAATATATATTGATTTATTAACTATAAAATCCCCTGGACTCTTTATGAGCACAGAAGCACAAGCGTTAAATCACAAGACAGTTTAAAATACACAAAAGTTGCGCAATATGGATGAGCCCTAGGGGCCACCTAAACCATATACTAAGAAAGTGGTATAAGAGATACCAATAGGAAAGGGAACAGGCCTAGGGCCTTGGGAATCGCTGGAGCTATTCAATACTAGCAGTGACTAAGTCGGGAAAGGCCCGCGGGACTCGGGTGCAGTGTTCAAAGTGCACGCACTTTCCAATGTAAAGTCTATGGTGCGTAAAAAGTACAAAGTTAGATAGTTAGGAACCTTCCGAGTGACCTAGAACGTTGAAACTTAAGACACAGGCCCTTGAGATGTGTACCAGTGTAGGAACACTGGCGGAGCTGAGTTACCTCACCCACAGGAAGCGATTGCACAGGGTTGAAGTAGTGTCGGGTTTCGTCACGCTGGTCGATGGTGCTTGGAGCTGAAGATGCTGCAGGCGGCTCGATGTGAAGAGTTCCTTTGGATCCAAGGGTGGATCTGAAGATGTGAAGACCTGAAAGCAGAGGGGACAATGTTCAAAGTCACTAGCCAGTGACTACCGTGGAACCAGATTGGAACCAGGCGATGTCGGGTGCAAACAGGCGTTGTCGGGTAGCTTCTCTCTGTAGCCACGTGGACACCGGGGGTTGAGGACGTCCAGGAGTCGGTCACGAGCTGTCCCACGCAAGCTTCTCGCTGTTGGCGGTGTTGGCGACCTGATCGGAGCAAACAGGCCTTGGCTAATGCTTGCCACACAGGAATCGAAAGATGCTTAAGACTCTGACCAGCAAGGTCAGAGCGAGTGCTCCTTTTAACAGGAGCTTGGGCAAGTCTGGAGCAACCAGACCCGCTGTGTAGTTTGTCGGTTTCGTTGCCAAGATGGCCGCTGACCACGTGGCTAGTGACCGGGATGGCTCGTCGAGTGACACAATGCAAAAGGGCCCCACGCAGATCGTGGAGATGCTGGGGGGCTGATCTTCGGTGCAAGGGCTGCTCGGTGGTGGGGGTTCTCAGTCCCCAAAGCACAACGTCGAGGATGCCTCAGATGCTGCGCAGTCAGCTTTTCGAGTGTCTTCCAAGAGGTCCGGTCCCACGTCACTCGTGCCTCCACGGGTCCTTTCTTTGCAGGGACTATGGATCGGGCTGGGAGAGGTCTGGGAGTCTGGTTCTTGTCGGGCTCTGGGCTCGGGCTCCGGCGGGAGGCGGCGGCAAAGCAGACGTCGAGTTGCTGGTTGGTGCCTGTGTTCACAGGGTGGCCACTCCTAGGCCACAAGGGAGATTCTCTTCAGTCTTCTGAGCAGCAGAACGTCGAAGTCCAGTCTTCTTCTTTGTTTAAAGTTGATTCAGGATGATCTGCTGTGCAATGGCACTGCTCCCACTCTTATTCCCAATCTGAGGGGTGGATCGCCTACTAGGTCCCTCCTCTGGGAGGAACCAGGAAGGGGGGCGGTTACACCCCCTTTCCTTTGTCCAGCTCCTCGCCAGGCCTGGGTCTGGAAAGTCCCAGGACCGGTTTGGACTGACTTATGCACGGGGACACCTTGTGTGCCCCGGGCATGTCTGATTCTATTCAGCCCTGTCCTACCCAATACACAAAACCCTGTCTGGGGTGGTGCTCGCACCTCCCAAGGCAGGAAACCCTTTGTCCAGGCAACAATCTGCCGAGTTTCAGTCAGCAGCAGGAGGCCAGACTGGTGTCTGTGGTGGCAGCATCCATTTTGTGATGCTGAGGCTCTGGTTAACTTTAACCGGGGTTAAGGCTACACACATGTCGTGTCCCTCTAGAAGGGTGGAATGCTATCCCCGTCGACAGAACTGTTGAGGGGATAGTATTCCAATTCGTATGACACCTTACTCGACATGTTTTGATAAAGCCAAACCACAGATAGCATTTAACCGCGAGGATTATAATGCACTTAAGAGTATATGGTATGGCAATATCCCGGAACAGCTTAGGGAGTGGTTCCCGACAGCTGCAGACAGGCTCAGCTCATGCTAGAGCACCATCTCACATATTTCCAAGCACACTGCCTCCAGGATTGATGAGGCCTTCCATAGGAGTGGCTGATAGGAACATATGTGTCCAGTTTAGGGTTAGGCACAGGCATACTGTACCTAAGTAAGAGGTGATTACACCAACTTACCCCAGCTGAGTGATCAGCCAGTTGTGTCAAATATGGAGGCCAGGCCAGGGTTGGCACAATACATGCTGCAGCCCCTGGTAGGCCTTGGAAGCACCTATGCCCTGGGTACCTAGGGTACACAGTTACAGGGGCCAATAAGGTGAAGCAGTTCTAATTCGTAATGCACCTAAAGTGCATTGGCAGTAATTTAGAGAGAGAACAGCAGGCTGTGGGTCTGATTAGCAGGCCCACAGTCACATTAAGTCAGAAACCAGTGAAGCAAAAGCAAAAATGTAGGATGACCATAGGATAGCAGACCCTACTCTCCTACACAACCCCCCCAAACGCAGGGACATTAGACTAACCTTGACCAGTTGTGTCTTCATGTTCTAAGTGGAAGTACCTGGAGAGACCATCTGCGTTGCCATGGTCAGTCCCTGGGCGGTGCTCCACTGTAAAGTCCATCCCCTGTAGGGAAATGGACCACCTGAGTAGTTTTGGGTTTTCACCCTTCATCTGATTAAGCCATAGGAAGGGCTTATGGTCGGTCTGAATCTTGAAGTGAGTGCCAAATAAGTATGGTCTCAACTTCTTCAGGGCCCACACCACAGCAAAGGCCTCCCTCTCTATAGCTGACCAACGCTTCTCTCTGGGGGTAAGCCTTCTGCTAATAAAAGCAATGGGCTGATCCTGGCCATCTACATTAAGCTGTGAAAGCACTGCTCCCACTCCCAACTCAGAAGCATCTGTTTGGACAATGAACTCTCTTGAGTAGTCAGGACTCTTCAGGATAGGTGCAGAGCACATGGCCTTCTTCAGGTCATCAAATGCCTTTTGACAGACTTCTGTCCACTGAACCTTTTTGGGCATCTTCTTGGATGTCAGATCATTAAGAGGAGTCACAATGGACCCATAGTTCTTAACAAACTTCCTGTAGTACCCAGTCAGGCCCAAGAAAGCTCTGACCTGAGTCTGGGTAGTTGGAGGGGACCAGTCCTTTGTGGTCTGGATCTTACTCTCCACTGGTTGAACTTGGCCTCCACCTACAAGGTGGCCCAGGTATACAACCTTGCTCTGCCCTATCTGGCACTTTGTTGCCTTGATAGTGAGGCCTGCCTTTTGCAGAGCCTCAAGCACTTCCTTCAGATGGACCAGGTGATCCTTCCAGGTGGAGCTAAAGACAGCAATATCATCTAGATAAGCTGCACAAAAGTCATCCAACCCAGTAAGGACTTGATTCACCAACCTTTGGAAGGTGGCAGGTGCATTTTTCAAACCAAAGGGCATCACCACAAATTGATAATGCCCACTAGGGGTAGAAAATGCTATCTTGGCTTTAGACTCCTCAGCTAACCTGATTTGCCAGTAGCCAGCTGTCAAGTCAAATGTGCTCAAATATTTGGCAGAAGCCAACTTGTCAATGAGCTCATCTGCCCTTGGAATAGGGTGTGCATCTGTCCTGGTGACAGCATTGAGTCCTCTGTAATCCACACAGAACCTCATCTCTCTCTTGCCATCTTTGGTGTGAGGTTTGGGGACCAGAACCACTGGGCTAGCCCAGGGGCTCTCTGAAGGCTCAATGGCACCTAATTCCAGCATCTTTTGCACCTCAGTCTTTATACAGTCCCTGACGTGGTCAGGTTGCCTGTAAATCTTGCTCTTTACAGGAAGACTGTCACCAGTGTCCACCACATGGGTACACCAGTTAGTCTGACTGGGTGTCAATGAGAACATATGCCTGTAGAACTTGTCTGCAGTCATGCTGCTGATGTTCAGTGAGGCTTCCACCTAAGGCCACACCATCAACTGAGCCATCCTCAGGGTTCTGAGTGAGCAGGTCTGGGAGAGGGTCACTCTCTTCCTCCTGTCCCTCATCTGTAGCCATGAGCAAGCCCATGTCTTCCCTGCTGACATATGCCTTCAATCTGTTAACATGGAGCACCCTGTGGGGGCTCCTGGGAGTTCCTAGGTCCACCAAGTAGGTAACCTCTCCCTTCTTTTCCAGAATTGTATGGGGTCCAGACCATTTGTCTTGGAGTGCTGCTGGGGCCACTGACTCCAACACCCATACCTTCTGTCCAGGCTGAAACTCAACAAGGACAGCCTTTTGGTCATGTCAAGCTTTCTGTAATTCTTGGCTAGCCTCAAGGTTTTTGGATGCCTTTTCCATGTACTCTGCCATCCTGGAGCGGAGACCAAGTACATAGTCCACTATGTCTTGCTTAGGCTTTTTGAGAGGTAACTCCCATCCTTCCTTCACTAGACACAGGGGTCCTCTTACAGGGTGCCCAGACAACAATTCAAAGGGGCTGAAGCCAACCCCCTTTTGAGGGACCTCTCTGTAAGCAAACAAATGGCAGGGCAGTAGGATGTCCCATCTTCGCCTGAGCTTTTCAGGTAATCCTTTGATCATGCCCTTTAGGGTCTTGTTAAATCTCTCAACAAGCCCATTACATTGTGGATGATAAGGAGTGGTGAACTTGTAGTTAACACCACATTCCTTCCACATAGCTGTCAAATATCCTGACATGAAGTTGGCACCTCTATCAGATATTACCTCCTTAGGAAACCCCACTCTGGAGAAAACTCCAAGTAAGGCCCTGGCCACAACAGGAGCTGTTGTGGTCCTAAGTGGAATTGCCTCTGGGTACCTGGTGGCATGGTCCACCACCACCAGTATGAATCTGTGCCCAGATGCTATAGGGGGATCCATTGGACCTACAATATCAATCCCCACTCTTTCAAAGGGAACCCCCACCACAGGTAGTGGTATCAGGGGGGCCTTTGTTGTTCCACCTGCTTTACCACTGGCTTGGCAGGTTTCACAGGAGCGACAAAACTCCTTGGTGTCTTCAGACATGTGAGGCCAGTGAAAGTGAGGGACAAGCCTGTCCCAGGTCTTATTCTGGCCTACGTGTCCTGCTAAAGGAATATCATGGGCTAAGGTGAGAAGGAAACCCCTAAATTGCAGAGGTATAACCAACCTCCTGGTTGCACCAGGCTTGGGGTCTCTACCCTCTGTATAAAGGAGTCCTTCATCCCAATAAACTTTATGGGCACCTTGAGCATTCCCAGCAGCCTCAGCAGCAGCCTGCTGTCTGAGGGGTTCAAGAGAAGGACAGGTTAACTGAGCCTGCCCCAAGTCTGCCCTAGAAGGTCCCCCTGTCCCCAGAAACTCAACCTGATCAGGCTCAAGTTCTTCAGAGACAGTTCCTTCAGGGGTCTCAAGACCAGCTTCCTGTGAAGCCTGATCCTCACTTGCAGGCAGTTGGGAAGGCACAGCCTTAACCCTCCTGTTTTTCTTCTTGGAAGGTGCTTGGTCCATTGTTCCAGGATCCAAGACCTGAGGTTCAGAGAGGCACTTTTTGGCCTGTGACCTGGTCACAGCAAGGACATGTGGTGATATCCCTAACATCTCTGCATGAGTCCTGTACTCAACTTCTGACCATAGAGAGTTCTCCAGGTCATTGCCCAACAAACATTCTACTGGGAGATCAGCACTAACCACAACCCTTTTTAGGCCAGTTACCCCTCCCCAGGAAAAGTTAACAAGTGCCAAACTATGTGTAGTAGTGACATTGCTGGCATTGGTCACCAGGTAATTATCACCTGGCATGTATTGTCCAGGGTCCACAAAGTTAGGTGTCACCATTGTGACACTGGCACAGGTGTCCCTGTAAGCTTGAGCCACTGTGTTATTAATCAAAGGCGTCTGTCTGTATTTGCCCAGGTTACTGGGACTTATGTCAGGGGTCAAATCTATGTCCCCTTCACAAATCAGAACAGCCTGTGTAAGGGTTCTGACTAGGTCAGAATCTCCTTCAGTTCCCAAGGTGATACCCACTACCCCCTTGGTTTGTGGACCAGCCCTGCTAGCTGTACTAGTGGGTGCAGTTGCCTTAGGGGCTACAGTGCTGGGGGCTCCACCCTTTTTACACTCACTTGTCCAGTGAGAGGTGTTTTTACAAGTTTTACACCAGGGTTTCTTCTGACCTTCTTTCTTCTTCTTCTTGGAAGTTTGGGACCCACCCTCTGTATCATTTTAGGGCCCTGTTGAAGACTTCTGGTCTTTAGCTTTCTGCTCCCCACCCTTCTGGTCTGTTTTCTTCTGGTCACCACCCTGGTTCTGGTTCTGGCTCTTTTGCTTAACTCTGGTTCTTACCCATTTATCTGCCCTCTTTCCCAATTCTTGGGGAGAGGTCAAATCTGAGTCAACCAAATGTTGATGCAACTGCTGGTTCTGACAATTATTTAAAATTTGTTCTCTCATCAGCAAATTATACAATCCTTCATAGTCTGTAACCTTGCTTCCCAGCAACCATCCCTCCAGAGCCTTAGTGGCACACTCAACAAATTCAGACCAGTCTTGAGTCTGTGTCTTCTGGGTATCTCTGAACATTAACCTGTACTGTTCAGTGGTTAAGCCTAACCCATCAATCAGAGCACTCTTCAGGACCAGGTAGTTTCTAGAATCCCCATCACTAACTGTGAGGAGTCTGTCTCAGCCTCTACCTTCAAAGGAGAGCCACAAGATTGCTGCCCACTGCTCCTGAGGGATCTGCTGTACTCTGCAGGCTCTCTCCATTGCAGTTATCCATTTATGGATATCATCCCCAGCTTTGTAGGGGGGCACAATCTTACTCAGGTTTCTATTATCAAAAGACCTGTCTTTATCCTTGAGGATATTGCTGCCACCAGTGGGTTTTATTACCCCACTCTCTCTAGGCTGTCTTGCTCTAGCAAGTTTCTCTTGGGCCAGAGCAACTTCTAATTCTTGTCTCTGGATCCTAAGCTCAGCCTCTCTCATTTTGGCCTCATGTTCCCTTCTCTGAGGGCTAGTCATCTCCTTTCTGGAGTGACCATGAGAACCTCTAGAAGCATGGGAGTTGTTAGAGTCACCTGAGTGAGTCCTTCTCCTCCTAGGCTTCTGGTTAAGTCCACCTGGGGGTCTGAATGGGTTGTTACATGATTCAGTCCCAAATAGGCTTAAGTTAGCCTGGTTCAGTCTACTGACCAGCACCTGACTATTTCTGTCATCATCTGACTCACTGCTCCCCCCTCTTCTGTCTCTTCTTCCTCTTCCTCCTTCTCATCTACCTGAGGAGCTCCAGTGATGGGGGCTTCCTCATCTACCAGGATGATAGGGACAGGGGTGTCTACAGTGTCATCCTCTGAAGGATGGCCTCCTTCAGCATCCCCTGTGGGGTTTGCCTTAGAGGGCTTTAGAGCCTCAGACTGGTCTAAGAGCTCTCTTAGGTGGTCTGTAGTAGGGGAAGGCCCTGTCTTCAGACCCCTTAAGACACAAAGCTGTCTTAGTTCCTTAAAGGAAAAAATAGCAAATTTGGATGGTGCCCTTGGAGGGTCACTCTCAACAGAGACATTCCCAGTGGAACCCTCTGCTCCAGACATTGCTCTAGTGTGGGTGGATGTGTTGCAATCTACCTACACTGGTGTTTACCTACTAAACCTATCTAGTAGTTGTAGTCAGGGTGTGCTACTCCCTTTGCTCTACAACAACTAAGTTCAGTAGAACTTAAGTATACTAGTCTTGTTTTATATGTACCTAAAAGGTACCTGTGTGATCTTTCAAATGATAATCTCAAAGATTGTAATGGTAAAACAACAGCAAGCTCAGATCCAAATCCGCTGCTCACCAATGTGAGAAGTTGGCCTGGTATATAATGCTCACTAATTCTTAGTGATCACTTTGTACCATGCCAAGCAACCCTTATGATGATTGGTTGTAATTCAACCTTGTAGACCAGTTATCCTAGTGGTAACGTGGACAAAGCAGTCTTAGGCTAAACTCTGAAAGGCATGTGAAGCCAGCTGTATTACCATACACAACCCCCTTGAATACCAAATGAAACGGACACCACACAGATATATATTGAAAATATATATTGATTTATTAACTATAAAATCCCCTGGACTCTTTATGAGCACAGAAGCACAAGCGTTAAATCACAAGACAGTTTAAAATACACAAAAGTTGCACAATATGGATGAGCCCTAGGGGCCACCTAAACCATATACTTAGAAAGTGGTATAAGAGATACCAATAGGAAAGGGAACAGGCCTAGGGCCTTGGGAATCGCTGGAGCTATTCGAGACTAGCAGTGACTAAGTCGGGAAAGGCCCGCGGGACTCGGGTGCAGTGTTCAAAGTGCACGCACTTTCCAATGTAAAGTCTATGGTGCGTAAAAAGTACAAAGTTAGATAGTTAGGAACCTTCCGAGTGACCTAGAATGTTGAAGCTTAAGACACAGGCCCTTGAGATGTGTACCAGTGTAGGAACACCGGCGGAGCTTAGTTACCTCACCCACAGGAAGCGGGTGCACAGGGTCGAAGTAGTGTCGGGTTTCGTCACGCTGGTCAATGGTGCTTGGAGCTGAAGATGCTGCAGGCGGCTCGATGTGAAGAGTTCCGGTGGATCCAAGGGTGGATCTGAAGATGTGAAGACCTGAAAGCAGAGGGGACAATGTTCAAAGTCACTAGCCAGTGACTACCGTGGAACCAGATTGGAACCAGGCGATGTCGGGTGCAAACAGGCGTTGTCGGGTAGCTTCTCTCTGCAGCCACGTGGACACCGGGGGTTGAGGACGTCCAGGAGTCAGTCACGAGCTGTCTCACGCAGGCTTCTCGCTGTTGGCGGTGTTGGCAACCTGATCGGAGCAAACAGGCCTTGGCTAATGCAAGCCACGCAGGAATCAAAAGATGCTTAACAGCAAGGTCAGAGCGAGTGCTCCTTTTCACAGGAACTTGGGCAAGTCTGGAGCAACAAGACCCGCTGTGTAGTTTGTCGGTTTCATCGCCAAGATGGCCGCTGACCACGTGGCTAGTGGCCGGGATCGCGTGTCGAGTGGCACAATGCAAAAGGGCCCCACGCAGATCGTGGAGATGCTGGGGGGCTGATCTTCGGTGCAAGGGCTGCTCGGTGTTGGGGGCTCTCAGTCCCCAAAGCACAACGTCGAGGATGCCTCAGATGCTGCGCAGTCAGCTTTTCGAGTGTCTTCCAAGAGGTCCGGTCCCACGTCACTCGGTGCCTCCACGGGTCCTCTCTTTGCAGGGACTGTGGATCGGGCTGGGAGAGGTCTGGGAGTCTGGTTCTTGTCGGGCTCTGGGCTCGGGCTCCGGAGGGAGGCGGCGGCAAAGCAGATGTCGAGTTGCTGGTTGGTGCCTGTGTTCCCAGGGTGGCCACTCCTAGGCCACAAGGGAGATTCTCTTCAGTCTTCTGAGCAGCAGAACGTCGAAGTCCAGTCTTCTTCTTTGTTTAAAGTTGATTCAGGATGATCTGCTGTGCAATGGCACTGCTCCCACTCTTATTCCCAATCTGAGGGGTGGATCACCTACTAGGTCCCTCCTCTGGGAGGAACCAGGAAGGGGGGCGGTTACACCCCCTTTCCTTTGTCCAGCTCCTCGCCAGGCCTGGGTCTGGAAAGTCCCAGGACCAGTTTGGAATGGCTTATGCACGGGGACACCTTGTGTGCCCCGGGCATGTCTGATTCTATTCAGCCCTGTCCCACCCAATACACAAAACCCTGTCTGGGGTGGTGCTGGCACCTCCAAAGGCAGGAAACCCTTTGTCCAGGCCACCATCTGCCGAGTTTCGGTCAGCAGCAGGAGGCCAGACTTGTGTCTGTTGTGGCAGCGTCCATTTTGTGATGCTAAGGCTCTGGTTAACTTTAACCGGGGTTAAGGCTACACACATGTCGTGTCCCTCTAGAAGGGTGGAATGATATCCCCGTCGACAGAACTGACGAAGGGATAGTATTCCAAATCGTATGACATCTTACTCGACATGTTTTGATAAAGCCAAACCAAAGTTAGCATATAACCACGAGGATTATAATGCACTTAAGAGTATATGGTATAGCAATATCCCGGAACAGCTAAGGGAGTGGTTCCCGACAGCTGCAGACAGGCTCAGCTCATGCTAGAGCACCATCTCACATATTTCCAAGCACTCTGCCTCCAGGATTGATGAGGCCTTCCATAGGAGTGGCTGATAGGAACAGATGTGTCCCTTTAAGGTTAGATATAGAGATCCTATATCTAAGTAAGAGGTGATTACACCAACTTACCCCAGCTGAGTGATCAGCCAGTTGTGTCAAATATGGAGGCCAGGCCAGGGGTGGCACAATACATGCTGCAGCCCCTGGTAGGCCTTGGAAACACCTATGCCCTGGGTACCAAGGGTACACAGTTACAGGGGCCAATAAGGTGAATCAGTTCCAATTCATAATGCTCCTAGGGTGCATTGGCAGTAATTTAGAGAGAGAACAGCAGGCTGTGGGTCTGATTAGCAGGCCCACAACCACATTAAGTCATAAACCAGTGAAGCAAAAAGCAAAAATTTGGGGTGACCATAGGATAGCAGACCCTACTCTCCTACAGTTTGGAGCATTAGTGTTGGTGAGGTCCAAGTTTTCTATGGCATGCTTGTGTAGGTAGTGTACGTCGAGGAGGATGCAGTGGACTGGTTTGTAAACAGTGAGGTCCAGAAGGCTGGTGGCTGTTGCAGGGGTCCAAAGGTGGGTTAAGGTGCAGCAGCAGTGACAACTGGAGATCAGGCCTTGGGTGCTGGAGTCATAGAGGAGTTGGGTCAGAGGACCAGGGTTCCTGGTGCTGTTCACGGTCCAGCCGCATATAGGCTCAGATGGGCTTGCCTTTGGTGCGCCAGCAGGGTGGCCGCACAGCAGCCACCATTAGGTAGGGGTCAGAGGAAGGGCAGTCAGCTGGGAGACAGGAGTGGGAAGGACACACTGAACGGGCCACAGGGGCAGCTGCGGTGGGGAGAGAAGTGTGGGAGCATGCAAGGGAAAAGAGAGAGAAGAGAGAAAATAAGAGAGAAAAAAGAACAAAGAGAGAAAAGAGGGCACAGAGAAAAAAGTCAAGAGAGTTCTCCCACCGGACAACCAGGGATGAACTGCAGGCTGGAGCCTGTAGAAGGAGGAAGCCCTCGAACACCGTGAAACTGAGCTCAGGGGGCTCAGGGGCAGCACTTAGTGATGGAGCTGCAAGAAGGGAGAGCAGTCACACTGACCTGGTCAGTGCTCCACTCGTGTTTTATCTACCTTCCTTTTATTTCTACACACCTACATAGGGAGTGTTATGATTGATAAGTGGTTAGCAGCCTCTGAGTGGGCCCTTAGAATTAGTAGAGTCCACTTTAATTATTGGGCTGCATCCCCTACTGGAGTTGATTCCAGTACCTGGAAGGGAGAAGCCCCCGACGGGGAGGATGCAGAATCATATCAGCAGATGAAGGCATGCTTGGCCAAGAGATTTGGTCTGACTCCAGACCTGTACAGGGTGAAGTTTAAAGACACCCAGAAAGTGGGTGAAAGGTCTTAGGTAGACTTTGTGGATGTCTCATTAAAGGCACTGGAAGGTTGGGTTGTTGGAAAAAAAGTTGATCTATATGAGGGATTGTATAATTTATTGTTGAAAGAACATATTTTGAAAGATTGTGTAGATGAGAAGTTATGCCAGTTTTCAGTGGACTCTAAGCTGACAGATCCCAGTGAGCGGTGGGAAGCAGCTGATAAGTGGATGACAACCTGGGTTTCCAGTCAGCACCAGGCGAGTGGTCAGAAGATAGGAGAAAAGGGCAAAGGACCTTCCCCATTGGAAAGCCCAGGGAAACAAAGGTTAAAAACAGACGGAGTTGTCAAAAGACCCACAAAAACCTGAGCAAGTAGGATGGACCTGAGCCAACCCAAATTCAAAAGGAGTGGTGTCACAAAAGTAGGAAAGTGCTTTGATTGTAACCATGATAGGGTGAAGATACCTTCAAGGGATTTTAGTAAAACAAGAATTTTTGAATCACTTAAGGAATGAAATCGTGTGGGCTTAGTGATTTGAGCCCACTAGTGCTGGTTATGCAACAACAGAGATTGATGTATATTCAAGACTGTCACTTGTTAGTGATTAGAAAAAGGAGAGAGCAAAAAGGGATTGAAAGACGGGTGTATATTTAAAAAAGTATTTAATCTTTTATCAAATCAAGTTAAAATGTTGGGTACAAGATGAACAGCAATGACGCAGAAGGGAAAATACATTAGTCTACACAGCCCTTACTACATCAATTGCTCAAGCTTTTCTACCTATCACAGAATTATTTAAACATTCAATGGTAGATAAAGCCACAGTTGACATTTTGGTCTCTATTCTTTCGTGTGAGAGACCATCCTCAGGACATGGATTTCATATCTTGCGTACCCTAGAAACGATAACAGATTAATAATTAAAATACTGTCTCTACCCATTGAAGGGATAATCTACATCATATATATAACACCCAAAAAGCTCTCAATTATTAAAAATGAAAATTATATTTGAAAATACATATTAATGGAGACACAATCATAGCAGTTGTGAGATAACACATTCAATCCATTTTATGAGCTTTCAAATTTCAGCTAATATTTACACCATAAATGACATTCAGAGAACATATTTTGAAACATTGTGTAGATGAGAAGTTACGCCAGTTTTCAGTGGACTCTAAGCTGACAGACCCCAGTGAGCGGTGGGAAGCAGCTGATAAATGGATGACAACCTGGGTTTCCAGTCAGCACCAGGCGGGTGATCAGAACATAGGAGAAAAGGGCAAAGGACCTTCCCAATTGGAAAGCCTAGGGAAAGGAAGGTTAAAAACAGACGGAGTTGTCCAAAGACCCACAAAAACCTGAACAAGTAGGATGGACCTGAGCCAACCCAAATTCAAAGGGAGTGGTGTCAGAAAGGTAGGAAAGTGCATTGATTGTAACCAGCTAGGCCACACACAGGGAGATGCGGTCTTCCCGAAGAAGCACCCCACTAAGGGACCATCCCCAGAGATTGTCAGTGTAAGTGTGGGGGTGGAAAAGGGTGTCCCAGAGAGAGGGAGGAAGGCTGTTGAAGCAACCTTTGTGCCCCTGTGTGGGGTGAATATTGCAGCCCTTGCTACCTTACCTCCAAACATGGACAGGTACATGAGGTGGCCTAAGGTTAATGGGCTGATGCGGAGGTTATCAGAGACACAGGGGCTAGTGTAACTATGGTCCTGGACAAGCTGGTGCCTCGGGAGAGGTTGCTACCTGGTGAGTTGCACCAGGTGACCTATGCAAACAGCCCTGCCAATCTCCATCCTATGGTTGTGGTGGATTTGGAATGGGGAGGTATAGCAGGTTCTGTGAAGGTCGCTGTGCCTCCTGTGCTCCCAGGCAAGTGTTTACTGGGAAATTACCTCAAAATAGTTTTAGGGTCATTTTGTAGTGTTTGTGTAGTGTTTTAGGGTTTACCAGGAAGTTACACACTTAAGGTACATGTCCTATCTTTTACCTACAATGCAGCCTGCCCATATGGCTATCTTGGGCCTACCTTAGGGATGACTGACATGTAGTAAAAGGGGGGTCACAGACACGGCACACACTTCAGGTCCAGCAGCAGTAACACTGCAAGCACAGGCCCTTCAATGGCAGAGGCTAGGTTTGCAAGGCTACTATGGTGGGTGGCGCAATCAGCGCTGCAAGCCCACTGGTAGACTTCTATTTACCAGCCCTAGGTATATCAGATACCACTTTACAAGGCACTGACAGGTAAATAAATAGACGTGGACCAATTGTACCATATGTAACACAGAGAGCACAAGCACTTTACACTGGACAGCAGATCTAAAGTCCAACACAACCCCCTTTCAGCGAAACACAGGGTAGACCTATTACCACCTTGATGGGATTCCCTGCTTTGGGTGATAGAACAAGGATGCAGGACCGCAACTGCTTGGACACCTTTTGGTTCTAGGCCACTCTGAATCCATATGGTTCCCTTTGTAAAAGCTCTCAGGACAACTAAGCTACCCTGGTGCTCCTTAGCTGTCCACGGCCAGGACCAGGCCCTAGGCCACCCAGATGTCACTGGTCCTTGCGAATCCACAGAGTGGGGGCAGTAACCCCTGGTACACAATAGCCATTCTCCACCCTTCCTTTCAATGTATTTCCAGACTGCCACTGATCCTTCAACCTGGGGTTCGGCACTCTCCTCCTATGAGAGGCAACCTCAGAACACAATTCACTCACCAGTTCATGTGCTCTCTGTCCTGGAACTGGTCTTCCAACCTGGGATCTAAACCCTCAGACCACCGGGGTCAGAGGCGAGGACTCTCTCCCTCTGCACCCCCTTCCAGAGCCCTGCACCCTCCCAACTGGAGTAGGACACTGATTACAGTTGTGCTTCCCTCCAGATCAGGCATATCCTGAACCTGGTTTTCCTGGTTCAGTCCCTACCTAGGGACAGAACCTTGATGCTGAGCAAGTGCCTGGCAAACCAGGACTTCCTGGGGAGTACATATACCCTCCCCGAGGGTGACACATAACTCATGTGTCGTGTGACAGTCTGACTGGCGCAGCTCTCCCGACCTCCTGTTCATTTGACAGTGAGTGAAGATCTCCCAGGACAGAAGTGGTGTCACAATTTATTTTATTTTATTTTGATGGTTTAATATAGCTTGAACAAGACACTTGCGGGTACCAGAGCACTTTACAAGGTAAATATCGAGGACACATAGGCATAGAGTAAAAAACATAAAGTTCCATACAAATCAAGAATCACGTTGCAGAAGCCATTTTATGATCCCAAATGCAGTAAGCTTCTAGGTCCTGTTACGTTGACATAATAAACACTGCACAAGATACTTACATTTTTTCCTAGCTTCAGAGAAACAACTTTAGTAACACAAGGCTTGCTCGAAAACAGGATTCGTGGCACAAGTGAAGATGCTCGCTTAGGCATGTACACGTACATTTCAGCATATCCCATTTCACAATATGTTTCTGGTCATTTCTATTATGTTGCAATTATTAACTGGAAAAGTAGCACACTTATATCTTATATTAAAGTTGAAACTTGGGTCACGTGGTCGGTAACAGTATGGTTCGGACCTTAAATGGTGTTCAACTAGTTAGACCCTTGCTGATTGGTCAAATGAACTATGCTTAATTTGTGCTAAGTATGTTATGATGCTACATTCTTTGCGGTTTGGGCCTATAAAAGCTGTCAGACACGTCACCTCTTTGGACATTCAGTGACTTTGCTGATGTCTCCATGCTGCATGTTAATTTGCTGCTTGTTGGTCTGCAATAAACGTTGCTATCTTATGTGCTGACAGAGAGTCGTATGTGTGGAATCATTTATTTTTTCTTATTTCAGCTTCTACATTTGGTGGAGAATGGAGACTACAATATGTGTTAGACAAACTGCAACAGTGGAAGCAGCTGGTGCACATATTTACAGTGTTGGAAGTAGTTCCGACCCTCACCCCTCACGCAGGAACCACAGCATTTCCACTGACCGCCCCACCAATACTAATGATGCAACTTAGAGAAATACCAGGTAGTAAGGATGACAAATTAGCATATGTCCATGTCCCTTGGTCTAGACAAGACATTTTGTGTTACATGAAGGACTTTCCCATGCTCAGAGCTGACCCAAGGAAATGGTACGCTGAGCCAGACAGGATGGCAGTTTTGGGAAGACTATTATGGCGAGATTTCAACACTTTATTTAATATAATAGTTCCAAAAATGATCTGTGGGAAGATTGTAAAAGGAAAGTGGATTGGCCAAAAGGGGAGCCAGGAAGGGTGAAGGGAGGACCACCAGGAGATGAAGTAGATGAGGAGTACAAAGAAGTAGTGAAAAACTCAAAAGACAAAGTACCTGAAGACAAGGTAGATGGAACAAGATCACACATACTAAACAAGAAAAGGATGAGAGTGTGAACTCGTATTTTGACCCCCTTCAGCAAGTCTATCAGCGGAACAGTGGGCTAAAAAATCCAATGGGAGAAGCCATGCCAGCCTTTGTCACCACTTTCGTCCAAGACCGGAGACCGCCGATTAAAATACATCTACAAACCTCTTTTGTTTGCTGGCAGCAGGAGCCAATAGAAAAGGTGCCGGCAGCAGCAAGGTACTGCTCTGACTATCAGTCCAATGTACAGACCATGGAAACAGAGAAAATAAAGAAGTAAAAGGTCAGACTAATGGGAGCGCAAGAAAGGTTCTATACAAGCCAGCAAGGAATAGGGAGGAACCGAGGTAGGGGAAAGGGTACAGGAAGGCAACAGAATAACAGGCCAGCTTCCCTACCGCCACCAGGTACAGCTTGCGTCTACTGTACGGACGCCAGGCACTGGAAATCAGACTCCCCCATATTAAAAATGAAAAATGCGGAAGGCAGGCACACACAGAATAGGTGACAGGACCAACAACAATACCAGCATAATACCCAGCGCACAGAAACAATGAACAGCTGGGGTACATGTCCAACGAAATGCCTCCAACACAATAGGACTGGGCAGGGAGGGACGGGTGGGGACAGCAGGACAATAGCTTCCCACCGACCACCCCAAGATTTATTCAAGGGTTGCCTGAAAGTAGGAGACTGCCTAATAGCTCCAGCCATAGCAGTGGATCAATCAGGTCCATATGTCGAAGGGACAGTTTTGGGTAAAATTGTAACTTTCTTGATAGACACAGGAGCTCAAAGATCAATGCTAAAACCATCAGTGACGCCAGAGGCACCACTTTTGGGAATAAAGGTTACAGCAGTCAGAATGACAGGACAACCTATAGATGAATATCTAACACAGCCATTGCAATTAAGGGTAGGCACAATAACTGTCAACCATTAGTCTATCCTCAGCAGATTCTGCACAGTGAACTTGCTAGGAAAGGACTTGCTTTGTAAATTACAATGCACCATACACTGCTCACCAATAGCGGTCTTCCTTGAAACCAGACCTAATGGTCTGATGCTACAGGCCTTCATGACCTGCACTGACCCCATCAGACCCTCAGAGCTGCGTGACTGTGTGCCACCCCAAGTCTGGGCTACCAGTGCAAATGATGTAGGGTAAGTGTTGAATTACCAACCAGTACAGATTACATTGAAGCCAGGAGCCCCAATCCCGAGAGTACCATAGTACAAAATTCCAAAAGAAGGGGAGGAGGGCATAGCACCAGTAGTACAGGACCTTCTGAAACAGGGATTAATAAGAGAGATACGCTCTAGCCAATGCAATACTCCCATACTCCCTGTAAAGAAAGCATCCAAGGGCCCGGATGGGGTCCCTGTATACCATTTTACACAAGACCTGAGAGAATTTAACAAAATAGTGATACCTTCCTTCCCAGTTGTTCCAAACCCAGACAACAATATTGTCTAATATCCCATTTACAGTCACACACTTCACAGTACTGGATTTGAGCTCCGCCTTCTTTTCCATCCCCCTGCACCCTGACAGCCAATGATATTTCTCGTTCTGCTTCAAAGGTAAGAGATTCACCTGGTGTAGGCTTCCTCATGGGTTTACAGAATCACCCTCCATCTTTACGAATGCACTGAAGGCAGATCTAGACTCCCTAGTGCTGAAGGGTGGCTCAACTCTTGTCCAGTACATAGATGATTTACTACTGGCCTCACCTTCAAGGGAGGCTTGCATTCAGGACACTATTGCCGTCTTGTGCCATCTAGCAATGAAATGTTACAAGGTTTCCCCAAAGAAATTACAGTTCTGCCTCACTGCTGTGAGGTATCTAGGCCACAAACCGTCCGAAGGCACCAGGAGATTACTACCTGACAGAATATCAACTATCACCCACTTTCCATGACCAATCACACAAAAAGAGGTTTGGGCATTTCTGGGGGTTGCAGGATACTGTCATCCTGGATCCCAAATTTCTCCCTCATTGCAAAGCCATTACAAGCCGCGACACACAAAGAGGTCCCAGACATGGTACCTTGGCCACTAGATTGTGAAAAGGCATTTAACAGACTCAAGAGCGAACTGAGCGGCGCACCAGCGCTAGGCCTCCCAGATTACAGCAAATATTTCCACCTGTTCTGCCATGGGAAGGGAGGGTGCGCACTGGGGGTACTGAATCAAAAGCACAGATCTTACTACCGCGCAGTGGCATACTACTCAGCCACACCAGACCCAGTGGCCTCCGCGTTTCTGCCTTGCCTCCGAGCCATGGCTGCAGCTGCACTAGCAGTAGAACAGTCAGAGCGCAGAGTGCTGGCACACACCATGATTTTGCATGTTCCCCATGCGGTGGACCCCCTACTCACGTCCACTAAGACTCAGCACCTGACAAATGCATGTCTTACTAGGTAAAAACTGATACTGCTAGCACCACACATTGCCATCAGGAGGTGCACCACTTTGAACCCAGCATGCCCTTTGCCAACAGAGCATGAGTTGGATGACCTAGAATCAGACGATGCAGTTCACGATTGTGTATTAGCCATTGACAGACACATGAAGGTGCGCCCAGCCTTGAAAGACACTCCACTTCCTGATGCAAAAGGGGCTTTATTTGTAGATGGGTCATGTCTTTGGGATGACAAAGGAACTTTGCAAGCCTCCTATGCAGTGGGCACAGCTAATAAACTACTGGAAGGGGGAAGGCTGGCAAATGCCAAGAGTGCACAAGCAGCTGAACCCATGGCACTAATGAGGGCATGCACATTGGCTAAAGAAAAGAGAGCAAATATATATACAGACAGCCAGTATGCCTTCAGAGTTGTCCATGACTTTGACCAGCTGTGCTCAATGAGAGTATTCCTCACATCAGCAGGACAACAAATACAACACGCCCAATTGATAAGTGAACTCCTCCATACCCTGCTACTACCATCAAAGGTGGCTATCATTAAATGTGCCGCACACACTTCAACAAAAGACTATGTGTCAAAAGGAAATGCATTCATTGATGGGGATGCAAAGAGAATAACACTGACAGGCTGTCAGCTAGCTATGGTACAGATGATAAGCATCAGCAATAACACAGGGGATACCAATGAGTCCCTACATTTTGACCCAATACACATCCAGAGCAAAGTGGAGAAAGAAGAAAAGGAAGAGTGGGTAAAGGGAGGGTGTGTGCAAACAAAGGAGGGATTAGGGGCAGGGCAAAATGGAAAGATATGCCTACCTTTATCTATGCTCCCCTCCATGGCATGCCTTTTTCATTGACCCTCACATGTTGGCAGAGATGGGATGATCAAGTTATTTTCCCAATGTTGGTACAGCTGCAAGTTTTCACCAAATAGCAGAAAAACTTTGCAGGCAGTGCACTGTTTGCGTACAATACAATACTGGGAAGGTACACAAAATACACCTGGCCACTTCCCACTGCCCCACAGACCCTTTGAGAACCTCCAGCTGGACTTTATTGACATGGCCCCACCCACAAGTACAAACATGTGTCGGTAATTATGTGCATGTTCAGTAAGTGGACCGAAGCATACCCAACAAAAAACTGTGATGCATATACAGTTACTAAATGTCTCCTACAGGAACTTATCCTACGCTTTGGAAAAATAGGCCTTCTGAGCTCCGGCAATGGACCAGCGTTCATTTCTCATGTCATTCGGGGAATATGCAAGGGACTTGGGGTCACACAGAAACTACACTGCGCCTATCATCCCCCGGCAGCGGGCGCGGTGGAGAGGAAGTATGGGGTGTTGAAGAATTAGATTGGAAAAATATGTGCATCAACTAAACTTTCATGGGTAGATGCACTACCGCTAGCCCTGCTGGCAATGAGGAGCACACCAAATAGGGTAACAAAGTTCAGCCCCCACAAAATAGTATTTGGCCACCCCATGAACATTGCAGGCCACATGTCCAGGGCTCCACTATCAGTAACAGATGATCTGCTTTTATGTTATTGCAAGAAATTAACAGAGACTTTACGTTACCTTCACCGCCAGGTTCTGCAAGCTCTTCCAGAAGCAACAACTCTACCACCACATGACCTGCAGCCTGGTGACTGGATGTGGGTAAAGGCCCACACCTGACGGCACTGCATCCAGCCTAGGCGGAAGGGACCCAACCAGATTATCCTCACACAGCAATAGCAGTCAAGTGCCAAGGGCTGACATCCTGGATCCACAGCTCTCACACCAAGAAAGCAGAAAGACCAGACAGCAGAGAACCAGCTCCACCAGCCCCACCAGCAACATCTGAAGCACCACGCAGGTACAACCATCGATCCACCTTGCAAGACAAGACCAACGGGAAGTAAGAGGCAGATACCTGCTCGGGACAGGCTAGGCCTCCTCCAACAGAAGACAGAAGACACCAGAGGCAGACAACAAGTCCAGGTCCAGGCCTCTGGGTATCACCCCTCTAAAGACCCCTGTACCAGCTTCCTTACAAGGGAGTGCCAACTGTCATGTGCTAGTAACCTCTGATGGTACACCATCAAGGCACCAATGTTTTCTTCTAAATGGTTGACTGGTGTCTGCACCAATAGACCCCTAGGAGGTGCAGAGCCCGCTAGTTAGAGTTTCTGGTGATGCTCTAATAAGACACATAGCGGTGCATCACCCGCTAGTTACATATCGGAGACAAGACTTTGGAACATCAAAGAACTAAATTGAACGTGTGGTTAAGGATATTCCAACACTTAAGTAGACCACTTTTACAACAAATGCCAGCAAACAGATGTGGAAGGCTTAGGTTTATACAGGTGAGAGTAGAAGAGTCACAACTAATAATTCATATAAGGCTGTTGTGTCCTGGAATAGACTTAAATAGTGTGCTGGAACTGACTGTGCCAAATCCCCCGCTCTTGAGTGGGTTGAGAGACCTGATCTTGCAAGACATTTCATATCCCAATTTTGGACTTCAAACAACAGCACAAGATATTGCAGACGTACGCCTTGACATTTTGGATTGCTTGATCTATGCAATAGAAGACAGGATCTAGTCTTATCAGGGACATTAACTGAACAAGTGAAAGTAAGGAACAATGCCAAGAATGAGAAGACCAGAGAGAAATTGGCCATCAGTGATTGGAGCAATATTGACACCAGTCCCAGGGATAATAGTGACTGCGCTGTTAATAATATTTACAAAAGTCATTGACATATCGTTCATCAATGGCCGGCAGGGGGATGAGGGGGACCAAAATGTAACTAATGATGAAAGACTAATACATTTTGAAAATGAAGACACTTTAGGGAAGGTTGCCATTAAAGCAGGAGGGGAAAGAGAATTGGGGGACGAATATAATGGAAACCAATATGTTGAAATGCTAAAAATGGACTCATAATGAACATATCTGGATGTTATGTTTGCACACATTTGCCAGGAGACACAGAGAACAGAATGAGCTACAATGTGCTGCCGGTTCCCAAATATGTGGGATGCATATTAATGCGAGATTTGCTCCTCAACCAGCATAACATGTCAGAGGCAGTTGCACCACCAGAGAGTAGCAGAAGAGAGGAGAAAGAGAACACATGTATGAATATGCAACCAGCAAGAAGGGATAAGGAAATATTATACACATTTGATAAGACTTCTAGAAATGAAGGATGGAAAGGAAGGGCAGGGTGGAACAACTTGTGGACAAAAAAGGGAGGAGAGTTTAAGATACCCAGATTTAAAGTAGCACAACTTCCTTCTGCCTCTTCCTGTATTCAGAATAACCAGGTGGTACCGCCAAAAAGAATACCTAAGCTGCCACAAAAGGGAAAAAGCTGCTCAATACAACAGTTACTGCAGAAAGACGTATGGAAGGATTGTGTCTCATTTGGATGCACTATAGCAAAAATGGCTCAAGGGAACAAGGGACTGCTAGATTGTGAAGACAGGGTAAACAAAATAATGGGAATTAAGGAGGAAGCGAACCTGGAATACATTTTCGTTGGCGAGAGTAACTGCAAACACATTAGAAGGCTATCACGGATCAGGAACAATAACCTGAGATCCTCACCTGGACTAGTAGGATATAAGGACTATTATTTGTATGCGGCCAGTGGGCATACTTCTATCTGCCACCAGGATGGTATGGCAGTTGTTATGTTGCCTCCATAATACCACAAATGACACATTTTTCTGACATAGTGCAGATCACACGACAAGGCCCACGGCCAAGGCTAATTAGGAGGACACCAGAATGGGCAGACAACGTAATGACAAGCCTTGGAATGATGGTCCCTGGTATGGGGATTATCAACACAACACAAAGAATACATCAGTTAGCAAGAATGATTGAAGATCTAGCTGACTCAACAGCAGCAGGAATGGGAAATATAACTGAGGAACTGACAGCCATGAGGGCCGTAGTGATGCAGAACAGAGTTGCGTTAGACATCACTCTTGCCAAAGAGGGCGGAGATTGCCACGTCATCCATCAGGTGTGCTGTTCGTATATACCTGACAACAGCCACAATATAGATGATGCAATACATAAGATTACAGACATTAGGCAGGAAGCACACAAAATACATACAGGGAGCATGTGGAAAGACTTAATGTTATGGCTATCAAGCTGGGGATCATGGATATTGGAAGTGATTGTAATAATCACTGTATTAAGTATGCTCTGCGTGATGATCCAGGTTTGCCAAGCATGCTGTACAGCCTTTATATCCTTCTCTGCACACTGTATGCCCCATAACAAATGGCATGGACCTCATGAACACCATAACAATGATGATGATGATGAAGGAGAGGAGATGGAGGTGAGGGGTTAGGAGATAGTGATTTGGTATCAGAAGGAGCAATGTAGAAGCCATTTTCTTTATGATACCAAATGCAGTAAGCTTCTAGGCCCTGTTAAGTTGACATAATAAACACTGCACCAGATGCTTGCAGTTTTTCCTAGCTTCAGAGAAACAGCTTTAGTAATGCAAGGCTTGCTCAAAAACAAGATACGTGGCACAAGGGAAGTTGCTTGCTTAGGCACGTACACGTACATTTCAGCATATCCCATTTCGCAATATGTTTCTGGTCATTACTATTATGTTGCAATTATTAACTGGAAAAGCACCAGACTAATATCTTACATTAAAGTGGAAAGTCAGAGAAGCTGCCCACTTGGGTCACGTAGTAGGCAACAGTACGATTTGGACCTTAAATGGTATACAACTGTTTAGACCCTTGCTAATTGGTCAAATGAACTATACTTAATTTGTGCTAAGTATGTTATGATGCTTCATTCTTTGCGGTTTGGGCCTATAAAAGCTGCCAGACACGTCACCTCTTTGAACATTCAGTGACTTTGCTAACGTCTCCGTGCAGCACGTTAATTTGCTGTTTGTTGGTCTCCAATAAACATTGCTATCTTATGTGCTGACAGAGAGTCGTATGTGTGGAATCATTTATTATTTCTTATTTCAGCTTCTACAACGTAATCACAATGAACCTAGCAAGGTAAGTATCGAGGACACATAGGCATGAAGTAAAAACCATAGAGTACCATACAAATCAAGCGTCATGTAAACACAATCACCCTAGCTCAGATGAATTTAGCCATGAGAAGAGCTTTCACTTTTTTTTGAAGGATGCAGTAGAGGGATTCAGTCTAGTTTTAGGGGGCAGAGCGTTCCAGATCCTGTGAGCCATCCCCGAGAAGGTTCGTTTTTTTCGGGTTTTTTTTAATGTTTGTGGTTTCAGTAACAGGTTACTTGCAATTCTGGGCGCTCTGTTACCACAAGACGGCACCAATTTCTGTGCCAGATAGCTGGGAGTGTTATAATGAATGGCTCTATGGGTCATGCGTGTGATTTTTAGTTGAATTCTGGCTTCAAAAGGTAGCCTATTAGGGGATCTTAGGTCGGTGGATAAGTGGGTGTTTCATTTGGAGCCAGTAATAAATCAAGCTGCTGCTTTGATAGTAGCTCTTAGCGGGGCCGTTGAGGATCTGGGGAGGACACAGTGAGAGACACTCCAATATTCCACTCTTGGGGACTCAGCATTTCTGGCTCGCCCCTGACCCACTGGTTCTTCCACTGGGGACTCTTTCCCCCTCACCCCTCAATCTGGACTTCTGCACCCTCCACTTAGGAGTTGCACTGCCAGATGCCAGAACTGATGGAGCTCTAATTACAGACACTCCCAGCTCCCTTGACACGGGGAAATCCCCCTCAATGGACGGTCCTGCAGGACAGACTAGGCTCCCTCCTCGTGTTCCCTTAAGGAACCATCCAGTACTGGAGACTGAGGTTGAGGCTCCGAATACGGCCCAGACTCTCACTTCCCCTGCGACACAGGATTTGAGGCCTTGCAACCTCCTCACCATAAGGGTACCTATCTCGGCTACTCTGAGCCACTTCCACCACTCTGGGTTGGAAGATACCTGAACCACGCCTCTTAGGATCACTCCCTAATGCCTCTTCAGAACCTCTGGCAAACACCCAGAGGTCTGATTATCATGAAACCTCCCTGGGATCAGAGAACCCACACTCCAACAGGTGTTGGCCAACCCCGTAAAATAATTACTGAACTTGTGCTCTCTGACAAACAGATTGAACAGCCCTTTAACATCATTGGTCATGCTAAGTATCCCCCAATCATCCAGTGGATCACAACATTCATTCACAAACTCCTCACAAGACTAGTGAGACAGTTTCTTACTGCCCCTGAATCTTAACCTGTATCGCTCTAACTGGGAACCAGGTACCATACAAGAGGCATCGGGAATGGGACTTCCTGCACTGGACTCCATGTTGCTGTAATCACTGGATCCCATCCTTACTGGGGAATCCAGAAAACTAAAACTGCACTTAGGGGATAATATACCCTCCAGAGCTAGTTTCTCCTTGCCAATTAAGTCACCACTATAGGCCAACCCTAGAAATAGCAGACAGCACACGGGCAGTTTCCTCCTCCAGCTTGTGCTGCAGGGCCACCCCAGAAATAGCAGTCTGCACAAGGGCAGGCAAAAACTCCTCCTGATTCTCTGGTTTCTGTCCTTGGCAGGATATACAATTCATAGTGCAACGAGAGAACACATTTCAAAGAAATGATACTTTTAAGGAGAAAACAAACTCAAAAAAAAGAATCCCCAAACTTGTGATTATCTAAATGCGGAGTTTGTAGTGCAACTAGTTGTTGCTGTGGTACTGTACAAATGCAAGTCCTATCCTCACTGCTGACAACCAATGTTAGAAATGGGATTTCTGGTTGGCTAGTGCTTGCGCCTAAGCTCGGCAGAAACTATCACTCGAGTCAGGGCAAGGGAGTTACACACGGAAGATAACCCCTGCTCATCCCCTTAGTAACTTGGCACGAGCTGTCAGGCTTATCCCAGAGGAAATGTGTGAAGCGTTTGTGCAACACACACACATCAGCAACACACTAGGCACTCCACAAAAGGAACTCCACACAAGGTTATAATAGCCTTTGTATTATCCAAAACCCATTAGAATGGTAATCACACAATCTGCACTGTGTCAACAGGCACTAGGCAATATTTACAGGGGATTATATACACATGACATGGCCAATTGGGCCACAGTCAGAACCATCACAAAGCACAAATAGTAAATGTAGAACACAACCATTAAATACTGGCAAAACACTGTACTCAGCATTATAGCCTGTAATATAAATCATATTATGCAATCAGTATCACATCAGGCGTAAAACACATTCTGCGCCAACCTCATAAGGAGAAATCAAATTAGGCAATAACCTCATACGCCTAAACCTCAGATTAGAGAATAACCTCCTAAACATAAACACAGAGGCATAAATTATGGTGCATGAATCACATTTCCTAGGCACCACATGAATCACATTAGGGCCTGGCGCTCTCGAACTTCACACTGATCCCCTGGCCACCTCCCTTTCTCAGAGGGCTCAAATGCCCTATGTCCAAAATGTCAGGGCTGGCTGCCAATGCAGCAAATCCAATGGAGCAATTGTGGCTTCCACTAATTGCTGTGAAGCTGTGAAGATCACTGTGCAGAGAAATGTTGGCACTGGCACTCACTGTGACCTGGGTCCCCCCTGGGACTTTCTAAAACAACACATGCCCAATCGTTGCAGTTGCCCCCTATGGCGGTGCAACTGAGGAAAATGAATCAGCACTGGCATTCCTCAAAATGCTCTCTGGGCCCCCACTGGGGCCCTACCAGCAAATATGCGCCCAATTGTTGCAGCTGACCACTGTCAGATGGGGCGGCTGGTATAATATCTAAAAAACACACGGGCACCCCTGGGTCCTCTAGAAAACAATGTGGCCCACGTTGGAGCAGCCCGCTCTCCTGCAGGTCCGCTCAAAATAACCAAGCACCGGCAATGTGCCTTGAAAGGCACTGAAAGGACCAGGGTGAAGCCCCACTCAAAGGGGCACTCACAGGGCTGATGGAGCACTCCTCATGGCTCAACTCTCAGCCCGCCCTGCACCAGGACTCTTCTTGTGGTGCTGGCGGGAGGCATCAAGAGAGTCCCTACTCCTCACGGACTTTCTCTTCTCTCAGGCAGTGTATGCGGGGCTTTCCTCCATTCATGAGAGCCCCGCTTGCTCACCAGCTCTCACTGGGCCGATCCTCTGGCCGGCCAAGTTGCGATTGGCGGCCATGGCAGCCTCTTCAGGTTTTGGGCCTGCTTCGAGTCAGGCAAGGCCGATTGGCTTCCTGGTCGGGCTGTCTGCTCAGTTTCTCGTCAGCAATGCGGGATGGGCACCCACTCAAAAAATAAAAATATAAAGCAGGGTGGACTCCCGCTCCAAAAGCACCGTAATGCTTGGTGGGGACCCGCTATTTTTAATATACATAAAGCGGGTAAGCTCCCACTCGGAAAAACGCGGGGTGGGCATCTGCTTCACAACGCAGGACGGGGGACTTCCTACGATTAGGGATTCCCTCTGGAACATGAGCAGCTCAGCCCTACAAAGTGCATGTGCTCCTCTTCTTGGGCAGATTACCACATAGTGCTCATGAGGCACTAGAAGACTGGACTTCCAAAGGAAAAAGGCCCAAAAGCAAAGTTTCCTGGGGCACAGCTGGGCCCAGGGAGGCCAGCACATAGGGCCCTCCAACAGAGAGGCAAGCACTTGTGGCGGTTTCTCCTGGGCCCCCAGCAGCAGCAAGCCCCTAGCAAATCCAAGAACAGCACAAAATACATGGTGTCATAGCTTCTATATTTATACTACACATTTCTTTGTCTGCAATACAGGGCTTGGGGGAAACCAGCAAAAACTGGTTCAGGGGGGAATTGGAGCACTCTGTTTACCATGCTCCTCTTCCCCTTTGTCAGGTGGGGGCTCGGTGATCAGACCCACCACAGAGGGTGGAGCAAGCATTGCACAGGGCAGGCACAATCCTATTCCGGGTCAGGGGACTACTCCTCCCAATACTCCAAATGTTGATGTCCTATTCAGCCTAGTGCTGACTCACCCTGGCCCTCCTGGAGCCACACACACCTCACAGCCCTTGTCACTCAAAAGCTAGACATGCAATTCATATCAGGCAGGCAAACACATAGCACAAGGAAATGCCAACTTCTAAACATTTTTCAAAAAAGGGGGGATGGGTCCTTTACAACACGCAAACTGGGCCTCCACAATAGTTTTAAACAAGAACATGTTAGGGTGTGTAGGTTTGAAATATACTAAACTTGACCACGCTGCTCCTCTCATATCAGGAATTACCACTGAAATACCTATCAGGGAATCCCCAATGCATCCCTATGGGAGGGCAGCCCCACAGTAGTGAGAAACCAAAATGGCTGTTTGTCACTACCAGGACATGTCACACACTAAGGTACATGTCCTTTCTTTTACCTACAAATCACCCTGCCCAAAGGGCTAGCTAGGACCTACCTTAGGGATGACTGAATTCAGTAAAAGAGTGGTCCTGCAATGGCAGAGGCCTGGAATAGGTTTGCAAGGTTACTTTGGTGGGTGGCGCAATCAGCGCTGCAAGCCCACCAGTTGCATTTAATTTATCAGCCCTGGGTATATGAGATATCACTTTACAAGGGACTGACAGGTAAATTAAATAGGCCAAACAGTTGTAGACCAATCTTACCATATGTAACTCAGAGAGCACATGCACTTTACACTGGACAGCAGTGCTAAAGTGCCCAGAGGCCCAGAACCACCAACACCATGTCAGAGAAAAGGCTAGTAGAAAGGCAAAAGGTTTAGGGATGACCCAGCAAAAAGGGCCAAGTCCAACAATGGGGCTAAACATTTTTACAGTAACACACATCGTCCCAAAGCCATTTCCACTTCAATACACTATTTGCAGGGGAAAAAAGACAAATGCCATTGAAAAAAACACATTTGGTGTTTTAATCCAATGCCATCCATGACCTAAATGGTGTTTCAATTCAGCAGACACCACAGAAACATTTGCTTCATGCACCTATGAATAGTACAGGGGCTACTGGCTAGAAGGCCCAGTTTCAGACAAGGCGACAAAGTGCATTAAATCAATATTGCAAATGTATTAAAAAACTGAGAGAAAATGTAGTAAACTGTGCAATATTTTTCCATCACAAAAGAAGAAAAAATTAAATGCAAAAAAATAACTAGACCCCTACTAAAACTAAAAACCACCCACCACAATACATTTTAAAAATTGAAAACATAGCACAAACAAATCCAGGTGCATGCCCCCAATCAAACAATAACCTTATTCACCAGTTTTTCAACTGACTTGTCATATCTCAAAAACAAAGACCATAAATCCAATGACATATGCAGCAGACAAGGAGAGTTATCCCTCCAGCTCCAAATTCAAATGAAAAGTGATCAAGAGACAGGCAAAGCACTGGGAGGAGCCTGCTGGACAGGAACAGGAAGTTGGAATCTCAGGGGCACTTCCTCCTGGTTTGAAAAAATAAGTTTAAAATTGTTTTTAAAATTCTGTGTTTGAAAATGCCTCTTTTAGACAGTGAATGACACACAATTGACAGACGGAATGCAGAACAAATCAGAACAGTCAACCCCAGTCAAGAGATCTGCGTTAAATCTATCATTCTTTTGCTCACCATGTCACCCCAGTTTAGACCTGGCCATATGCAAATCAGTCTTGAGCCTGTGCCTCATGGGAACAGTGCAGCCTAAACTGCCAATCCAGGTCCTCCATAGAATGGAACCAAGCATCCAAGGACCAGTTTCGGGGTTTCATCCCTCATCAGCCAAGGTAGCTTGAATCCAGTGACACAGTAAGCCCGGGACCCACGTCTGGCCATACCCGGTGAATTTAGAGTGAGGAAGAAAAAGACACACAGTTTATAGACGGAACGCAGAACAAATCAAAACATTTACCCCAGTCAAGAGATATGGGTTAAATCCATCATTGTTTTTCTCACCATCCCACCCAAGTTTAGACCTGGCCATATGGAAATCAGTCTTGACCCTGTGCCTCTTGGGAACAGTCCAGCCCAAACTGCCAACTTTCAGAAAGTGGGCACTTCCTTACTTTACCATTCTGTGTGCCTCTGGCTTTTAGTTTATATGTATTCAGCATCTGGTGTTTCAGTGACAAGACATTGGGATGTGCAGTCACTCTAGACAGTCATTAAGGGGGTTGAGATGTGCTTTGCCTTGCCTGGGTGACTAATTGCTGGGCTAAATAGACCTTGTCTGCATTTAGAGTGGTGGGAGGAGCTTTGCTTGCACCTGAATAGGTTGTGTCTTCTTTTCACAATGCTGTCTCTACCCCTCTGTGGTAGGCTGACCAGGCGTCTGGCATTTGCAAGGACAGTCCCAGTATTTTGCCAGCTGTCCGGGCAGATTTTAACAATTTTGGCTCATGTCCCGGTTTTTAGATGGGGTCGGTGGAAACCAATCAAAAGCACTTTTTTGGTGTTCTAAAACAGTGCTATTAAGCATCTAGTATAAGTAAGCAATTTAATTAACAGGGAGGATACTGGTTTTAGAAATTACATGTTATTTATTTTCTTAGTGACTCTTTTGTATTTCTATATTGATAACAGCTGTCATTCTGCATCACTCCATTGATATAAAATTGAAGTATTTCTTCTATTTTTGCTACATTTCCCAGTTTTTGGTTCTCAAATTTAGTCACCCTACTCTGTGTTCATGTTGCACCAGGGAGGACGGCATGGGTTTGGGGTGCATCTTGGTGGCAGAGGAAGATATCACTAAGTACCCTGAAGCAATCCCTCTTAAAACCATAGACGCTCGTGCAGTGGCTAGAACACTGCTTGGTGTGTTCACTAGAGTGGGTTTTCTGAAATAGGTTGTGTCAGATAGGGGCACAATCTTTGTGTCCAACTATCTAATTGCAATGTGGGATGAGTGTGGTGTCAACTACAAGTTCACCACCCTCTATCATCCACAGACAAATGGTCTGTTGGAGAGGGTTAACAAGTCCCTGAAGGGCATGATATACTTGTTGTCTGAGAAACTAAGGGGGAGATAAGGTGTTCTCCTCCCATGCCTACTGTTTGGCTACAGGGAGGTTCCACAGAAAGGGGTTGGGTTCAGTCCCTTTGAATTGTGGTTTGGACACCCTGTGAGAGGGCCATTCTTCCTGCTTAGAGAGTCTTTGGAGAAGACTCTCATAAAAGCAAAAGACAATGTTCTTGATTATGTGCTAAGCCTGAGATCAATAATGGAATAGTACATGTACCATACTAGCAGAAAACTGAAGGCTAGCCAGGAAATCATGAAGCACTGATCATGATGATGATGAGGTATTTATAAAGCACGGCATATACCCTGGCATGTCTAGGTACTGCCTTTGATCCAATCAGTGCAAACAGAGACATAAACAGTTAAACCATAACCAACCAAGTTTTGAGGCCCTTCCTAAATGTAAAGAGACTGGGTTCTTATTTCAATGTGCTAGGCAAAGAGTTCCAGAGGCTGGCAGTTGTAGCCGAGAAGCGCTTACAGCCCCATCTTACCCTGCTGACTCTAGGAACATTAAGGTTTCCCTGTTTGGCAGATCTGAGGGCTCTGGCAGGAGTGTATGGCTCAAAGAAATGTGTCAGCTGTAGTGGCTCCATGTTGTAAAGAGATTTAAAGGTTATACATAATGATTTAAATTGGATTCTCTTGGCTACTGGCAGCCAGTGGAGTTGAACTAAAGCTGAGGACACTGAATCAAATTTAGATATGCCCAACAGTATTCTTAATGCTGCTTTCTGAGCCATTTGGAGTTATTTATACTACGCTGCGGAGCATTGGAAAAGAGGGCATTACAGTAGTCTTGAGGAAATCAGCACTGATACCACTGTCTTCCTTAATACCATAGGCATTGCCGACCGATTTTCCTCAACATCTTTAAGATAAAGAAGCCTCAAAGGACAGCTTGGTGTCAAAAACAACGCCTAGGTTTTTAGCTTTAGGTACGGGTTTGGGTAAGGGGCCCAAATTGACCGGCCACCTGCTGTTTGTCCAAAATGAAGGATTGTTCCCCAGCAACAAAACTTCAGTCTTGGAAGAATTCAATTTCAGACAGTTGTTTGACATCCAATTTGCAATGTGGCTGATACAGTCGCAAAACCTTGTAGCTGTCTGGCTGACAAAACTGCTCACTGAGACGATGACCAGAGAGTTGTCAGCGTACAACACAAGGCGGGCGTGGCGGCGGCGCGCCGAAGGCGCTCCAAAGGCAAGCCTGTCTGCGCCCGTCAGCGCCAGGACATCCCCTCTCGCCAGTACCCCTGGCCGAGGTCTGCGGGAGCCCCTGCTCTATGACAGAGAGGTACTCTTAGCTCTAAAGCCAGGTGGCGGGATTTGTGGGGAATTGCCTTCCCAAATAGGTGAGTCAGGTCTGAACTGTGATACTTGTGATTTCACCACTCCTGCACCTTGTTGGGTGGTACAAGAAATGAGATTAGAATAATAATCACAGCTTAAGGTTCTCCAACTAAATGTAAGGTCACTCGCTAAACACCATATGGAGATGCAAAAGCTCATTGTGGAGGAATCCCCTGATGTTCTCTTCATCTGTGAGACATGGCTGCGAGATGACAATAAATAAAATAAATAAATAAATAAATGACATGACAGGGATACTTAGCCTCACTGTCCCTGCTGGCTACTTAATCAATACCCTAAATAGGGACTCAAGGGGCGGTGGTATAGCGATAATTTATAAAGCGCAATACCCCTGCTCCTTTATCAAGGAAAACATTTGGGGCTGTGAGGGTGCTCGTTTTAGAATAGAAATAAGCTTGCATTTCACATTCTCAGGATTAAATGTATATCGTCCCCCGGGGCCTGCTGCTAAGTTTATTGAGGCACTATTAGAGACTGTTAGTTCTTTGGTGGTGGGGTCTGCCAATTTTACGATTCAGGGGGATCTGAATCTTCATTTTGATCTGGCCCAGGATACCACCATCTGTAACCTGCTGGCGGATCTAGCGACCCTACAGTTATATCAATTAATACTATATGCCACCCATAAGGCCGGGCATATACTGGATCCGGTTTTTCCCAATATTTCGGCCATGAGTACAGCTACACCCAAGCCTATGGGATGGACTAACCATTACCTGATAGAAGCCAGGCTGGAGATAACTGAGCCATTTAGGGCTGACAGGCTGAACCCGGTCCTTAAGAGGCCCTGGCACAAACTTAAACTAGAGGACTTCCATTCCTTTCTATGAGGTTTTTCCTTGGCAGACATGGTGGATCCTGAGGTGGCGTACACTGCCTACTGTGACTGGATTGTAGGGGTCTTGACACCTTCATCCCGGCTAAATGGACCAAGGGGCGTATGTCCAACTCACATCCATGGTACAGCAAGTCCCTGAGATCCCTGAGAAAGGAATGCAAAAGAGCAGAGTGGACATGGAGAAGGGATTTCAAAGGTGGTGATATAGTAATCTACTTGGCTAAAATAAAGTGTTATCATAAAGCTATCTGCTTTGCACGTGCCACGTTCTATGCTGAAGAAATTAAAGCTAGCGCTAACCCCACTAAATGCATTTTTAAACTTGTTCAGGAACTCAAGAGCAATAGAGCCACTGCGTCCAGTATTACATCTACACAGCAGTGTGAGGAACTCGCAATCTTTTTTGTAGAAAAAGTGCAAAAAATCTACAAATCATTTCCGCAGCGTTCCCCAGGCTTAGCTGTCCCTGCAAGTGCTAAGGTGAGGGGTCACATCTCAGCAGCTATACCGGAGATTTCCAGTGAAGAGCTTGCCAGATTATGTGGCAAAGTTAAATCTGGGTCGCCCTCGGACCCTATGAGGCCGGCACAATTCATCGAGTCTCTGGCGCTCTTTCAGCAGCCGCTAGGGCTTATACTCAACCTGTCTTTTTCTATGGGCAGAGTTCCTATGGCTTGGGTTTCTCCCATCATTAAGAAACCCACGCTGGATCCTTCTAAATCGGAGAACTTTAGACCAATCTCCCTTCTCCCGTGGGTAGCTAAGATTGCAGAGGCCCATGTAAATAATGTTCTTTTCTCAATACATGAGCCACAATGACATTCTGGATCCATCCCAAAATGGCTTTAGGCCGGGCCATAGAACCGAGTTCGCCCTACTAGCCACGACTGAACATCTGCGGACGATCCTTGATGCCGGTCAGAGTGCAGCGCTGAACCTGTTGGATCTCAGCGCTGCCTTTTACACGGTGTCTCATGACATTCTCCTGTATTGTCTGGAGGCAGTAGGGATCAGGGGAACCGCCCTAGAGGGGTGCAGATCATTTCTGAAGGAAAGATCCTTTAGGGTATCGGCGCCGCCATTCCACTCTCAATCCCATTCCATCAGTCAGGGGGTCCCTCAGGGTTCGGCATTAAGCCTGTCTCTGTTTAATCTATATGTTCAGCCACTCGTGGCTGTGGCAAAGGAGTGGGACCTAACAATGGTATCATATGCCGATGATACCCAGCTTGTCATCACCTCAGCTGAAGGGCCATCTACATCGGCCACTCGGTTCAGAGACGGGATGGCTGCAGTAGCCCAATGGATGGCAGACAACTGTCTACAGCTTAATGCGAGCAAAACTGAGGTCCTACTGGTAGGGAAGAACATCTCCCTCTGGAACGAGCACTGGTGGCCGTCCTCGCTGGGGATTTTGCCAACGCCAAAGACTCTAGTTATGAACTTAGGATTCTGGATGGACTACGCGCTTAGCTTTCAGACCCACACTAAGAGAGTGGCAGCCACTTGTGTTGGCTTGTTAAGAGGTCTTAATCCTCTCCTGAAGTTCTTCGATCCAGCAGTCCGGCAGCTCATTGTCCAATCCACTATACTATCATGCCTGGACTATGCCAGTGTGCTGCTTTTAGGGGCTAACAAAGCTGAGATACAGCGACTCCAATGAGTCCAAAACTCGGCAGCAAGAACTCTGGTTGGACTTCCTCGTCGGTACTCGGCTAGAGCTATGATCAGAAGGCTGCACTGGCTTCCGATCAATGCCCGGATCCAGTTCAAAGCTCTTTGTCTGGCGTTTAGGATTCTAAAATCCGGGAGTCAGAACTTTTGCGCCCACTCCTGATCCCGCATGTTCCCCAGCGAAGCTTGCGCTTACTGGGACAACACTTGGTGATCGTACCACGGACCAAACTCTGCCGAATCGGTGGTCGTTCTTTTCGGGTCATGGCAGCCAAGCTGTGGAATTCCTTGCCGGTCCATACTCGCGGATTGGAGGATCTGCTTGCTTTCCGGAAATCCATTAAAACCTTCCTCTTTCCGTTAACCTAGTGTTTGCGACCATGGTAGGCTAGTGTTCAGTTGATTCTGTACCATTTAGATTTAGCAGCGCCGGGACGCCTCTTTGCTGGGGCAGCTGTTGCGCTTTAGAAAACACTTAACATAACATAACAACTAGGGCAAAACCGTAACTTCTTACTATACTGACGAGAGGGGTGACATAAAGATTAAAGAGTGTTGAGCACAGGGAAGAGCCCTGGGGAACTCCACAAGGTAATGTAAAGGATGGTGACATAATGTTCCCCAAAGCCACTTCCTGAGACAGCACGCATGGGTCTGATGGAGAGCCAGATTTAGTAGGAGCAATGAGTTTACAAATTTGTAGGACTTTCATAGGGTTGTAAGACACTACAACGCGGGCTATGACCACGCGTGCCATTATAACGCTGTTTTTACAATGCAAGTTGCTACAACTTGCGCTGTAAATGCTGGATAGTGGAATAGTTTAATTTTCTATTCCAACTCCAGCCCACATTACAGTAGGGAAGGTGTTGGAATAGAAAATTTAACTATTCCCTATCTAACAGCGCCCTCCAGCACAAGTCATTGTAACGACTTGCGTTGTAAAAGCAGCGTAGTAATGGCAGCGCGTGGTGATACCCGCATTGTAAAGGCTGCTCACCCTTTCAGAGTATTAAAAGAAGAAAGGGTTGAGGAGACTGATTCAAAGGGAGCTTGTGTTTTATCAGAAAAGGCTGATTAAATCTTATTAAGCTCAACTGGAGTTTGAGCTAGGCTATTTTTCTGCTGTACAAACACGTAAACAACAGCCTTGACCTTCTGTTGAAAGGATTCTGCTAATGTGTTGCAGAATACTTGACTAATACTGATATCAGGTGCAGATGGCAGCTTTGCTAGTTTCTTTAATGTAGTGCACAAGGCTTTAGGACATCCGTTGGCCACCGTAATCTTCTCAGAAACGTATAGGGCCTTTTCCCTGAGGATAGCTTTCTTATAGGTTTCTGGGCTTTGAATGTGTCATTAAACCATGGTTCTGATGGTGTTCTCCAAGCTTGATGACACATTTTGGGGGGCGCTAATTGTGTCCAAGCAGAGTTGAGCCAAGAGAGGTATTGAACTGCGGCTTGATAAGAATCAGTGGACAAATTAGGCAGAATTTTTAAAAGGATAGTGTTTAGAGAGCTAGCCTCTACATTCTTCCCAGGTCAACTGACGTAAAGTACTCTCGGGGCTTTAGGATGATTTGTTTTGCAGCAGTGATCTGTCAAATAGGATAGCCTTCCGATCTGACCAGATCAAGAACAAAACTCCAGTCCAGCTTATCAGGGGGTTCTCTGGGAAAATACCATCTAAGCAGTGTCCCACATTGTGGGTTAACCCTTCACATGTTTTCAAATCTCTGCGCTATCCACTTGATCTAAAAGTGCTTTAGTAACCGGGTCAGCAAATTTTTCCAAATGGAAATTAAAATCCGCTAGGATTGTAAAATTGCGGTGTTCTGCTTTGTGTGCTAGCAAATTGCCTAAGCTATATAAAAAATCGGCCTTGGATTTAGGCGGGCAATAAAGTAAAATATCATTAAAGGAGTGTTGACCAAGCAATTCAATTTTAAAATCAAATGCTCCGCAGTCCTTGTTGTCAATATTCATTTGAATATAGGACTTAAATCTGGATTTGAGAGTGAGGGCAATGCCCTCGCCTTTATTGTCTTTGCGGTCTACTTTATGAATTTTGTACCCTACAGGTAAGGCCAATAATAGATCTGGGTCCGAGGAGGCATCTGCCCAGGTTTCTGTGACAAAGGCTATTTCTATCTGTTTAGACTCCAGGAAATCTCAAAATGTGCTAGCATTCTTGATTAGGGACCTCACATTGATTAGAACACAGGATACTCCTCTAGGATGGGCCTTAGTAACTATGTGGCTTTAGCCATGAGCTTGGTGGAGATCAATACGCTTTTCGGAACAGCTTTTCGGAACACGTCTTACCTTCCGATTTTAGTTCAGTAAGAGTGTCTCGACTGTAATGTATTTTAGGCTTCAAACTGGAAGTTTATGGCTCAATCCCAGCAGCATGGCCGGCGCTGAGCACGTTCCGAGCACAGATGGGCGCAGACGAGCTTGCGTTCGGCGCACCTTCGGCGCCCCAGCGGCGCCCCTGCTGCATGCCTAGATTTTGCCCATCATTTGTAGTGGGCTGCTGAACCACAATATACTAGACCATCATCTTCTCACAAAGTGGTGTTCAGCTGGAAGTGAGACAAGCATTATCCTAAACTGACTAACTCTCTCCGCAACTGGTATGATCAGAAGCTACTATACCTGAGTATACTAGAGGGCAGTGTGTGTGGGTATTGGAGCCTGTGGCTTCCAGGGCCCTCTGTCACAAATGGAGTGGGCCCTATCAGATCTCAGTAAGTAGGGTGATGTGACTTATTTGGTAAACCTAGGAACCCTCATAGAGTCCTGTATGTGAATAGATTGAAATCCTACCATGACAAGGCAGATATGACCATGTTACTGGCCACTGATGAGGGAGTGGAGAAGGAACATGAACAAGTGCCTGACCTCCTCTCCAATAATGCACAAGATGGTTCAGTGGAGGGAGTGGTACTCTCGCCCAAATTGTCAGACCAGAATCACAGAGAATGCAAGCAGGTGCTGGAGAAATTTGCTGCTCTGTTCTCTTTGACCCCAGGAATCATTGAGTGGTGTGTGCACCACATTGGCACTGGTGACAGCCTACCAGTCAAAAATAAACTCTACAGGTTTTCTGACCATGTATGAGCCAGCATCAAGGCTGAGGTAGCTAGGATGCTGGAGTTGGGGGTAATTGAACTGCCTGATAGTCTATGGACCAGTCAAGTGGTGATGGTCCCCAAACCTAATCCCCAGGGGTGACCAAAGAGTTACGGTTCTATGTGGACTCCAGAGGACTGAATGCAGTCACAAAGCCTGATGCTCACCCTATACCTGGAGCTGATGAGGTCATTGACAGTTTAGGGGCTGCCAAATATCTTAGTACTTTTGTGTTGACTTCAGGCTACTGGCAGATTGCCCTCACAGATAGAGCAAAAGAAGGGTCAGCATTCTCCACACCAGGTGGACATTATTGGTTTAAGGTAATGTACTTTGGCTTAAAGAATGCACCTGCCACCTTCTTTAGATTGGTGAACAGGGTCCTGTCTTGATTGAAGCAGTTCAGTGTAGCTTATCTAGATGACATAGCTGTGGATATGGCTGTGGATACCTGGGGATCACTTAAGCCACCTGAGGGAGGTGCTTTAGGTCATGCAGCAGGCAGGCCTGACTATTAACCTGTTTACCGCGGCCGTTATTTCGGTGCTGTGAGGGCGTTCTAAGGAGTGGGCGGGCCGCGTCTGCCAATGGAAGTTCGCAGCACCAGTCAGGTAGTGCTCGCGACAGCCAACGGCCGACGGGAGCACAGAAGGGGATAAGGCAAATAGGTGCCAAATAGGGCAGAGTTATGTGGTTTACCTGGACCACCTGATAGGTGGAGGCCATGCACAGCCTCTCCTGGCTAAGATTCAAGCTATTTTAGATTGGAAAGCTCCTGTTACCCAGACTGAGGTCAGGCATTCGTGGACTGACTGGGCACTACAGAAGATTTGTTAAAAATTATGGGACCATTGTGGGGCTCCTGACCGAACTGAATTTTAAAAAGCGGCCCAAAAAGGTGGATTGGACCCCAGAGTGTCAGAAGGCTATTGATAGCCTGAAAGCTGCTATGTGTTCTGCACCACGCAACCCCATTCTAGGATTAAATTATTACTTAGTCACCTGACATCTGTTTTTTGACTGAAACGTGACTGAATGCCTCTAATCTACCAGACGGCACATTTGCCATTCCTGATAATTATAAATTAATCAAGCTAGACAGAGGCTTTAAATCATGAGGTTGCAATAGCCTTTAAAAACACTCTTAACGTGATATAGATTATGACCGCTGATACTGACATGGTGGATTTAGGAATTTTTTTAATAAATGTATCCGCCAAGTAGAGAGCTGAAAAGGAGCCTTAATCTACCATCCCCATGGATTTAAGACAGGCCACAGCCAACGGTTGGTGGAAGAAATAGCCACCAATGATTTAGCCACAAAGACATTTCTTCTCCTGGGTGACTTTAATTACCATGGTAAAGATTACACTAACTCTGAAGTGGCAAAGCTAATAGCAGGCTTTGAAATGCTTGGTCTGTCTCAAGGAATCAGAGGCCCTACCCATCAAGCAGGTCACTCACTTGATCTACTAATATCTAATTCTGAGCATATTGTATGTGAGGCACCAATGCCTCTAACATGGACCCCCCCTTTATAATTCCCTTCTACGTTCAGTCTTCTCAATCACTCAACTCGACGGGAAATAGCAGAAAGGCTAAAACATCTAGCAGGCCTTGACATCTACTTTCTCCCAAAGTTTTCAATGATTCATTTCACTTCAGTTTGCCAGTAAATAACGTTGCATCCAATGATGTTCTGGACACGTTTAACACTACGTTAATGGAGCCTCTGGATTCATTCGTACCCTGCAAAAAGTGTAGCTCCACCAAACTGCATTCCTCGGCACCTTGGTTTACCACAGAGTTAGCAATCATTGGCATAGCCAATAGGTCTCGCCTTTGGGACCTTGTAAGTATTTAGCCATGCAGCACATTATCCTAGGTGCTATTTACGTGCCAAAAAGGCTAAGATGTGGTTGGCGCTGGCATCATTCTAGCATTTTTTTTCTTATGGTGGTTGGGGGGAAGGCAACACAGAAAGTGGGAGAGTGTGGCTGGGAGGGATGAAACATAGCGGACAATGGGGGCAAGAGGTTTCAAATGGGAAGAAGCAACGGAAGCAGGGGGAGGGAGGAGAAGAAGCAACAGGGGCAAGGGGGAAGTAGAAACAGGCTTACAGGGGTGTGAGAGAAAGAAGCAAAAGTAGCACAGGAGAGAGAGAAAGAAAGAATCAACATGAAGTGAGAGTGGGAGGGGAAGAATCAACACGAAGTGAGGGTGAGAGGGGAAGAAGCAATACAAAGGGAGGGTGGGAGGAGAAGAAGCAACATGAAGTGAGGGTGGGAGGGGAAGAAGCAATACAAAGGGAGGGTGGGAGGGGAAGAAGCAACATGGAGCGGGGTGAGAGGAGCAGGGATGGTGGGAGAGGGAAAAGCAACCCAGATAATGCAGGTATCGGCTAATGCCAGACCGATTATTATCAAAGGGACTCCTGATGAACAGGGCTTAAGAATGGGGAAAACACAGTAAGGAGGAAGAGTCTTGAATTGAGATTGGCAGGCATGGAAAGATATGCGTTCGCAATGAACTTACATGAAAAATGGTTATTTAGAAGAGGTTAGAGAAGGATGTTTGAAAGAGTGGAAGGGGATAACAAGGGCGAGGTTTTAAGTAGAGAGAAGCATGAGGACGAAGGAGTTCTAAATGCTGTATTGTTTTGCACCTGTACAGCTCTTTGATTCAACTTGGAAGCATGAAACCCCCATCTTGATTTAAGGTGCTCCTACACATGTTCCTTTATCAGATTCAAAGTGAAGATCTTTTACAGACATTTGAATGAGTGCATATAAAAAGAATGAGTGCTTATAAAAAACAAGTGCGATGAATGCACAGCTGCAGCATTCTGCGAGTGGAGTGCTCGTAACTGCAATCCTTACACACGCATACCATCCTGTTCTTTAATGATTTGTGACACTCCGAGTCAAAAGCCGAATGCAAGAAATTGAGATAGGTAGGCAGAGAAACAAGAAGGGCGAGCGGTGTAATTAAAAACAGATGGCAGATGGGGTAAGAGCAGAAGGAACAAGCTCACGGAATGCGCAGCTGCAGCGTCCCTCGTGTGGAGCGCTCGTAACTGCAAGCCGTAGGCTGTGGGCAGAGTCCAGAGTGATTCCAAGAAGTAGTTTTCCTAGAGCTGTGGATGCGCGCTTCTCTAGGTTCAACCTAAAAAAGGAATATTGGTGTGCAAGAACTTAGAAAGAAGATAGCGCAGATCCGAAAAGCTGCATGACAAAGACTAATATAAACAACCATTATTGCGATATCACATGAATAATCAAAATCTCAAGATAAAACATTATCATCAATCAAATTGAACAGGCAGGCAATTCTCGGAAAGTGCTTTTTAAAATTGTTCAAGACTTTACTAGTCCACGGGCATGTTCCCAACTCTTCATACGGTCCCAGGAACTCTGTGACTCTCTTGCCAATTTCTTACAGGGGAAAATTTCACATATCTATTTACATTTTAACACTCCTTCCTCTTATAATCCTGGTGATTCCAGCAGTAAAGCTGATCTTATAACCGTCAGGCCTGACACCTTAAATAGGTTTAAACACTTAACTTAGAGAAAATTCAGAGATCCCTGGCTGCTCCTAAATCAGGTTCTCCTCTTTACACCTGCGCTCTTAAAGTGATGGCATTTTACCTAACTGCCTTGCCAGACTATTCTAGAGATGTTCAATCTTACGGTGGAAACAGCACCACCCCTTCTGAATGGAAAACTGACTGTTTTCTACCTATCTTGAAAAAAAGACAACCTGGACCAAAATATTTTGGCCAACTATTGCTCGAGATCTGTGCTACCTCTTTTAGGCAAACTGCTTGTAGGAGTAATTTATAAACAATTAACAGCCTACCTAGAAGTTAACCTTGACTTGGTCCTACTTGTTTATTGGACCGCTGCAAAGTAAGCCATAGACTCTTTTTCACTAATGCATGCTGCGTTGTCCTGGTGAGATCACATTGGACCTCTTTTCAATGATTTTTTCCACAAACTTTTGATTTAGCTTTATCTTAACTACACTGTTGGTATAAGGTTTAAACAAATATGTTGTTGGCTAGATCACCAGGCCGCTGTTTCTATTTTTCTGCACGGGCTATCATTCTTTCTTTCATTTATCTGTGTATTTTAAACCCTACTTTTATAAATGTCATTTTATGCATTATATTTGTACAGGGATCTTTATATGCAATTGAATGCACGTCCTGAAGATGGTCTGATGGGCAATTACACCACAACAGACCGAAACGTCAACTTCTCCATCTATTTCCCAAACATTCATTGTTTTGAAGTAACTTCTTCTGTTTTTTCAGTTTTCCTACTTTTCTGCTTACTTTGGAATAGATTTTTACATTTGTGATGAGTAGGTAGATTTGTACATCCTCTCTCATGGTGTTTTGTGACATTGATTGTATTTGACTGTACCCTTTTAAATTTTCTCTATAAAAATTGTGTCTTTTAAAAAAAAAAGATATTCCCATGTCTTTGATATTATCTTTTCATTCATTGGATATTTATGTTTCCAATAACTTGACATATGCATTGATTGTTCAAGGATTCAAGACTAATCTGGGTTGAACATCTAAGTAGTTACGTATACATATATCAGTGCACGAATCTTTAACCAAAATCCCTTGTAAGCACTTTTTACTTATCATTGACTTCATTGCGCAAGCCTCCAAGGGTATATTGGGTTCCCCACTTTCTAATCCTCCATTGTTAAAGGGTCTGCACTGGCTGACAGTGACAAAAGGAGCAATTTTTAGATCTGTTCTCTCACTTACAACGCTCTAAGAGGCAAAGGCCCCAGATTTCTTCAATATAAATTAAACTGTACATACCCAGCAGAAGCTTAAGATCTTGTGATTAAGTCTTACTGAGTGTCTCTCACATTCGTTTAACGAAGTGCAGGGGAAGACCTTTTTCTTACCTTGCTCCCTCCTATTGGAATAAGCTTCTGCTGCATGTTCTCACTTGTTGTTGAAAGTCCATCTATTTTAAATTCATGCATTTCACATTCTGCTGATACTTGTTAGAACTGCTACAGGGCTGAGATGCCACAGTTGAGTTGTGCGCTAAATTAAGTTTAATTAACATAACAATTAATTAACATAACAGTGCAATGCAGACTTGGGTTGCCCATGCAAATGATGATGGACTTCGCAGGTTTTTCCACTTAGCTCATGAGAACTAGCAGGGTGTTAGCAACCCATCATCTTTCGTTAATGGGGGGCTACATTGCAAAGTCAACCATGTACCCTTGGCACACCAATGTTTTGCTGACTGGTACTGATGGCAACAGACTCTGAATGTCCCTGGGCTCTGCTTTACCAGGCCTAGGACCAGTGCTATGCTGAAAACACAATTAGAATTCAGTAAAAACACCTGCATATACTAGGCTATACTATGGGTTAGGGTACCCTTATTATTGGCATGAATTCCCTTAATTGACCATGAGGCAAAGTATTTTGCAGGTATACTCTTGGAGGAATTGCAGGCATGGGCCACAGAGAAAACCTTAATTTCGGCCAACCAGACTGGCTTTGCCAAATCAGTTGGGACAACGACAAATATCCTAACCATGGGTATGTTAATAGACAAGGCTGAATCAAATAAAATGCCCATCCACTTCTGCTTTATAGACTACAAGGCTCCCTTTGACTATATAAATCGGAATATTTTATGGTCCAAACGGAATGGTTGGGGATACTGAGGCCTCTGTTAGACTTGCTGATTAACCTTCACACAGAGACCTGGGTCCAGATAAAGGTGGGTGACGGATCACTCCTGTCAAGGCGCTAACCAACCAACAAAGGTCTCAAACAGGGTTGCGTCTTGGCTCCCACACTATATAATCTGTTTTTAGGAGATCTTATACCAATCCTAAACAGGTACTACTCTCATGCCCCCAAGTTGGGAGGGCTCCAATTACCATGCCTTCTCTACGTAGACGATATAGTCCTAATAAGCCACACAAAGGTAGGGCTACAAAACCTTGTGAATACTACACATGGTTATTCTGAAGCAAATGACCTGACCATAAACTTGGAGAATACACAGACAATGACTATTAGTAAGAACAAGAAAAAATCAATGTCCTGGTACTGGAACAATGCACAAATTGATGGTTCGTCAGTGTACAAATACTTAGGAGTAAAGATTGACAACAGTGGACAGTTTACTGTACAGAAAACGAGCATCAGAGGTAAGGGTCTTGCTCTGTCAATCTCTTTAAAAACAATAAACAGCAAACTCTCTGGGCCCTCCCTTCTACCTCTGTTACAAGTAATTCGAGCTTAACTCCTGCCAACAATTACCTATGAGAGTGAAGTACAGAGAGGCAGAGACGCAAAGACCCTTGATAATACAATTATAGCTGCATACAGAATAATTTTTAGCCTGCCCAAACGAACCTCCCCAGCACAAATTAGGCTCGAGTTCGGTGTCCAAAAATAGCTCCTGGCAAGACAAGGGGCATACATAACTATCTGGGATAAAGTACAGAAATCCAAACAAGGAACTCTAAATGAGTATCTATGGGCGGAGCTAGAGCAACACCCTTCCTCACCAGCTGCCAAGTATCTTAAAAGTAGCCTGGCAAATACGGGCTTAAAGCAGCTTTGGGATACCCGACAAACTATACAACGCTCAGAAACCTGGTCAAGAAAACAATCAAACATCTTTCGTGGGTTGAAGATAAGGCAGCCCTCACAAAAAGATCACATGGCTGGATGACCTTGAACTCTTATTCAACACAAGCAGCACAGAGCTACTTTGGTTTGGGTTACGCTAAAACTGTTAAAATTAGGTTTTTAAGGTACAGGTTGGGCTTGCTACCCTGCATCCGACATTTCCCACACTGGCTAAAAGACAAAGCAGGCTCCCTTTGCCAGTTATGTGGCTTAGTGCCAGAGGATAAGCTGCACTTGTTATGCTCATGTGACAAATTGTTGGATGAACGAAAACATCTGCTGAAACATCACCTTAATCAACGAGGGATACGTTCACGAAAGAAAGCAGTTCTCGCCTGCTTTGCATCTCAGGACCCACAGTTGAACTGCAGTTTTGTGAAATTTAAGTAGGCAGTGGAAAAGAAAATGCCAAAACTTGAACCCTAAATGTTTTTTGACAATATTATAAAACAAAACTGTATCTATTTCCAAGGCCTATTTAATAGGATGCATCTTTGCGATTTTAAAATTAAATGAGAAATTGTGTGATCACGATACGCTGGTTTTATCAAGCACATGGATTTATTTTTAAACTTCGATTTTGTACTGCAATGGTTTTAATTAACTATGCAAATAAAATATATATTTATCCCTTATAGGGCCCTGTTACATAAAAGGACAAAGGGATCAAAACTACCTCATGACCGTAGAATATAATGGGGCATGGTGGTTTAGAGGCCAGCAGCCCTTTCTGCAACTGCCTGGGTACACTGCTGAGGCATGAGGTCAGGTTAAAAGCATCCCTGTGTTGCTGGGCTGTTTTTAACATGTAAATTGTTCCCAAACTCGACCTTGGTGTTTGGGGCACTTAACAGTTGGTAAACAACAATAATTTGGCATATTAGGTACTCCGAACGTCTCCTCTAGTTGTCCCATGGGTGGGAGGTCAGGTAACTATGAGAAGGACCTTTATAAAAGAGGTTGTATATGCCTTGGTGATGATGAAATTGCATAATTCATCTCCCTCATTGTAGTAGGATGCTTCAAAATATCGACTTTGTGCTATGAGTACTATAAAGTGAGGATCTACTATATTGTACATACTCAGATCTCATAAAGTCTTCCCTAGATGCTCCATGGGTGGTGGACAAATTTAGATATAGGAAGGGTCCTTACAAAATAATATACAACAATATTTTGGTATATTAGGAACCCCAGGGTCTATCCTAGGTGTCCCAGTGGGGGAACATGAGGGGGATCAGGTATTTATAGGCAGGGTCCTTATAAGATAGGTTTTATATGCCTTGGGTTTAGTGAAACTGAACATTTTACTTCCCACTGTGTAGTAGGGTACTTCCCAAAATCGACTTTTGTGCAAGGAGCACTGTGGAGATTGGATCTGCAATATTTGTACATATTCCAAATAACTCAAGTCTCTCTCAGGTGTTCTAGGGGTGGGGGTTGCGGTAGATAAAGGCAGGATACTTATAAAATATGTTTCATAAGCCCTGGTGGTGGAGAAATTGCTGAGTTCATTTTCCCCATTGCAGAAATTAACTAACAATTCCTGCCAGGAAAACCCAAAAAATATAATTTAAGGAGTCACTAGAATAGTATTGATAGAATTCAACAATATGCTATTGTGAATGTATCCTAAAATGTACAGACAAGAAATTATAAGACTTTGTTGTCTGAAAGCCAAATTCCGCCTTCTAGTGATCTGCCCTTATTGGTCAAAGTTAAGTGGATTAGCCAGGCTGCTTTGATGAGGTGATAAGTAGACCCTGCAGTGGAAGAGCCATTCTTGGAGGAGGGGATTCTGAAATATAAGAATGCCAGAGCAAGGGGGAGGGCTCATAAACAATGGTATTAAAATGAAAGAGGAGACAGGCCGGAGAAGCCAGATTCATTTACACCCCTACTCATTGAACCCAGCTAGATGGCAGGCTTAAGGAAGGAATGTGCGGTTGCCAGGGTAAGGGAGTCTATGGAGATGACCCATCCTGGAGGTGGGTTTAGCCAGATCTTGCATCTGTGCTGGGACTTCATCCATATTGAGTTTTGGAGAAATAGTGCTTTCTGTGAGACCACTGTGCCACACTTTGAAGAAAATGGTCATGCTCTGGGGTGTTGCCCTGCATCTCATTAGGCAGGAGTGCCTTCCTGTGTGTTGTGGCCCTTTCTGCGCCAGTGTATGCAAATATTTAACTTGGGAGAGCCATACATAAACATGGTAATGGTGCTTTATGCCTGTCCTTCCGCTAGAATCGCGATAAATAGCTCACTATCAGAACCATTTCAACTAGAGCAGGGGACCAGGCAGGGGTGCCCCTTATCACCCGCCCTCTTTCTGCTAGCTTTAGAGCCACTCATTCGCGACATACAGCAAAACATCAACATCAGTGGGATTACGTTTGGTGATCAGAGAATAAAATTAGTTGCTTATGAGGACAATATTTTGGTGGTTACTGAACAGCCAGAGATCTCTATAGCTGCACTAATGGACTCAAATGTATCCTACTCCGCACACTCGGATATGAACTAAATCGCGTTAAGTCAGCGGTTAAACCTCTTAACATATTCACTAACAAAGAGGTGCTGGGGGAATCAGGACTCGTCTGGCAAAATAGTTATATAAAATACTTAGGTGTAGAATTCGGCAGTCCCCTCCCGCAGACTACTCACCTGTGTGGTTAGACATAGAATCAGCTGTTCTGGGAGACATCCATCCCATCTCGATCCTATCGATGAAGGTGAGTCAAATCCCCTGCTCAAAATCCATATTTATTAACACCAAGCTAGCTCTATTTAAAATCGACAAACTGTTACACACAACTATAAGAAGATCTAGATGGGAGTCGATATGGAAGAACCCTAGCATCACATATAAAGGCAAGCCGCTATACAACCTCTCTTGGATTAAAAATGGCATCCTCTTCCCCCACCAACTCTACGATGGTGCATACTCCTTGCCCTTTTCAGGACTCCAGGCGAAATTCGGGATTAATGATTCCGATTTTTATTTATTTCGAAATATTAAATCTGCCATTACAAGAGCGGGCTTGTCCCACACACCACCAGCAATCCTCACATTTTTCTCCAGCCTAAATAGACTGGTCCACCAAGTTTCTCGGCTATACAAATTACTGAGTCCACAATTCTGGTCCTCGTTGGCCTCTTTTCACATCACTGAGCCGGAATGGGCCGCGACTTGGAAATCCTGTATGAGCCACAAAATAAGCCCTACACTATCACAAACCAAATACTGGCTTATGCACAGGGTCTTCTGGACGCCTGCCCGCCCGTCTCTATTCTCACAAAATTTGCCCTGACGCTTTCTGTTGGAACTGCAAACACACTGAAGGTGATTTGGACCACCTAATCCCCCAATGCGACTGCGTCTCATCCTATTGGGACAAAGTATTCATGTTCATCCACAATCTGTTCAACATTACACCTCCCAAGGAACTCCCTTATCTTGTGTTTGGCACTGTTAAAGAAGCACAGCTCTCTGAACCAGACAGAGCCCTACTAGACCTCCTACTTATGGCGACAGTTAAGGTTGTGCTAAATAACTGGAAAGATACCAAAAAAGCGAGCTATGCCTGTTGGCTTAACTGGGTGATTAACCTCCAAGGGGCAGACAACATCACGCTCCAGACCACGCCATGGTGACCCCCACGAAGGAAAATGTGGAACACACTTGATATCTTTTTTGACACTCATAAACCTCCATGAATAGACACCTCTATTAACCACCCGTAACCCTTGATGTCCTAAATCGATCAGGACATACTCAAACGGGTAACACTGGACTGGTCGGAACTGTTGATCCAATGGTGGCACACCTCCTTCACCTCCTTCTTCTCTTCTTCTCTCCCCTTCTTCCTGGCCTCTTCTTATATAAGCCAATTCTCTCTCACTCTTCCTCTTCCTCTTGACCTCCATCTTAATGAGGCCTCTAGAATTTGTTGAGATACAAACAAATACCCAGTCACATCTGTATGCAACATTGTCCTTCTGGATTATCCATGCTAATTCTTGATCTATCGTATTCAACAATATGTCTCTATCCCTGCTCAGATGTACCCTCACCAGCAGATGTAATGTTTTTCTCAGGATATTAATTGTTGGACTTAAATATTCAATAAAAATGTATTGAAATAAAAAAAAAAAGATGTTTGGTTGGAAAAACCAAAATACCAAATAGATATTTGGCAACAACTACTAGAATCTAGTAAATCTAACAACAACAGGACATTTTGGGCAGAAATCAACAAAGTAGTAAATGGAGCTGCCCAGGTTTTCAACGCAAACATTCTACAGGAAGATTGGATCCAGCACATAGAGCACTCTCAAAAAAACAACTTTCCAGCATGGAATCCAGAGCATCAGTTTCATCATCAAAATAAAAATCAAGATGCGGATCAACAATTCGATAAAAACAGGATCAAGCCTCCCCAAGTACAAATGGTACTTAAAAACTTGAGGTCAAAAGGGGCGCCAGGCCCAAATGGTTTACCAAACGGACTTTTCAAACAAGACCAACATTTCTGGCAGAATATCTTATCCCACTATATTACAATGCTTTTCAAACTGGAAACATACCTCCGTCATGGAGAGGCAGCATTTTACATTCAATCTTCAAGGCAGTCACAAGGTCCGATCCAGTCAATTATAGACTGATCGCGCTCATAGACGTCGAGGCCAAAAGATACGCCTCAAATCTTTTGAGGGCTCTGGAAGACTGGGTTAGCGCGAACAAGATTCTTCCGCTCACCCAGACGGGTTTCAGGCCTGGAACTAATACATCTTGCAACCTGCTGGCGTTAAACCTTTTGGTCGATAAAACAATGGAAAAGTCAACCAAGCTATACACCTGCTTTGTAGACCTCATAGCGGCATTCGACACAGTTCCGAGGGAGGCTTTATGGCAAAAGATGGCCAAATGGGGAATACCATTGATGCTGCTGTGGGCCATCATACATCTATATTCATCTACCTGGGTTAGGATAAAATTAGGCGACGGCAACAGAACAAAAGAAAAAATCCCCACTTATGTCGGCCTCAAGCAGGGATGTGTATTGGCACCCACCCTTTTTAACATCTTCACCGCGGACTTGGATAAGTGCATCTCGGAGATACAAAGCGACCCACCGAAGTTAGCTCACCATAAAATCAGGAGTATACAGTACGCAGACGACATTGTACTTTGCAGCCAGACCCCTCTGGGTCTACAACGTTCCATCATGAAGTTGCATGACTACATCAGCGCACAAGGTTTGCAAATTAATTACAAGAAAACGAAAATTGTCTGCTTTGCATCGCGGCCGGGGGGGCAACCTTTCAAATGGCACATTGCTGGCAACACAATAGAACAGACCCTCTCTTATAAATACCTGGGAGTAGTGGTTGACTCCAGGTGGACTCTAAAAGATCACCAATCATACAGAAAGGCTCAGGCCAACAAACTACGGTTTGCCCTAAACTTATTAAAAACAAAATTGAAATGCCCATCCACCTTACACCTGTTGAACGTGATCGCGGCAAAGTTTTTACCATCCCTTACATATGGTTATACAGAGGAAAAGACGCAAACTTCTTGAATCTACAACAATCAGAGCTGTTTAAGTTCATCTTTCAGATTCCTAGGTTTTGCATCACAAACGCAAGTTCGCCTGGAATTTGGGCTACTAAATCAGCACCAAGTCAGACAAGCGGCCATATTAAAAACATGCTGGAAATTAAGAGCAGCACAAGTGGGCACGCTGATGGGTCTCTGTTGTATTGAAATGAACAATCAGACAAAGGTGAAAAACGCCTGGAAAACAGTACTGGAAGATGCATTGTCAAATCTTAACATGGAAAAGGCATGGAACACCATCCAAACTTTCGCAGTCTTTGAAAAAACAGCCAACGGTGCTGCAAAGCAAAAATCCTGGATAGTAGACAAAGCCGCAATAGCGAAGAAAAAACATGGTTGGATGGTGCTGGCCACGTATGAGAAAAGGGTGCTGCAACCCTACTTAGTCAATCACATAACACCTGCCATCCAAAAAACACTATTAAGATTACGGCTGGGAACATACACTTTAAAAGACCAGATCCCTGCATGGAGCAAACATGGCCGACTTCTGTTTGCAGACTATGTGGCCAAGCGGAAGAAACACTGATTCATATACTGTGTATTTGCCCAACTTTGACAATCCTGAGACACTACTATCTACTCCACATGTTTCGTTTATTTCAAATTAGAACATGCCACCCGGCTGTCATGTTAGCACTCAACAGTTACCAGCTGCAGACAGCTTGCAGGGCCGCCAGATTTTTTCAAAAGGCGTCGCACTTAATACAGAATACTGAGAAAAAGGAGACTAACGGGACAAAATCGAAGGAGTGAAGCGTAATGAACAGAGACAATTAAATCCCTTCTCTAAAATATTACATACATAGACACTACAGAACGTTTTCTTTTTGTTTTTTATCTACTTGTCAGCCTGAACATTTTATTTTTAATAATTTTTTATGCAAAAAAATTGTAAAGGTTTTAATTAACTACATACAATAAATGTACTTTACTTTACTGCTGGATAGACTCAGGGGAATTATCGATCGTAAAGATCAGCTGAAGATCATCAGCATAATTAAAGGTGATAGTTGTATTAGCCTTCAGAGACTTGATCAGAGGTCGCAAATTAAATAGCAAAGGGGAAAGTGAGGATCCCTGTGAGACTCCACAGGACGTGAGTAATTTAGAGGCAGTGAAGGGGGCCAGGCGTACCGTTTGGGTGCAGCCGCTGAGGAAGGACGCAATTCAGCTACGGGCTGGGCCACCGATGTCAGCCTGTTCGACACGGTCCATTAAGATGTCATGATCGACCGTGTCGAACGTGGCAGAGAGGTCCAAGAGGACCAGGGCCTGGGGGATTCCCCAATCAGCATTACCTCACATGGTGTCAAGTACAGCTAAGATTACAGTCTCAGTGCAATGGGCTGGGCGGAACCCTGCTTGATGAGGGTCCAGGTGATATGTTTGCTCAATGAAATTAGACAGACAGGTGGCTACATGAACTTCGAGAACCATGGCCAGATACGGAAGCTGAGAGATGGGCCTATAGTTGGTAAGATTCTGGGGGTCCACTCCAGGTTTTTTTAAGAGGAGGACCACAACTGTATCCTTCTAGGCTTTAGGGACCCTACCCTGAGACAAGGACTCATTCAGAAAGGTCAAGATGGGAACAGGAAAGACCGAAAAGATGTCCTTTAGAACATACGGGGGATAACAGTCCCTAGGCGAGCCAGATGTTACCCCAGCTAGAAGAGCCTGTAGGGACTGAGTTCTATGATTGGGAAGTGGTGTAGGGTGTGCGGGTTAGATGTCAAGGCCAGGGAGTCCTCCTTGCGACAGGAGCTGGAAATACTGGCCTTAATACTAGCAATTTTGTCCAAGAAATAGTTATTCAGGGAGTTACATAGGTCTTGAGTCACAACGGGCTTAGGTAGAATTCTTTCTACATTGGATAACTCATTCACTATTGTGAAGATATCCTTCGATTTATTATTAGAGTTTGTGATTCGAGCTGAAAAATAGGAGGATTTGGCTGAAATATTGGCTTTTTTGTAGTCTTTACGTACAGCTAGATAGATGAGTTTCCCTTCCGGAGAATATGTGAGTCTCCATTTCCTCTCTTTTTGACGTAGATCTAGTTTTTGAGCTCTAAAGTCAGGGGAGAACCATTTCTGGGCTTCGGAACGACGAGCGAGTTTGAGTTGTTTGAGGGGAGCATGTTTGTTGCTGCCTGCTAACAGCCAGTCTGAGATGTTAGTTTCAGCAAGATCCACATCAGGATTAGATGCGGGGATAGAACTCATAAGGCTGTCCAGGGAATCTTGTTTATTAATGGTGCTCCATTTCCTAATCAGACCCCCATGGTTCCTGGGGTCTTGGTGCTCATGGGAAGCGAGACTACGAATTTTATTAAATGGTGGTCAGACCAGACACATGGAAGTATTATCGGGGTAGAGACCTCAAGATTAGTTGTCCATAACTGGTCCAAAATATGACCTTTAATATGTGTAGCAGAGGAGATATGGTGGGTGAAATGAAGATTTGAGAGCAATTCCATCAGCTCAGTGGACTGAGGTCCACCGAGTGCATCATTATGCCAGTACTTAAGATCGCCTATTAATAATATTTTTGCATATTCTGTAGCCAGCATGGCCAGCTGCTCGCTCAGTGAGAGAGGGAATAATGGCATGTGTTGAGGGGGTCTATATATTAGGACACAGATCAATGGCCCTGCGCAGGAGTCAAGTTTGAAAATCATGTTGTCTGCTGCAGGAAGATTTAGGGATGACATGGAAGTAAATGAATGATCCTTGTGGATAATAGTCGCTGATCCGCCCCCCACTTTCTCTACTGGCCGGTTGACATGTTGGATATAATAATGTTGGGGAAGGGCTGCTAATATATCGGGGGTAGAATCAGGGTTCAACCATGTCTCTGTAATAAAGAGAATGTCTGGCTTGTCTGACAGCAAGAGTAGGAAAATGTCTAACTGGTGCTTGACGAGGGAGCGGGTTTTAAGATAGAGTATCCAAAGTACAATATTTTTGGTGGCAATAGGGAGTGATGCCTGCACCTGGTGGCAAATAATATGCCCTTGACGACCAGCGACCGGCGCACGGGCCACCGTCCCAGGCCGGTTTAGGGCAGCCTCCTGTTCATCCGCACGAGCATTGGACAACTCGTGAGACCTGGTGAGGGCGAGGATTTCATCAAGTGAGATGCGGGGTTGCCTGAGTATGAGGCGCCTGAGGTGGACAGACCTGCAGTACTGAATGAGCTGTGCTCGTATTTCTAACCTTTGATCCGGAAGTTCCCATGCTGTAGCAAGTTTCCGCAGCCGGGCATAGTAGGCGTTGACGGTCTCAGTCTCTCCTTGGCGGGCGTGACGCAGTGTGAACCACTCGTAATCAGGGTTGATTTGCGGGTCAAAATGGCGATTCAGGTTGTTAACCGCTCCGTTGTAGTCATCGTCGTTGCCTCTATCTGGTAGCGTCTCGAAAAGGTCGTATAGTTCGGCTCCGCCATAACACATGAGCAAGGACCGCTTCACCTTCCCCTCTGTTTCCCTGACTCCGACAAAATAATGGTCAAGCCGACCAATCCAGGAATGCCATCTTGCTGCCACCGTAGATGGGTCGGAGAGTTCGCTAAACATTGGTAGCGGGGCAGCGATTCTGTAGCTGGGGGGCATAGACGGGAGAGTGGGCCGCGGCCTGTTGAGGCGCAGGATTTTGCGGCATTTCTGGCTGATGGGTTGCCGCTGTAGATGACGCTGCACCCCCAGTGGCGTCAAAATCGGACATCTTGTGGGCTACCTGGCCACGTGGTTCTGCCGGGGCTCTCGCTGCATGGGCACTAGTGTCCTAACGTGTCTTCTTCCCCTCAGGCCAGCGCAGGATATGTTGTTCTGCGGAGACGCTGTGGCGGCAACTAGGGCCTTGCGGTTGCGGTCAGATGCCCCCTTCAACACCGGGCGTGGCACTAGGGCAGGGGACACCTGTGTCTTACAGCGCAGCTGGGTGCCTAGAGCGTGACACATGGGCGTGGTGTCGCATAGAGCAGGTCCCTCCACCTTCTCCTGGGTGTCGCAATGTGGCTATCTGTGCACTTGCAGCCGGTGCGTGGGGAGTGCCACGTGATGGGCCTCTGCTATGTGGGCCTGCCATCTTCCTTATACCTAGGCTTGCACTACTGGGCCAGGCATCAGATCCCATGCAAATCCGCCCACAGGGGGGGGGCATGGGCACACGCACATCAAAGAGCCCCTCCCGCGCGGGCCAAACCAGTCCCCCCGAGCAGGATCTCCGGCAGCACGTAAGGGCACAGGCCGCAGGGAGCAGAGGCAGGCCCTGTAATTGGCGCTCTGTGTAGCGCCGGGCCGGAAGGCAAACTCAGGCAGATTCCCTTATGCCGGAGGGCTCACCTGAGCGCCGGGCCAGGTGCGCTCTGATTGGTAGCGGAAGTGCAGACAGGACAATTGAAATGGGAGTGACGAAGAGAGCCCGGTGCCTCCCCCTGACTCAGTTACTGTTCGAGACAACGACGGACAGGTAGGATTGCAGCTCTAGAGTTGTGCTGTATGGAATTTGGTCCGATTATAAATGCTTAGCTATTAGTGAGTCTGGATTTACGTTGTTTCCAGCTTTTTAATCAGTTTAGTTACTTCTGACTATGCGTAAAAACTGGCTACATCTCAAGTTTTTAGCAAATGATAGAGCGGATGGGAGGTTTTAATTAGGAACTAGTTGTTATATGCTAGTTAACTCTACGTGCAGAAGACCTTGTGACCTCGTAGATTGTGAATTTTCAGAGCAGATCAGCGTTTGGTCTCTCTGCTCACGGTAATCACGGAGTCGGTTTCTGTCCTTGTAAAGCGGGGTCTCACATATCCTGAGCCAGGAAGAGGTGAGGTCCACTCCCCGGACACACTGGGTGAGTAACCAAATTGTATATATTTACGAACTATGTATCTCTCTAAACAGACCAGGGTAGCTGAATGTGACTCACTTGTACGTTTGTCTCCAACAGACACTACTAAGACACCAGAGCCGAAGAGAGGAGTCTATACAGATGAGGGAACATTATATCCTTTACTGTTGTGTTTCACTTGTGTGTTTTTTCATATAGTTTTTCACACATTTATTCACTTACAGGCAGTAGCACTAATATAGAACAGAGACCCTGACGAAAGCCTGGGGCATTTCCCGTTGAGGCTGAAACATGTTGGTCTTTTCGCAGCTATTTGTGTGTACTGCGATGATTGTGTTACACTGTTCTTGTTTTTAAATTGGAAGGGGCTGACGTGTATTAAAATAGGTTTTTGTTAAGTTCCCTATCCTTTTTTAACCACCACATATATCATTTCTGCACTGCACATTCCCATCATATCAACACCATGTGGTACAACCGAGTGATTGTGGGTCCTCACCCCGAACCGGTTATCAGGGTATGCTGGTTGTCTCAATGATCAAGAGACACAATACCCTGGAAGGATTACCAGATGAGAATATTGATCGATACAAGACTTTGATGGGAATCCTCAACTAAGGGTGACTTACAGTTGCTGGTGTTTCGCATTCTGGTGATATGGTTTGTTAGTTTAACTATTTATTTATTTAGTTACTTATTTATTTTTGATATTTGTAAAGCGCATACAAAGGCCCGTGGGCGTCTCTGCGCTGAGTATATGAATTGTTTACCCTGAAAGAAATAAGCATGATTTATTGATTAAAAAGCCAGGTCTTAAGTTGTTTACGAAAAGACCATAAGGATGGACTGGCTTTAATCACTTGTGGCAGAGTGTTCCACAACTTAGGGGCTGATACCAGGAATCTTCTGTCACCCCATGAGACCGTTTTTGTACGGGGTATCAGAAGATCACCTGAGCAAGATGAACGTAGTGTTCTGAACGGACGATAAGGAATCAGATTGCGAATGAGATGTGCTGGTCCTTGATTATGCAATGCTTTGTACACAATGCACAGAGTCTTGAACTTTATCCTGTTTTTAATGGATAGCCAATGCAGCTCTTTGATGGCATTAGAGGCAGAGGGATGTTTGGGAATATTCCCCAAAAGTCTTGCAGCTGAGTTTTGTATTATTTGCAGTTTGTTCAAGACTCCTTCCTGTGCGTTGAGGAACAAAGCATTGCAATAATCCAAAGTGGACAGCACAAGGGAGGTGACTAAAGTTTTACCGGCTTTATCAGATAGAAAAGGGAGAATTTTTTTGATAAGCTTCAGTTTGAAAAAGGCTGAGGAGGTAATCTGGGTGGCATGTGGGTGAAACGTGAGACGGTCATCAAAGATGACACCCAGATTCCTCAGTTTGCTAACAGGCTCGGGGGGGAGCCTAAGGAGGATGGCCACCAATTGGATGACCACTCAGGTGTTAGTGGTCCGAAGATGACTACCTCAGTTTTATCGGAGTTTAGCTTTAAACAATTGGAAGCCATCCAACTCCCTATTGCTACCATCCCTGATTTAAGGTTATCCGCTACTTTATAGCCATTGTTCTTAATGGCTAGAACCAACTGGGTGTCATCTGCGTAGGAAGTAAGGCTCATCCCATAAGCCCGAATGACATTGGCTAAGCCCGACACGTAGATGTTAAAAAGTGTCGGACTTAGGGATGAGCCTTGAGGTACTCCACATGGCAGCGACATGGTGGACGAATGAAATGGTTCCATTGTAACTACCTGGGTTCTATCAGCCAGAAAGGAGGCCAGAAGCTTGCTGGCAGTCCCTTGTACACCCAGGCCTTCGACACGGTCAATCAGAGTGGTGTGATCGACCGTGTCGAAGGCTGAAGATAGATCAAGTAGTATCAAAACCGCTGTACCCCCAGTGTCACGGATGAGTCTAATATCATCAGCTGCTTTGATCAAAGCTGTCTCTGTCCCATGACATTGACGGAACCCAAACTGTGTTTCATCAAGTAAATGATGTTGTTCTAAAAAAGCAGAGAGCTGTTTGTTCATGGCTTTTTCAGCTATTTTGGCCAAGACTGGTAAATTGGCAATGGGCCGGTAGCTTTTAGGTTCGTCCATATCCAGATGTGGTTTCTTTAAAAGAGGTTTTATAATGTTTTTTTTTAAACTTTCGGGGTAGATACCTGTATTAAACATGGCATTGCACATAGAAGATATGGCCGGAATAACCGCATCTATAACTGGCATTAGGACTTTAAAAGGACATGGATCAAGTGCTGAGCCTGATCTGATGGTAGATATTATGTCCATGGCCTGTGAATCAGAAATTTCAGCAAATTGAGTGAGCGTGGGTCCAGTGTGTGTATCGGGTATTATCTTGGAAGAACTTTTAGTTTTGATGGCAAAGGCGGAGTAAATATCATTAACTTTACTGAAGAAGAAGTCAGCCAATGTGTCACAAAGAAATTGTGATGGGGGTGGGGTCAGGTTGGTAGAGTAGCCGGCTAGCTGCTTAGCAGTCTCATACAAAGTTTTATTTGAGTTTTTTGCTGTTTCTATTTTATGACTAAAAAATAGTTTCTTGGCTTCATCAATCATTTGTTTATATTTGGCTACCGTTTCTTTATATTTTGTTTTAGCCTCTTCGGCATAGTCTTTCCGCCAAAGCCTCTCTTTCCGCCTGCACTGTTGTTTCTGTTGTCTTAAGGCAGCTGCATACCAGGGGGCTGAGGGGGTAGATCTATTACGGGATAGTTGCTTAACGGGAACCAGCGAGAATGCAGCTGCATCCACCCAGTCATAGAATTAGGAGGTGGCAGTATTTGGGTCTTGTGATAAAGAAGGCATGGAGGTGACTAATGAGGTTTTGAGGCTGGAGCTGTCTATATCGTTCCATGCCTTAAAAGTTTGATTTGTATTGGTGGACTTTGAGGGGACAGCTAATTGATGAGGAGTTAGTGATGCCATAATAACATAATGGTCTGACCAAGTGACCGGAAAGGTTTGAGTTACATGGAGATCATTGGAGTTTGAAAAAATGCCATCAAGAGTGTGGCCCCCATCATGCGTGGGGGATTTGACCATGAGAGATAGTCCAAAAGTGGTCATATCCCCTAGGAACATAGCAGTGTCCTTGTCCTCCAGTTTATCAAAATGGAAATTAAATTCTCCAAGGACAGTAAAGAAGCTGTCAAGAGCCGATGATTCCAAGATGGATCTAAGATCAGTGATAAATCCTGTTCTTGATCCCGGGGGCCGATACAAAAGGATCCCTTTAAAATTATCAGATGGGGTCAATTTGACAGAGAATTGCAGGGCCTCACATGATGGTAGAGGGATAGTGTTAGTTCTAACCGTGAAAGAATCACGTACAATAAAAGCAATCCCACCACCTCTCCTGCGTGGTCTATCCAGTCTGTGGAAAGAAAATCCCTTAGGAACTGCGATGACAATATCTGGGTCAGACGAGTTGTCCATCCACGTTTCTGTCATGAACAGCATATCCAAGTTATTATCTTCCATTAGGTCGGATATGTCCTGGCGATGTTTCCCAAGCGAACGGACATTTATAAGAGCAAATAGAAAAGGTTTGGAAGGGTGGGTCTTGGGTTTGGTCAGATGGGATTTGTGGAGAAGGGGTATCTGCAGTTGACAGCAGGGACAGATTTGAGGTGAGCCCACGTCAAGGAGTATCGGATCCAGTACAATACATGACTGATGTGTTGAAGGCCATAAACGCATAGCATGTCAAGCGTATATGGTCCGGGGAGATCAAGGCCACACGGGTCTGAAGGACCAGGGGGACTGGCCCTCGGCCCGGGCCAGGCGCGGACGGGCGCAGACAGGCCCGCCTTTGGCGCGCCTTCGGCGCGCCGCTGGCGCGCTCGCTGCGCCCGCCCGCTGCGCGGACGGGAGAGCCTGTTGTTTATATCCATCATTGGAGTGGGAGGAGAGAGGGTGGGACCAGCGAACAGCTAGACCGCCAGCCTTCCCCAGTCCAAGATGGCGCCTGAAATGAGCCTGATAGCGGCGGCGCGATGTCCACTAGGCGGTAAGAAAGGAGCCTTGGGCGACGCTAATCTCGCGCCAAGGTGGGGGCCAAAATTTACTAATTTGCGTTTAAAATATTTACAATCTTAAAAGTTCGTTATTATTAGCTTCAATAACGAGGTGCTATGCTGCAACTATCAGAAAGCGCGCAGGTAGCGCAGAGAACCCCCGGCTTCCGCCTCAAGGGTAAAATTTGAGTAAAAAGACAAATACCTCGAGGGTAGAGGCAAGCACCCTTTTGTATCCCGGGAGGGCGGGACCAGTGAACAGCTAGACCGCCAGCCTTCCCCAGTCCAAGATGGCGCCTGAAATGAGCCTGATAGCGGCGACGCGATGTCCACTAGGTGGTAAGGAAGGAGCCTTGGGCGACGCTAATCTCGCGCCAAGGTGGGGGCCAAAATATACTAATTTGCGTTTAAAATATTTACAATCTTAAAAGTTCGTTATTATTAGCTTCAATAACGAGGTGCTATGCTGCAACTATCAGAAAGCGCGCAGGTAGCGCAGAGAACCCCCGGCTTCCGCCTCAAGGGTGAAATTTGAGTAAAAAGACAAATACCTCGAGGGTAGAGGCAAGCACCCTTTTGTATCCCGGGAGGGCGGGACCAGTGAACAGCTAGACCGCCAGCCTTCCCCAGTCCAAGATGGCGCCTGAAATGAGCCTGATAGCGGCGACGCGATGTCCACTAGGTGGTAAGGAAGGAGCCTTGGGCGACGCTAATCTCGCGCCAAGGTGGGGGCCAAAATATACTAATTTGCGTTTAAAATATTTACAATCTTAAAAGTTCGTTATTATTAGCTTCAATAACGAGGTGCTATGCTGCAACTATCAGAAAGCGCGCAGGTAGCGCAGAGAACCCCCGGCTTCCGCCTCAAGGGTGAAATTTGAGTAAAAAGACAAATACCTTGAGGGTAGAGGCAAGCACCCTTTTGTATCCGGGGAGGGCGGGACCAGCGAACAGCTAGACCGCCAGCCTTCCCCAGTCCAAGATGGCGCCTGAAATGAGCCTGATAGCGGCGGCGCGATGTCCACTAGGCGGTAAGGAAGGAGCCTTGGGCGACGCTAATCTCGCGTTCCTACGCACACGAGGTGGCATAGGTACAGTATCAAAGAATCCCTAAAAGATTTCTAATTTAGACCCCTAAGTTTTTTGTTTATAGCTATAGTTCCTATGGGGGATAATACTTAGGCATGGTCTTTAAACATCCCTCTAGCCCTATACTACCGTATGGTTTTTTGTGTCCGCTGCTATGTGGGCCTGCCATCTGCCTTATACCTAGGCTTGCTCTACTGGGCCAGGCGTCAGATCGCATGCAAATCCGCCCGCAGGGGGGGGGGCATGGGCACACGCACATCAAAGAGCCCATCCCGCGGGGGCCGAACCAGTCCCCCCAAGCAGGATCTCTGGCAGCACGTAAGGGCACAGGCCGCAGGGAGAAGAGGCGGGCCCTGTAATTGGCGCGCTGTGTAGCGCCGGGCCGGAAGGCAAACGCAGGCAGATTCCCTTATGCCGGAGGGCTCACCTGAGCGCCGGGCCAGGTGCGCTGCATGGGCCAGATGATGTGGGTCCAAGGAGGTCACTCCCAGTCAGCCGACGCCACAGGTTGGAGCGCGGACGGGCGTAAGCACAGTTGCGGGGTGGGCACCCGCAAATGTCTTGCGGCCGCACCAGCTCGAAACGCGCAAAGCGTGAGCACAGCGGACACAAGGCAACCACGCTGACGTGTGTCCATGGGGGCAAAGCTTGGGGAGACCCGCCTCATTGCCAATGTGGTGATGGGAGTCACGGGGCAAGGACAAAACTGATACCACAAAATGGGGCCTACACACACTTGAATAATCACACACAGAGTCAGACTACTGCTATGGGCCGAAGACCACGAGCGGTCTTGCGCCCGTTTTTTTATACCCCTGGGGCGCCCGTCCTCAGGGTTTGTGTGCGTGCATGTGTGTGTAGACGGGCTGGGTGGCTCCGTCAGTACAGACTTTTCCCTGCCTCGACCGCCTCTTTGCCCAGCACTCCTGCAGACCTGGGAAGGGCCGAGCCGCATGCGGACACTCTGCGACCGGACCTCCGCCAGCTTTGCTCAGGGAAAACTCTGTTTGCCCTCCCCATGGCCGGCGTGCGGGTGACTGCCGCTGAACAGCCATGCCGCTGGGGGTCGTCGTCGGGTGCTGGCTCATGCACTGGCAGGCGCCGTTGGAAGCATGCCATGGTGCTTCGGACTGGGTAAGGTTCCAGGTTCGCTGGGTTGACCCTACCTTCGCTTGGGCAAAGAAGCAAATGCTACAGTGCTCAAAGGGCCACAAGGCTAGCACCTCTCAGCAGCATGTAGAGAGGCAGGCCAGCTCCCAATCCACATCTCCATACCAGGAGACTGCCATTTTGAGGAAGACCACCAAGTTCACCCCCACCAGCTCTGGCTATCTCTCCTTCAGCAAACGCCTCGGGGAACCGAGGGGGATTGTGGAACCGGGCACCCAGACGCCAAAGGGGGGAGATGATTCAGAGGGAGTCCAAAAGCTTGGGAAAAAGCCAAAAGGCGATCCCCAGCCCGGGAGCTCCCGACCAGAGCTCCTTACTCGTCGGTCATCTTGTTTCTCCATCTGTTTTGCCTCCATTCATGCCAATTTATTTATGTGCTGGTGAGAGGAACAGGTGGGCATGTAGCTATAAAACGTTGAAGACCAGGTTTTTATGTGGATCCGTTTATTGAAGAAACGTTTGTTATCTGGAAAGGAGACAAGGAGATTGCCTCAAACTTTGTATCCAACCTGAACACCAATACACACAATATTCAGCTCACTGCACAAATCAGTAAGAACAACATTGTTTTCTTGGTTATAGAGGTGGAGGTTAGAGATGGACATTTTCAAAATAAGTTACATCGTAAACCCACAGCAGGCAACTTTTTTCTCCGTGCCAGTGATGCCCATCCATCGAGCCTGATCTACAGCATTCACTACGGGGAACTCCTACATGTGAAACGTAATTGCAGGACCAAAGAGATATTTGAAAGGGAGAAAACCATAGTGAATAAGAGGATCCAGGAATGAGGATACAGCAAGAAAGTCATAAAACGAGCATGTGCCAAAATGGATCAGGTATTTAGACACAGCTTACTACAAACTAGCAATAAGCCTTCATCAGATAAACATAAGCATATCAGATTTATCACAACATTCTCCAAACACGCTTATCAGCTCAGAAAGGTTTTAAATAAAACTAGCTTTAAACCTGATCAGATACTCAACAAATACTTACATGAAAGTCCTCAGACCACTTTCCAAAAGAGCGTATCACTAAGGACAAACTGAGTAACAATTGGGTCACCCAATGCAATTCCAATCATCTTGGAGGAAGTGCCAATGGCTGTTTATGGAGCATGAGATTCAGAGCATGTAGCAATAGTTCAAACTATCAGAGCCTGAAAATGTCTAACAGCACTAGGGTGTATGAGCTCAAAGGGAACCATAACTGTAACACAGACTATTGTGTATACTGTCTCATTTTCCCATGTTACAAACTGTACATAGGCAGTACCATACATCGAGCCAAGAAACGTACACTGGAGCACAGATGTTTCATTTGTCATAATAAAAATCTAGTAGCACAACTCTTCAATGAGACACATTTTTTGAGTTTTTTGGTGATTGATGGCATCTCCCATGATTTTAGAGGGGGAGACAGGAACACAAACTTAAGGTATTGGAATCTAAATATAATTTTGATTTCAATGCACACTGACACCAGGGTGTTTAAACTCCAGGGAAGAAATGTCTTTTCACTTAGGGTAGATATGTGTAGTCATATACCTATTGTTTTTTTCATATGCTGCTTCTTGAATCATTTTGGCAACTTGAACTGATTTTATTTCTTGAATATACATGTACATAATGTATATATTTTTCACTTACACAGGTATGCAGAGTGAATGTAATGAAGCCAAGCACTGAACCTATTAGTGTATAAACCACCACAATAGGGAGAACACCACAAGAGTATGTTGAGAGCACACATGGACGGGACTTATGAATGGCTGCACTATTAGTGTAAGACACAGTTAGCCCATTGGGGCACATGATCACGCATGGTAGTATGTGGTTGTTGTATGTTCGGGTATAACAAATGCCATGCTTTTCTTATTCATTTTCATGATTGTTTCATTACTGGGTAACACAATTCCCCTTAATTAATAACTACCATCACTGTCCTCACAATCTCTAATTAATCAAGTGTAACATTGTGGGTAAACTTGTGCAGATGTTATATACTTGCCACACCACATTACTTTGCCTGGAGGCCACTCAAGATAGCTACCCATACAAGGGTATTTTCCCGACAACTAACCAACTAATGTATTCAATACAGTGCATTCCTGCCCTTTTCCCCTGCAATTGTGCCATTTCGGCATCCTAGTGCCAATGCTGGCATCCACGGTGCAAGGGCACCTGTGTTGTTGGCGGCATTGTTTGAGTGTAGAAAGCGTTACCTTCCTGCACACAAACACTCCATTGAGGTGTGTTCCTCTTTTTATGTGTACTGCACAATGCAGCATCAGTAGAAAAAGGCATAAATGAGGAGAAATAATGTGTTTTCACCTTATTACTGTTTGGAATGCTGCATAAATATTTTACACAGTTTGAGTCTAACTTAAGCCTGGCTGCATTGTGCAAGCTTCCAGAGGGTTAAGCATGGGTTAATTTGGGGTTTGCTTGTGTTTCAACCTGACAAAGACTATGGTTGCTGTTGAGTAGGATTTCACCCCTAAACCAGTAACCTGATTTCCAACATCAGTACTGTTAATATAAGCTCTGTGGAAAAACTAGACCTGTGACTTTACTAGAGACGGTGCTTTACAAATAGGGGAATATGCTCACCCACCATGGTGCAAGGGAGCCTGGGTTGTATGCAGTATTGTTTTTGTGCAGGAGGGTGCCTCTTCCTGCACAAAAACAATAATTACAGGCATAATCCCCTGTCTATGTGTGCCGCAGAATGAAGCACACATAGAAAGATGACCTGATGAGGAGAAATGAAGATATTTCTTCTCGTTATACCTCTCCTGGGTGGGGGCGCATCTTTTTCGAGTATTCCCAGGTTTAAAACGTTTGGTCAATTTGAAAATGCCTCAAAAAACAGGTGAGTTGAGTGAGAATTCCCATGTAACGCCCATGGAACACCTCCCTTGTGCAGGTTTGCACTGTGTTGCATTACTCCAGACTGTTCAGGCCATTGAAAGCGACTTTAAAATATGACTTGGGTCACATTCCTGGTGCAAGAGCGAGGTAACCCTTGTCAATAATGCGGCCCTCATCGTATCTGAGTGTTCAAGGTCAGAGCGAGCTCCCAGAGTGTCCGGCGCTGTGGCCCCAGGGTCAAAAGGCGATACCTGGGACAAGGATTGCCCCGTTGCCGGTGGGTTGCACAGGCCATGGGTAAACTCGCCCGGGAGAGGATGTCATTTGCTGTAAACATATTTTTCGCCCAATTAATGCAGCGCATATGCAAAGGACGCTGCTCGCCCAAGAATAGTAGGCCGATCCATGAAAGAATGATGTCTGCTGGAGACAGTGAAATATTGTATTGGTGAGTCATGAGGGGTAACATGATGGAATGGTGTAGCGAGTTTCAAAATCACACAGGCCCTCGCTCGCATTTAATAAGTCGTCGTGTTGTGAGGTGGCGTGCTACTAACGATGCAGTATTTGTTTTTGTGTCACATATTTGTGTACGGTAAACTCCTGGCTGAAATGTGCATCGTGTCACTGCTTCCGGCATTCCCGCACGGTGGCTTCTTCTTGCGGCCTCGGTGATTCTGCCCCAATCTTTCTAAAGAATACCACCTTCCCAGCACCCCCACGAGACCTGCCCCGTGCATTCCACACAAGAGCTGCGTCGTTTGGATTTCTACATTTTAAAGCCACCTGTGATACAAAAGAGATGGGCTGTCTTGGTCGCCCCGATCTCCTTAGCGACTGACACTGGGCGCTCGCGCACTGCAGCGGTTAGCCACATGCCCCTGGAGGAGGCCCCCACGAGCCTGCGAGGGCTGCGCTGACATCTTATCTATTCACGGCCATCGTCAGGCAATATTCCCCTTTAATGTGCGTGCACTAGGTTACAGAGCAGCAGGATAGCCGCAAGCATCCATTCGCAGCGCTCAGCCTCCGAGTTATGTCGACGTCTCGAGGGGATTGTTTCTCTGGGAAAAGGATGGTCTTGAGGATAGGGGGGTAGGGGGGACATCAGAAGTTCAACGGAATGCACACGACCGTGCCTTAGAGCAGACAGTAGGATGCCTTCTCAAAAGACACAGCCGACACTGACTGCTCTGCTCGCCCCTGTAAAGCTCACATCTCCACTTGCCTTCTGGCTAAACAAAAAAGCAGTCGCGAGATGCTGGCGCTGATCACCTGCTCGCACAGGTAGGAAAGGGGGGACCTCTGGCGCCCCCCTCCCCCCCCCCCCCCCCACTCCCTGCCTGCATGCCACCATCTCTGCGGCGACAGCATTCTTGATGGATGGGACGGGTCCTCGTCATCGCGTGGGTCTACGGGGGTCTCCGCAGAGGGTACCTGGCCCGCAGCACCGCTGGCCTGCCTCATCCATCTCCCTCGCCGCCTCACCTCGCTCCCCCGCCCCATCGCTGCGCATCTTTTCCTTCTGTCTGTCGTGTTCCTTCGGCTTGTGTCCCGCCTGGCGGTCTGAGCGCGTGTGACTGTGGGTATGCGGGCGAGTTGTGTGTGCCTGTGTCTGGCCCCCTCCCATGGTTGAGACTCCGCTCTGTGTGCGATGGAGACAGGGGGGTGGGGGAGGCGGAGAGCACGAGCCGAGATCTTGCCGCGACAATCGCAGGAACTGCAGAGCATGCAGCAGCGCGGGCGACCATGCCGTCGGATCTGAGAGGTACGTGGGGGTTCTATCCAAATACACCCCTGGGGGGATCACCGCGATTTGTAGTGGCGATGGGGTTCTCGAACAGTGATCATGCGGTTCCTCTTTGTCGAGCATTAACATTTCCCGTGTGTGGCGCAACCCTGCCAAATGAACGCGCTCCGACGTCATAGGAATGAATGTGCCCTTTGTTTTAAGTGTAATTAATAGCTTTAATTTGGTAATAACGTTCGACATTTCGAGTAAAATCGTGTAGCTAATTTGCATAACGCATATCTAAAGTGTATAGCATTCTCCCATGAGAAGCAAAATGCTTCAGAGACTCGAGGGTGGGGGTGAACGAGGATCACACAATATGTATGAGGCTACCTGTGTGGTAATTGGGGTAGCTATTGCTTTACGCGGTGATTATGTTCCGATTTCCCTGCAGAAGGTTTTGTTCCCGGCTTCCTGTATGTATCACTGCATCAAAATGGCTTTTCTTCTGTTTGTGTAGGCAGATGGAAGCCGTCCCTAGACGCGGACGCCCTGCGTGAGTCAATGCTCTCCGGCGTGGGAAGTATCTGAGCTCGCTCCAGCTCCGGCCCCTGGGAAGGGGCAGAGTCCCTCCAGCCCTGGATCGGAGCAGGCTCCCTTAATCCTCCGGCTCCAGGGAGCCCCAGCCAGCCGTGGATGTGAGGAAGCCCCCCAGTCTTGGACCAGGATGCAGTCCCACCTGCCTTGGGTCCAGCGAAGGTCCATCCAGGCCTGGACCTAGTGAAGCTCACTCGTGACTTGGACCCCCCCCCCCCCTCACTTGACCTTAGGAAACAGTGACTTTGGATTTAGGGAAGCTCGTGTCAGCTTTGGACCTGTGGAAGCCTCCTGAGCCCTGGGCCGAGGGGCTCTCTCCAGGCTTGGACCTGAGGTGGCTTCTTTCGTCCTGACAGACAAGAAAGCTCCGGCCAGCCTTGGGCCCGAGGAAGCTCCATCCTGCTTCGGACCTAAGGGAACTCCCCCAAGACCTTGACCTTGTCAAGCGCTCACCGGCTTTGTATTTCGTGAAGTTCCGTCCAGCCTTGGACCTGAGGAAGTTCCCTCCACCCTTGGGCCCAGGAATACCTACTTCAGGTTTAGACCGGGGACTCAACAGAGCTCTTCCAAGCTCCTGCCCACGACAGCTCCCAGGGCCTCTCAGCATGTGAGGCTTCTCACAGCGCATTTCACAGGAGCATTTAGGAAAATCCCACTCTATTACTTGAGGCAGCGCATACCCTTTCACTTCGGGCTCTGTCATAGTGTGAGGTCCTTCGGACTGTGGACACTGCCAGCGCCTGGAATTCTCGTACTTTAAATATTGTTAGCACCGGAGATTCTCCTGGATTGGATCCTACGAGCAGCACACACCGCTCACCCTGGGCACCAACAGCAGCACCAACAGCAGCACGGCTTCCTACTGCATGGAATCTGGTGACAGAGATGCTCGCGGCTGCTTTGGGTCTGGGGCAGCAGAGGTGACCCTTGATTCGGCTTCTGGGACAAGCAGAGCTCGCTCTTGCTTTGGATTCTGAGGACAGCGGGTCTCTTTGGGGGATTCTGGGGCAGCAGAGCTCCCTTTACACTTCATCCTGTGGTGGTAGAGATCCTTCCTGTATTGGGTCCTGGAGCAGCAGCGTTCCCTACTTAGCCTGATCTTGTGGAGGTGAGCTCGTCCCTGTGCTGGGCCCTGGGGCAGCAGAGCCCTCCTCTGCATTTGACCCTGTGGGAGCTGAGTTCGTGCCTGTGCTGGGACGCGGGCAGCACGCATCCTGCCAGTTTGGGGTCCTAGAGCAGCAGAGCGTCCTCTACGTTTGGTCCTGTGGCAGCTGGACTCGCCCCTGTGCCGGGCCCTGGGGCAGCCGGCCTCCTGCCTGTACTGAGTCCCGGGCCGGGGCAGTGGGCGCCCTCCAGCGGTGGGCCCGGGCAGCGGCAGAGCTCATGGTTGCGCTGTGCAGTGCGGCAGGAGCAGCTCCTGAACTCTCCACGTCTGCTCAGCACCGCGGACAGCAGCGCGCTCCCTGACTCCAGCCGTCTCTGCCGAGCGCATTCCTGCCTCGCTCCGTCTCTGCGCCCATCGGACCTCGAGCCGGCGTCCGGGAGCATGCTGCGGCGGAGCGCTGTGGTTCCGCTCTCGAGTCCGAGCGGAGACGCCAGGACATGCACCCCTCTGTAGCAGGTAAAACCCAGCTGCTGGCCTCGGTGCTTTAAAGCCTCGCAAGTATGTGTTCGGTTTGCTTCGCGTGCTTCTTGCGGTCATTATTGTACGATGGTCAAACGTTTTATATGTGTGATGATAGCGCATATTGAGTACACGGGGACACGTATGCGCGGGTGCATGTATGCAGGTATTGTCAGGTAGGCGCGTAGATGCACAGTGACCCAGCGCTCTCAGCATGATTCATGTTCCGAGAGGTGAGTGCACGTCGTGGATGGATGGTGGGCGAGACGGCCAGAGAGTGGGAGGAAGAGCGAGGCGGACGAGAGGTGCGGTGCAAGTTGAACATGTTGATTATGTCAGTGCATTCACGTGCCCACACCCCTGACAGTAAAAGAGCAGCCGACTACCATGTGCCCAAATGTTCTGGGGTCGACGCAGGTTGCGACAGTGCCTGCGATGGTCTTATGCACGACAGCTCGAGAGAGGACGCCTGTCGTTCAAAAGCTATCTTACTGACCGCATTTATTCATCATGTCATCCATTGCCCTGCGCAGGGGAGGGGGTGTTGAACGCACGATGTGTGTGTTAGTGACGATGAACACTAGTGTATGTGTGTGCATCAGTGTTTGTATTCGCCTACTTGTGTGTGTTCTGTGAGCAGTGGCTGTATGAGCCTAAGTGTGTCTGTGCGTTTATATGTGTCTTCAGGTGTGTGATGTGTTTGTGGGAGTGTGTGTGCATGCATTGTGTGCCCATATATGTCACGTATGTGCGCTATTATGTACATACATATGAGTGGACATTAATGGGTACTTCTGTGCCCGTTTCTGTTGATGTTGAGTGTGTGCATTGAGTTACGTACATGATCGGATGTGTATTGTGTAGTAGTATATGTGTTCAGCGTGCGAACTTTGTATTAATATCTGTGTGTTTGTTCTTCCGTCTTACTGTCTCTAGATGTGCGAGTAAGTCCATGCGTGTTTGTGCCCTGTGCCGCAATGTGTGAGTTAGTGAGAACATGTGTATGAAAGTGTGTAATAAAAATGTTTGTGTCTGTCTTGTCCTTACACCGATGTGTTTGTGTGTGCAATGTACGTATTTGGCCTGTGTTCGTTGTAAATGTGTGTGGTGACTTTATTTTGACGTGTTTGTGTGCGCCAACTGTGAATGTGTTTGGCCTGTGTTTTTTGTAAATGTGTGTAGTGGCCTTCGTGTGATATATTCGTGTGGGCCAACTGTGTATGGTTAGTGTGTGTTGCAAATATGTATGCTGATCTTCTTGCTATGTGGTGTTTCTGTTTGTGTGTGTTGTGTGTTTGCTGTAAATGAGTGCGGTGACTTGTTATGATGTGTTTGTGTGTGCCAACTGTGTATGTGAGTAGTCTGTGTTGTAAATGTGTGTGGTGACCTTCTTGCGATGTGCTTGTGGTGCTAACTGTGAATGTAGGTGGTTTGTGTCTGCTTGTGTGAGACAAGTGTGCGTCTGTCTGTTTGTTGCACGTGTGCATCTTTGGATGTGCCCTGTGAACTCCGCTCGGTGTGTCGCTTCCGCACCTGTGCTGGGCCACCCAGCCTGGGCAGAGCACCAAAACGCAGTGAATGAGCAGGGAAAGCGCCGCAGAGCAGGCACTGAAACCATCTCTCTCTCTCTCTCTCTGTCTCCGTTTCTAGATTAACATTCCCAGGAGGGTGAGAGCTGCTTCTGAGTCCAAGAAGATGTTTCTGTGGCTTTTTCTGTTCCTGTCCACCCCGATATCCTCCACAAACCCAGATTCCGAAATATCCATGGAGATCTGCAACGTCTGCTCCTGCCTGTCGGTGGAGCACGTGCTCTACGTGAACTGTGAAAAGGTGGCCGTCTACAGACCCAACCAGCTCAACCCTCCGCTCTCCAGCTTTTACCACCTCAACTTTCAAAACAACCTGCTCATCATCCTCTACCCGAACACCTTCTTGAATTTTACGCACGCCGTGTCCCTGCAGTTGGGCAACAACAAGCTGCAGAACGTCGAGGGAGGAGCCTTCCAGGGGCTGGGCGCGCTCAAACAGCTGCACTTGAACAACAACGAGCTGAAGGTCCTCCGAGCCGACACCTTCCTGGGCATCGAGAACTTGGAGTACCTCCAGGCCGACTACAACCTCATCAAGTACATCGAGCGCGGGGCCTTCAACAAGCTGCACAAGCTGAAAGTGCTCATCCTCAACGACAACCTGATCGGCGTCATCCCAGACAACATCTTCCGGTTCGCCTCCCTCACCCACCTGGACATCCGGGGCAACCGGATCCAGAAGCTGCCCTACATCGGGGTGCTGGAGCACATCGGCCGCGTGGTGGAGCTGCAGTTGGAGGACAACCCCTGGAACTGCACCTGTGACCTGCTGCCCCTTAAGGCCTGGCTGGAAAACATGCCCTACAATATTTTCATAGGAGAGGCCATCTGCGAGACCCCGAGTGACCTGTACGGGCGGCTTCTGAAGGAGACCAACAAGCAGGAGCTGTGCGCCATGGGGACAGGCAGTGACTTCGACGTGCGCATCCTACCCCCGCCTCAACTGGAGTCAGGCTTCACCACCCCAAACGGCCACACTGCACAGACCCCCCTGAACCGCCTGGCCACTAAGCCACCCAAGACCACCAACCCGTCCAAGATCTCTGGCATAGTGGCAGGGAAAGGCCTATCGCCACGAAATCTCAGCCAGGTGGTGTCCTACCAGACCAGGATTCCGCCTCTCACCCCATGCCCCATGGCCTGTGTCTGCAAAACGCACCCTTCCGACCTGGGTCTGAGTGTGAACTGCCAGGAGAGGAACGTGGAGTCCATGGGGGAGCTGCAGCCAAGGCCCCTGAACGCCAAGAAGCTGCACGTGAATGGGAACTACATCAAAGACGTGGACAACTCCGATTTCGTGGACTTTGAAGGGCTCGACCTGCTACATTTGGGCAGCAACCAAATTGTAGCCCTGAAGGGAGAGGTTTTCCGCAACCTCACTAATTTACGGAGGCTGTACCTCAATGGCAACCAGCTGGAGCGGCTGAACCCGGACATATTCACCGGCCTTTACAACCTACAGTACCTCTACCTGGAGTACAACGTGATCCGGGAGATCCTGGCCGGCACCTTCGACGCCATGCCCAACCTGAAGCTGCTCTACCTGAACAACAACCTGCTCAGGAGCCTGCCAGCCTACATCTTCGCCGGCGTGCCCCTGGCCAGGCTGAACCTGAGGAACAACCACTTCATGTACCTGCCGGTGAGCGGCGTCCTCGACCAGCTGAGGGCGCTGACGCAGATGGACCTCGAAGGCAACCCCTGGGACTGCACCTGCGACCTGGTGGCGCTCAAGCTCTGGCTGGAGAAGATCAACGAAGGCATCGTGGTGAAGGAGATCAAATGTGAGACCCCGGTGCAGTTTGCCAACATCGAACTGAGGGCCCTCAAGAACGAGATCCTGTGCCCCAAACTGATCAACAAACCCTCCAACCTGGTCACCAGCCCCATGCCCTCCGTGACTGTCACCGCCACCCAGGGGCCTGGCAGGAGCCCCCCCGGAGGCCCGGTCCCTCTGTCCATTTTGATACTAAGCATTCTAGTGGTGCTGATTTTGACGGTGTTTGTTGCCTTCTGCCTGCTGGTGTTTGTGCTGAGGCGAAACAAGAAGGCGTCGGTGAAGCACGAGGGCATGGGCGGCCCGGAGTGCAGCTCCATGCAGCTGCAGCTGCGCAAACACGACCACAAACTGCACAAGAAGGACGGCCTCTCGGCCGAGACCTTCTTCCCGCAGACCATCGAGCACGTCAGCAAGAGCCACATCTGCATGGGGGCCGACGCCGAGGCCGGCTTCTCCTTCTCGGACCCCCACGGGCAGAAGGTGGTCCTCCGGAGCCTGGGCGACAAGGAGCACGACCTGCTGCACGCCGAGAGCCGGAAGCGCCTCAGCACCATCGACGAGCTCGACGAGTTCTTCCCGGGCCGGGACTCCAACCTCTTCATCCAGAACTTTCTGGAGAGCAAAAAGGAGTACAGCAGTATCGGGGTGAGCGGCTTCGAGATACGCTACCCCGAGAAGCTCTCGGACCGGAAGAGCGCCAAGTCCCTGATAGGCGGCAACCACAGTAAGATCGTGGTGGAGCAGAGAAAGAGCGAGTACTTTGACCTGAAAGCAAAGCTCCAGGGCACCCCCGATTACCTCCAGGTGCTCGAGGAGCAAACTGCACTCAACAAGTTATAGGCCGGACGCACTTGCATACATGACCTTTTTGAATGACGAAAGTGCCTTTTGTCGACGTTTAACTTCCAAATACTAGTGTGCTTATGCATCGAGGAGAGTGACGCGCAGAGAGTCTCTTTATCTGCACCGATTTACCACTGGCCGGAAACCTGCTACGCCCCGTGCCATCCTGGAAGGGTACCCCAAACTCTATTGCCAAAGGGATCGTTCAAATTAAAAATGGGGCGCACCAAGTGCGCCCTGTGCTTCAGACACCCCGCTTTGTTTGTTATCTCACATACAGATCTGCACTCACTTTTAATTTCCAGAGCAGGCACATGGACTCAGTTACTGCCACTTTCGTACTGATTTCCAATGGGTTCTACATCTTGCACGTGGATTGAGCTGGTGAAACTGGATGCGTGAGGTTGTGAATCACAGTTTTAAAAGATTATGTGAAAAGTAAAAAGCATGCAAGGAGAGAACTTTCAATAGTTGGTGTAAAAAGGTTACCTCTTTGACCTGCATCTTGCAACCCCTGGATTTATAAAAACGTAAGGATCGTTTTAAAATGAGCCTAAAGATGCATTACAATCATGTGGAATAAATGTCAGGACAGGAAGCATACCTGTCTGTCTATATCCCTGTCGATGCTACATAGAGTGGCGTCTCACCTCTTCAGCAGGAAGGGGATAGGTCAGAGATGGCAGGCTGCGAACATCCAAAAAGGTCAGAGGTCATGCTCAGTTACAAGAACCATTCGCAGCCCCAAAGGTGTGCCCAATATTGTCGAAAATGCTTACTATGCAAGCGTGCCAGAAACTATTTTTGTAATATAATTCATATTTATGAAACACTTTGTATAATAAATAGCAATCTATGTACTCCTTAATATGTATTTAATATGCCTGACTTGTTTTCCCTATCCTAATGCATTACGTTTTGAGTATACATTGAAAAACAGAAAAAATATACCAAACTGAGGCTGGTGAAAAGTGTGTAGAATTCTCTTGGTTTACGTGATCAGGTAAAAAAATAAATAATTTGTTCTGCGCTATTATGTTGTTGGACTTGTCGTAATATAATGCCAGGTGTTCTACAAAGGTTATTATTGCTTATATCTTTTTTTAATTAATAGTTGTTATGCCCATTGAGCGGTTTCTTAACGGTGTGCGTGCACCTTGTGCGGTCAGCTTGGTTTGGGCGGGTAACGGCCAGTTACGCACCCACACGCCAGGAATGATAAGCGGATAGGCTGCGTGAAACACGTGACTTGCCACGAAACGTCAGGGCGCATTGCAGTGGGTCTCAATTGTGTGAAATATTGGAATATTCACTTTAAAAAAAATCAAAGTCCTATTCTGACACCTTTTGTTGCAAAGTGAGTGACCTATGTTGACAATTTCTTATTTATTACATCGTTTTTCATGTAATAGAGATGCTCTGCTTAGTTGATATATTTGTCACCAGCAGGAGAAGCCTGGCTGGAAGCCACTGTCCCCTTTCCCCTTTTAGGCCCTTAAAATGGGAAGCCAATCATTTCTTATTAGCTTAGAGGTCGGTTAAGGTCAAGGAACTGGCCAGGCAGCCCCCTTTTTACACCCCCTGCATCAAATCTAACCACCATATCAGCGCGTTGAATCTGCGCGGTTCACCGGGTCTAGTGCGTCCCTTTGCTTTAATGTGTGCGTTGGTGTATTTAGAGAAAGCGAATTGCCTCGGTTCACAGCAGGTGGTTGCAGGCAGCCCCTTAACGGTGACGCAAAGAGGACGTTCCCTTTGGTGAGTGTAATTGACCTTGATCTCCACCAGGGGGAGACGGGAACTATGCACCTTAGCCGTGATTCACAGGCAATAGCCCTTCTATTTTAAGCTCTTCCAAAGAGCTTTTCTGGAGTGGTGAGAGTACAGCGGTTGACCATATATAATATAATATAATATAAACTGTGCAACCCCCCACTAATGCACACACTTTCAAAGAGTCTACAATGGAAGGCTAACTAATTTATGTATCTGGATTTTTTACTATATACAGATATTCTATGCAGAGAATGTGGTATTTTCATTTATAACGGAGTGTATACCAGTTGATTTTAAGCATTTACAAGTATTCCTCACACAACCATTATCTTGTATTCATATTCTTTGTATATTGCCATTTATGTTCATTTTCCTTCAATTGTTTTTGTTAATTTCATTTTTAAACGTGTTTTGCGCGGTGCCGGACGGAGGCCGCAGTCCCTTCCCTGCCTGCTCTCATGATTTGGAGATGCACCTACCGCCCCTGGGCCGGCGTCAGACCGCACACTGGGACTTTAATCATGATGACAAGTACATTTCTATAAGAAGCCCCCCTCCCCCTAGCGCCGCGTTCCCAGTCCCCAGCGGCCCCCGGCTTCCGCTCGGACGCAGCGCCTCGCGGCTCCCACGTGAGGTGGATTACAAAGCAGTGTTTGTGGAAGGTGACCCGGCGCTGCGGCGGGCAGTGTTTAGGGAATTAAAGGAGCTGGGACGTGATCTGTCCTATCTGAGCTCGCGGCGCACAGTGCCGGCGGCTCGCGCCGTTTCCGTCTAGTGCATTATGCATCGGCTGGAGCTGATACTGTACCACGGAGCCAGCAGCAGCCCCCGCAGCCCAATCCCGGCCCCTGTAAAATGAATCCGAGAGGGAGCCCTGGCTCCCCGGTCATAGCAGGCAGGAACCGTCATTTTAACCTCATCTACATTTAGCAAAGAGAAGGAAGCGTCTCCAACAGGCGCCGAACGCAGCGCTCTTTCCAAAGCACCAATAAGACACCCACGAAGCGAGCGCTGCGCCATCAGGGCTCAGGAATTATGGCTCGTGTCATAGAGCCTCCTTCCTTAGGCGCATATTAGGCAAATGATTCAAAACCTGGATGCAGGCAGGCTGTTTCTCCCCAAATACCGTGCACGTAGATTCAAGGTAGAGCTCGGAGCTGTGGACACACACGCTAGTGCCAGCAGACCAGGCATAGCGTTCTATACAATTCAGCTGCATACACCATTACCAACTGGGCGACTGGACTGTCAATAGGATGAGATGGCGATTCAAAATGCATCCATAGCCACATACATCAGATTTAACAAATAACAGAGCCGGAGAGTTTCCCTGCTCTGTGAATTAGTTCAGTATAATTTATTTTAAAAAAAAGTCTCTCAAAGAAAGCATGCGGTGCAGTACACAGGCAGACAGACGCCAGATGCCTTGATCTCCTTGTTTACTGACGCCAGCATCATAAGACGAGAGCGCTGTCACTGTGTTGAGACGGTCGTATGCAAACAAAAGTTAGCTGCCATTTCATTTGACACAGGACTGTGAATGTTTTTATACTTAGCAGAGTGACATTTTCAAAGAGAGGATGAAAATTCATGCGCGGATCGTGTTATCACGTCCGGCATACTGATTATATTTCACTGTGGTGTGCATGCAAATTGCAGTGACGGCAGGCATTCTTTTCAGACGTGCAGTCAATTTTACTTATCTCTAATCTCCACAACTCCAAAGAGATAATTCTGCTGCGCTGGGGGCAAGCGTTCTCCAGCACTATCTCCCTTCATTAATCAGTTTTAGAAGAAGAGCATTTGTGTATTCCTACCTGTAATAACACCTACAATTAATCATGACCATGTGAATGGATTAAAAAAATGTATATAAATACATATATGTATGTATATGTATATACATTTATTTATACATATGAAAATAAAAAATGTAGATTAAACACAAATGAGTAGGTAAATAAGTTCAATTTATTGTGCAGTTAATTAAAACTATTACAAACAGTCTCCATTTCACACAGTTTCAAGCTAAAAGAACGGAGAGAACAACAAATTACAATAGAAGGACATCGCTAAAAGGCTGCTTGTCCAAAGTGCTAAATAACAGCTATAAAAACATGTGATTAGTGATTAACCGGCTTCAAATATCTCTGAGGGCTAGCCCAGAGCCTCTTCTGGCGCAGCCTCTTATCCCACAGGGGAAGTACGATGGGGAATAAAGTGCCATGTGCCCTAAGCACTTTAAGCCTTACTCACAAAACAGGAGGGAAGTGAGAATGTCACCTTTCCTCAAAGCCCATTTGGGGTTGTGCTGGAGTTAAGAGCAGTTAGCCAGATTATATTTGTGAAATTGCCTTGCAGATGTATCAGACTGAAGAGTCAGGGCAAAGTTAAAATTCGTCCTAGTATGTTGGTTGCAAATATTTCTAGGGGTCGACATCCTTGCAAACTTGGCCTGGCATGGCCTGAAGAGTGGAAAGTATCCTATTCAAAAATCATCGAGGGGGGTTTCAGTGCATTAATGGTTGGCACTTGGGGCTTAGTGCAAATTGCAAAGTGTGCTAAAATTACGGGTGAATCCGGACCAGAGCGTCTTGCCAGAGTAAGCCTGACAAGGTCTAAGAGACGATGGGTACCTATTACGAGAGATGACATTGGCAGTTGTAGCGTGGCCAGCTATGTTTTGGAGCCTACAGTGCAAGGGGGAGGCATGATAAAACCCACTGTATGATCTTGAGCTGTCCTTGTATCGGCCCATCAAAATGTTCAAAACATATCATTCAGAATAGCGCTCATTAAAACCAGGAAAAAAAATAATTGATGGTCCGATTATCAACGCTGTATTTCCTATTTGTTCATGATGGCATTCAGGAACCTTTCTCCGTATGGGTCAAGATGGTATGTTCTCCTCTGCATCCATACACAAATGAAGATTGCATAATCACTGGAGTCTCTGAAACATATAGCTCAGACATCATCCATTTCGAGTTTAAAATGTGAACACATTCATTGTCGTCTCTCCAAAACAAGTAGACATTTGGATATTGGGAAATTCACAGGATTCCAAACTCTGTGTCCTGTTTGCACCAGTGCTTAATTTGAGCCAGTAGTGAACACCTGCACTTAATTGTCAACACTGGCACTTGTAACAGTCTGCCACAAGGTGACACTATCTAGCTAATTTAGAGATTTCCATAACAACAGGTAATTATTCATTCAATGCACATTAGAAATGACTATTACCTGTCACCCAAGCCACTATTGTAGTTTTGGAGGCCTGAAATAGCCAGAATTGTCACACTTGTAGGAGTGTAATGATTAATAGGTGTGTTGTTACTATCGTTTGGAGTACAACAGTGGCAATGTGTGGTGCAAGCTGCAGTGGCCTCTTGACGAGAGTCCTGGCACTAACATTTTTACAAAATGAACACTGCTTTGCACTACAGCCCCTGTCAATTCCAGGCATTGTACTCAGGCACCTATCAATGTCACCTGTTGTGTCAAGCCAATTGTCAATAAAGTTTGCAAAAAAGTGATGGATAGAATGCTCACATTAATCTCAGCCAGTGCATCCCTATTCATCGTTATTTTGCACACCATGCTATCTCAGTTTGCACCCAGCCATATGCAAATCAGTCTTGACTGGTATGAACAAACCGTTTTACAGTAAATGACAATTTTAAGAAGTAGTTATGACACCTGATTATAATGAGAAGATGAAAAAGGCAAAATGTACTGTCTTATGATATGTGGAGCCTCAACTTTATCAAGAATTATCGGTTTTAATATATATTCAAATAATGCAGTCACATACGTAACATTGTTATGGTTTTAATTAACCAAACAATGAAGATATTTATTGATTGACAGTCTTGGCCCAGCTTTGGAGTGATTGTGTCCGTGTTGCTTGGCAGTTCAGGCTCTCCTCTTCCTATTGGTGCAGGGTCAGGGATAATTTGCATATGGACTGGTCGAATCTGCGGTGGTATCTTGGGCAAAAGAAAAATGGGTTGGAAGGCTAAACTGAGCAATTGCAACTGATTTGACTTACTGCAAGCATCCTCGCCATCATCTTTTGTATGTTTGATGCACCGCCCTAGGTGGCCATTAGTGAGCCAAGATGTGAGTCCTCTGCTCGCTGTGCCACTGGAACCAAGCCACACCCAAACGAAGAGCCCCAATAAGGGCAAAACCAGTTTTGGTATGCTGGTTTTCCAGTTCAGGGATGACCTGTCTTGGCAAGTCAGGCAAGTTCCTATCAGAATAGGGTCAAGACTGATTTGCATATGGGTGTGTCTAATCAGAGGTGATGTTGTCAGCAAAAGATCAGTGATTTAGACTGCCAGTCCAAGCGGACTGCGCATCCTCTGGGTGTTAAAGGGTGCAGTGCTGTATGCTTTTACCCGATATCAGATATAACTTTGGGGTCTGGCACCAGCAGTGCTCGTGTGTATCCTCTTGAGTGTTCCAGAGTGCAGTGCTGTATGTGTATCAGGATGGCATTCGGTTTGTGGATCAGAGTACCGTGCTGTGTGCCTTTACCTGATCCAACTTTGGTTTTAGGCATCAGCAGTGCTCATGCCCATTCTTTAGGTCCACCAGGGTGCCGTGCTGTATCCATTTACCGGGTATAACTCTGTGGACAAGCACCAGCTGTGCTTGTGTGCATCCTCTGGGTGGTCCGGGTGCCGTGCTGTATTTCTACCATGCTCTGTGTGTACCAAGGTGCTGTGCTGTATGCATTTACCAAATATAACTGTGTGGTCAGGAACCAGCAGTGAGTGTCATGCACGATCTTTGAATGTATCAGGGCACCGTGCTGTGTGTGCACTAGGGCCCTCTGCTGGTTGACTTTATCAAATATAACTCCTGGGTCAGGCACCAACAATGCTCGTATGCTTGCTCTCTTAGGGGCTTATTCATGAGCCCTTGAATCACTTTTACGCCGCTGGTGCATCACTTTTTGTGATGCACCAGAGTCATAAAAAATGTGCCTTGTTGCACTATATTTACAAAGTGACGCATCTAGGTAGATGCGTCACTTTGTAAACCCCTGCGCCACATTATACCTGCACCAGGTATAATGTATGCAGGGTGGGCGTTCCGACGCAAGAAAGGGTCATAGAAGTGATTCACTGCGCCACTTCTAGGACGCCAATGTGTCAATATCTTACTCCTGCCTCATGGCAGGAGTAAGACTGACGCAGGCACATTTCACATGACACACTCCAGCAATGCATAATTTTTACGCCTACAGATACGTCAGAAATACTGATGTATCGGTAACTCCTTGCTACATGATGTGTCATACTGTGAATATGATGCATCATTGGTGTCACAAGGACGGCGCAATGAAAAGTGACGCATCGCTGTTTTCTAGCAGCTTTCATAAATGAGGCCCTAGGTGTGTTAGGATGCTGTGCTGTGGGGTCAGTCATGTGTATGACTGGACACAAAAAATATTAGTAACTGCTTCTTTAGTAACTCTATTATTTTAGAGGTCCCTGTGGAATAAACATTAATGCCACGCTGGAAAACGTAGCTAATATTTCTCTGGTTTGGGGAGAGTAATATCTACAGTCATTTGGAAGAATGTAGGTTCATCTCTCAGGCATTAAAGCCCACTGATGCCGTGGATTTCACTGCACAACGTTCCCCTTGCAGTCCCAAACTCTTTCACTAATTAAAACAAACTTCTCCAACTGTATTGCTTTAATTATAAATACGTACTTGAATGTCTCTCTGAACACCATGCTGTGCAAAGCCATAGTCCCTCTGCGTGGTGGGCATCTGAAGGAATACACACCAGAGCAAATGTACACGGCCTGTAGTTCTATAACTGAATGTTAACCTGCCTCTCAGCATGCGTCATAACAACCCCTTCGTTATTGGTGTTAGCAGGGCACACTGCTATGCAAGGCGTCCCCCCTCTAATTTTGCAAACATACAAATGGCAATCATTATGTGGTTCACATGCACATTTATACATACACAGTATATTTCTCTGTCTCAACAACCGAATAACTTAGCCAAATAATAATCCCAACATGCATTGGTAAATGTGACATTTAGTTTTTAGGTCTGGCGTTAGTCAGGCTTTTTAGGAATACACATATATATTCTACACATACAAACTTACAGAGGCTTTTAATCTGGCCTCTTCATCTATTGATCTAGTGCAATGTCATTCATATTTTCCTTCCACCCACTATAGCGTACAGAGTGACAGCATTCTGCTTTTGCACACTGTACACACACAAAATAATGCGCCTCTTCAGTGGCAGGGACTACTGATGTAATAAATGCTTTTACAGTAAAACATATATTTTTACTTTTGAAAATGTCCTGTTTTACTCAAGCGGGAGAGAAACAACTCCCCAAACACTGCAACTGGGTCACTCGAAAATCATTCAAAAAGCATACAAAATGAAAGCATCACTGGCAAAGCCAAAAGGTCAGTTTAAAATTGTATTTAGTAGCATAGTTATTTAAAACCACTGCATCAAGGTACAGCATTAAAATTTGTAAAAGGTGATAATATATTGTTAAAATAAATGTGTTAACCACTTTCATTACGGATTGCGTTATTAGGGTCATTAATATGCGTCTTTGGGGATGTGGTCGTCGGTGGAGAATCCATTTCCCCCACAGTTTTTTTAGTGTTGTTATACTATATGGACTCTCTGTGGGATAAGGTGTGACGTGGGATCAATGATTTAATCAAAAAAGCTTTAGGTTGCTCGGTTGTTCTGGCTAAATGTCCCTCCATCATTGAGCTGGCATTTGTTTGGCCACCAGTCTCAAAAATGTCCCCAGGCTACAGTTCAGCTGTGGGTCCTCTGGTGGGAGGAAGCCAGCACGGCTTGCCTCCCTGTACGGATCCCTTGTTGATTGAAGTGAGGTTTCAATAGTTGTTTCCATTCCTTCTGAAGATCTTTGTATATGCCTAAGAGGTGCAACATATCCTTCGGTGCTGAGCAGCATGAGCGGCAGGCGGAGCCCACTTGATCCTTAAGCCAGTGTGCGAGGTGCTGTGTGCAAGGTAGCAGACCCAGTCAATATTTCAGGAATTGAATTTTGACAGTTTCGTCGTATCATAAGTTGAAATATTTTTAGAAGGCCAGGGCCGTATAAGTGCTCAGGGTCATCCAGCCGTGGGCCCTCTTTGATAGTGTAGCTCTGTCTACGGTGAACGATAACAGTTTCAAGGTTTTCCATACAAGTTTTTTGAATACTTTTTTGTTGGTGGGTGTTTCCCAGAGCTGTGCTACCCCTGTTTTACTCAAGCATCTTTTGAAATAGGATTACGCAGGTGATGGGTGTCTCTGTTGTAATTCTGATCATAAGTATTGATTGAGAGTTTCTGGTGTAGATTTCCAGACTTTATCTAAGGTTATGATATACGCTCATTGTCTTGCCAGGGTCTGTTTTTGTGGTCCAAACTCAAACCTAAACTGTGCTGGTGAGGCATATTTGGGTAGGTCGAAGATAATTCTGTACGCTGTTATCATTTTACTGTGCAGAATTTAGGAATTCCTGCCCCTCTGTATTTCAGCACCATGGGCTATCGTTGGTTAGAGTTTGGCTTGTGTAACTTGAACTAAGGGAAGTAGCGATGGACCACTCAGTTTTGAACCGAGTTTTCTTAGTGAGACTGCCAAGGCAAGGCCCTTCCTTGTGATTGAGTTCTTCTGGGTGACACCAATGTATTTATATTCTGTTGCAGGTTCAAAGCGTGTATTGCCCCAGTGCCAAATCAGTGATTTATTTAGATTTTTCTGATCATCATTGCCCTTGTTGTCTCCAGGGTGATGGTTAGGCCGTTGGCTTTGGAGAATTCCTGTATGATGGTGAGAAGTTGCTGAAGGCCCACGTGCATGTGGGTGATCAGGACTATGTCGTCGGTATGGAGAAGGCATGGTCATAGTGCTACTCTTATTCTTGGAGCTTGTGTGTTGCAGGCAGGTAAAAAAGACGTTACATAGGGTCAGAGCAGGAGACACCCCTGTTTAAGTCCCGTCTTGGTTGGAATACGCCTTTAGAGAGATGAGCCATCTCTCAGCTTTATCTGGATCCATGTATCTGTGTGAAGATTAATTACCAGGTTTAGCAGAGTCTGTGAAATCCCCTATTGTGCCATTTTTACCCAGAGTCTATTGCGGTACACATGGTCAATAAAGCATAGGTGTAACTGCATTTTTGTTGCTTCTGCCTTATCAATCAGCAGTCATGGCCAAGATGTTTCTTGTTGTTCCGACAAAGTTTGCAAAGCCTGTCTGGTTAAGAAGGATGATGAAATATATTGGCTCTGTCAATGTTTGTTATCTAAATGCTTGTACTGCATCAAAATAATTTATATTAGTGACTATTGGGTGGTGTGGCAAGCAAGATAACTTATAAGAACTCATAGTGATCTGTAGTCGGAAATATACCTTCCACAAAGCTATTACTATACCACAGAACTCCTTACAACCTTACTTCGGTGTTTCTCAGAATCAAGGTATATAGAAAATGAGCAGTTGTACATTGTGTTATTCATTCCTATTTAATCCCCAAGGCATCATGACCCACAATGTCGCCATTTTAAACATGTGTTTTGGACTTAGAGATGGATGATGACCTATAGCAGCGGTTTCTTGACCTTTTATCAAAGGTGGACCACACTGAATAACTTTTGGAAGGCGGGGACCACAGTGTCTATGATTTGAAGCTCAAACAAATATACAAATATGCAGAAACAAGTTCACATCTAACAAATTCACAAATTATGAAATAAAATGTTAAAATAATTGCAATGGCAAGGTTGGAGCTTTATATATATATATATGAAACAACTAAAATGTTCTTGCGGGAGGAGCACTATTCAGCTGGTGCTGGCGGTGAAGTAAGGACAGCTTTGCATTTTATTTCCAAGCAACTTGAAAGAATAATGCCACACTCTTCTCGGATGATTTCACTCGCAATATTAATGACCTTCACCAACTCTCCACCTATGCGTTTCGAACTCTACTAGCTCTTGATCATGGTAGTTACATTAGTCCTACTTTAGTTTCACCAATGTATACCTTAGCCACCACTTTACCCATAATGAGGCATTGTGGGCTTGGTAGTACGATATTTACATTGTGCGCATTTTTCGCAAATTCAATACCCCTGTTTTGTGCTGCCACCACGAAAAGGGATGCACTGCACTGGTCACTTGATAACCTGTATAGCAGGTCATTAGAGAGGCCCATTACTAATTATGTAATCTATGTGCATTTATAATTTTGAAAGCACGTATTTGGGGCTATAAATGCTCGTATTTTCTTGTCGTTTTATCTGAGTAATAGACTTCGTATATGCGGGCAGTTTCATGTTATGCTTGTGCATACCCACTAACCTTGCATACCTTTTAGTCAAGAAAGCGAGCAATTTTTATTGTTGACAGCGTGTCAAAGAATTCTTGGCTAAGTGCCCATTAAGATAACCAGTGTTTAGCAGCCCATCGTTCCAGCAGACAGAACAGAGGACAGAAATTTATACTAACTGTGATACTTCACTTAACGTCATCACAATTTACTGGCATATCTGTGTTCATATTTACAGTGATCTGAATTACTAGTACACAAAATAGAAATTTATGATGGAGGATTGTCAGTTCAGAAACACTTTTGTACTTAGTCCAAAGAGGTTTTAAAGTTCAGATTATCTACAAATGTACATGCATATCTTCGTCCCCATTCAGGCCTAGAGGACTTCTCGTCTTGAAGCGTATTATCAGTTTGAATTCTAAGCGTCTGAGTTTTAGGACTCTATTTCCTCCTCTTTCATGATCAAGGATAGTGGCCAATCCTGAATATTTAATGTATTGCCAAGTTTTTCTAATGTGACTTTGCAAAGGCTTGGCTATCGCATAAGCTACATTTCTGTTCTGGCTCGCTGGAATGTGCTTTAAGATTCTTTTTTGCAATGGACAAATAGTAGAACCTATATATCGATTACCACAGCAACATTCGATCAAATACAGCAAAAACTGTGTTTCGCATGTGATTGTGTGTTTAATCTCACATATCAATCCTTTTGGGTCCTTGATGATTTTGAAATTTCTTCCTACTTTGCAAGCTTTGAAGGTCATGCATTTGGTAAATCCCCTTTGTCGTTTTTCTAGCCATGTTTCCGTTTTTTTGTTCTCAAAGTGGCTGTTTACCAATGTAAACAGCCACTTTGAGTTCCAAGTTGCTTGGAAATATATATATATACATATATACTATATATATATACTCATACAAAAACATTGAAATTGCTCCTATATAGTTAGTTGTACTAACTATATTTCGCGCACCCGCAATCCACTGCTGATGATGTTACATATTAGATCATTCATGACATGGTCAGTGACATCACTGATGACATCTCAAATGACATCACTGATGACATCACTGATGACATCATCCAGTGAATGTGGTTTGCTTTGTTATTTAAATATACACTATATATATATATATATATAGCAATTTGCATTGAAGAATGAGTGGATATATATAAATAAATATTTGGATGGAGGATTTAGTAGCAGTGTAATTGACTGTTTACTTGCCCAATTTATAGTGTCTCACTAAATATAGTGGATAGTGACTAAACTGTGTGAATATCTGTATCACTTTGTCAGTTGTTGTGTAAACTGGTTCTACAGTTGGTTACTATCTATGTGAAAGTCTATATTAGTTATTGATTAGTTAACTGAGTATTTGTATGGGAGAGTGAAAGTGTGTGTGGTTCGGTGGGGGGTGTGTGACTGTCAAAAGATGTGTGAATAGTTGATTCAGAATGTATATGAAGTTAAAACTACATATTATAACAGGTGTTTGGGTGAGTGAATCTCTTTATGGGTGTGGTGATGAGCAAATATATTTCTCAATGGTACATGTCCAACAAACTAGAAGTCAGGGTATGTGTCAATTGTTGCATATAAATAAGCATACATAAGACTCAATGATTGTGTGAGTGACTGTATGGTTAACTGTATACTTGTAATAATGATTTTATAATTCACTAAGTATGGCTTACTATCTAAATGAATAGATGAAGTGGTGTTTGTATAAGTATGTAGCTAATTAAATATGTAAGTATGATCCATTGTTTGCATAAGTGAGTAGGATGACTTCATATGTGAATAGAATGTGTGCTGGTGTGTAATGTCGATATAGGTGTTTAAGTATTTTTAATAGTGTTCTATTGTTCTATTGTTCATTGACAGCAAGTATGAGTGAATCTACAGGTAAGTGATTAGATGTGTGTATACATCTATGAATCACTGAGTGGGTTTTTAGATACTTGTATTGCTGTGACAATGGATTCAAATATGATACTCTGTATTTTACAAAGAGTGATGAAAGATTTTACTAGTGTATGAAAAGGTGTATGTGATTGTCACATGGATGATGTCATCAGTGATGTCATCAGTGATGTCATTTGAGATGTCACCAGTGATGTCACTGAACATGTCATGAATGATCTAATATGTGACATCATCAGCAGTGGATTGCGGGTGTGCAAAATATAGTTAGCACAACTAACTATATAGGAGCAATTTCAATGGTTTTGAATGAGTGAAATGTCCAGCTAACTATAACACCTCAAAAACTTATAGTTTTTTGAGTGAATTTCAAAGGTTTTTTAAATGCTAATTCCTAACTATATAAGGATTGAAACCTATGTTTTTTTCAGTGAATTTCAAAGGTTTTTTAAATGCTAATTCCTAACTATATAAGGCCTGAAAACTATGGTTTTTTCAGTGAATTTGCAAGGTTTTTTAAATGCTAATTCCTAACTATATTAGGCCTGAAACCTATAGTTTTTTCAGTGAATTTCAAAGGTTTTTTTAATGCTAATTCCTAACTATATAAGGCCTTAAACCTATGTTTTTTTAGTGAATTTCAATGGGTTTTTAAATGCTAATTCCTATCTATATCAGGTCTGAAACCTATGGTTTTGTCATTTAATTTTGAAGGTTTTTTAAATGACAATTTTTAAATGTATTAATTGTTAATTTTTTATACGGATTTACTACATTTTTGCAGGCAGGTGTTCCGAGGGCACGCCCCCTTTTTACAGCACTCCGCAGCGCAGCTCCATGGCGCTTACTGGAGGTCCCTGTTGGACTAGTTGCCCTCTAGGGGACCTCTGGATTGAAGAAGAATTAATTCCCCAACTTTAAACACGTCACAGGGAAGTGTAATGAAGCCACGCCCCTTTTTACACCTCTCTGCAATGCAGCCCCCTGGCGTGTTTGCAAAGGGGCAACTAATTTCCCTTGCATATTGAGGGTCCCTGTGGGCCAACTAGCCCACCTGGAACCTCCAGTATGCGCCAGGGGCTTCGTTGCCGGGAGGTGTAATGAGGCCACACCCTTTTTTACACCTCTCTGCAATGCAACCTCTGGCGCGTTTGCAGAGGAGGAACTAATTCCCCTTGCATACTGGGGGTCCCTGTGGGCCAACTAGCCCACCTGGAACCTCCAGTATAAGCCAGTGGGCTGCATTGCAGGGAGGTGTATTGAGGCCACACCCTTTTTTACACCTCTCTGCAATGCAGCTCCCGGGCGTGTTTACAGAAGGGGAACTAATTCCCCTTGCCTACTGGGGGTCCCTGGTTGGCAACTAGCCCACCAGGAGCCTCCAGTATGCACCAGGGGGCTGCTTTGCTTTGCTCTGGAGGGCGGCGGTCCCCGGGGCAGTGTGGGGGGGATTGGGTACCCCCCACACTTCTTTATCACTATGCCCCGTGATTTGGTCCCCCTGGGGGATAATTTTTAAATAAACATACCGGGTTTTAAACAAAAAAAAACATTTTTGGCCTTGGGGGTCCTTGTGGGATCCCCTGAGCAGACCTAGGGGGTCAGGGTGCTTCTACCCTGCCCTCTTTATTTTTTCTACAGGTTTGTTTTTCTGCTTTCTTGTGCCTTGGTCTACCTAGCACAAGATGGATGCCAACACTTCCTGGTCAGAAGTGTTGAGAGCCAATGAGTATGCTGCTTTCTCGGGAAGGCTTGCTGATTGGCTGCCACTGTCTGTCAACACACCAAACAAGGAAGTGTTGGCAGCCATCTTGTGCCTCGGTAGAACCAAGATGCACAAAAAGAACAATGTAGCAACAGGTAATAGTGTATAATCTAATAATTATGCATGCACACAGCATTGCTGACAAGGAAAGAAGGAGAACACTCTTTGAATTGAATAAAGATAGTTAATCATCTTATATTGTAATACAAGTTCATGGTCGGGTATATACAGTTTCAAGCAGCACTGCATAAAACAAATTTGTGACAACCATAATGTACTTGGTGCTCAAAAACGTGTCTGTGGTGAAAGTGGTGACGCAAGTGAAGGAGTGGACAGCATGAACGGTGCACTGAGAACAAGGTGCAAGTAATGTACAGTGAGTGGCTCAAGTAGTGTGATAAGGTGATATCACAGATTACAAAATTCTTTCAATTGGTGCGGAGCCACATTTGAGAAGTTCGCCTGTTAATAAGCTGTTAAGTCGACAGCGTTTCGATCCACATTAGTTCGGATCACCATCAGGACTTGGTTGTCTGAGTAGGGACGCGCTGCAAGGTAAAGGAAACATTTCCGGATTCATTACTGCCCCGGCATGCTGATCCTGTAAGGTATGTCTAACACTAGCCCTCTTCCTGGACATACAGCATGACTCCGATTCTCTTAATACCTTCCGTGGCCATTTTTGATCACCTCGTGCCTGTCTCCCTTTCTACAGGACCCGTGCCCGGCCATCGGCGGATCGCAGACGGCCGCCCAGCGCATCCTTGCCTGTTAGTAATTCCTGCGTTTGGCTGAGGCCCATTAATTCAGTTTCTCGACCAGTAATGTTACTCATTGTCCCCCTTTTAATTATAGTGCCCCCATGCAGGCTCCAGACATATTCCCATATGATCCTCTCTCTGAGCTTACAAACTAAACTCCAGGTAAATGCCAACCTGCCCTGACTACGCCCCCCCCCCCTTCGTCCCCCTGCCTCCCTTCACCCACCCCCCTGAAATTTTTCCTTTACCTTGCAGCACGCCCCTACTCAGACAAACAATTCCTAATGATGATCCGAACTAATGTGGATCGAAACGCCGTCGACTTAACAGCTTATTAACAGGCGAACTTCTCAAATGTGGCTCAACACCAATTGAAAGAATTTTGTAATCTGTGATATCACCATGTCACACTACTTGAGCTACTCACTGTACATTACTTGCACCTTGTTCTCAGTGCACCGTTCATGCTGTTCACTCCTTCACTTGCGTCGCCACTTTCACCACAGACACGTTTTTGAGCACCAGTGCCCACATGCCTCAAGGTATTTAGGAGTCGAAACGGTGCGAATCGGTAAATTCGCCCGTTTGCGATTCCTAAATATCTTTTTTGGATGCATCAAACAATTTTGGAAAATCGCTATTTTTAGCGAATTCCAAAAATGTGATTGCTTTTAAGTAATCGCAAATTTGCGATTCCTTAAAAGCAATGCATGATTGCTTTTTAAATTGCGAATTCGCAATTAGGGGGCGCAAATTACCACAAAGGGTGAATCTCGTGGTAATTTGCGAAAAAGTTTTAAAATGCTCAAAATTGCATTTTAAACACTGTAATGTTACAGACACACATGTCCTTAGGACATGTGTGTGTGAAACATGCACTTAAAAATGCATTTCTGGGGTGCAGAGGGGGATCATTTGGACCCCCCCGCACCCATGGAATGCATTAACATTTTGCGAATCGCTAATAGAAATTCGCAAAATGTCAATGCCTTCCCATTGATTCCTATGGGCCTTTTGGCCCAAAGGAATCAATGGGAATTGCGAAATCGCAATTTAGAATTCGCATAATCCTTGCGATTAGGTAAAAATTGCGATTTTCACCGAATCGCAAAAATTATGCGAATAAATTGATGCATCCCATTTTGCGATTCCTTATTTGCGATTCCCTATTTTTCACAAATAAGGAATCGCAAAATGTCCCGATAATGCATGTGGTCAAAAGTACATTATGGTTGTCACAAATTTGTTCTATGCAGTGCTGCTTGAAATTGTATATACCCGACCATGAACTTGTATTACAATATAAGATGATTAACTATCTTTATTCAATTCAAAGAGTGTTCTCCTTCTTTCCTTGTCAGCAATGCTGTGTGCATGTATAATTAATAGACTATACCCTATTACCTGTTGGGACATTGTTCTTTTTTTGCATCTTCCTTACCCAGTCCCGATTTGGTATATGGGTCACACTCCTGTAAACTTTACTCAGTAGAACCAAGGCACAAGAAAGAAGTGAAACAAAGATGGAAAACACGCAAAGGGGCAGGGTAGAAGCACCCTTACCTCCTAGGCCTGCTCAGCGGGTCCCACAAGGACTCCCAAGGCCCCCCAAATTTTTTTGGGGGGGGGGAAATCGCGGGGTATGCGCACCGTACCCGCACCCTGTGATTTTTTAAAAAAATATATATTTTTGGGCCTGGGGGGTCCTTGTGGAACCCCCTGAGCAGGCCTAGGGGGTCAGGGTGCTTCTACCCTGCCCCCTTTTTGAGTTCTACACGTTTGTTTTTCTGCATTCCTGTGCCTCAGTCTACCGAGGCACAAGATGGCTGCCAACAATTTCTGTTTTGGAGTGTTGACAAAAATTGGCAGCCAATCTGCATGCAGCTCGCGCACGCTAAGGTCCGCGCACGGTACGCGTACCGTGTGCGTACGGTACGCGTACCGCGTGCGCTTATAGATATATACATTTTTTTCCTTTTGATTTTCTCAGGAACTACTGGAGGGATTTACACAATTTAAGCAAAAGGGTGATCTGCCAACCAAACTCTACCTCTCTGCCAAATTTGGTGTAATTCCGTTCAGCCGTTCGGGCTGTAGCTGTGTCTAATCGTCCTATGGAAAATAACATGGGGAAAACATGTTTTGGGACCCCCTTTTTCTCAGCCCCCACTTGACGAATCCCTCCAAAACTTTCAGGGAAGGAGCGGAGCGGATCGGGCAATCTTCTTTGAGAAATTCGTGAATATTCATAAACCGGCGCCAAAGTTATTCCCAATAGAATGTTGCAGATTTCCTATGGAAATTAGGTCCTAACTATACATACCTACTGGCGACCGCCAGTAGGTAATATATATATATTTATATATATATATATATATATATACCTCTCATATATATATATATATAAATATATATATATATATATATATTGAAGCAGAATGCTAGGCTTTAGCATTTTTTATGATAATTCAATTCACATTTATAGAACATTTTAGAAAAATTGAATGTTACATTTTGGTTTTGTTATGTGTATCCCTTATTTAATCTGCTAACATTTAATTTTCAAAACAGTTAGAGACCCTTGAGTGGGGGTCGTGGACCCCCAGGTTTCAGTGGAACACATGTTCAGATACTCTGACCTATAGCATTCTGAAAATCAAGTGCTGATGTAATTTTCTCCTTAACTATAATTATCCCTGGATGGTTCTCTGAGAGGTAACTTCTCATCAACATAGCCAAGGCAATTGTTTCAGCAGAGAAACATTCAGTAGAAACTACAGTTACACAGAAAATGACACTACTACTGTTTGTAGGTGCATTGTGTCTGCTAAACATCACCAAATCTGACCATGAGCTCAGATCTCTCAGTTCTATCCTACAATTACAAAGGTTTTTCATTCTGTTTTGAGCCCAGCACTAGCAGATTGTCGCTATGCTTGGAGAGCAATGAAGTTCGGGATTGGAGCACAGCATTAAAATGAGTTTGGCATGTTTAGAGAATAACGAAGCCCAGGGTGGAAAAAGATCATTGATATGTGTAGAAATTAATGAAGCTAAAGGTGTTGACATGTTTGGAGATCAATGGCTCTCTTGGTCGAGCTTAGCACTGGAAGATGGTTTGCATGTTTAGAGAGTGATGAAGCCAGGTTGGAAGACTGTTGACATGTTTAGAGTGTAACAAAGCCCAGGGTCAAAGGCTGCTGACATGTTTAAAGCATAATGAAGCATAGGATAGAAAACTCTTGACATGTTTAGGAGAAAATTGAAGCTCAGAGTGTGAGTGCAGCACTGGAAGGTTGCTGACATGGTTAAAGTCCTGTGTGGAAGACTGTTGACATGTTTAGAGAGTAATGAAGCCCACGGCGGAAGGCTGTTGACATGTTTAGAGAGTAATGATGCCCAGGGTGGTAGGCTGTTGACCTGTTCGGAGAGTAATGAAGCCCAGGGTGGAAGACTGGGGTGGATGACTGCTGACATACATGATTAGAGAATAATGAAGCCCAGAAAATTGTTGATATATTTAGAGAGCACTGAATCTCAGAATTGGCGCCCAATGCTGGAAGACTGTTGACATGCTTAGAGAGTAATGAAGGCCAGTATGGAAGGCTTTTTATATGTTTTGAGAGTAATGAAGCCCCGTGTGGAAGACTGTTGACATGTTTAGAGAGTAATGAGTCCCAGGGTGTAGGACTGCTGACGTGTGTAGATAGTAATGAAGCCCAGGGTGGAAGGCTGTTGACATGTTTAGAGAGTAATGAAGCCCAGGGTGGAATGCTGTTGACATGCTTAGAGAGTAATGAAGCCTAAGGTGGGAGGCTGTGGACATGTTTAGAGAGTAATGAGTCCCAGGGTGGAAGACTGTTGACACGTTTAGAGAGTAATAAAGGCCAGGGTGGGAGGCTGTTGAAAGGTTTAGAGAGTAACAAAGCCCATGGTGGATGATTGTTGACATGTGTAGAGAATAGTGAAGGCCAGGGTGGAAGACTGCTGACGTGTAGAGAGTAATAAAGCCCAAGAGTGGTAGGCTGTTGACATGTTTAGAGAGTAATGAAGCCCAGGGTGGCAGGATGGTGACATCTTAAAGAGAGTAATGAAGGCCAGGGTAGGAGACTGTTGACATGTTTAGATAGTAACAAAGCCCAGGGTGGAAGATTGTTGACATGTGTAGAGAGTAATGAAGGCCAGGGTGGATGACTGCTGACATGTTTAAAGAGTAATGAAGCCCCGGGTGGAAGGGTGTTGACATGTTTAGAGAGTAATTAATCCCAGGGTGGAATGCTGTTGACATGCTTAGAGAGCAATGCAGCCCATGGTGGAAGGCTGTTGACATGTTTAGAGAGTAATGAAGCCCAGGGTGGGAGGCTGTTGACATGCTTAGAGAGTAATGAAGCCTAGGGTGGGAGGCTGTTGACATGTTTAGAGAGTAATGAGGCCCAGGGTGGTAGGCTGTGACATGCTTAGAGAGTAAGGAAGCCCAGGGTGGAAGGCTGTTGACATGTTCAGAGAGTAACGAAGACTTGGGTGGATGACTGCTGACATACACGATTAGAGAGTAATGAAGCCCAGGGTGGACGGCTGTTGACATGTTTAGAGAGTAATACAGCCTAGGGTGGAAAATTGTTGATATATTTAGAGAGCACTGAATCTCAGAATTGGCGCCCAATGCCAGGGTGGAAGACTGCTGACGTGTAGAGAGTAATAAAGCCCAAGAGTGGTAGGCTGTTGACATGTTTAGAGAGTAATGAAGCCCAGGGTGGCAGGATGGTGACATCTTAAAGAGAGTAATGAAGGCCAGGGTAGGAGACTGTTGACATGTTTAGATAGTAACAAAGCCCAGGGTGGAAGATTGTTGACATGCTTAGAGAGTAATGAAGGCCAGTATGGAAGGCTTTTGATATGTTTTGAGAGTAATGAAGCCCTATGTGGAATACTGTTGACATGTTTAGAGAGTAATGAGTCCCAGGGTGTAGGACTGCTGACGTGTGTAGATAGTAATGAAGCCCAGGGTAGAAGGCTGTTGACATGTTTAGAGAGTAATGAAGCCCAGGGTGGAATGCTGTTGACATGCTTAGAGAGTAATGAAGCCTAGGGTGGGAGGCTGTTGACATGTTTCGAGAGTAATGAGGCCCAGGGTGGTAGGCTGTAACATGCTTAGAGAGTAAGGAAGCCCAGGGTGGAAGGCTGTTGACATTTATAGAGAGTAATGAATCCAGGGTGGAAGGCTGTTGACATGTTTAGAGAGTAATAAAGGCCAGGGTGGGAGGCTGTTGACAGTTTTAGAGAGTAACAAAGCCCATGGTGGATGATTGTTGACATGTGTAGAGAATAGTGAAGGCCAGGGTGGAAGACTACTGACGTGTAGAGAGTAATAAAGCCCAGAGTGGTAGGCTGTTGACATGTTTAGAGAGTAATGAAGCCCAGGGTAGTAGGATGGTGACATCTTAAAGAGAGTAATGAAGGCCAGGGTAGGAGACTGTTGACATGTTTAGACAGTAACAAAGCCCAGGGTGGAAGATTTTTGACATGTGTAGAGAGTAATGAAGGCCAGGGTGGATGACTGCTGACATGTTTAAAGAGTAATGAAGCCCAGGGTGGAAGGTTGTTGACATGTTTAGAGAGTAATTAATCCCAGGGTGGAATTCTGTTGACATGCTTAGAGAGCAATGAAGCCCATGGTGGAAGGCTGTTGATATGTTTAGAGAGTAATGAGGCCCAGGGTGAAGGACCACTGATGTGTGTGAAGAGTAATGAAGCCCAGGGTGAAAGGTTGTTGACATGTTTATAGGGTAATGAAGCCCAGGGTGGAAGGCTGTTGACATGTTTAGAGAGTAATAAAGTCCAGGGTGGAATTCTGTTGACATGCTTAGAGAGTAATGAAGCCCAGGGTGGAAGGCTGTTGACATGTTTAGAGAGTAATGAGGCCAGGGTGGTAGGCTGTTGACATGTTTAGAGAGTAATGCAGCCCAGGATGGAAGGCTGTTGGCATGTTTAGAGAGTAATGAATCCCTGTGTGGAAGACTGTTGACATGTTTAGAGAGTAATGAAGCTCAGAGTGGATGACTGCTGACGTGTGTAGAGGGTAATTAAGCCCAGGGTGGAAGGCTGTTCCACCCTGAATCTCAGGGTGGAATGCTGTTGACATGCCAAGAGAGCAATGGAGCCCATGGTGGAAGGCTGGTGACATGTTTAGAGAGTATTGAGGCCCAGGGTGGAGGACTGCTGACGTGTGTGAAGAGTAATGAAGCCCAGGGTGAAAGGCTGCTGAAATATTTAGAGAGTAACGAAGTCCAGGGTGGAAGGCTGTTGACATGATTAGAGAGTAATGAAGCCCAGGGTGGAAGGCTGTTGACATGTTTAGAGAGTAATGAGACCCAGGGTGGAATGCTGTTGACAGGCTTAGAGAGTAATGAAGCTCAGGGTGTAAGACTGCACTGAGCACTGAATCTCAGAATTGGCGCCCAGCACTGGAAGGTTGCTGACACGCCAAGAGAGTAATGAAGCCCGAGGCTGTAATTGAGCATTGGAAGATTATTGATGTGTTTAGAAATGAATGAAGCTCCGGGTGTTGACATGTTTGGAGATCAATGAAGCTCACGAAGGGAGCTCAGCACTGGAGGTCTAGTGACATGTTGAGAAAATGATCGAAGCTCAGGTTTGGAGCTGAGCACTGGTGGATTGTTGACATGTTTATAGAGGTCCATGAATAATTTTCAGAGTAGGTGTGCTGGCCAAGGACATCACTCCACTAAAGTTATAGGGATGTGTGAAGGTCTGTACTTAAAAATAAATGCAAGAAGAAAGAACATTTGAAGGTTCCCTTTATTGTTAGTTTTCAATCTAAACTTCTTCAAGTTTTATGGGGGTTCTGCAGCAGCTCCTGCACCCCCAGTGCAAGCGCCACTGCTTGTTTACAGAGCAATTATAGATGCTCAGTACTGGAACATTGTTGACATGTTTAGAGAACAACGAAATCCGATGGAACCTAGTAGTACCGTGATAAGGGATGCAGTAAAGAAGTGCATCGACTGTTAGGTTTAACAGCAAATATATTTTCCACGTGAATTGTGTGTGTTAGCAAGGATTTTCACCCAATTAAGAAAACATGCAGACAGCAATCTATGGCTATTCTGAAGGCAGTTTTACTTCAAACAAACATTGTGTGTCATTTAAAGATCGGTGTCTTTTTCAGAAAACATCCTCATACATACATACATGGCAGGTACTCTTTTTTACAATAACAAGCAAAAATAGATGTGCCAATATGGTTTGTCTGCATGATAGGCTGGTCAGCATGTTTTTTTTCATTTTCGAAGATAAACGGCTAACTCCGGAGAATGTTGTTTTTAAGTCGATGTACAAGGTAACATGCTGGGAATTGGCTCAAAGGATGTGGGCAATGTTTTCCTCCCTATGTGGGAATAATGTGCTACACATGGCGGTCAAAGACAAGGAAAAATTCCAAAGGCCCAGATTACCAGTATAGGTGGTATTTATTGCAAATGATAAATACCGATATTACAGGGCATTTTTTTATCGAGTGCGATAAATATCACCTACTAGGAATTGCTGGGAAATAACATGTAGATTTTGGCGTCTAAAGCACCAATATCCACATGACACAGTAAATACCGTATGGTTTCCCCCCATTACATTTCCGCAGGTTTGACCTGTTGAAATTTAACGAAGATCGAGTTATGCATCCAATAATTATGGAATGTGTTCAATACTTAACAACTCATAAATCCAAGCCGTCTGCAAACGGGTTTACAAACAAGTCTAAAATAACGGTTCAATTTATAATCAGGCCCTAAATAGGGCTGACTTTCCAAAAGCCACATTAGGGGCGTTTCTGACAGTAAAGCCTGCTGTGCTCTGCCATCAGAAACACAGTTATTCTCCCATCCCAAAATGTGGAAGGGTAAGAAAGAGATTAGCAGATGTCGAATCCACCAATTTCTTTCAATGAGGTCAGAAAAAAAATAACATTTACGGAAGACTTTTATGCCTAAATACTGTTTTCTCTGAGGCATATTAGTGTGACTGTTTGAGATAGCTTGAGAATAATACAGTGTAATGGAAAACCACATTTCCACACGTTCCCCTGTGCCAATTTGTTAAGGGATTCAATATCAAAATTGAGGTTCTTACAGAAGCTGTTAATTAGCACATTCTCACCAGCAAGGATCTACAATTTTGCTTCAGAGATTCCTATGAAAATGTAACAATTGCAGAATAACTTTGGCACAGATTTGTCAATCGGCGCCAAAGTTATTGCGAATAGAATGTTGCGAATTTCCTATGGAAAATTGGTCCTCACTATAACTATCTAATGGCAACCGCCAGTAGATTATATATATATATATGGCGGAATGCACAAAATAAAAATAGTGCACGGATAAAAACTGGTGTCCACTCCGTTTCTCGCTCTATGGACATGGAGTGGTGAAGATTCAGTTTATTTGCAATATATAGGCAAAGAGTGGCACATACATTTTGCAAAAAAAGAAGCAGGGAGCTCTGGGTAGTTCCTACTTTAAAATAGAGTGCTTGCTCCTGTATAGATCACAATACAACACTAGCAACACTCTGAATTTACTCACCTCAAATTTCTTTTTTTTCGATCAAAGTCTTTAAGCACAGGATTAGCACAGTGCCAGCCCAAGCTGTACAATGACAAAAGCCTCTCACCACTCCAGGCACAGTATGATAGCGTTGGATTGGTAAAAGACCATCCAAGACGACCTGGAATGCACAAAAGCAACCCATGACACATGTTTTGTTATCATTATAGCTCTTCAGAGAGGTTTAGCAGACACAAGGATGCAGTTAAAGCAATACCCTAGAAAGCATTAAATGCCACATAAATCCAAAGCTGTAATGCTGTGCCTCGAGTGGTGAAATTCATTTGTCATTTTACAGCTCAGCATGGGTGACACTGAGTAGAATACCATGAAACTACCTCAAGATTACTGCAAGAATTTGACGGGACTAAAAAAAAAATGCAAAAAGTTTGGTGGTGTCTGTTGCTGTTGCACAACTGTGGGGGATTGGCCAGCAATCGGGTGCTGGCCAAGCTGAACTGGCTTAAATGGTTTTTTTTGGAAAGTTATATGAAGACTCATAAAACAGTACCAATTAATGGCAACTTTCTAGGGGTCAGGCCCTACATCCAACCCCATATAGCATATGGCTGAAGGCTATGAGCAGCTGGGGTTGTTCACCTGGGAGGGTCTGGTGCTCATGGGGGTTGGTTCACAGAGTGTGACCCCTTACAGGTACTTAGAGGTGACAGGTACTTAGAGGTGGTGTATCTCACACTGGTGTTGCAAGCATTGTTCTTAGGTTGTATGCCACCTTCCCTATCTCAGGAATGTGTGTAGTCTTTTATACTAACTATGTAGGCTTGTCCATAGGACCTAACAGAAGAAGACTTTTTCCAGTGAACTACTTTTATTAATGTAAGGGAAGATTTTATTACCATATCAAACAAAAACATATTTTTAACCTTTGGTGTTCAGTGAATATCTGGGCAAGCCCGATGTGTACAACTAACACCCTTTGCCGCAGATCCTGAGTTCTGGCCAACCCCCCACGTGCAGCCAACCCCCTGCTGCATTTACAGTGGGGAGTTGATCAAAGGGATACAGACAGTGGGAGTTTAGCTGCAGGGCCTGATTGGTGTCCAGATCTTGCTGTCAATACCCCACAGATGGCCAATCCCTAAGTGTACACAACAGTGAATGATGCAGGACTTGGCCTCCTGCTAGTTAATACACACACATTCCTACTGAGGCCCATGCCACATGGCACCTAACTCACATTTTGTTTTTATTGAAAATGTTTGTTTTTATGTACTGCAGTACCATGCCAGCTTCCCTGATCATGCGTGCACACTATCACAGAAGCATGACGTTGAAGCTTTAGCTGCGCCTCCCCTAGAAGTGCCACAGTAACTCTCAGGAGAGCCTCGCTTGGTCCCATGGTAGTATCTTTGTATCCAGGGAATTAATTTTTATTTATTTTATTTGTTTTCCTTTTTGCCCCTATGGGGTTCCCTCTGGTTCCCTTCCAAATGTGTAGGAGGCAAAGCTGGCCCTAACCTGACCCCTTGACCATATTGGTTTACATTTTCAGGATGCAAGGACCGGGTCCTCAAATTCTGCAATAGCGGCTGCAATATTTTTATCTACAGTGCATGCAGTTGATTGCATCAATCTGTACAATGGGACTGGCAGCAGTACCATGGTACTAAAAGGACAGGTGGAAGAAAAAATAACTGCTGCCAATCACAGGGCTCTATCATTTGAAATTACATTACTGTGGAACTCTTGCAGGAATCCTATGGGACCAACCTTCTAAAATACATAACTTTTTAATGCCTTGAAGACCAACCTAAGCACCTATTTAAACATACATTACATAAAAAGCATTGAACAGATTTGCATTAACTCGCAAAAACTATGCTTTCTAAGTAAAGTTCAACAGTTTCCAAATTTGTTTTAATTCTATTCAGCCGTTTTTCCATATCAGACAGCAAAGCTTAATTTTAGTAGTAAAGTCCCTCCCCCCACATTTTATAGGCCCTAGCTTACAGAATGGCAGAAAACTTTCCCGAAAGGATCTGAGGTGTATGAACGTCTTTCCTGGGAGGTTTTTTGAATATACACATATTACCTACTGGCGGACGCTTGTAGGTAGTTATAGTTAGAACCAACGTTTCCAAAGGAAAATCATTAATTGTTTTGACGAATCTCTACGAAATGTTAAAAAAAGTTCCCTTTTTGATTCTGCTGCTGTGTTCAAAGTTTTTGTGTGATCCGTCAAGTGGGGTCCGAGAAAAAGCAGGGTCCCAAAAGTCATTTTTACCATGTCAAGTCTATGGGGATTTTTCATTTTTTGAACACGACTACAGTCTGAACTGCTGAACGGAATTGTACCAAATTTAGTGGAAAGCTAGATGTTGGACCAGAAAGCATGCTTTTGGTGATTTGGTGTAAGTCCATTCAGTAGTTTATGAGATATCTAACTTTCAAAAATGTAGATATCTGGGGACACGAGTCCCTGTAGTGGACTCGTGGATCCTAGCAAATTTTAAACGGCTGCCAATACTTAAACCAGGAAGTGTCGGCAGCCATCTTGGGACTCGACTTGAAGCTAAGTCCCAGAAAAAAGTTAGAAATAAAGTAAAAAGGGCAGATAGGAGCACCCAATTCAGTATTTTCTTTTATTAAAGATTTGGAACTCCTAGGAGGTCCACATAAAAGTACATGCATAATATTACAAGTAGTAAAACGTAACAGAACTCATTCCACTAACCATCATAAAATCATCAAGGACCTGCGTTGTCAAGGCTAGAATTCCTTTAAAACCATCAGTAGATGTAAAAAATGTCTTCTGTCCATAGCACTGTAAAAAATACGCAAACCATTGGCGTGGGTTATAGCTTTACAAGTGCTGTCTAATATGAGGTTTATACTTCATACTACCTGTTAAAAGTTTCTCTAAATAAACGTATGAGTCTAGCACCTCCAGCTTTTCAGGACTAGTTTGCCACTTAAAATTACATGATTTTCTACTTATATTACTTTTACTACTTTTCATAATTAGGATTTTACTTTTAGACACATTTATTGTCAAAAAGTGGCCCACTGTATATTTTTGTAATGATAACAGCTTTCTGTTCAACCCAATAGGGGTTCTGTCCATTACCACTATATCATCAGCATATAAAAAACATGCAAAGGGCTGGCTACTTATTTTTGGTGCATCTCCATCAGTTTGAGCAAAGCAGTTGGGTAAATCTGCTTTACATAGAGAAAATACCAGCAGTGCTAACAAGCAAGTGGGCAAACCCATTTTTTGCAATTTTCTCCATACAGAGGTCGATCTTCTTTATGGAAGGCTTTTGAAAAGTCTATGAAAGCCTTGTACACATTTGAGTTATGAGAAATTGTGTATTTTTCCTCAATTAATTTCAACATGGAGATATTACCTAGAGTGGAATGATATTCTATGGTGAGGACTATCTTCTCTGTTACCCATTTCGTAAGGGGATCGAGAATACTACTTGCAAATATTTTCCCCGCTGCATCCAGTAAGGCTATTTGCCGATAATTGCCTGGGTGTGTTCTCGGACCCTTTTAGTACAAAGGGATTAAAATACTTCCAGACCAAGAAGGTGCTGTCGTACCCTGGGAGTAGCAAAGATTAAATAGTGGAGCTAGATAAGTAGCCCACAAAAGTGGCTCCTTTTTAATTACCTGTCATGGGAATTTCATCAGGACCCATTGCTCCTGAGGATCTAATTTTTTTTATTAGCTTCGGCAACTTCATTGATTGAATGAACATAATTTGGATACAGAGGTTTTAGACTGATCGGGTGCCGCATAGTTGATCTGAAGGAATTTAGATTTTCAGAGTACAGTTCTAGCAAGTGAGTTTCCATTCCTCTTCTTTTGTGGGTATAGGGAGAGATTTCACTATAGTGTCACAACAGTCGGCAAATATTTCCCAATACCTTTTGGAATTATTTTTAGAGGCTGCCTCTGTTAGCCATATTAATGCAACATCTTCCTTTATTTATCTTAGGGAGCATTTTTTCCTCTGTGTGTTCCTCTTTAGTAGGTTTTTAAATGACTTCGCTCACACAAAAAATTCAGTAACTGGGCCCTTACTAATTTGTTTATTTCCCTATAAGTAAGCAATAGGTTAAAATATGATCTCTGTTTACCGGGAGCATGCGTTAATGTACAAGAATTAGCCATGAGACCTATATTATTGGAATAGACTTCAAGTAAATCTGGTTGGATAGAGTCACTCTCGACCGTTATTAAGTGTTGCTGATCTCTTATTAGTGTCGATAAACAGTAGCCTCCCTGTGCAAGCCCCCGCCGCCAACCTCACCTACCATACTCTGGACCCCGGACTTCAGAAACCGGCACTTCTCTGTAATTGGGACTGCCTGGAACAACAATGGCAGCAGAGGCAGCAGTGGCGGTAGCAGTAGCGACCCTCAGCCCTCAATCTCTGCAGCTCGGTGGCAGGACAAATAGACTTCCCGGGCTGTTTTCAGGCAATATTGGGAAGGTTCTGCGGATGGGTCTCGGCGGCGATAGCGGAAGCAAGCTGCGGCTCCAGCTCCTCCTCCCAAGTGTCATGGCAACAGAGCATCAGCGAGTATGGCTCAGGATTCAAGGTTACAGGACAACCCCCAGAGACAATCTCTATAGATACGAGCACCCTGAACCCCCTAAATATGGTGGGGAGTCCTTCAGGGATCCATCTGTTGGTCAAAGTATATATTTTTAAAATTTTGATGCAGGCTCACAGGAGGATCAAAGAATCCATGGTATAATTAAAATGAAAGGCAAAAGCATGTGCTTTCGTACTTGCTTTAGAATAACCGCAGGGTGGGCCAGGTCCCAGAGCCATTGTGGAAATATAGGAGGGGATGCACAGACCCCTCCTCCTAGGGCTAATCACAGCCATGGGGACCACCATCCACAGGGCAGTAACATTAATATATGTGGGCGAAAATCACAGCTCCTCCGCTGCCCCAGGGACCACCACCTCCCTGGGGCACAAATGTAATATAAAAGTAATGCAGGAGAAGTCATATGGTCTCCCCTGCAGCCCTTTGAACTGCCACCTCCCTGAGGCAGTAATTCCTGCTGCCCCCCTGCTGCCTCTGGGCCTGCACGTCCCCACAGCACATACATTAATAATTTTGAAAAGAACAATGCGGGGGAGGCCCAATGGCCACTCACACAGCCATGGAGACTGTCCCCTCCCTGGGGATAAAATTAATAATGCGTAGGGGGCTCTGGCCCCCAATGCAGCTCCAGGGACCACAACTTCCCCAGGGCACACATACACTAGTGAAGGGGGTCTGTTGCGGACCCCGGTGACCACTACATCCCGGGGCTTACTTATTAAAGGAGGGGGTTGCACAGCCCCCTTCATGGATCCCTAAATTGCCCTGGAACCGCCACCCCTAGGGGCCGGCTCCAGCAATTTCCCAAGATGCCCACTCTTGGACATTGCAGTTTGCTATGATGATGCTCCTGCCAAGCCATTGCAAACTTGCTTTGCTTTCAGCAAGCAAAAGCAGAAAATGCTCTTGCCTGCTGAAAGCAGAGCATGTCTGTTTCCCTGTCTGCTGTGAAGTGAGCAGGGAAACAGACATTGCCTTGAGATCCAGGGAGCTGCATGAGCATTATCACTATAAATTCCAGTTTATTACCACAATTGAGTGGCCTTTACATGTAGATATTGTATTTGTTTTTGGTATTTATAAAGTGCGAACTGTCGCTCCGGAAGGAGCATCCTGGAGCTAAGGAAAGTGGGAGGAACAACGGTGAGTACTAAATGGCGGCCATTATGTAGGCATCTGACAAATTGAAAATCCAGGTTTTAAGTTGTTTCCTGAATGGACTCTCTAAGTCCAGGAGACTTAGTTCTTTAGGCATTGCATTTTTATTACTCACAAATTGCATATTGCAGTTGCTAGATGCATATAAACCTCTCTCCCAATGTTTAGGAGGCCTGTTGAATTTTCTGTTTTGTTACTGCACACATTTAAGCCCTTTCCTCCTAGATTTTGGTTAAATATATATTTTTAAGCAAACAAACATGAAAAAATGCAGGCACATAAACAATATACGCAGATGTACTCTATTTATTACCATTGGTAAGGCAAGAGTGGAAATTGTGACTCATTCGAAGCATTGCCTCTCATGAGTAATGCCCCTTCCCACTGGTCAACAAGGGGTTTCTGATAACATTTTAACCACAATGCTAAAGGCCACGTAGTTTGTAAACCTCAACAGAACCCAGAAATGACAAAATAGGACAATACAATACATAGTACCCATTTTGTATTTTTAATAATTCATATTCATTTTAGCTATTTTCTTCAAAATGCAGCTAACAATGGCTGCTGTTTAGAATTCGAACATTTAGGCTCTGCTTAGCTTTCTTGATTATATGGTTAATAAAATAAGGGACAATGGTAGCTAGTGGGTTTAAGTGATTGCGTTGCTACAACATGAACCACATAATATGGATTTTCTGCATTTGTCCCATAATTTGTTACACAGTTTGCCAAATTTTTAAATTTCACTAGCAATGATGTTTCTATCTCAAATAGATAAAATCATTACCAACAGAGAATATGCAGCATATATTGAGTTTTCGCTGCATAATTTAGATAACCTCACCACATAATTTGGTCCTGTAATTTGGTGCAGTATAGTACTAGTAGCACTGGCAATCTTAGTGTTCTTCAAAATGCTTTGAGGGCTGTCACTATGATGATGAAATCTAAATTTCACAGGTAACCATGAAATATTTCCCTATTTTCACTAATTGAGGGTGGTGTCTTCCCCATGCACAGATTTACAACTATCAGCACATGCTGAGTGTAGGAAATTTGCATTTTTGCATAAACACCCACAGTTTTAGCCTCTTACCTGGATCCTAATTTTGCTTGTATTTCAACTCTGTGAAACTTACCACTGCTAAACAGGAGTAAAGTGCCTGTGTTTTCCTTTTAAACACAGTCAAATTGACATACACCAATTTACTTATTTAAGTTGCCCATCATTCCCTCGCATATGGTAAAGAAAATGTACCCAGGGCCTAGAATTTAAATGCCACCTATGGACTGCAGTAACTATTGTACCATATGTAGAGAGAGCTGTAAAATCATGGTTTCAGGCCTACCATGTGTAGCTTGACTTCAGCAGTCTAAAAACCCGCTGTAAAACCCAAACAAAACAACTCTTTTCAACAGCCCAAAAACTCTGCCTTTAGTGTTAATACATCAACCATAAGTACACCCTGTTGCCCATAAGGTAGTGTTTGAAACAGGTACATGTGTGAAATTTAAATGTTCAACTTCCTCCACTGACTAGGTCCTACAAGCTATTTTTACTGGCAGGGCTGTAGCTGATTCCTAGAAAATGTCAAAGTCCTGAGTATGAACTTTAATCTGTAACCTTTGACAGCAATTAGTTAGTAAAGTAATTCAAAGTCTCTTTTTCATATTCATTATACGCCCAATTCAATGATGAAGATTGATTTTTAATAGACATTTAAGAAAAGTAACTGCAATAAAATTAACTTTTCACTGCCCTAAATTACTGGAGGCTAACTTAGATTGTCTCTCCAGCAACTATCTAGCCAAGTGCTTAACCTTAAAAAGATGTGAAACCTGCTCCCAAAGCAGAACAATGGATCGGGCCTGCTGACAGGACAGACTGGGAGTGGGACATTTGATCCCTCTCTGCTAAGGAAGGACAGAGGAAATAGATACTAGGAACTTCATTAACCTTAAAGGGACAGAGTGAAAGCTTGTCACTCATAGTCCAGTTTATGGGGAGACATGAAGAAGGGAAAGCCTTTGTCCCCATGTCCCACACTAGCTGAAAGGGTTTTCCTATGCTGGATTTTTGGAATGAGGAGCACTGCAGGATTACTTGTATTAGGTAGTACAGGAACTGCACAAATGTGGGTAGGGTTGCCCCTTGGAACTTTTATCTCATTGGTTAGTGAGGAGCCAGGTTTCACCCCACCCCCTAACTTGTGTCAAGCATACATGTTACACCCCAAGGCACCCCCTCTGAACAATGTCTGGGCCTGCAGAAGCTTGAAAGTGAATTGTACCGGCTCTCTGTGAGGTGCCCTGAAGTGCTTGGATTGCTCCCTCCTATACCCATGGCTACTGGGACACAGAGAGCTGCAAGAGGCATTTTTACTAAAGTGAACAGTTGGCTAACATACATTGAAGCTAGATGGGGCCTTGCTGATTGATTCCTGGCCCCAAGTGCTGTCCCCAAGGTCCTGAGAGCCTTACAATTGACACAGAGGAGCTGCTCCAGAATCCCTAAAAAGTGGGTACTTAGAAAATGTTTGGACCTTATCAAGGGGATCTTGCAGCAACAGTGCATCATTTTGATGAAGCATTCTCATACTCAGCTTTTGGCTTGCCCTGGTAGCCTATTTTGAGCTCCATGAAAAAGACTAACAATCCGCTAGGTGTATACGACCCACACTCTATCGCAACTGTCTTGAGATCAATGCTATGTCCCTGCTTCCTTAGAGTGTTATTGGCGCTTGGTTTACTTACAATTTCCCAAATTCATATCCCCAGTTCCGCGAAGGAATCATTGTCATTTTGGTGTCATTCTGTTCATTAAAATTCACTCTATTTTTAGATTTCTATTGTTTGGTCTTTTGACTTTATTACTGCTTTGGTACTACATATTGAGTTTGTCCAAAAATCAAGCCTGTATGCTCTGCGCCACAGCTACCGGGGTTGAGCCCACGTTAATTTAGCAATTTTAGGGTTTACACTGACATGCCTGGACGGACCACCACTGCGTCCATTTAACATTCATTACCACTGCCGCACCCAACCCTGCCCTGCAGCCGCCACAACGAAACTGGAGCAAAGTCACTGAGGAACACCTCAACACCACCCTCCTCTAAACTCCCCCTGGTGCAGTGGCCAACACCAACTCCGCAGCCACAGATTTTCACCACTGGATTTACGGATGCGCAGACAAGCTTGCACTCCTCTGCAACCCAGCCAAACAATGCCCCCGAAGGCCGCCTGGTTCACCACAGAATTACTTGAAACTAGACGCTCCTGCAGATGCCTTGAGAAAACCTGGCAAAACCAGGAAACCACGGAAGCATGGAGCAACCACAAGAACGCCCTGAAGCACATAAGGGAAAAAAAGAGGACCTTCATATTTAGACAGAGTCCAGACCAACGCGACCAACACCAAGGAACTGTTCAACTTCATACAGCAGCTCACTAAACCTCCCAGCGAAGCCACAGACATCGCACCTTCCCAGGAACTTTGTGACAAGCTCAGCTCCTACTTCCATCTGAAGATCAAGCTGCTCTATGAAAACCTTAGTGAACAGACACCGAACACTACTACCCCCATCCCCATCCCGGCCGATAAGCCACAGATCATGAACTGGGATCCTACTACAGTGGAACAGGTCACCGCAACCATGAAGATAACCCTCTCAGGAGCCCCAAAGGACCCCTTTCCACTCCACATTTTCCAAAGGGCCACCACCGCTATCGCACCAAAACTAGGACAGACAATCAACACCTCCTTCAGCTCCGGCATCTTCCCAGACGACTGGAAGCGGGGGGAAGTTAAACCCCTCCTCAAAAAAACAAGCAGCGTACCACATTCCTGAAAAACTACTGTACCATCTCTCTCCTCCCCTTCGCGGCCAAAGTCATGGAGAGACTCATAAACACCCAGCTGACCACCTTCATCGAAGATAACTCTACCCTAAATGCCTCTGAGTCTGGATTCCGTAGCAACCACAGCACCGAGACCACCTTCCTCGCTGCTACGGATGACATCCGCATGCTACTTGACCAGGGACACACCACAGCCCTCATTTTCCTAGACCCTTGACCTTGCCAGGTAGGTCGCAACCTCCCCCGCTGCAGCTCCACCTGCGTTCTCTGAGCACCCTTGTGCACCCTTTTGCCAGCCCCCTGTGCCCTGCTTCCCATTCTTCCCACTTTTTCCTCTTCCCTGTGCTCTTGTGTGCCCTTGGTTCCTTCTGTGCTCCGCTGCCCGTTTCTGCCTTCTGTTCCCCATGGTCTTGTGTGCCCTTTCCTGTGCCCCGCTGCCCGTTTTTTTCTTCTGTACCCCATGCCCCCTGTTGTGCCTGCTCACCCCCTTGCCGCTCCTGTTCCCGCTGCTGCATCCCCTGCGGCCCCACCCCCGCCGTGCCCATTCGCTGCCCCCTGCTACGCGCCTAAGGCAAACCCGTCTGGGCCCGTCCGCACCGGGACTACGCCCAGTGCCAGAACCCCTGGCCCCCGCACCAGCCATGAAGACCGCCTCTGATACAATGCCAGCACCCTCATCGCTCTCAACTCAGGCCGGACCCTCACCTGCTGCAGGGCCACCTGGAAGCACACCCATGGTCCCTTCGCCTGCCGGAACTGCAGCTTCTCCTGCATCGAAGACGCAGAGATACCTGCTACGACAGAACACGACCAGCTCCGATGCATCCTGATCCGTACGCAAACACACCTCCAAACTCTGGGACCTACTCGACACCGCATCACCAAACGTCGCCTTCCTGACTGAGACCTGGATGAACGAAGCCTCCTCTCCAAACATCGCCATAGCCATCCACAACGGATACAATATCGCCTGCAGAGACTGCACCAACGGAGTAAGAGGAGCTATCGCCATCGTCCACAACAAGACCATCAGGGTCTCAAAAAACACTGACAACACTCTCAGCACCTCCAAACACATGCACTTCCAGGTCCACACAGACCCCAACTCCACCCAGAGAGGCACCCTCATCTATAGACCACCCGGACACCAACCACAATTCTGCGACGCCATCGCCGACTTCATCAGCACGCACGCACAGACCTCCACCGACTACATCCTACTCGGATACCTGAACTTCCACCTGGATAACAACAACGGCAGCAACTCCTACACCCTGATAGACAACCTCACCAACCTCGGACTGGAACAGCTCGTCACAACGCCGACCCACATCGCCGGACACACGCTCAAGGCCATCTTCTCCTGAAGCCCCCACGTCTCCTTCAGCGACGTCTCTGAACTCACCTGGACCAGCCACCACTGCATCCACTTAACCTTCCGGGAACCCGTAGCACATCACCTCACCCTACAGATCCCCCGTTGCTACTGGGGCAAAATCACCAAAGTACAACTAGAGACAAACTTTGCACTCAACCCACCGACCAACCCCTCCAACCCCGACGATGGTGCTCGCACCCTTAGACAATGGATGGACGACTGCACCAACACCTTAGCCTCGCTGAAAAAACAAACCCCCAGAGACACCAGCAAGAGAGCCAACTAGTTCACCCCGGAACTCCAAGTGTCAAAGCGCACCTGCTGGAAGTTGGAGAACATATGGCACAGTGAGAATTCGTCGGGCAGCCGCACAGCCCAAAAAGACGCCTTACGCAACCACCACAACCTCATCAGGACCGCCAAGAGGACCTCCTTCAAACACGACCTCGACAACAATGCACACAACAGCAAGGAGCTCTTCAAAGTCATGACAGGACTTTCCAACCCCAGCTCCAATGCCAATGGCATCCCGCCATCGCAACCCCTGTGCGACTCCCTCGCTACCTTCTTCCACCACAAGATCACCGACATCCACAACAGCTTCAACTCTCGGATGACCCTAACATGCCCCAACATGCCAGACCCACCTCACCCCACCGACCACGACCCCCTGACAATCTGGGCCAATGTGAGCATCGAAAACGCAATCAAGACCATGGGCACAATCCACTCTGGCTCACCGTCTGACCCTTTTCCACACCACATCTTCAACACAGCCGGCAGCTCAATCACATCCCACCTGCGCAACATCATCAACCTCTCCTTCGAGTCCGCGACCTTCCCTGAGAGCTCAAAACACACCAAGATCAATGCCCTACTGAAGAAACCCAAGGCGGACCCAAGCAAACTCAAAAACTTCTGGCCCATCTCCCTGCTTCCGTTCCCAACTAAGGTCATTGAGAAGATAGTCAACATCCAGCTCACCCACTACCTCAAAGGCAACAGCATCCTGGATCCCTCCCTGTCAGGATTCCACAGCAACCACAGCACTGAGACTGCCCTCTTCGTCGCCACAGATGACATCAGGATCCTACTGGACAACATCGAGACGGCGGCCGTCATCCTTCTGGACCTCTCCGCCGCCTTCGTACCATCTGCCATCGCACACTATGCACACGACTCCATGACGCAGGGATCCGAGACAAGGCCCTGGACTGGACCTCCTCCTTCCTCTCCGGCAGGACCCAGAGGGTCTGCCTCCCCGATTCCGATCCAAAGCCGCCAAGATCATCTGCGGCGTCCCGCAGGGATCCTCCCGCAGCCCGACACTGTTCAACGTCTACATTGTGCCTCTCGCACGCATCGCTCGACAACATGACCTCAACATAATCTCTTATGCTGATGAAACGCAACTGATCCTCTCCCTCACTAAGGACCCCCTCACTGCCAAATCCAACCTCCACCATGGAATGAAGGCTGTCATTGACTGGATGGAGGATAGCCGCCTTACGCTGAACACAGACAAGATGGAGATCCTCATCCTCGGGCCCAACCCCTCGCATGAGTTGACTCCTGGTAGCCCGCATCGCTGGGGACACCCCCACACCTACCAACCCAAATGCAACCTAGGAGTCATCCTCGACTCAAAACTCACCATGACCAAACAAGTCAACGCCGTCTCCTCCACCTGCTTCAACACCCTCCGGATGCTCCGCAAGATCTATAGATGGATCCCGACAGACACAAGGAAAACTGTCACCCAGGCCCTAGTCAGCAGCAGACTCGACTACGGAAACACCCTCTATGCCGGAGCCCCAACCAAGCTCATCAACAGACTGCAAAGAATCCAGAATGTCTCTGCACGCCTGATCCTCGGCATCTCCTGCCTTGACCACATCACCCCCACCTGTGTGAAAAAGCAGTTTTTCTCTAGCTATCACCAAACACCGCTTGGCTTTAGTCGCCTCTGATTCACTTGGTCATTAACTAATCAAATAAAGAGGCAGGTGCTGGCAACTGGAAAACGAGGAACAGATGTATTTCTACAGAGGAGAACATGTAGTTCGGACAAACAAAATGTGTTCTCGAGGTGCTCTAACTGCATCTCTGTGGCATAGCCTTTTATACACAAACTCAACTCTTTATTGCAGGATAACACATTCTTAACAGTAGTTTATTACTTCCCCGGAATGCCCGCTTCCAGCTAGTTTTAGTTCCCACACATACCCAACAGCAAATGTCCCCCACCCCGGTCTCAGCAGGTGATTGTTATCGCGCAGCTGGGCATTCCAGCAGTGTCTGAAATATGCATAATCGATCAGATCTAAGAGGGTTTTGGCATTGATTAATTCCGGCCCCTATGATGGGGAGCAAGTTCCTGCTGTACGGGGGCAATAAACTGTGTCCACCGATGACATCCGAGCACTGCTTGACAACGTAGAAACAGCGGCCCTCATCCTCCTCAACCTCTCCGCGGCCTTCAACACTGTCTGCCGCCGTACCCTAGTACAACGCCTCAGCAACGTCGGAGTCCAGGAGAAGGCACTGGAGTGGATCATCTCCTTCCTCGCCGGAAGAACACAGAGAGTCCGCCTCCCTCTGTTCAGATCTGAAGCCACTGAAGTCATCTGCGGCGTTCCTCAAGGCTCCTCGCTTAGTCCAACCCTCTTCAACGTCTACATGAGCCCCCTCGCAGACATCGAACGCCAGCACAACCTCAACATCATCTCCTACGCCGACGACACCCAGCTGATCCTCTCCCTCACCAACGACCCCACCACCGCCAGAGCCAACCTTCACGAAGGGATGAAAGAGGTAGCCGAATGGATGAAGAACAGCCTCCTGAAACTGAACTCGGACAAGACGGAAGTCCTAATCCTGGGATCCTCACCCGCCGCTTGGGACGACTCCTGGTGGCCCCCCGCCCTAGGCAGCGCACCCAAACCAACATACCACGCACGCAACTGGGCTTCATCCTGGACTCCTCCCTCTCCATGACCAGACAAGTCAACGCCATCTCTGCGTCGTGCTTCAACATCCTGTGCATCCTACGTAAGATCTTCCGGTGGATCCCCACCGAGACCAGGAAGACGGTCACCCTGGCCCTCGTCACCAGCCATCTGGACTACGGCAGCTCCCTCTACGCCGGAACCACCGCCAAACTCCAGAAGAGACTCCAGCGGATCCAGAACGCCTTAGCACGACTCATCCTGGACATCCCCCGTCGCAGCCACATCTCCGGACACCTGAGAGACCTGCACTGGCTTCCGGTCAACAAAAGAATCACCTTCCGTCTCCTCACCCACGCACACAAAGCCCTGCACAACCAAGGCCCAGGATACCTCAACAGCCGCCTCAACTTCTACGCTCCCAAACGCCAGCTTCGATCGACCAGCCATGCCCTCGCCGCCGTCCCCCGCATCCGAAGAGCCACCACAGGGGGACGGTCCTTATCCTACCTCGCCGCCAAGACATGAAACTCCCTCCCCACCCACCTCCGCCTGACCCAGGACCACCTCGCCTTCAGGAAGCAACTCAAGACCTGGCTGTTCGAGCAGTAGCGGACCCCCTCCCCCAGCGCCTTGAGACCCTCTGGGTGAGTAGTGCGCTATATAAATGCGATGATTGATTGATTGATTGTCCGCAGGGGCTGGTTATTGCTTGGGACCGGATCGAACAGCCAGGTGCAGGAGAGGAGGTTATCGATGAGCCTGTTCGTGCGTGGGGGATGAAAGGGCATGGGGGTTTGGTACGGGAAGTGGCTCCGGGGCTGGGACACGCTGAGGATGCTTTATGACTCTAGCATGTGTGTTTGGGGGTTGTCAGAGCGCGGAAGATGATAGCGAGGTCAGGGTGACACTCTGGGGATCGGCAATGTACGAAATGGCCGCGGGATCTGAAAATGGGTGCCGCTTGCGTGCATACAGTGGTTCTTGTTAGGCAAGATGGCGCCGGCGATGTTCACGTCTTTTGATTATATTTTAACAGTCGCCCCTTTGAACATTCCCAAGACATCTTGCTAGTCAATTTCAATCCCCATGATGTTTCGTATCTCTGTGTCATATATTGCATTAATTCGTTCTATGCGAGTAGCTACAGTCTTAAGGCACAAAGAGTTCAGACATAGAGAACACAAGGGCGGTATACAGTGTATCCCCAGACAGCAGCCACATATTATGAAAATTGGAACTAAGAGGACCATCAATAGTTTCCAACCCCAGTCCTTTAATATGCCCCAAAACCAGCTTCCAAGTGTCCAAGTCTTTTGTTCCTGATGGATCTCTGTTGCCAGCCTGTAAAGATGTTCAATTGCCTTGTAGACAGAAGGCGAGCCGTCACGGATGAAAGTGCAACAGCTGGCACCGATGATGCGGCATGCTCCTCCACGGTCTGCTAGTACTATATCTAAAACAAGACGATTTTGCAAAGCCAACTGGGGGACCGCCTGAAGCTTGGCGGTGTTGTTGGTGAGGATGCTGGCTGTAACGTTCAAAGCTGTCTCTACTGCTTGAGACAGGTGTCGAATGGCCCGGCTGTTTGTCATCGGACCCCAAAGTGGGACAAGGCCTTTGGCCTAGGTGTGGGCGGAAAATCCGTTCCGCTCGCGGATTTTGCGGATTTTCGGGAAATTCGCAATCCGCGAGATTCGCGAATCTCCCGCAAAATCCGCAAATCCGCGAGCAGTGGATTTTGCTCGCACCGCTCGCAATGTTCGCGTGAGTTCGCGCCCCGCGAATAAGTGCAAAATTGCAGAAATACGCTCTTAGCAAAACTGAAAGTAACTACTTACCAGGTTCAAAAGTTCAGGCTCATCATTAGTAGCCATTTCCTGTAGTGCTTCCTGAGGAGCCCCTCCAGAGTTCAGTTGCCAGTTGAAACTATTATGTGACCCTGCTCTGAACCTCAGAATAGTTACACATATGCCACAAAGGTCCTGAATTACAGCTAAGGGAGACAAGCAGGAGCCAGGCTGGAAGTTAAAATCCATTAATCAGCCCCTAATTCATTATTGTCAGTTGGGGCAGGGCAGGTGTTGTAACTAATTTTGCAACAATGAAAGCACTTAGCAAGTGCAAAAGATCACTAATCAGGGCGCACTAAGGAAGCAGGTGCCAGCTAAAAAAATATTCTGTGACACATTAATCAGCCCCAAATTAATTCAGGTCACTTGAGGCAGGGAAGGTGTGCTTTGCTTTGCTGAAAATAATGTACACTGGACAACCAGAGGGTGTGGTGATGAAACAGAGGGTGGCATGGGTGGGCCAGAGGGTGGCATGAGTAGTCAGAGAGTGGCAGTGGTGACAGAGAGTGGCAGTGATGAAGAAGAGTGTCCCAAACAGGCTGGACACGTAGAAACAACAAGTTCGCAAAACTTGCGACCCGACAGGTAAGTTCGCAAATTGCGAAATTGTAAAAACCCTCGCGAACTGGCAGAAACACGGGCGAACACAAAAAAAAAAATCCGCAAATTCGCGGGAATTCGCGGATTTTGCGGATTGCGAATCCGCAAATCCGCAAAATTCGCGAACGCGAGATCCGCAAAATTCGCCCATGCTTACTTTGGCCGCATCAAGAAACTGGGATGCAGCAGAGTCCGCTTGGTCTGTGTCTCCGGACAGCCTTTCTCTGTGGTGTCCAGCAGGTGCAGTGTAGGTTGGAGGCAGAAAAAAGCGATGTAGCATGTGCTCCCCCAGCCCTTTGGGAGCCAGGTGTAGGCCTTTGTACTACAGATGAAGTACATGTTGGATGATACAACAAATGAAGGGGGGTCGGCAGTGTTCAGTGTTCTTGTTATTTGGCAAGTGCTGTGGCCCACGATTTTTGTCCCATGGCCTTCGCTGCGAGCAAGACCTGGGACGTTCACCACTGATAGGGCCACAGTTTTGGTTGCAGCTGTTCTTTTCTTTAGAAAGGAGAAGGTTGGTCTGGCTGGATTATTCAATATTTGCATTTCCACTCGTTCTTTTGCAGGAATGTTCATTGGGAAAGTTGCGTTTGAAGTGAAAGAACAAAAAGGAGCAGTCGTTGTTCCAGTTTTGTTCAGCCAGAACTCGCTATAGAATTGTTTCATTGTCCCATCGGATGGGGCATTATCTTTGTAGCTCTCTTGTAGGAGCATTAACCAGGCGAGGCAGGACCCATGAACAGAGAAGGGTGAAGGGATGAAAGGAATGGAATGTTCAGTGGCATGTTGTAGCAGCCCACAGATCCAACAGTTGGTGGCATTTGCGGCAAGATTGTGTTGGTGCAACAACTGTACCAAAGAATTGTTCCAGAACTCTTTGCGCCGTTGTCGGAGTCGCAGTGACAGTAAAACCCGATAGTGTTTTCTTTCAGTGGTGGGTTGCACAGTCAGTATCAGTGTTCGGTAAGCAGGAGCACTCTCTTCAATGATCCAGACTGTGACCATTAGCAAGAGACTGGCAAGAGACGCTGTTAAGAGTGTGATTGTCTTTATAGTGTGAACTTTGGCAATCTTGGTGTCATTGCGGTGGTTCTTCGGTTGTCCGGGATCTTCCATCACCTTCAAGAGGCTCGATGACTGGCAGGAACACATACTCTCATCTAGCGTTTCTCCTGGTAGCCTTTGTAGTGTTAGCTCCCGCTCTGAGACTTTTTGACTTAGTTAGTGGTCTGCTTCGTCGGAGCACTCTCCTTTTGTTGTAAGTTGCACCCTTCTTTGGACGGCACCGTGGGGTCTGGAGACTCTGTTAGTTCAAGTGTCTCTGTTTCAGGGTAATAACTCAGGGCTGGTCGATTTTTGGTCAGGAGCTCTTCTTAGGTGTCCACGTCTTCGTTTGTTGCCAGTGTCGGTGCTATCAGTTTGCAGTGGTGAGCGTGCAGCCAATTTCTCTTTCCTTCCACTCGAAGTACAGTTCAGGTGGTGATAAAGACTTGCCAGGGGCCCGTCCACTGGGGTTCCAAACTCTTCGACCTCTGGAAGTTCCATATCAGTATGAAGTCCCCGGGTTTGATATTGTGTCCGGGGCCCCTGGATACGTCTGGTATGGCTTGCTGCACCTGTTGGTGGATAACAGTTAGTTTGCTCATTAATTTATGAAAATGGTCGGACATGAGTATGTCCGGGACATCGTTATTGGTTGTCGGTTTCGGGGCCGCCCAAATATTCATCAGCCTGCCGAAAACAACCTCGTATGGGGTCAATTGGTGTCTGGTTGGGGTGGAGCGCATGGATAGCAATGCCAGTGGGAGGGCATCAGACCATTTCAGCCCAGTGGTGGTGGCTATCTTTGCTAGCTTCAGTTTCAGTGTAGCGCTGTGCCTTTCTACCAGGCCCGCTGACTGGGGGTGGAAAGCGGCATGGAACTTTTGCTTTACCCCCTATCCCTTCAGTATGTGTTGGATGACCTCAGCTATGAAATGGGGGCCATTGTCGCTCCATAAAACTCTACAAAGGCCATATCAGAGGAGGAATTCCTTCAGCAACACCTTTACAGTGGCAGTGGCAGTGGCGGTATTGTCACGAGTGGGGTATGCTTCCACCCATTTGCTGAAGACACACACAATAACTAGGATGTATTTCAGACCATGGCACCTTTCTAGTTGAATGTAATCCATTTGGAGGATTTCAAAGGGATGGTCTGGGACTCCAAACCCTCCCTGTGGTACTACTGTCCCTTTCCCTGGGTTGTGTTGCAGGCATACCATGCATTGCTGTACTAGGTGTTTTGCTGAGTCTGCTATCTTGCTGTTATGCCAAACCCTAGTAATCAGTTTGGTCATGGGAGTGGATCCTATGTGTGCGGGTAAGTGTGCCATGGTCAATATGGGGATCAGATAGGCGTTAGGTAGTAGCCATTTGTCTTTGTCTTTTGTCCTCCACCAGCCTTCATCGTCTTTTAGTCCCACTCGAGCCCACTCAGTCAGTTTGTGTGGTGTACTCATCAGTTGGATGTCTCTTAAAGTGGATCTGGCATCTGTCCATTTCTCTGCTTGCGACCTAGTCACATACATTCGTGTTGCAGTTCTGTCTTCGGCTGTGGCTCGGGCTGTAGCGTCAGCTAGTGCATTTCCCTGTCCAATAATGTATGTCACTTTCTTATGAGCTTGGCACTTAATCACTGCTAGCTGCTTGGGGAGGAGGACTGCTTCAGTCAAGGCCAAAACTAGATCTCCATGTAGGATGGGTGTGCCGTGCGAGGTCAGGAATCCTCTTTCCCTCCATAGGAGCCCAAAATGGTGAACCACCCCGAAGGCATACTGGCTGTCCGTGTATATGTTTACTGTCATACCTGCTGCTAAAATACATGCTTGCATGAGGGCAATCAGTTCTGCCACCTGTGCTGATCGTTGGGCAATGCGGGCTGTTTCTTTGATGGTTTGGGCAGTGGTTATGGCGTATGCAGCTGAGTGGTGCCATCCGGGAGTTTGATGCACGAGCCATCTACCCATAGTTCCCCGTCAGGTTCTGGAAAAGCAGTGTATCAGAGATCTACCTGCTCCTCGTCTGTTCATCAGTGAGGGTCACACAGTCATGTAGGGGAGTCACGCTGGGGTGGTGTTCGGGCAGAGGTAACAACGTAGCTGGATTTAGGGTGGTGCATCGCTTCAGAGTAATGTGTGGCGCTAGCAGGGTCAACTCATATCCTGTCAGTCGTGCACTAGTCAGATGTTGGGTTTTGGTCTGAATCAGAAGTGTATCAACTGAATGGGGTACTAACACTGTAAGGGAGTTGGAGTGTACTATTCCCTCACTCTGGCGTTTCGAAACTGCTGCAGCTGCTACAGCGCCTAAGCACGCCGGTAGCGTTTTGGCTACTGGGTCAAGGGTGGCTAAGAAATAAGCGCAAGGGCGCTGCTTGGGACCAATCGATTGTGTTAGGACAGATAAGGCACATCCCTCTCTTTCGTGTGTGTAGAGGGAGAATGGTTTGGAGTAGTCTGGGGTTCCTAGAACGGGTGCTGAACAAAGGGCGTCTCGCAGTTCTCTAAACGCTGCCTGGCATTCGAGAGTCCAAGGGAGTAGTAATGGAATGCCTTTGGCTAGAAGGGAAAGTAGGGGTTTGACAATGAGACTAAAGTTTGGCAACTACTGTTGACAGAATGAGGTGAAGCCTACCAAAGAGCGGACTTGCTTCTGGTTCTTAGGGACGGGAGTGTCTAGAATAGTCTGGCTTCTGTCAGGCATGAGCTCCCTTCCTTTGATAAGAGGTGTCCTAGATATGTTACTTGGGGTTTGCAAAACTGTAACTTCTTTCGGGAAACTTTGTGACCATTCTCTGCAAGGAAGTGTAGGAGCTGGATGGTGGCTGTGACTGCTAGTGAAGTGGTGTCTGCTGCTAAAAGGATATTGTCTACATACTGTATCAACGCCACCCCATCTGGTAACTGTACTTCATCTAACTGTCTTTTGAGTGCCTGGCTGAAGATGCTCGGGCTCTTGGTGTACCCCTGGGGCGCTCGACAAAATCTATACGTGCGGGATCTTAGGGTAAATCCAAAGAGATAGCAGCTGTCTTGGTGAATGGGTATGAAGAAGAAGGCATTCTTGAGGTCAATTACGGTGAACAAGGTGGCAGTGGACGGGATTAGGGTCAGGATGGTGGTGATGTCAGAGACTACAGGGTACTGTGGCACAACTATCTTGTTGATCTCTCGTAGGTCGATGATGAAGAGGTATGCTTTCCCATCTCCCTCTCCTTGTCTCTTGATGATCAGTAAGATCGGACTGTTACAGACATTGCTCACTACCTCCCCTACCACTCCTGCTTCTACTAGTGACTGTATTATTTCGACCAATGTTTTCTCGCCCCCTGGTGATATCTTGTACTGGGGAACTTTTGGTAAGGTTGCGTCCTGTCGTATTGTCACATACCCTGGGTCTATCATCATTCGTCCTACGTCTGAGTCAGCCTTGGCCCACAAGTGCGATGGCAAAGTGTCCAGTAGGGACACTTCTGCTTCGGTAATGGGGTACATGTGTTGAGATGTGTGAGGTCTTAGATGGTGGTAGTTGTCATATAAGATGACTCGGACGCCGTCAGGCGAGCATCTGATGGTCGCTCGAAAATGTTTCAGCAGATCGAGATCCATAATGGCGTCTGGGGTATTGGAGGAGAGGAGAAATGTTGTGTCAATGATATCTCCAAGATCAAAAGGGATCGGTTTGGACAAGGGGTTAGTGGAGGGCATACCATCAATTCCTCTTGATGTCATGTGTGAGCCAGACAAAGGTGCCCTTGGAATCAGTCATTTAGATAATGCACTACGTGTTGCTCCAGTGTCTACCAGAAATGGTGACTTAGTTTCCAGGACCTTTGCGGTACATAAGGGCCTTGCTGGTCGACATAGTGCTCGATTGGATCCCTCCCTTGCCCTTGGCAGTCCTATGCAAAGTCGTACGTGTTGTCATAGTCAGATTGTTAGTACTGAGTCTGTCGGGGACGGTCAAATGTATTTTCCCTACCTGGTCTCTCTTCACTGGCATCGTTTGCGTACCCTCTTCCATGTTCTCTACCTCTCGGTCCATTCGTTAATTCCCTCGCCCCTTTTTCCTTATTAATTCCTAACAGGATCGGGCATTGGGACTTCCATTGTCCGTACCCCTTACAAAATGCGCACTGATCCTTCCCCAAGTCCCTATGTCCAGCGTAGGGTGCGGATACGTAATTTCTGGGTGGTGGTGTTCGAGGGGTATTTTGCTGATATCCTCCCTTGTATTGTTCCCTTCCTGCGTTCACTCCTTGTAGCTGTACCATCATAACTCTTTCTTTTAAATGTTTATTTTTCTTTTCGGTGGACCTATCATTTTCGTTTTTCTGGTGCTCATAGTACTGGGCCATCTGGAGGATGGCCGCTGGTTTAGAGGCCGCCTAACTGCTTTCGGTGGTCTGCAGCTTCTGCGATACTTCCGGCAGCAGACCCTTAACGTAATTCTGTATGAACAAGTGATGTCCGGTTGCAGTGGACATATCTTGTCCACTATAATCGGAGAACACTGTTTCGAACCGGGAGAAGTATTCTGAAACATATTCTTGAGGTTTCTGGCAGCAAGCGGTTACTATGGACCAGTCTATCTTTTTCTCGGGAATCATGGCTTTTACTTTTTGCACTATCTTATCGGGGAGGTCTAACTGGTTTCTGTCCGGGGTTTCGTTGTTTGTCCAGCACATCGAGTTGTCCCCAGGTATGACCGAACAGGTCTGTGTGGTCTATTTTCCTGATTTGTTTCCACACGTCAGCTGGCAGACATAGCCCAAAGAACAAATCAATGTCGGCAAGCGTCATAATTGTTGATCCTAGAGCGGTACCTAATTCCGTGTAAAACGCAGTGGGATTATTTCGCAAGTCCGGCATGGATTTGCGGAACGTCAGGATGTCCTGTTTATCCCAAGGCTGATACACCCAATTGTAAACCCCTCTCCCTTTGGAGTCCTGGTGATTTATGTCATTGTGAGTTCCTTGTCCTCTAGGGGGGACCCAGTAGGAGGCAGCTTCCTTTATGGGCATCATGTTATCTAGTCTCTCCATCGGGGGCTTAGTTATTACAGATGTGGTGTTTTTGATTACCCGTCCTTGTTCTATGAGGTGGCGGAAGACTTCCAGGGTATAGGAAAAAAGTTCTGCCACATCACAGTCATTTTCGTCTCCCGTATCCACCTTTCTGTACAGAGTCATGAGTCGGTCAGGCCCTATATTCTTGTATTTTTCCTCATAAGTCGTGAGGGTGTGATAACAAAAACGCACAACAAAGTGTTGCTTGTGATTGTCGACGTAGGAGTTACATATATCTGTTATGTATTCTTCTGCTTCCTTCCTGTCTACTAGGGTTTTAAAGATTTTCTCAATACCTGCTCTCTCACTCTTACTCAATCATGGGATTCTTACCGGCCCTTTCTCTTTTGCTTCGGTTCTTACTGGTGTGTCGTCTGATGAGGTATCAGGCACGAGAGGCTCGGTCGGCGCAGAGGCCATGGAAACCGAGGCCCTAGCGCTACCTTCGGTTACGTTCTGTGAATCTTGGTGTTGCAATAGAGGATGAGTAGGGGCATAAGGAGGTGACATGTAGATGATCGGTGGACCTAGGAGTATATCGTCGGATTACTGACCTCTAATAAACGGTCCGGGTTCAACCAATTACCAATCAGTGGGGATAAGATAGGCATGACGTAATATTGGCCAATAAAAAAATCTCAAATTATTGTGGACAAAGGTCCGCAATACCTATCCTTTGCTGTCTGCAAAGAGAGAGAATATTCCTATTCTTCGTTGTTTGCAAGCAGGGAATATCTCAAAAAGAACCAAATATCCGTAAGAACCAAAAAAACAAAAAGCAGGTAATACTAGTATTTCAATCGAAACAATTCCAATATAAACAATCAATCAGACAGATAAACCATCCTACCAATCAGACGTATAAACGTTCTACTCGACCTTACCCAGACCGCTTGGACAGTTCTTTGTCTTCCACTTCCAGCGCCCGATCGTCCTCTGTTCTCCGTTTTTGCCGCAGCACTCCTGTGGGGTCCCAGTCAGGACCATAGATCACTCGAGAGAGGTTCATTCGGAACCTGTGAAGTTCGGATGATCGGCTGCCAGACGAGGGTCTTTTTCAGGCAGGTGCACTTTCCCGATCGTTGCAATCATTCACTCCGTCATTAGGACCTCTATACCAGACCCACGTGTCACTGATGGGCCTGGCGTTTGGGACGCCAATTGTGAAAAAGCAGTTTTTCTCTAGATATCACCAAACACCGCTTGGCATTAGTCGCCTCTGATTCACTTGGTCATTAGCTAATCAAATAAAGAGGCAGGCGCTGGAAAACTGGAAAACGAGGAACAGGTTTATTTCTCCAGAGGAGAACACGTCAGTTCGGACAAACAAAATGTCTTCTCGAGGTGCTCTAACTGCATCTCTGTGGCATAGCCTTTTATACACAATCTCAACTCTTTATTCCAGGGTAACAGATTCCTGACAGTAGTTTATTACTTCCTTGGAATCCCCGCTTCCAGCTAGTTCAAACACATACCCAACAGCAAATGTCCCCCACCCCGATCTCAGCAGGTGATTGTTATCGTGCAGCTGGGCATTCCTGCAGGGTCTGAAATATGCATAATCGGTCAGATCTAAGAATCTGTAGCATTGATTAATTCTGACCCTTTTGATGGGGAGAAAGTTCCTACTGTACGGGGGCAATAATCTGTATCCGCAGGGGCTGGTTATTGCCAGGGACCAGATCGAACAGCCAGGTGCAGGGGAGGAGGTTATCGATGGGCCTGTTCGTGCAAGGGGGATGAAAGGCCATGGGGGTTTGGTACGGGAAGTGGCTCCGGGGCTGGGTCATGCTGAGCATGCTTTATGACTCTAGCATGTGTGCTTGGGGGTTGTCAGAGAACGGGGGATGATAGCTGTGTCAGGGTGACGTACTGGTGATCGTAAATGTACGAAATGGCAGCGGTATCTAAAAATGGGTGCCGCTTACGTGCATACAGTGGCTCTTGTTAAGCAAGATGGCGCCGGCGATGTTCACATCTCTCAATTATATTTTAACACCTGAGGAACCTGCACTGGCTCCCCATCGACAAAAGAATCTCCTTTAAGGTCCTTATTCATGCACACATGGCACTCCACAAGACCGGCCCATCCTATCTCAACAGTCGACTCTCCTTCTTCGTGTCCAACAGGAAACTCCGCTCTGCTGACCTCTCTCTTGCTACCGTTCCACGCTTCTGTAGAACCACAGCCGGAGGCAGATCCTTCTCCCACACCGTACGAAGACCTGGAACACCCTCCCCTTCAACCTACGACAAACTGAAGACCTTCTAACCTTCAGGAGACAACTCAAGACTTTGCTGTTCGACCAGTAGCAACAGCAAATCCCTCCACAACATCGAACCCAAATACCTGAACAACAGAGTATCCTTCCACACACCCAGGAGGAACCCCGCCCCGCCAACCTCGCCCTGGCAGAGGTCCCCCACATCCGCAGAAACAGAACAGGTGGGAGACCATTCTCCTACATCGCGGCCAAGACCTGGATGAGCTCCCGGTGAACATCAGACACTCCAGTACCCTGCACACTTCCAGGAAGGACCTTAAGACCTGGCTTTTCGACTGACCCGGAGCTGCACCCCCCCAGTGGCTTGACACCCTCACAGGTGAGTAGCATGCTTTATAAGCCCCTTGATTGATTATAGTACCTTGATGTTGGTGATCTCCCACTCCCCCACCCCCCAAAATATTTATTTACTTTCCTACACTGGAGTAGTGGGAAATTCATCATTGGGAGCACCAATTGCAGAATAAATATTTTTCTTCTGGGAACGGCACAACAGCAAAGCACACATTTTGCACTAAGCATGTTGGTTTTTGTTAAGATGGCAACATATTGAAATCTCTATGGGTTGCATCATTTATATTGTACAGCTTCCAATTATTATTGTAAAGAAAACTACCCATTGAAAAGGTTTGATCAACCACCAGCAACCCTTTATCAGCCCAATCAACTGAAAAAACGACTTCAAATTGTTTGTATGTAATTCATACTGATTAGCTTCAGTAGTTCAAGTGAAAAATAAGGATATCGTGATCTAAAGGTAGTATCAAAGTACCCCTAACTTTAACAAATTCAAAATGTTCAGCTACAAGGATCACATTTCAGATCTTAGGGTTTCAGCAGTGTGACTTGCCGCAGCTGGCATGATTTAAAGCAATAAAGTTTAGTTATGGCTTGCATCAAGTAAACTAAGTGAATTAAATGTGAAAAATCTATATTCTGTAATTTGAAGTAGAAACCATTTACTACTGGGCCACATCAGCACTAAACATGCATGGTATGGGTGAGCCTCTTGGGCACGTTGCTCTTCTGTTGGGAAACTTTTTTTTAGAGACCTCAGTGTTAAGGGTCCGATTTATGGATCTCATTTCGGTTGGCTCTTGTAAATCCCGTCGAATTACACTGGTAATATGTCATAATTAGGGCTCCCAGTTTTCTGTTTTTAAGGTTTTTACAGATAATTTCAGACAGAAAACTATTTATTTCCCTGTCTGTATTTATTTTTAAATACAGAAAAATATGGAAAATAGGTCATCTCTGAATGTCTTTTTTTATACTGCCAATCTTGAGTGCAGGTCAATAAGTGTAGAGATTGTAAGGTAGGGGAGATGAAAAAAGGCAACAAATTTCCTAATTAAGCTGAATTAAGTGCAGATCTACAGTTATTTTTGCTATTCTACATTGCAATTTTTTTCAGATAACGCTATTGCACTGTATACTGCTAAAACCTTTTGGACATTCAAATGCAAATATATATTTATCAGTAAAATAAATGTGGAAAAATTTCCATAGCAGCTTCATTTATGCAGAAAACAAAAAATAGAAGATAAATACAGAAAAAATAAGTAAAAAATAAATATGGATAAATACTGACAGAAATGTAGAAAAAATAAATACTATAAAACTGGTAGCCCTAATTATAATTGATTAGGGTCGTTTTCACCAGTGTCGTTTTTGTTGGAGGATTGCTTTCTGACAGGCAGCGGTATGTTAATTATCCCTCCAGTGGTGAATAGTCCAGTGAAATATACAATTGTGGAGGTAATAGTGGTGTGGTGGTAAAGGTGCAAGGTGATCATAAGAAGATTCACTTTTTATGAGACAGTGTTATGCTCCTTGAGTTATGTGGATTTCAAGTGCTGCAGACATGTTAGAGGTAGATTGGTGGACCCATATCTGAGTCTCACTAGAAAGTATCATGAGGTAATATTTGTTGGTGAGGGAGATGAACCAGTGACTGTGTGTGGTACCACAGTTCCTGAGTAGCAGTGGTTGATGTTGGTTAGGTCTCCTATACATTGGCAGAGCTGTTCATATGTCCAAGTTAAGTAGTCACAGGTACTGTGACTACTTAGTGGAGGTACCTTGGTTGATTTGTGTTCTGACCTTTCAGTACAGAACTTTTCAATTCAAGAATCTCACCAGTGAAGATTGATGTGTGTTGACTCTTCTCTGGGTTTTTCCCAGTACTAAAACAACACTGTGTGCCGAAGACGAGAAAAATAGATGATTTATGGTATGATCAATTAATAGAATAGCAGGAATTCTGCTTTTATTTAGTAATGGTTTTTTTTATCAATTGGTTTGCACGTATTCCCTTTTGGTTACTTTAGATCGGTTTTCAGGATTGTGATGCATAGAAAAGATCTTAGTAGATCACCTGTATTGCTCATTAAAACAAGAGTACCCCTGTGTGCAGTTATTGGTGCTTCTGTACCAGGCCTATAATGTTTAGCTACTCAAGCTGGTGTTAAAAATTCTACGGGGGCTAAGCTTAAATTACATTTGTAGTGTGAATAGTTCTACAGTAGTACTACTAACATAATACAACATGCTGTTCACCAACCTACATGTGGGGGCTTACACATCCCCCTGTCCTATTTTTTATGTGCAGAGATGTCTGCCACACCACATAGGTACATGTTTTTAGAGTAAATGTGGGAGGGACGGGGTAGAGGCTGCCGAATTGGAAATATTTACTGGTAAATGGGAGGGGTTAAGGTAGGTATAGTGTAGCTGGGCCTTGTTGCGCACATTGTTTAGTTAGAATTGGCTTATTAGAAGTTTAAACACCATTTTACCTTTTTCCCGCTTTTTGCACACAACACTGCATATAGCTGTTGTTGTAAGTTAGGCAGTGTGAAATGCTTCACATAGAATGACTTGTTTTTAGCATCCCTAGACTTACATTGTGACTCTAGTCTGCACACTGAGTGCTAAAGCCTCCAAGGTTATCATAACAAAGTAGGTGTTGTCCAGGCTGATGGGCTCACGGTCTAGCCATAACATATATGCAGATGCAAGCCAATGTGATTCTGGCACCTTTAATATCACACTGTAGTCATGATTTCAGACACTTGGAAGAAGCCCATTTTTCCAGAGAGACAAAGAGCTTTTGCAGAGCCTGATGTGATTCACACCTGCTGATCTTAGAGGTATGGGGTCCCCCAAACAAGCCAAACAAGCCTAAGAGACCTTCTATATTTTATAAAACATAGTTCCTAGCTAGGGAGGGTGAGTTACTAGGCGCTACAGGACCTATTTTCACCATCATTGTAATATGATTTCTCCCCTTGTGTTTTATGGAATTGTTACAATGCTGATCATAATATTTCTAATTATATGTCGGCTTATGTTAGCAAAGATACTGCATCTTACAGCACATCGTTAAAAAAAATATTTTAACTTTTCCATGTCTCTTTTTTACTTCTGTTGTGGACTGGAATGAGAGTATAACGGAAGAGTTGTCTTTCTTCCCACCATTCCCGAGTATAACCTAAGTTTCATGTTCTGGGTTGTCTAATCATTGGTTCCTTTGCTATAGGATGAAGAGCTAATATGACACTGAAGCTAGCTGGTTAGGGCTCCTAGGCACTAATGTGAGTTTTTTGGTACACCACAATTCACTGAGGACCTTGGTCTCGGTGCACAGGTCTGTATAGGAGCAGAATCCCTGCGACATGACGCACCTAACTTTGTGGTCTTATTGTGAGACTCTCGAGTAGTGCTTGTATCAGTCCACGACCCCCTCACTATTGTTTTCTGTTGACTGTGGTGACGGATAAACCTACCTATAGTTTACATAGGTCTTTTCAAGCTTGATGTTCTAAAATGGTTTCTATTGGATTACTACCCAGTTGTGCTATATTACTTTGTATTGTACTACATTCTTTCTGTGTCATTATGGCTGCTGTTGATATCCCACAGCACAGTCGATTGGCTGTTTGCAATCATTTGCAGGGTTTCAATGTCGCCTTGGAAGGCATGGCAGTCGTTTTTGTTGTGAGTGCTGACGCAGTACACCCGTTTGAGCTTTTTTACTCATGGGTTACATTTCCGGCAGTTAATGCGGATACTAATGTGTTTCATACATACACTCCCACTGCTGTGCCGGCGGAGTATACTCCTTATAGGACACAGGAGATTCCAATTTCTGCTGGGCAGCACCCCGTTTGGTTTGATGGCGCCCTTCCCCACACTCTAATGGCAGTTAGATAAGGTCCTTTGTCCATTCCAGGTGCTATTTGGCCTGTTTTGGCTGGATTTACCCCACACCTGTGCGCTGGGGAATGCCCCTTACTTGAATTAGGACCCTTTTATGCTGCTGCAGTAGTGGTTATTAGGGCTTTGGTTCATTTCCCGCAACAAGCCAGGTGGGGGCCCTGGTGTTACGGCGCATTCAGTTGGGTCGAACAGGTTGAAGCGTAGTCCCGTTATGGGTAATTCGGTTATGGGCAAATGTCCCCACAATCAGGATGAAATGCCTCGCCAATACCTGAGTCTACTGAGCACAATTATAACTTGTGCGACCACGCTACAATTAAGTCACCTGATCGTTTTCAGGTTCCTGATCAACATTCTCCTCGCTCTTTGCAGGATTTATCCGTCTCACCCACCGGTGGATGAGACAGCGGCTGGGGGAAGGATGCGATGCAAGACCCACCGCAAGGCTGATGATAAAGGCAAGAAGGACGACTTTTCACGTCAGAGACCCCAGTTTCACAAGAATGTTGCTGCTGTAACAGCGAGACATGCCATAGATAGTGAGAACGAGAGGAGCTGCATCCACTACTGAAGGTGACAGCAACTGACAAATTTGTTGTAGTTGAGACAGCTGACGCTAGAGTGGCTCCCCCTGAAAGACTATTTGAAATTGATCTTTTAATTGAAGGTGACATACAACATACCATAAAAGGGGTATTTGGGGAAAATCTAACTACTACCTATGGCATTTTTTAATGGTGGATGCCGACTGGCGCCTACCTTTTGTTTTAGCAGTTCCGTAAGGGGAGGAGGTAATCTTCCCTAGTTTCGCACACACAGTGCTGAAGGGGCAGGCTCCGCATTTTGCAGAAGAATGCGCTAATGCTTTGTACCGTACTCACTGTGGGTGGGACACATTTCCCCCAGACATGAGATTCGCTTACGGTCTATGCCACCGCCTCAACCCCAATGCCCCAGGCAACGTGAAGCGAAAGCTCTCGTGGAAGAAATCCTTGAACAATTGGAATATCAAAGTGTGATTGGGATGAATAACCCTCTTTTTACTGTCACTACCGTTTGGTATTGGATTACCGCCACTTAAACTCCCATTGTCGTACGTGCGCAGTGCAGAAAACTCACAGTTCTGCTCTAGTGGATAGTCTTGTGCACAAAAGTTTTAAAACTACACTTGACACATCCAATGCTTCTTTGCCCACAATCTGTCCCCTATTAGTAATCAAAGGACAGCTTTTACCAGTGGTGGCAAATAACACCAATTTGTTGTTTGGCTATGGGCTACAAAAACAGTCCAGGCGTCTTTGCGGCCCGCATAGTCTCTCTTTTAGAGGGGCTTGATGCAGATGCATGTTCGTATGTGGATGACATTTATCTCACAGACGACGAATGAAGGCCGCATCTGTGTTGAGTTGACCGCATAATTTGCAATTTTGAGGATTTTGGCTATAAATTCAACTTTGCAAAGTCACACATTGCAGAGTACACAGTGTTGTTCCTGGGCTACAAGCTCAACAATGAAGGTCGAGGTTTGGTACCTCACTTCCTGGAGAAATGCGCATAGCTATGCGCTCCCTTAACACTGAAAAAACTACAATCTTTACTGGGCTTTTTAAATTCCGGGCATACTTACATTCTGCAGTTATGCCCAGCGTATCAAGCCTCTTTACGCTTTGGTATAACCTACTTTCTCCAAATCGTGCTGGCTGCCTGCACATTCAGCCATCTTGCAATTTTTGCAGGCTGATCTACTTGAATCTAAATTCTTGTTGACTTGTGATAACCACACCAACCTGGTGATAAGAATCATACCTGAGGAGGTGGGTTTCGCTTACCTGACTTTTAATGAGGTTGACACAGTCGCTATCGCTTACAAGTCACACTTGTACACTTCGGCTGAGTTGCGGTTTTCCACTGTGGAAAAAGTTCTGACAGCAGTGAAAATGGTGATTCTCAAAGAACGTGCACTGTAGCTGGGAAAGCACATTTTGGTTGTTACTCCGTATCCTGCCTTGGAGGCAGTGACGAAAGCCAGTGTACCAAATTCAAAGGCTTTGCACCCACGGTGGATGCGATGGGCTACGTCCTTGACATCTCCAGATGTCACGTTCATTTTTGATCCCTCTCTGCAGACTCAAAAGTGATTTTCGTCAATCCAATCCTGAAGCATTTTATTTTAAGATGACTGAAAAGTCCTCTTCCAAGTTTAGACTTACCTACACAAAATTACTGTATTCAAAGTCCTTTATAGACCAATTGGTCATAGTCGGCTATGAGTTGTGGAAAGATACTGTTGATCTTAAATCTGTTTGGGGTTCTAAGCATTGGCAAGTGCAAGTCACTGAGGCTTTGCATCATGCATGTCTCATCCCGAACCATATGTTGTTTCTGAATTTGATTATTTCACAAACCACCTGCTTTGGATTGCCTACTTCTAAAAAAAAATATACATATATTTTTTTAATTTTTATACCGCGCAAACTTAACCCCAAGGGGCATCAAGGCGCAATACAAACAAACATAAAAGTCCAAACTGCCAGATAACTAAACCAAACGGCCACTGGGAATGATCTCTCTATTCCTGATTTGGGAAAATACTCCAATTGGAATAATCATACCAGTAGGTCCCTTAGTGATTTACAAACTCTGTTACAGAATTCCTACTTTAACATTTCTAGTTTGGATCCCAAAGGTTGGCTGTTATGGAAAAAAAGTGCAGATTCATGTCAGCATTGTTTTCTACGTTTAGCACCTGGCTACACACAGGTTAGAATTGATCCTTGTTTTGAGATTGACCATTCTATCATTACCTATTCTGTTGGCAAGCATTGCCAGTCCTGTCTCAAACACTCAACTTTAGGGTCAGTTAAACTCTATTTATTTAAGTTGTCTGATGCCGTTGACTTGAATGACTTTGTCAAAGGTCCTACAAAAGGCAGGTCCAAAAGATGGATCTATGCAGTTTAACATGGAGTTTGGAAGTTGCCCCAAATTGATGCTGCTTCTAAGTTGAGAGCTATTGATCAAGCTAATTTAGAAAAAGTGCTTCCAGTTGTAGATAATAGCATTAATACACTTTCTTCCAGGATTTATACATTAGATAACATTGCTTCTTCTGTTGTTGATATTGTGCAAGATGAAGTTTTAGTTTTGTACCAAATCAAAATCAATTGTGTTCTATTATGCAGTTTGCATGTACTTTACACATGTTAAAGGCTGGGAAAGTGCCTTGAGACTACATGAACACTTGTTCCTTGTTTTTGCCATTTAATCTGACTGTCAAACAACAATTTATGTCAATGAAAGATGCCACGTTTTCACTTTTGCATATTGAAAAGTTAGAACCCTTACCATTTTCTGTGACCAAAACCAATTCAGCAGTTTGGCCTATTAACGGGTTAATAATGCTACCTTTTCCGCTGTTTAAATTTGAATCATACATGAAACATTATGCCATAGGCATATAAGAGTCATTGGGTAGTGCATATCTACATGAAGTTTGGTCTCTTCCGTTCATCTATAGATGTCTGAGGGAGGGTAAAGAAGTTTATTTAAAAGGTGAAGATTGCACATCCTCACCCAATCACTCATTGTTCTGTAGGAATATACAATTGCTCAGTTCTTGCAACCAGGAAGCACCAAATTTAGCGTGCATTTTAAAAGGTACACCAGCTCCAGCTACTACACTGAGTTTCATGTTGTTAGCAAATGGTAGTTATTTATTATTAAATAATGAAGATTGCTGTGGTATGCTGGCGGGAATTCCGTACGTGGTGACTGTTTCCCAACGTGTAGTCTGTTGTAAATATGTACTGTTTCCTCCTCCGCATGGGAAGCTTGATGAAACGATCTGGCCTTCCATTCCGACCTTGAAAGCAGAGTTCAACAAGATGAGTCAAATAAGGGCTCTTTTGTCTAATACTCGTACTGAGGTATATGCCTTACTAAACACAGATCTTCCCCTGCATTTTGGTGCGTTAATTCACACTATCTTTAATGCCTCCTCGACCACAGGCTTGGCCCACTTTTTTAAAGTAGTAAGTTCTGCCCTTGTGACTTCATTCCAAGCTATATATGGTGTGGTACCGGTATGTTTTCATTCTACTTTTTTTCCAGCGTCTTTGGCGGTTTCCTGTTAATTCTCGCTTTGGGTGCCGGTGTACTGCTGTTAATTTGCTTACTCCAAAATGGTAGCACATTCTGTGCCCCACGACGGTCTGCATTGGCTGCTCCAACTTCATAACCGGCTGCTTGATTACTATGGATCGCTACCTCTGGCGACTCTGAGTGTGGCGTATGGTTTATCTTTCCGGTTCTCCTACTTTACATGCATGCAGCCAGTTTTCAACTGCCTGGATTGCTGAATTGAATGGGCCTTGAATTTTGTCTCTGCAATACGGTGTCTGCTAACCCAGATTATGATCTACTAATGAATCCCTTAGTTGCTTATGATCTAGACTGTTCCGGTGTCGGGATTATGGCTTGCTCAGCGGCTCATGGGGTCGTAGGCAATTGGAACATTTGGACTGCAGCCAATGACTTTCTGGCACGCAGTTATCCTGAAGAACACCTGAGTTGTCCTCTGATGGTGCTAGAGGCTCCGACTGTTGAGGAACATGTGTGTTCTTTTCCTTTACTGAATTGGATGGGTGAAATGTTCGTTGACGATAACAACTTCCTATTGGAGGCAGTTGCTACATAATGTGCCTAAACGCTGTTGGATTTAAGTTATGATCTTTTTTCTGCTTCTTAGACACGTAATGGACTGATGAAATGTTTCCCTTCATTTTATTTCTCTATCACTTTTCAGGTTACATGTATTTTGACACTATACATCCCTGTTGGATTTAAAATAAAAGTTTGGTTACTAATTTGGATTGTACTCCCAATTATCCACTTTGGAGAACATTTGAACTTGGTTTGGTCTCTTTCGAACTTGAACTCTGCGTTCTAGAAATTGCCCCTGCAATTGTCTGTTCTCCGATCAAGGGAGGGCGTAGGGTGGGTGGGGCCTTGTTACGCACATTGTTAAGTTAGCATATGCTTATTAGAAGTTTAAACACCATTTTACAGTTTTACGGCTTTTTGCATACAATACTGCATATAGCTGTTGTTGTAAGTTAGGCTGCGTGAAATGCTTCACATGGAATGGCTTGTTTTCAGCAACCCTAGACTTACATTGTGACTCTAGTCTACACACTTAGTGCTAAAGCCTCCAAGGTTATCATAACAAAGTAGCTGTTGTCCGAGCTGATCGGCTAACGTTCTAGCCATAAAATATATTCAGCTGCAAGCCAATGTGATTCTGATGCCTTTAATATAACACTTTAGGCATGATTTCAGACACTTGGAAAAAGCCCATTTTTCCTAGGAGACAGAGAGCTTTTGCAGATCCTGATGTGATTCATACCTTCTGATCTTGGAGGTATGGGGTACCCCACACAAGCCTAACAGACCTTCTGTATTTGATAAAACACAGTTCCTAGCTAGGTAGGGTGATTTACTAGGCGTTATAGGACCTATTTTCACCATCATTGTAGTATGATTTCTCCCTTTGTGTTTTATGGAATTGTAACAATGCTGATCATATTATTTCTAATTATATGTCGGCTTATGTTAGCAAAGATACTGCATCTTAGAGCATGTCGTTAAAATACATATTTTAACTTTTCCGTGTCCCTTTTTTACTCCTGTTGTGTACTGGTATAAGAGTATAACAAAAGAGTGTTCTTGCTTCCCACCATTCCTGAGTATAACCTAAGTCGCATGTTCTCGGTTGTCTAATCATTGGTTCCTTTGCTATAGAACGAAGAGCTAATGTGACACTGATGCTAGCTGGTTAGGGGTTCTAGGCACAAAGGTGAGTTTTTTGGTACACCATAATTTACTGAGGTCCTGGGTCTCTGTGCACAGTTCTGTGTAGGAGCAAAATCCCTGCGACAGAGGAATAAGGAGGATTAAGGGAAAGTTTGTAGGAGTTTATGAAGAAACATACACCCACTGACAAAAAAAGACCATTGCTTTACTATAGTTACACCAACCAAAACGTAAAAACAGCAGCAAATATACTTGAGCTCATTGCTAGCACCCCACCTAGAAACCACTGGTATTGCAACATCCTTCCATAGAAAATAATTGAAGCAGGACCGTGAAATAAAAACCAATAGGAACTAATGTTAAATGAAATTCAATTACTTTAACTTAAAAAACAATTATTAATTAATTTAGTAGTAAAGCTCTATATAAAAATTAAGCATAGGTAAATGTTTAATATAAAATATGTTAATACCATTTTAGAATAAAAAATGAACGTAACTTGAATATTTTAAAGAAAAAAGCATGTGTATATATATATATCTATTATTCGCTGAGCTTATCAATTATTCTTCTTTAATTCAAATTCAAAGTGCAGGCCATTTATTTAGCTTTCTTGGTAACTACTACCTATGAATAGCAGTGGCTAATTTGCACACTTCCGTCCTTACTTGCATCTTTTCTACCACACACTGGGGCAGGTTTACAAGCCAATTGCGCCACTTTTGCATCATTTTTCCCACTAGCTTGTAAATCTGCCGAAGTGTGTGTACTTTATGCAGTAGCTGTCTTCCTTAGATGTAGTACTAGTTTCTCTTGCTCCCTCTGCAGAATCCAACACCCTATCTGTGTAATGACCTGGAAATTCAAAGATCCACTTCACTGACAATGCAGTAGGTAGTTTGCGCTTCTCCAGCCTTTCTTATTTTTCATCTTCCACTCAATCTACACATCATCCCCACATACACACATCTAATTACTGCATTCCTTAGCTGTGATTATCAACTATTCTTCCATTTTATATTCATATTCAAAGTGCAAGCCCTTTATCGAGCCTTTTTGTTGTAACTACTGTTCCAGGAATTCTGCTCATACACAGAACTATGCATAAAGACTTAGGACCTCAGTGAATTACGGTGTACCAAAACCAACCTTACTACATAAACCCCCTACCAGACTAGCAATCGGTCACTCATTGGTTCTTCGCCCTGGAGCAAAAACACCAATAACTAGTCGACATAGAACATGCTACTTAAATTACATGAAGTAAACTGGATACCTAGAGCACTCTTTCATTATAGTCTTACACCAGTCCAAAACAAGATGTAAATAAAGACACGTGCAACTTTGAAATGTTTATTTCTAACGCCATAATCTCATGCACAGTACCGTAGATAATATAACCAAACATATTATCAGAAACAAGGTTGTCAGAATTGTTACTATTCTATCAAATACAAACGGAAAATCATCCTATAATGTTAAAGGACAACAAATTTAAAATATACCTACATTTCACCCTCCCTACCTAACAGTTTAGTTCATAACTACACAAAGTCTCATATGATTACATTGGCAGACCCATACCTCTGGTAGTCAGCAGTAGTGCATCAAATTCAGTGCTCCAAAAACTGTCAAGATATGAATGTTCTCCAACTGTGTGTAACTTTGCCAACAAAATGCATTATGAAACGCGCAAGTATCAGAGGTGGCCACAGCTGCATATGTGTTATAGCTCGAATGTGCGAAGATCATTCTTAATAAAAAACACAGTATTCAAGATAACCTTGATGTTCCATGCTTTTACTGTACACACAAAACTAGCGAGGCAGTTTAAAAATCTAGCATACCAAATTATTCTCATATAAACCAAAATACTCTGCGTTCTCTAAACAATATCACAAGTACGTGCTGTGTGCAAAGCAGAGCAGGAAAGCAAAAATAGTGTGTAAGCTTCTAATAAACACATGCTAACTTAACAGGGTGTGACTGCAAGGCTCAGCCCCACGGCACCCTTCCTTGATCGAAGCATGTGATATAAACATGGGTGAAGTAGGAGTCCAAGCCTAAAAAGCAGAGTCAAGTTCACATTTCCACAAACAATTATTTGCTCTTTGATACAAAGCAGTAGCTAAATAATAAAAAATACGTAAAAGAGTCTTAATCCAACAGCGTGTAAGCACAGTATGTAGCAAGAGCCTCCTAGAGGAAGTCATTGTTCTCATCTGAAAACATTTCAGCCATCCAATTCAATAGTGGGAATGAATGTACATGTTCCTCAACAACCGGAGCCTATATCACCATCAGAGAAAAACTCGGGTCATCTTCAATGTAACTGTGTGCCAAGAAGTCATGTGCCGCTGCAAAAACATTCCAGCGTCCCATTATTCCATGTATCGCTGCTATGGCCATAATCCCGCCACCAGAACAGAGCAATTCATGAGCAACTAAAGGGCTCATCAGCTGGTCATAATCCGCATTGGGAGACACCGTACTGCAGAGACACAAATCCAGGGCCCAGTCGAAATCGCAGCTCAGGCAATGGAACACAGGTTGAACGCATGTGAAAAAGGAGAATCAAAACGATAAACCATTAGCTGCACTCAATGTAGCCAGTGGCAGCGCTCCGTAATAACTAAGCATTCGGTTGCGGACCAGCTACAACAGGGACATATTCTCGTCTGCTGCAAGATGTGCATCGATATTTAAGTAAACAAATTAATACAAGCACACCGGCAACTAATGTGAGAATTAAGGAGAATCCACCAAAGATGCTTGAAAAAATCGAATGGAAAAACGCCGACAAGACACCAAATATATTTTTTACAAAAGGGATTAGGCCACTGCTACTAACTTTTAAAAAAGTAGGGTAACCCCATAGTCAAGGACACATGAAAGATACTCTAAATTAACTCCCCAAAATTCAAGAGCACGTCTGTATTTAATAAATCATGCACTTCTGTGTGGATGTTTGCTACATGAAGGACAAATGTTTCTATAGCAGATATAAAAGCGACCTCATTTTGAGATAATAGAGCTCGTATACGACCCCTGGCACCTACCTCAACTACGCCGAGCAGCAGATCTAATCGCTGTTTTCCGGCCAAAACGCTCGCTTCTGCCGCCATTGCCTGCTCGAGGGAGCTACGAGACACGCCCACCTCTGTTGGCCACGCCCCCCTCACAGGTACAAATAGAGCGCGCTGAACACTAGCGCTGCACTATTGATTGAGATACTCCTGAGGTGAAAAGCCGGGAGCTGTGACATTGAAATCCTTCGCTTTTTAACAATTGTATACTGTGTTTTTAAAACTGCTGCACATTTGCACTGACCACTGGCACCTACCTCAACTACGCCGAGCAGCAGATCTAATCGCTGTTTTCCGGCCAAAACGCTCGCTTCTGCTGCCATTGCCTGCTTGAGGGAGCCACGAGACACGCCCATCTCTGTTGGCCACGCCCCCTCACAGGTACAAATAGAGCGCGCTGAACATTAGCGCTGCACTATTGATTGAGATATTCCTGAGGCGAAAAGCCGGGAGCTGTGACATTGAAATCCTTCGCTTTTTAACAATTGTATACTGTGTTTTTAAAACTGCTGCACATTTGCACTGACCCCTGGCACCTACCTCAACTACGCCAAGCAGCAGATCTAATCGCTGTTTTCCGGCCAAAACGATTGCTTCTGCCGCCATTGCCTGCTCGAGGGAGCCACGAGACACACCCACCTCTGTTGGCCACGCCCCCCCCTCCGACGCCCAGAGCATCTACCATAAAGCATGAGTCTATGCCGGAAGCGCAGCGGACGAGTGCAGCGGGCGCGACGATGGCGCGCCGAAGGCGCGCTTAAGGCAAGCTCGTCTGCGCTCGTCCGCGACGAGGACGCGACTAGCGCAGATAACTCTGCTCAGATCTTCACGCGGTCCCCGCGTTATACCCGTGAAATCTTGCTCAATCTGAGAGAGTACGCACATGAAGGTCAGCCCATCTTTGCTGACACCGCCTTTCCACTGCATGACTTCGCAAGTAAGGGTCTGCTCCTGGGAGGCCTTCTGAATGTCAGATCATTACCAAAACACGCTAACGAAATTCATTTACTTATCGACACTCATCACTTGGATGTCCTCTTTTTAACAGAAACGTGGACCCTTGCAGATTGTGACATCGAATTAGACTGGGCATGTCCTCAGGACTTTAAAATTCTGCACCTTCCTAGACCCAAAGGCCGCGGTGGTGGAGTAGGTATTATCTACAGAGCCTCCTGGCACATTAACACCATACACATGGACTCAGTTGCCGGGACCGAGATCCTCGGCCTCTCCATAAACTGCCATACTGGAGGAATTTTTATGGTAATCATCTGTTACCGCCCTCCGGGGACCTTCACCTCCCAACAACAGCAATCGCTACTCACCACCTTCACGAACATGGCAACATCCCACAATAAATTAATCATCTTAGGGGATTTCAACCTCTGGCCAAACGGTAGTCTAGACACTGGTCTAGAAAATCTTTTGCTCTCTTGCGAAAGCGTGGGACTCTACCAACTGGTTAAGCAACCTACTCACTCAGCAGGTCATCGACTTGACCTCATTTTCTCCAGTCCTCAGCTAGTACATCTGAACGACATTCTGCCTATGGGCTGGACCGACCATGCACTTCTCAAATTTTACATTACCAGCACAGAAGCTAGAATGCCGAAACATAGCGCCTTACCAGAATTCATGTCCAGAGACTGGAAAGCTCTGGAAAAATTGAGTTCTACTACTGCCGTGTTTAACGTGGAAGATAGCTTCTCCCCTGCTAACTCGGTCGAAGACAACTACAAGGCCTTCTGCACGAGGATATCATCCACTACGGACTTCCTAGCTCCATTAAAAAGATGCAAACCTAAAGGCAGAGCATCAGCCCCATGGTTCAACGACTCCCTGAAAATCCTCAAATTAGCCTGTAAACAGGCTGAGAGGAAATGGAGACAAGGCTATTGCGACACAAACAAAATACTCTGGAAAAATAAGCTCCTGGAATATAAATCTGCCATTGCTGAGAGCAAATCCACCTACTACTGCTCCACCATAGTCAATGCCGCTAATAGCTCCAAAAGCATCTTCGATATTCTTAACAACCTTATTCATCCCGACTGTGCCAAAAAAACCATCCCTCCTACACAAACACTCTGCGATAATCTCGCACTGTTTTTTAAGGACAAAATTGAGACCATCATCCACAACCTTAACACCTCCCCCACACTAGACAATCTCAACACCCCCGGGGCCGCCACTACCAACCTCGATCCGTTGAGCCCAGGACACCTACCCAGGGAATGTCTGCAGGTTTTTCCCCCTATCGTAGAAGCCGACTTCGAGAGAATAGCACACGGAATCACCTCTGGTTCCCCCCTCGACCCTCTGCCCCCAAAAACCTGGAAAGCGTGTGGAACTGAACTCTTCCGCACCCTCTGCAGGATCTGCAACCAATCCCTGTGTTGTGGATTTGTCCCAACTCCCTGGAAGCAAGCACTCATCACCCCGCTGCTGAGGAAACCCTCATTGAACCCTGAGTGTTTATCAAACTTTCGGCCTATATCTCTCCTACCCTTCCCGGCGAAAGTTGTGGAACGCTGGGTTAGCTCCTGTCTATCGACACATCTGGAGCAGAATCACATTCTGGACGACTTCCAATTTGGCTTTCGTCCAGCCCATGGCACCGAAACAGCTGTGCTTACAGCCATGGAGGAACTTCGTTTGCGCGCAGACAGGGGCCATGCAGTGGCCTTGATCTTATTGGACCTGTCTGCCGCATTCGATACGGTCAACCATGTGATTCTGCTAAAGAGACTCAGAGAGGCAGGGGTCGATGGCACCGCCCTGCTTTGGTTCCACTCATACCTGCGAGATAGGAAACAGGCTGTGTCCCTCCCCCCTTATCAATCTGCCTTTTCCCCAGTACCTCACGGGGTGCCCCAGGGCTCGTCAATCAGCCCGATCCTTTTTAACGTTTATCTGAAACCGTTAGTCACTCTGATCAAATCCCACAGGCCAAAAGCTATAAACTACGCGGATGACACCCAGCTTATCCTCTCCTGGGAGGGGGAAGACTCAATTACCATGGAATCGTTCCACGACTGCCTGAGAGACACAGCCGGCTGGCTGCACAAAAATTTCCTGCAATTCAACTCCTCTAAAACCGAGGTATTGTTTTGCGCTGGAAGCCGGATTCCACGCCTATTTCCAGCGGAACTCTGGCCTCCGGAAGCCCCAGAAAAGCCGGTCACCAGTGTCCGCAACCTAGGTGTCATGATAGACAACAAGCTCAGCATGGAAACGCAGGTAACAAAAACAGTCTCCACCAGCTCGGCTCTACTGCGTTCTTTACGCAAGATCATGCCACTTCTTCCCGCACAGGCACGAAAACTAATAGTCAGGTGTACTATCCTTAGTCGCCTTGACTATTGCAATGCACTTCTGCTCGAGTCCCCAGTTGTTCTGCTGGATAGATTCCAAAGAGTCCAGACGGCCGCAGCCAAACTAGCCCTCGGCTGGACCAGGAGATCCTCGGCCACAGCAGCCTTAGCCGAGTTACACTGGCTCCCTTTGAAGCAACGCGTAGCTTTTAAAGCACTCTGCCTTGTTTTCAAAGCACTGCACGGAGCTGGCCCCAGATCCCTACAAAAAATGTTTTCCTGGTACACCCCTACCAGAACTCTCCGATCCGCCTCAACCTGCCTTGTCATGGTACCTAGATTCAACAAGGTCAGGACGGGGGGAAGATCCTTCAGAGTGGCAGCCGCTAAACTCTGGAACAGTTTGCCGGTCGACATCCGCCAAATATCGCAACTCCTTCCATTCAGAAAGCGGATTAAAACTTGGCTTTTTCCTTAAATCCCTCTCCTACAACCCGCTCTCAGTCTCCCGATACTCACCATCTTAGGAGTAATCTCTCAGCGCCAGGATACCTGCTAGGTGACAGATGCGCTATACAAATGTTTTAAATAAATAATAATAAATAAATTAAATAAATAAATAATTTGGTTGACTCTGCTTTCAAGGTCGAATTTGACTGCCAGATGGAAACATCCAGCTTCCCATGCAGAGGAGTTAACACAATTTTTTTTAATCAAGCCACACGCTCAGTTACCGTAATTATGTAAGCAATGCCTGCTAACATTGCACAACAATCTCCATTATTTCAAAGTAAATAACTCCTGTTCCCAGTAAACTGAACAGTGTTATGATAGCTGGTATCAGACTACCTTTCCAAACTCAGTTCAAATTAGGCGCATCTTGTTTACAAGAGTCATGCAATTGTATGTGTCTACAAATTAAGGAGTGATCTGCTGCTACTGTGCAATCCTCGCCATTCAGATAGACTTCATTTCCCTCCCTCAGGCACCTATATGTAAATGGTAATAACCAAGCTTTATGGTCATAGCCTCTGCCTATAGCATAGTTTTTCATGCAAACCTCAAACTTAAACAGGTTAAAAAATAACGTTATGTTACTGTGGATTAGCCACACACCTGAATTGGATCTCCAATGACTGACCACTTCTAACCATTCTCATAGTGCACCCTGTGCTCTGATTTGACAGGGAGAGAGTGATCGCACCATAGTTTGTACTGCTAATTATTCTCAGCATACCCAACGAATACGCTTTGACGTTACGTGTCACATCAAAGCTTCTGTGTGACATCATGTATGGCACCTCGTACGCGAAACAGGCAAATGTTTTTAATTGTTTAAAAACATATATTCATGTATTTGATGAACATACTAACAAAAGACTTAATCTAGGATAATTATGAAATAATTTTTTTTAAACTTTTTAAAATCCTATATTACTTCTATATTGTATGGTTGGAACTGCGTGGCCCTCCGCCTGCTGCCCTAGACTCCACCACAGCCAGACCCGGTTCATAAGCACGCGTGATCGTCACCACAAAACCATTAGCACGCATATAACTTTACCACACATGCTCTTACAACTAGTATGCATTTACCACGCATAATAAACGCATAATCTTAATAATATTTTTTTCTTGATGATCACGCGTTTTAATGGCTGTGGCTTACGTCCTTCAAATTAGTTTCTAGGTATACGTGTCACCAAGTCTGATAAGATCGGAGGCCAAAGACAAACACCGTGGTGTCTGTGGCAAGAAATCTCATCGATCACAGAGAAAATATGCGCAGGGTAAAATGAAAGTAAGCGGTATAATAAAAATAATGGAGGAAAACTACTAAAATGGCAGTTGAACAGAGTATGTAATCATCGTTTAGCGCCTCAACACTACATTTCAAATAAATATACATACAATATGTTTATTAATATATTACAAAAGTATAGCACTGGATGACACACACGACCCGGGAAAACAAAGCGGCAAATTTAATACCTAAAATCAGGAGAGATTTGCTTGGCGAACTTGAAGAAAAAGAAAAAAAAGTGCACTTGCAAACAAGGCTGTGGATGCGTAGAGAGTACAACTGATGCAGGAAAAAAAAACTGAAAGTTTTACATACTGTCATAGAAATATAGCTCAAAAAATTGCCCCCGGAATTTGCCCCCGAGACCTAATGAATAAAATGGACGTCTAGTTTTTTTTCCCTTTTCCAACGCGTACTAGTACCATACGCGTACACCACGATTTTTTATTTAAAAAAAAAATAAACTTTTACCCTAAAATTCCATGTACAACCCCCTGAGCAAGCCTATAGGGTTAGAATGTTTCTACCCTTCCCCCTTTCCTTATTTCTCAACTTTGTTTTACTGTTTTCTTGTGACTCGGTTCTAGTGAGGAACAAGATGGCCCCAACACTTCGAGTTTCGAGTGTTGACAGACAGTTGACAGCCAATCAGCATGCAGCTCACGCTCGCAATTGAACGGATCTCCGTCTGCATGTAGAACTCTGTCTCTAGATATTGCTATGATTTTACTTGTGATTTTCTCAGAAACTACTGAATGGATATACAACATTTAACAAAAATTACACCAAATTTGGCAAAAAGGTAGAGTTTGGTTCGCAGATTACGCTTTTTGTTAAATGGTGTAAATCCGTTCAGTAGTTCCGTAGTTCCTTAGAAAATCAGATATATTTGCGAAGTTGTACTGTATGCATACTGTCCGAGGACAGTACGCATACCATTATGAGGACTAGCTGCATGCTAATTGGCTGTAAACTGTCTGCCTACACTCCAAACCAGGAAGTGTTTGCAGCCATCTTGTGTCTCTGTAGAACGGAGGCACAAGAAAACAGAAAAAGAAACGCAAAAAACTCGAAAAGGGGAAGGGTAGAAACACCCTGACCTACCTAGGCCTGCTTAGGGGGTCCCACAAGGACTCCCAAGGCCCCCCCAATTTTTTTTTTAAATTGCTGACAAAAAAATAAATTGCATGCATATATATATATATTTTTTTAGCCCCCGGGGGGCCAAATCCTGCAGGCAAGTGATTCTTTCTAAAGAGGGGCCCAGAGGGGCCTCCCACCCCCAGGGACCATCATACCCGGGGCTTATTTTAATAGGGTGGGGGTGCTCTGAGGCCCCCCCAGCCCCGGGGACTGCCACCACAGGGCTTTTTTTATTTGTAATAATGGGGGGCCCAGAGGGGCCCCCCAGCCCGGGAACCGCCACCCCTGGGGCTTCCATGAAAAGTATGCGGGGGGCTCACGGCTCCCTTGCAGCCCAAGGGACCTCCACCCCTGGGGCTTCTTTTAAAAAACCAAAAAAAACTTTTGTGCTTGAAAATCAGCGGAACTACGAATTCCGATTTGCTCACCTGTTATCACGAGAGACATCAGTGCTGCATCTTTGAGCCCAGTAGGGACCCTGAAAAGTAAATATATGCGTACTTACCAGTAACTTGTATTTCCTTTCATAGGAATCTATTGTGTGGTTTTCACCAGAAAAGTTTCTAAGTGTCTATTTGTGAAATGTACAAATATTCCTCTAAACTCAGCCGAACTACGAATTCCAATTTACTCACATTGTTATTAGGAGAGACCTCAGTGATGCATCTTTCAGCCCACTACTGATCCTAGAAAGTAATTCTAACCATACTTACAGTACCTTGAATTTCCTTCCATAGGCTAACATTGACTGGTTTCACTTGGAAATTCTTCTAAGTGTGGAGTTTTGGAACTTAAAAAAATTCCTCTAAAATCCGTTGAACTACGAATTCCGATTTACTCACCAGTTATCAGGAGACACCTTAGTGCTGCATCTTTCAGCTCACTACTGATCCTGAAAAGTAATTCTAACCATACTTACAGTACCTTGAATTTCCTTCCATAGGCTAACATTGACTGGTTTCACTTGGAAAATCTTCTAAGTGTGGAGTTTTGGAACTTTAAAATAATTCCTCAGAAATCAGCCAAACTACAAATTTTGATTTACTCACCCGTTATCAGGAGAGACCTCAGTGCTTAATCTTTCAGCCCACTACTGATCCTGAAAAGTAGTTTTAGCCATACTTACAGTAACTTGAATATCCTTCCATAGGCTAACATTCACTGGTTTCACTTGGAAATTCTTCTAAGTGTGGAGTTTTGGAACTTTAAAACTATTCCTCTAAAACCAGCCGAACTACAAATTCCGATTTACTCACCTGTTATCAGGAGAGACCTCAGTGCTGCATCTTTCAGCCAACTACTGATCCTGAAAAGTAATTGTAACCATATTTACAGTATCTTGAATTTCCTTCAAGGGGCTAACATTGACTGGTTTCATTGGAAATTCTTCTAAGTGTGGAGTTTTGGAACTTTAAAACAATTCTTCAAAAATCAGCCGAACTACAAATTCCGAGTTACTCACCCGTTATCAGGAGAGACCTCTTTGCTGAATCTTTCAGCCCACTGCTGATCTTGAAAAGTAATTCTAATCGTAGTTACAGTATCTTCAATTTCCTTCCATAGGCTAACATTGACTGGTTTCATTGGAAATTCTTTTAAGTGTGGAGTTTTGGAACTTTAAAACAATTCTTCAAAAATCAGCCAAACTACAAATTCCGATTTACTCACTCGTTATCAGGAGAGACCTCAGTGCTGAGTCTTTCTGCCCACTATTGATCCTGCAAAGTAATTCTAATCGAATTTACAGTATCTTGAATTTCCTTCCATAGGCTAACATTGACTGGTTTCATTGGAAATTCTTCTAAGTGTGGGGTTTTGGAACTTTAAAACAATTCTTCAAAAATCAGCCGAACTACAAATTCCGATTTACTCACCGGTTATCAGGAGAGACCGCAGTGCTGAATCTTTCAGGCCACTACTGATCCTGAAAAGTAATTCTCATCGTAGTTACAGTATCTTGAATTTCCTTCCATAGGCTAACATTGACTGGTTTCATTGGAAATTCTTCTAAGTGTGGAGTTTTGGAACTTTAAAAAATTCCTCTAAAATCAGTTAAACTACGAATTAAGATTTACTCACCTGCTATCAGGCGACACCTCAGTGCTGCATCTTTCAGCTCACTACTGTTCCTGAAAAGTCATTTTAACCGTACTTACCAGTAACTTGAATTTCCTTCAGTAGGATATCATTGCCTGCTATATGAAATATATATAAATTAAAAAAATATAAAAGAAAAGAAAATTACAATTTCTTTATTTTCAAAAACATTTTTTTTAATTTATATTAAAAATATGTAGTGTAATTTAAAAAATAAAATATCTAAAAATAAATACTAATACTTTAAAACAATTTAGTAAATCAGTATAAAAAATATAACAATTAATACATTTAAATATTATCATTTGCAAAACCTTAGAAATTCACTGAAGAAACCATAGGTTTCAGCCACATTATAGTTAGGAATTATCATTTGCAAAACCTTAGAAATTCACTGAAAAAAACATAGGTTTCAGCCATGTTATAGTTAGGAATGAGCATTTAAAAAACCTTTGAAATTCACTGAAAAAACCATAGGTTTCACACGTTATAGTTGTCGCGACATTTCACTCATACAAAACCATTGAAATTCCCCCGTTATAGTTAGTTCAGCTAACTATAACTTGCGCGCCCGCAATGCACTGCTGATGATGTCACATATTACATCACTCATGCCATGGTCAGTGACATCACTCATGACATCACGCATGACACCATCTTTGTGACAGAGTGACAGACCTCCTTTCAGTGTAATGTAACCCTTAAAACACATATTCAAAAATAGAAATTAACATTTTCAAAAAAACGCCCCGGAGAGCGTAGTCGTTTGAAGCGCCCCGGTGCACGAACCGGGAAGCGTCCCGTTAGCGCCAATGTCGCGAACGAAAACATGATCGTGATGTATCACGTAGCCGCGTCCGCGTGATACGCACGGCATAAGCGGACCCGGAAGCACTCGAGCGAATATGCTCGCGCAACGTAAACATCCAACGCGCTAACGCGACGCTACCCGGGGCGCGCCGGGGGGGCGTCGCGTAAGCGCGTCGGTCATGTGACCTGAAAATAACACTTTTAATTGGTGCAGAACAGTTTTAGTTTCATAATGATGAAATCCCTGGTCTTGTGACCTGAACATAACACTTCTCATTGGTTTAGGCCTTTTTTTTTTCAAATGACTTTTTTCCTTATTCTGACTTTGTCCTTTGACTGAGGAAGACCTGATTGTACCTCTCTGTACCTTTTTGATCTATGTAATGGCTTCAGTAGCAGCAGCTGGTACATCTGCACCACCACCACCACAACCACCAAGAGGACCACCTCAAGATTACATTGGTGGTCAACAAGAGGAGGAAGAGGAGGAGGAGGAGGAGGAGGGGAGGAGAAGATGGCTTGAAGAACACAATACCCCATACCAGCCAAGAACACACATTATTTGGGAGTTTTTTTCGATCCCAGAGGGGAAGAAATTAAATACAGCCAAGGTGACTTGCCTAATCTGTGGCATGGAACTTTCTAGGGGGAACCCGAGTAAAAAATATTCATTCGGAAACAGCACAATGATTAGACACATGCAGCGCAAGCATCCAATAAACTATTCTGCTGCAGAGATGAGGGAACTGGCCAGAAACCCTCCCCAAACTACAAGCACCACCTCAAAAAGAAAGCAACGCACTCCATCGGGACAAGAGGCAAGAGAGACGATGCCTTGCATTCAGCCACGGTTTGCGGATTTCCGTATAACCTGTAAATATTGTGGGAAGACCATCTCCTACGGAGAACATAGCGTAAAGCTCATCGTCCTTGCTGGGGACAACCGCAAATGCCCCAATAAACCCTAATTTTTTCTTTTCTTTTTTTTTCTGCTCCATTTGAGCCATTTTCAATTCCCTGTTTTTTCGTTTCTCCCCATGAAAAATACAAAAAAATATAAAACTGTTCAGAAAACCCCAAAAAAGTTAAAAATATTAAAAAAAACAATAAAAAAATATAAAACAACAAAAAGAAGAAAAAAAACAGTTCTTTTCAGAACTACCTCCAATTTATAAAAAAAGGCTACATTTTTAAAAACTCTGTCATTCTTTTTTCCCCATGGGCTGCTCGCCGGTCCACTCCCCGGCGCGCGTAACCGGGCGCTCCCCCCGCGCAAATCAACAAAAAAAAAAATCAAACCTAGCGGGTCAGGAGGGTCTATCCCTGCCCCCTTATGGTCATTTCCCCCTTTTTTTTCCACCTCTTGTGTCTCGATCCTACCGAGACACAAGATGGCAGCCGCTCCGGACTGTTTCGAATGTTAAAAGACACCTGAGAGCCAATTAGCTTTCTGTGCGCACCTTGCGTGGCGCGCCCGGAGCGCACCCAGGTGCGCGTACCGGGGCGCTGCCATAGATATATATATTTTTTTTAACCTAAATTACTCAAAATCCACTGGAGCACATATCTTGAGACATAGCAAAGGCACATCGGGCTACCAGTCCCTACAATTTTGCCAAGTTTGGTGGTAATCCATTCAGCCGTTCAGGCTAAAAGTGAGTTTGACCGCCCTATGGAAATTAACATGGGGAAAACACGTTTTGGGACCCCACTTTTATCTCAGTCCCCGCTTTACGAATCTCCCCGAAACTTTCAAGGAAGGACCGGAGCTCCGCGAGGCAAATATGAGGAAGTTTTCAGGCAGATTCGTCAACCGGCGCCAAAGTTATTACAAATAGAATTTTGAGATTTTGCATTGAAAAAAATCCTAACTATAACTACCTACTGCCAGTAGGTAATATATATATATATATATATATATATATATATATATATATATTTCGGACTCAACCTCAACACGTAGTCTGAAGAGGAGACAACAACAATGTGGTGAAAACTTCTTTATTCTCTATTTTCGCCGCTTTTCAACGCGTTTCGCCTGACCCAGCAGGCTTGGTCACGAATAAAGTTTACAATTGACAAACAACATTTAAAGTGCATTAGTGTCATGTGATACATCACGTGACACATAAAATCATGAAACTGAACAACAGACTAATAATATCTTCTGTGGTGTACATTTCCATCAAACAAATACAATTCATTTGCTTTAAAAAGGGAGTTTAAATCCCAAACGTGATCACATAATTATTTTAAGTGCAAAACAAGGTAATATTGTTATTGCCATAGGAATATTCGCGCAATAGAACGCAAATAGTCACACCCATCATTACAACGCCATATTCAAATGAAGAGAGTGGCAGTCGTCTATTATTGCCCATGTCATGAGTGATGTCACTGACCATGTCATGAGTGATGTAATATGTGACGTCATCAGCAGTGCATTGCAGGCGCGCCAGTTATAGTGAGTCCAACTAACTATATCGTGGAAATTTCAATGGTTTTATGTCAGTAAAATTTCCAGCTAACTATAACTGGTGTGAAACCTATATTTTTTTCAGTGAATTTAATAGGTTTTTTGAATGCTAATTCCTAACTATAACTGGTGTGAAACCTATGGTTTTTTCAGTACATTTCAAAGGTTTTTTAAAAGCTAATTTCTTTCTATATCGAGTTTCTAACCTACGATTTTTTTTATAAATTTGCTGTTTTGTGTAAGTATTAAATATTATTTGTTATATTTTATAATATTATTTTTTTTAATCATTTTTTCCTGGGGCGCTCTGGGTGCGCGCACCGGTAAGCTCTCTGGAAAGCGCACCCAGAGCGCTACTTGCGTTCGTGAAAAAAAATATGAATGAAAAGTAAATAATAACGCAAGACATTTAGTACCATACATATAAAAGCAGTTTTTTTGAATAAGGAAATGAAAATGATTTTGCGTTTCCGTGAAACTATCAAAACGTCACTTAGGCATGCTGCTAAAGTGCCGCCGGAAGCACCTTCGTTCGCGCCGCGTATGCACCCCCGGAAGCGCCTACGTTCGTGTCGCGTGAGCTCCCCCGGAAGCGCTTCGGCGCGCGCAGCGTAAGCGCGTCAAGTCATGTGACCTTAAAATAACACTTTTCATTGGTTGCTAACAGTTTTTTTACAAAGAATGAAATCCCGACCCATTTCCTTCACTTCTTCTTTCACTTTTGTGACTGAAAGACCTGCCTTTTTGCTCTCGGTTCTTTGTTGGATATCTTGGATTATCATGGCTGCCAGACCATCCAGCAGTGAAGATGACTCCAATGAATTCCTTGATGAAGAGCCTCCTCAGCCGAAGGTCAAACAACATTTCATCTGGAATTTTTTTTCCGTACCTGATGACCAGAAGAAGGTAAATGCTCCAAAGGTGGAGTGCAGGATCTGTCACACAGTCCTGTCACGGGGGACCCCACTAAAAAATATTCTTTTGGGAACTCCACAATGATTCGTCATGTGGAAAGGAGGCACCCCCAGAATTTTGCCTGTGAAAGTGTCAGGGCTCTGGCACAAGAGGTTCCCAGTGATGGGGCCTCTACATCAACCGGAGGACCAACAACAACGGTGAGGGGGAGATCACAGGAGCTGGTTCCGAACATTCAGCCTACATTTAACAGAGGCGTCCTTAAATGCAGATACTGTGATCAGCTACTTTGCTTTGGGGAGCAAAGTGTTCTGCTCATGGTTCTATCATTGGAGAACCATCGCTGCCGTTCCCATCCCTAATTTTTTTTTTTGCTCCTGTTGAGCAGTTTCCATTCCCTGTTTTTGTTTTTGTTCTAAAAAAAGAAAAAAGAAGAAAAAAAAAGTTCTTTTCAGAACTACCTCCGATTCTCATCAAAGAGCTATATTCTTAAAAAAATGAAAAAGCGTAAGTGAAGTGGAGGGCATTGACAAAGGAAACGAAAACGAGTAAGAAAGAACAGAAAGGTATAAGAGGGGAAAGGAAGTGAAGTAGGGGGACTGAAAGAAGGTGAGTGTTGGGAAGGAAAGTAAGGAGTAGAAGAGTGAACATGGGGAATGTAGATATTCAAAGAAATTGTAGAAAAGGAACAGGGGTGTGGAAGGGTAAGAAAAGATTCATTGCTGGAGTTGCATCATTTTTGTGATGCACTCCAGCAATGATTCACTTTTGCGCTTACAGATACATCTGAAATACTGACGTATCTGTAAGTACTTGCGACATAATACGTCATATATTTAATATGACGCATGAGTAGAAGACTGAAGGCCTTATTTAGGAGGCCATGCGTCACTTTTACGCCACCGGTACGTCACTTTTTGTGAAGCACCAGTGCTGTTAAAAATGCACCTTATTGAGTCATATTTACAAAGTGACGCATCTAGGTAGATGCGTCACTTTGTAAACCCCTGCGCCACATTATACCTACGTCAGGTGCAATGTATGCAAAAGGTATGTATTGACGCAAGAAAGGGTCGTAGAGGTGACGCAGTGAAATCTATGAGATATCTCTGCGTCACTTTTATGAAGCTGTTGCGTCCAAATCTTGCGCCTGTTTCACATCAGGCGTAAGACTGATGCAGGCCCTTTCACATGGGCCTGGCCCCATGTGAAAGGATGCATTGCTGGAATTGCATCATTTTTGTAACACACTCCAGCAATCCATCACTTTTGCGCTTACAGATACATCTGAAATACTGACGTATCTGTAAGTACTTGCGACATAATGCGTCATATATTTAATATGACGCATGAGTAGAAGACTGAAGGCCTCATTTATGAGGCCATGCGTCACTTTTACGCCACCGGTACGTCACTTTTTTTGACGCACCAGTGCTGTAAAAAATGCACCTAATTGAGTCATATTTACAAAGTGACGCATCTAGGTAGATGCGTCACTTTGTAAACCCCTGTTCCACATTATACCTACGTCAGGTGTAATGTATGCAAAAGGGACGTATTGACGCAAGAAAGGGTCGTAGAGGTAACGCAGTGAAATCTATGAGTTATCACTGCGTCACTTTTATGACGCTGTTGCGTCCAAATCTTGCGCCTGTTTCACAGCAGGCGTAAGACTGATGCAGGCCCTTTCACATGGGCCTGGCCCCATGTGAAAGGATGCATTGCTGGAGTTGCATCATTTTTGTGACACACTCCAGCAATGCATCACTTTTGCACTCACAGATACGTCTGAAATACTGACGTATCTGTAAGTACTTGCGACATAATACGTCATATATTTAATATGACGCATGAGTAGAAGACAGAAGGCCTCATTTATAAGGCCATGCGTCACTTTTACGTCACCGGTACGTCACTTTTTGTGACGCACCAGTGCTGTTAAAAATGCACCTTATTAAGTCATATTTACAAAGTGACGCATCTAGGTAGATGCGTCACTTTGTACTTTTACGCCACTGGTACGTCACTTTTTGTGATGCATCAGCAGCGTAAAACATGCACCTTATTGAGTTATATTTACAAAGTGACGCATCTAGGTAGATGCGTCACTTTGTAAACCCCTGCGCCACATTATACCTACGTCAGGTGTAATGTATGCAAAAGGGGCGTATTGACGCAAGAAAGGGTCGTAGAGGTGACACAGTGAAATCTATGAGATATCTCTGCGTCACTTTTATGACGCTGTTGCGTCCAAATCTTGCGCCTGTTTCAAATCAGGCGTAAGACTGATGCAGGCCCTTTCACATGGGCCTGGCTCCATCTGAAAGGATGCATTTTTGGAATTGCATCATTTTTGTAACGCACTCCAGCAATGCATCACTGTTTGCGCTTACAGATACATCTGAAATACTGACATATCTGTAAGTACTTGCGACATAATGTGTCATATATTTAATATGACGCATGAGTAGAAGACTGAAGGCCTCATTTATGAGGCCATGCCTCACTTTTACACCACCGGTACGTCACTTTTTGTGACGCACCAGTGCTGTTAAAAATGCACCTTATTGAGTCATATTTACAAAGTGACGCATCTAGGTAGATGCGTCACTTTGTAAACCCCTGTGCCACATTATACCTACGTCAGGTGTAATGTATGCAAAAGGGACGTATTGACGCAAGAAAGGGTCGTAGAGGTGACGCAGTGAAATCTATGAGATATCTCTGCGTCACTTTTATGAAGCTGTTGCGTCCAAATCTTGCGCCTGTTTCACATCAGGCGTAAGACTGATGCAGGCCCTTTCACATGGGCCTGGCCCCATGTGAAAGGATGCATTGCTGGAATTGCATCATTTTTGTAACACACTCCAGCAATCCATCACTTTTGCGCTTACAGATACATCTGAAATACTGACGTATCTGTAAGTACTTGCGACATAATGCGTCATATATTTAATATGATGCATGAGTAGAAGACTGAAGGCCTCATTTATGAGGCCATGCGTCACTTTTACGCCACCGGTACGTCACTTTTTTTGACGCACCAGTGCTGTAAAAAATGCACCTAATTGAGTCATATTTACAAAGTGACGCATCTAGGTAGATGCGTCACTTTGTAAACCCCTGTTCCACATTATACCTACGTCAGGTGTAATGTATGCAAAAGGGACGTATTGACGCAAGAAAGGGTCGTAGAGGTAACGCAGTGAAATCTATGAGTTATCACTGCGTCACTTTTATGACGCTGTTGCATCCAAATCTTGCGCCTGTTTCACAGCAGGCGTAAGACTGATGCAGGCCCTTTCACATGGGCCTGGCCCCATGTGAAAGGATGCATTGCTGGAGTTGCATCATTTTTGTGACACACTCCAGCAATGCATCACTTTTGCGCTCACAGATACATCTGAAATACTGACGTATCTGTAAGTACTTGCGACATAATACGTCATATATTTAATATGACGCATGAGTAGAAGACAGAAGGCCTCATTTATAAGGCCATGCGTCACTTTTACGTCACCGGTACGTCACTTTTTGTGACGCACCAGTGCTGTTAAAAATGCACCTTATTAAGTCATATTTACAAAGTGACGCATCTAGGTAGATGCGTCACTTTGTACTTTTACGCCACTGGTACGTCACTTTTTGTGATGCATCAGCAGCGTAAAACATGCACCTTATTGAGTTATATTTACAAAGTGACGCATCTAGGTAGATGCGTCACTTTGTAAACCCCTGCGCCACATTATACCTACGTCAGGTGTAATGTATGCAAAAGGGGCGTATTGACGCAAGAAAGGGTCGTAGAGGTGACACAGTGAAATCTATGAGATATCTCTGCGTCACTTTTATGACGCTGTTGCGTCCAAATCTTGCGCCTGTTTCAAATCAGGCGTAAGACTGATGCAGGCCCTTTCACATGGGCCTGGCTCCATCTGAAAGGATGCATTTTTGGAATTGCATCATTTTTGTAACGCACTCCAGCAATGCATCACTGTTTGCGCTTACAGATACATCTGAAATACTGACATATCTGTAAGTACTTGCGACATAATGTGTCATATATTTAATATGACGCATGAGTAGAAGACTGAAGGCCTCATTTATGAGGCCATGCCTCACTTTTACGCCACCGGTACGTCACTTTTTGTGACGCACCAGTGCTGTTAAAAATGCACCTTATTGAGTCATATTTACAAAGTGACGCATCTAGGTAGATGCGTCACTTTGTAAACCCCTGTGCCACATTATACCTACGTCAGGTGTAATGTATGCAAAAGGGACGTATTGACGCAAGAAAGGGTCGTAGAGGTGACGCAGTGAAATCTCTGCGTCACTTTTTGTGACGCACCAGTGCTGTTAAAAATGCACCTTATTGAGTCATATTTACAAACTGAGGCATCTAGGTAGATGCGTCACTTTGTACTTTTACGCCACCGGTACGTCACTTTTTGTGACGCATCAGCAGCGTAAAACATGCACCTTATTGAGTTATATTTACAAAGTGACGCATCTAGGTAGATGCGTCACTTTGTAAACCCCTGCGCCACATTATACCTACGTCAGGTGTAATGTATGCAAAAGGGGCGTATTGACGCAAGAAAGGGTCATAGAGGTGACGCAGTGAATAAACTGGGTTTTCCTCATGCTAAGCTCCCCGGTCCGCTCCCCGGTGCGCGTACCGGGCGCTCCCCCGCAAAAATCGAATTTTTAATTTTTTCTCCCGTGGAGCCCTTTTATAGCCCCCACATCAAACCTAGGGGGTCGGGGGGGTCTACTCTGCCCCTGATGGTCTTTTACCCCTTTGTTTTTGGCACCTCTTGTGTCTCGATTCTACTGAGACACAAGATGGCGGCCACTCCGGACTGTTTGGAATGTTTACAGACACCCGAGAGCCAATCAGCTTTCCGCACGTGAACTCGCGTAGCGTGCCCGGTGCGCGTACCGGGGCGCGCCTATAGATATATATATTTTTTTGAACCTAAATTACTCAAAATCCACTGGAGCACATATCTTGAGACATAGCAAAGGCACATTGGGCTACCAGTCCCTACAATTTTGCCAAGTTTTGTGGAAATCCATTTAGCCGTTCGGGCTAAAAGTGAGGTCGACCGCCCTATGGAAATTAACATGGGGAAAACACGTTTTGGGACCCCCTTTTATCTCGGCCCCGCTTGACGAATCCCCCCCAAACTTTCAGGAAAGGACCGGAGCGCTGCGAGGCAAATTTGAGGACATTTTCAGGCAGATTCCTCAACCGGCGCCAAAGTTATTCACAATAGAATGTTGAGATTTTGTATTGAAAATAATCCTAACTATAACTACCTACTGGCAACCGCCAGTAGGTAATATATGCATACATATCTATATATGTGCATATGTGTGCGTGTAGAAAGAGTTAGAGAGGTAGATAGGCTAGAGGTGTAGAGGTAGAGGTGTAGAGGTAGAGAGGTAGAGGTAGAAAGGTAGAGAGGTAGAGGTAGAGAGTTAAAGAGATGTAGAGAGAGAGGTAGAGAGGTAGAGAGTAGAGAGTGAGTAATAGAGAGTAGAGAGTGAGTTGTAGAGAGTAGTAGAGAGAGTGGCAGAGAGTGAGTAGTAGAGAGTAGTAGAGTGAGTAGTAGAGAGTGAGTAGTAGCGAGTGAGTAGTAGAGGGTGAGTAGTAGAGCGTGAGTAGTAGTGAGTGAGTGGTAGAGAGTAGTAGAGAGTGAGTAGTAGAGTGAGTAGTAAAGAGTAGTAGAGAGTGTGTAGGAAAGAGTAGTAGAGAGTGAATAGTAGAGAATGAGTAGTGGAGAGTAGTAGAGAGTGAGTAGCAGAGAGAGAGTAGTAGAGTGTGAGTAGTAGAGTGAGCAGTAGAGAGTAGTTGAGAGAGTAGTAGAGAGTGAGTAGTAGAGCAGTAGAGAGTGAGTAGTGAGTAGTAGAGAGAGAGTAGTAGAGAGTGAGTAGTAGAGACTAGTAGAGAATGAGTAGTAGAGAGTGAGTAGAAGAGAGAGAGTAGTAGAGAGTGAGTAGTAGAGAGTAAGTAGTACAGAGTAGTACAGAGTAGTAGAGAGTGAGTAGTAGAGAGTGAGTAGGAGAGAGAGAGTAGTAGAGAGAGAGAGCAGTTGAGAGTGATAGAGTAGTAGAGAGTGAGTAGTGTAGTGTAATGGTGGAGAGTGAGTAGTCAAGAATAGTAGAGAGTGAGTAGTAGAGTCAGTAGTAGAGAGTACTAGAGAGTAGTAGAGAGCGTGAAGTAGAAAGCAACTAGTAGAGAGTGTGTAGTAGAGAGTGAGTAGTAGCGAGGAATAGAGTGAAAAGTAGAGAGGGTGAGTAGTAGAGACTTATAGAGAGTGAGTGGTAGAGAGTGAGTAGTGGAGAGTGAGCAGTAGAGAGTAGTAGAAAGTGAGCAATAGCGATTGTAGTAGAGAGTAGTAGAGTAGTAGAGAGTGAGTAGTAGAGAGTGAGTAGCAGAGAGTATGTAGTAGAGAGAGTGGTAGAGAGTAGTAGAGTAGTAGAGAGTGAGTAGTAGAGAGTAGTAGAGAGTGAGTATTAGAGAATGAGTAGTGGAGAGTAGTAGGGAGCGAGTAGTAGAGAAAGAGTAGTAGAGAGTGAATAGTAGAGAGCGAGTAGTAGAGAGAGTAGTAGGGAGTGAGTAGTAGAGAATAGGAGAGTGAGTAGTAGAGAGTGAGTAGTAGAGAGAGAGTAGTAGAGAGTAGTAGAGAGTGAGTAGTAGAGTAGTAAAGAGTGAGTGGCAGAGAGTAGTAGAGTATAGTAGAGTGAGTAGTAGAGAGTAGTAGAGAGTGAGTAGTAGAGAATAGGAGAGTGAGTAGTAGAGAGAGAGTAGTGACTTTGGACTTGAGCATTCCCCCTTCCCCTAAGAAATCAGTAAAAAACCTGGGGGTTAGATGGGATTCTAGCCTCTCCTTCCAAAACCAAGTCCAGACGGTTACTGCTGCATGCCTCTGAAAAATTAGGATGATTAAAACATTCTTTAATTTCCTTCCTATTAATACCAGGAAAACCATTGTCCAGGCATTAATAACCTCCCATTTGGATTATGCCAACAGTCTGTACCTTGGACTTGCTTCTGGCCTTTGCCACCAGTTACAGACAGTCCAGAATTCTGCAGTTCGGCTGGTGGCATCTCCCTTCGTGAGCACATCTCTACCCATCGACGAAGGCTTCATTGGTTGCCAGTTCAAAAAAGGGCAGAATTCAAAGCACTCACCTTGGCACATCGTGCAACCAAGGGAAAGGGCTGTGCATATCTCTCTTCCTGTCTCCGCCCTTACAGCAATGCGAGACACCTTCGATCCAGCTCAAAAAATTTGCTGTGTACCCCCAGATTTTAAAAAAGCACGTTCTGGGGGAAAAACCTTTCAGGCTTGTGCCTCCTATCAATGGAATAAACTCCCTAACTCCATTAGGTTGATCCAGGAGGAGTTGCCTTTTCGTAAGGCACTGAAAACATTCCTCTTTTGTTAAATTTCTCTTGAGTGAGATCCAGCATACACACAGATGCGCCGGGACACCCCGTTGGGGTAGCTGTGCGCTATACAAAACACACTAAATAAATAAAATAAATAAATAGTAGAGAGTAGTAGAGAGTGAGTAGTAGAATAGTAAAGAGTGAGTGGCAGAGAGTAGTAGAGTGTAGTAGAGTGAGTAGTAGAGAGTAGCAGAGAGTGAGTAGTAGAGAGTAGTAGTAGAGAGTGAGTAGTAGGGAGTGAGTAGTAGAGAGTAGTAGCAAGTGAGTAGTATAGAGTGAGTAGTAGAGAGAGAGTAGTAGAGAGTTAGTAGTAGAGAGTGAATAGTAGAGAGTAGTAGAGAGTGAGTAGTAGAGAGTAGTAGTAGAGAGGGAGTAGTAGAGAGTAGTAAAGTAGAGCGTGAGTGGTAGAGTGAGTAGTAGAGAGTAGTAGAGAGTGAGTAGTAGAGAGTAGTAGAGAATGAGTAGTAGAGAGTAGTAGTAGAGAGTGAGTAGTAGAGAGTGAGTAGCAGAGAGAGAGTAGTAGAGATTGAATAGTAGAGAGAGACTAGTAGAGAGAAGTAGGGAGTGAGTAGTAGAGAAATAGTAGTAGAGAAGGAGTAGTAGAGAGTAGTAGAGAAGTAAAGAGTGAGTAGTAGAGAGTGAGTAGTAGAGAGTGAGTAGTAAAGAGCAGTAGAGTAGTAGAGAGTGAGTAGTAGAGACTAGTAGAGAGTGAGAAGTAGAGAGTAATAGAGTAGTAGAGAGTGAGTAGTAGAGAGTAGTAGAGAATGAGTAGTAGAGAGTAGTAGTAGAGAGTGAGTAGTAGAGAGTGAGTAGCAGAGAGTAGTAGCGAGTGAGTAGTAGAAAGTGAGTAGTAGAGAGAGTAGTAGAGAGAGAGTAGTAGAGAGTGAATAGTAGCGAGTGAATAGTCGAGAGTAGTAGAAAGTGAGTAGTAGAGAGATAGTAGTAGTGAGTAGTAGTAGAGGGGGAGTAGTAGAGAGTAGTAGAGAAGTAAAGAGTGAGTAGTAGAGAGTGAGTAGTAGAGAGTAGTAGAGAGTGAGTAGTAGAGAGTAGTAAAGAGTGAGTAGTGGAGAGAGAGTAGTAGAGAGTAGTAGAGTGAGTAGTAGAGTAGTAGAGTAGTCAGTCAGTGTCAGTAAGTCAGTGTCAGTCAGTCAGTGTCAGTCAGTCAGTGTCAGTCAGTCAGTCAGTCAGTGTCAGTCAATCAGTGTAAGTCAGTGTCAGTCAATCAGTGTCAGTCATTGTCAGTCAGTCGGTGTGAGTCAATCAGTGTCAGTCAGTGTCAATCAGTCAGTGTCAGTTAGTCAGTGTCAGTTAGTCAGTGTCAGCTAGAGCAGCTCTGCTGACCTGATTCTCTGGCTCTAAAGCAGCTCTGCTGACTTGATTCTCTCCCTCTACAGCAGGTCTGCTGACCTAGTTTCTCTGGCTCTACAGCAGGTCTGCTGGCCTGGTTCCCTGGCTCTAGAGCAGCTCTGTTGACCTAGTTCTTAGGATATGGAGCAGCTCTGCTGTTCTGGTTCTCTGGCTCTACAACAGCTCTACTGGCCTGGTTTCTCTGGCCCTGGAGCAGCTCTGTTGACCTGGTTCTATGGTATTAAAGCAGTTCTGCTGACATGGTTCTCTGGCTCTAGAGCAGCTCTGCTGACCTAGTTCTCTCCCTCTAAAGCAGCTCTGCTGACCTGGTTCTCTCCCTCTAATGCAGATCTACTGACCTGGTTTCTCTGGCTCTACAGCAGCTCTTCTGACCTGGTTCTCTGGCTCTAGAGCAATTCTGCTGACCTGGTTCTAAGGCTCTAGAGCAGCTCTTCTGACCTGGTTCTCTGACTCTAAAGCTGCTTTGCTGACCTGGTTCTATGGTTCTAAAGCAGCTCTGCTGACTTGGTTCTCTGGCTCTAGAGCAGCTCTGCTCACCTGGTTCTCTGGCTCTAAAGCAGCTATGCTGGCCCAGTTCTCTTGCTCTAATACAGCTCTGCTGACCTGGTTCTCTCTCTCTAAAGCAGCTCTGCTAACCTAGTTCTTAGTCTCTAAAGCAGCTCTGCTGAGCTGGTTCTCTGGCTCTACAACAGCTCTGCTGAGCAGGTTCTCTGACTCTACAACAGCACTGCTGACCTGGTTCTCTGGCTCTATAGCAGCTCTGCTAACCTAGTTCTTAGTCTCTAGAGCAGCTCTGCTGACCTGGTTCTCTGGCTCTACAACAGTTCTCCTGACCTGGTTCTCTGGCTCTAGGGCGGCTCTGCTGACCTGGTCCCTTGATTCTAAAGCAGCTCTGCAAACCGGGTTTTATAGCTGTAAATCAGTTCTGCTGAGCTGTTTCTCTGACTCTAGAGCAGCTCTGCTGACCTGGTCCCTTGACTCTAAAGCAGCTCTGCTGACCTGGTTCTATCCCTCTAAAGAATCTCTGCTGACCTGGTTCTCTCACTCTAAAGCAGGTCTACTAACCTGGTTTCTCTAGCTCTACAGCAGCTCTGCTGACCTGGTTTTGCCTGGCTCTAAAACAGCTCTGCTGACCTGGTTGTTAGACTCTAGAGCATCTCTGCTGACCTGATTCTCTGGCTCTAAAGCAGCTCTGCTAACCGGGTTCTCTGGCTCTACAACAGCTCTGCTGACCTGGTTCTCTGGCTCTACAACAGCTCTGCTGACCTGGTTCTCTGGCTCTAGAGTAGCTCTGCTGACCTGGTCCCTTGCCTCTGAAGCAATTCTGCTGACCCAGTTCTATAGCTCTAAAGCAGTTCTGATGATCTGTTTCTCTGGCTCTAGAGCAGCTCTGCTGACCTGGTCCCTTGGCTCTAAAGCAGCTCTGCTGACCTGGTTCTCTCCCTCTAAAGAAGCTCTGCTGACCTGGCTACTCTGGCTCTAAAACAGCTCTGCTGACCTGGTTGTTAGACTCTAGAGCATCTCTGCTGAACCAATTCTCTGGCTCTAAAGCAGTTCTGCTGACCTGGCTCTATGGCTCTAAAGCAGATCTGCTGACCTAGTTCTTTGGATCTAGAGCAGCTCTGTTGACCTGGTCTCTGACTCTAAAGCAGTTCAGCTGACCTGGTTCTCTCCCTCTAAAGTAGCTCTGCTGACCTGGTTCTCTGACTCTAGAGCAGCTCTGTTGACCTGGTTCTCTGGCTCTAGAGCAGCTCTGCTGACCTGGTTCTCTGGCTCTAGAGCAGCTCCGCTGACTTGGTTCTCTGCCTCTAAAGAGCTCTGCTGACCTGGCTCCCTGGCTCTAAAGCAGTTCTGCTGACCTGATCCTCTCCCTCTAAAGCAGCTCTATGTACCTGGGTTCTTTGGCTCTACAGCAGCCCTGCTGACCTGGTTCTCGGCCTCTACAGCAGCTCTGCTTACCTGGGTCCCTGGCTCTTGAGCAGCTCTGCTGACCTGGTTCTCTGGTTCTAGAGCAGCTCGGTTCACCTGCTTCTTAGGCTCTAGAGCAGCTCTGCTGACCTTTGTCTCTGGCTCTAAAGTAGCTCTGCTGACCTGGTTTCTCTGTCTTTACAGCAGCTCTGTTGACCTGGTTCTATGGCTCTAAAGCAGCTCTACTGACCCGATTCTCTGGCTCTACAGCAGCTCAGCTGACCTGGGTCCCTGGCTCTACAACGGCTCTGCTGACCTGGTTCTTTGGCTCTAAAGCAGCTATGCTGAGCTGTTATATGGCTCTAAGGCAGCTCTGTCCACTCCTACAATCATCCTGACACAAGCATGTCCTTATCTAATCACTCTGCTGAAAAATAAGTGCTGATAAACGTATCCTGTTGTCAACTACTAGCACTCTAGGAACCCAGTCACTGTCTATACACTTGCAGAACGACTCGGCCATTGAGACAAGCAGTGGTACAGTCAAATGTGCACCATATATGTGGTCCCTTAACCCCTTGCAGACTACTGAGTCAGTCCTGCAAAAGTCCAGGTAATAGTCATGTGTGTCTGGAATTACACTGTGAGTCTGTATCCACTCTTACAATCATCCTGACAGAAGTATGTCCTTATCTAATCCCTCTCCTGAAACATAAGTTCTTAATAAACTTATCCTGCTATCAACTACTAGCACTCTAGAAACCTATTCACTGTCTATGCACTTGCAGAATGACTCAGGCATTTAGACACGCAGTGGTACAGTCAAATGTGCACAATATATGCGGTCCCTTAACTCCTTGTAGACTACTGAGTCAGTTCTGTATTAAGTCAAGGTAATAGTCATGCTTGTCTGGAATCATACTGTGAGTCTGTGTCCACTCCTACAATCATCCTGACAGAAGCATGTCCTTATCTAATCACTCTGCTGAAACATAAATTCTTATAAACTTATTCTGCTGTCAATTAATAGCACTCTAGGAGCCCCGTCACTGTATATGCGCTTGCAGAATGACTCAGGCATTGAGACAAGCAGTGGTACAGTCAAATGTGAACAATTTATGTGGTCCCTTAACCCCTTGCAGACTAGACTATTGAGTCAGTCGTGCAAAAGTCCAGGTAATAGTCATGCTTGTCTGGAATCAAACTCTGAGCCTGTGTCCACTCCTACAATCATCCTGATAGAAGTATGTCCTTATCTAATCACTCTTCTGAAACATAAGTCCTTATAAACTCATCCTGATATCAACTACTAGCACTCTAGGAACCTATTCACTGTCTATGCACTTGCAGAATTAATCAGGCATTGAGACAAGCAGTGTTACAGTCAAATTTGCACAATGTATGCGGTCCTTTAAACCCTTGCAGACTACTGAGTGAGTCCCGCAAAAGTCCAGGTAATAGTCATGCTTGTCTGGAATCACACTGTGAGTCTGTGTCCACTCCCACAATCATCCTGACCGAAGCATGTCCTTATCTAATCACTCTGCTGTAACGTAAGCGATAATAAACTTATCCTGCTGTCAACTACCTGCACTCTAGGAACCCTGTCACTGTCTATGCACTTGCAGAATGACTCAGGCATTGAGACAAGCAGTGGCAAGTCAAATGTGCACAATATATGTGGTCCCTTAACCCCTTGCAGACTACTGAGTCAGTCCTGCAAAAGTCCAGGTAATAGTCGTGCTTGTTTGGAATCACACTGTGAGTCTGTGCCCACTCCTACAATCATCCTGGCAGAAGTATGTCCTTATCTAATCACGCTGATGAAACATAAATGCTTATAAATGTATCCTGCTGTCAATTACTAGCACTCTAGGATCCCAATCACTGTCTATGCACTTGCAGAATGATTCAGGCATTGAGACAAGCAGTGGTACAGTCAAATGTGCACAATATATGCGGTCCCTTAACCCCTTGCAGACGAGACTATTGAGTCAGTCCTGAAAAAAGTCCAGGTAATAGTCATGCTTGTCTGGGATCAGACTGTGAGAATGACTCAGGCATTGAAACAATACCTAAGCACTTATAAATTAACTGAGAACTTTGCAGCACTGTCATCATTCTAATTACTAGTGATGTTCTTATAGAATTACCTAGCCACCAACGCAAGTACACATACAATTTTCTGTGTACAATCCATACAAACATCTAAGCAGATACATACTATTGGTACACTCCACTAAATACTGAAGTAGTACTGATGAAGCCTATGATACCTCCTGTCAGTCTCATGCAGTTTGTCATCCAGCCATCCAGCACTATGTTATTATTGTATCACTCAGCCAATACCTAAGCACTTATGGGGCAGATTTACAGGCCCCCTGTGCCACCAGTACGTCACATTTTTTAACATAGTGATGGCTCTTGGGACTCCTCCATATTTACAAGGAAAGGAAAAGCCACCCAGCGTGGCTTTTCCTCTCTTTGAAAATACAACCCATTCAAACGCAGCACTTTGCTTTGAAGGCGCGTTCCATGGGTGTTGCTGTGTCTGCTCTCACACAACAACGATGGAATAACACATCTCAAGACTTACAAGAAAGTTTAAATCTGTAGATACGTGTGAATAGTGCGCCACCCTAGAGGAGGTGTAGCGAGGCACAACAAGAAGAAATGTTTTCATTTCTCTTCTTTTTTTACTCTTTCAATGCATGCTGCATTCCAAAGCACACATTGAAGTAGGAAAATGACTTAATTTAGCGGATTAACAGCTAGGATGAGGGAGGAAGGAGCGCATGAGGCGCCAGAGCGTTGGAGTCGAGTTTTGTTGCAAGAGACTGCCAGAGTCTGCTGTGAACTGCCGTGAGCTGCGCCATAGCACCGGGTATGTGGTGGGAGAGGTCGCTGCTGGCCACGCAGCATACAGCATACAGCATCGAGGGCCACAGGACTACAGTTCCCAAGGCGCACTGGGGCCACAAACACACCTGACGTCACCGATAAGCGCCCGGAGGTGGTTAAAAGACCTGGGCGCCTCCCACGGCGCGGGAGACCTTTCTAAATGCTTCTTTTGCATCCTTGCCCGCACTTACCTTGTATCAGAGACTGCCAGAGTCTGCTGTGAACTGCACCACAGGACTCGGCGTGTGGTGGGAGAGGTCGCTGCTGGCCACGCAGCATACAGCATACAGCCTCAAGGGCCACAGGACTACAGTTCCCAAGGCGCACTGGGGCCGCGGACGCACCTGAGGTCATCGATAAGCGCTGAAAGGCGCTTAAAAGATCAGGGAGCCTCCCCTGGCGCGGGAGACCATTCTAAATGCTTCTTTTGAATCCTTGCCTGCCCTTACCTTGTATCGGAGACTACCAGAGTCTGCTGTGAACTGCCGGGGTGAAAATTGCAAAAAACACAGTTGATGGACAGAATGTAGAACAATGTCATACATTCAACCCAGTACAAGGATCTGGGCCTAAATCCATCATTTTTTTGCAGTCCACACCACCCTGGGGTAGACATTGGCTATATGCAAATCAGCTCTGACCCTGTGCCTCATGGGAACAGTCCAGTCCGAACTACCAAGCCATGTCTTTCCCAGACCGGAATCAAGCATCCAAGGACCGGTTTCTGGCTATCAGCCTTCATCAGCCTGGATAGCTTGACTCCAGTGGTGTGGAGAGCCTGGGACTCACGTCTGAGTATACCCAGCACACTTGGGGGGAAAATTGCAAAAAACACAGTTAATGGACAGAATGTAGAACAATGTCATACATTCACCCCAGTACAAGGATCTGGGCCTTAATCCATCGTTTTTTTGCACTCCACACCACCCTGGGGTAGACACTGGCTATATGCAAATCTGCTCTGACCCTGTGCCTCATGGGAACAGTCCAGTCCGAACTACCAAGCCATGTCTTTCCCAGACCGGAATCAAGCATCCAAGGACCAGTTTCTGGCTATCAGCCTTCATCAGCCTGCATAGCTTGACTCCAGTGGTGTGGAGAGCCTGGGACTCACGTCTGAGTATACCCAGCACACTCGGGGTGAAATTGCAAAAAACACAGTTGATGGACAGAATGTAGAACAATGTCATACATTCACCCCAGTACAAGGATCTGGGCCTAAATCCGTCGTTTTTTTGCACTCCACACCACCCTGGGGTAGACACTTGCTATTTGCAAATCAGCTCTGACCCTGTGCCTTCACATTCCCCCCAGTACAAGGATGGTTGATTCCGGTCTGGGAAAGTCATGGCTTGGTAGTTCGGACTGGACTGTTCCTATGAGGCACAGGGTCAGAGCTGATTTGCATATAGCCAGTGTCTAACCCAGGGTGGTGTGGAGTGCAAAAAAACGATGGATTTAGGCCCAGATCCTTGTACTGGGGTGAATGTATGACATTGTTCTACATTCTGTCCATTAACTGTGTTTTTTGCAATTTTCACCCCGAGTGTGCTGTGTATGCTCAGACGTGAGCCCCAGGCTCTCCACACCACTGGAGTCAAGCTATCCAGGCTGAATGAAGGCTTATAGCCAGAAACCGGTCCTTAGATGCTTGATTCCGGTCTGGGAAAGACATGGCTTGGTAGTTCGGACTGGACTGTTCCCATGAGGCACAGGGTCAGAGCTGATTTGCATATAGCCAGTGTCTTACCGAGGGTGGTGTGGAGTGCAAAAAAAACAATGGATTTAGGCCCAGATCCTTGTACTGGGGTGAATGTATGACATTGTTCTACATTCTGTCCATCAACTGTGTTTTTTGCAATTTTCACCCCACTGGAGTCAAGCTATCCAGGCTGAATGAAGGCTGATAGCCAGAAACCGGTCCTTGGATGCTTGATTCCGGTCTGGGAAAGACATGGCTTGGTAGTTCGGACTGGACTGTTCCCATGAGGCACAGGGTCAGAGCTGATTTGCATATAGCCAGTGTCTAACCCAGGGTGGTGTGGAGTGCAAAAAAACGATGGATTTAGGCCCAGATCCTTGTACTGGGGTGAATGTATGACATTGTTTCACATTCTGTCCATCAACTGTGTTTTTTGCAATTTTCACCCCGAGTGTGCTGGGTATGCTCAGACGTGAGCCCCAGGCTCTCCACACCACTGGAGTCAAGCTATCCAAGCTGAATGAAGGCTGATAGCCAGAAACCGGTCCTTGGATGCTTGATTCCGGTCTGGGAAAGACATGGCTTGGTAGTTCGGACTGGACTGTTCCCATGAGGCACAGGGTCAGAGCTGATTTGCATATAGCCAGTGTCTAACCCAGGGTGGTGTGGAGTGCAAAAAAATGATGGATTTAGGCCCAGATCCTTGTACTGGGGTGAATGTATGACATTGTTCTACATTCTGTCCATCAACTGTGTTTTTTGCAATTTTCACCCCGAGTGTGCTGGGTATGCTCAGACGTGAGCCCCAGGCTCTCCACACCACTGGAGTCAAGCTATCCAGGCTGAATGAAGGCTGATAGCCAGAAACCGGTCCTTGGATGCTTGATTCCGGTCTGGGAAAGACATGGCTTGGTAGTTCGGACTGGACTGTTCCCATGAGTCACAGGGTCAGAGCTGATTTGCATATAGCCAGTGTCTAACCCAGGGTAGTGTGGAGTGCAAAAAAACGATGGATTTAGGCCCAGATCCTTGTACTGGGGTGAATGTATGACATTGTTCTACATTCTGTCCTTCAACTGTGTTTTTTGCAATTTTCACCCGGAGTGTGCTGGGTATGCTCAGACGTGAGCCCCAGGCTCTCCACACCACTGGAGTCAAGCTATCCAGGCTGAATGAAGGCTGATAGCCAGAAACCGGTCCTTGGATGCTTGATTCCGGTCTGGGAAAGACATGACTTGGTAGTTCAGACTGGACTGTTCCCATGAGGCACAGGGTCAGAGCTGATTTGCATATAGCCAGTGTCTAACCCAGGGTGGTGTGGAGTGCAAAAAAACGATGGATTTAGGCCCAGATCCTTATACTGGGGTGAATGTATGACATTGTTCTACATTCTGTCCATCAACTGTGTTTTTTCAGTGAACTGCCAGGAGCAGTGCCATAGGACCGGGCGTGTGGCGGGAGAGGTCGCTGCTGGCCACTTAGCATACAGCATAGAGCATTGAGGGCCACAGGACTATAGTTCCCAAGGCGCACTGGGGCCACGCACATACCTGACGTCATCGATAAGCACCCGGAGGCGCTTAAAAGACCAGTTGGAGCCCGTCGGAGCCCGAAGAGGGCCGGGCGGGGCTTAACCCCTAACATTCACATTCGGATCCGGTACTGTATTGTATTTAACCTGCTTAAAAAACTTTTTGATACCTTTTGGCGCCCAGAGGGTGGTTGGACTGAGGCAACGAACACTGGACTAATTGGGCAATCACTGTTTGGAACTAATTTGAAATTATGAGTAAAAGAAAAAAATGCCGCACCAAAGGCAAAAACCCACATGATTTGCAACTTGGGGGTCAATCTAAACTACTCTCATATTTGGTGGGAGCTATGGGGGTACTGGAAAAACAGATTACCAATTTGGAGGAGACAATAGGGAAAGAGCAAGTAAACTGTAGTGCAGAGGCTTCTTTGTACATTACACCCCAGCCCATTCTCTTAAGTGGTAGCAGATCGCAGGACAAATTAAAAAATGGATGCATACAAGACCTATCCCTGGAGATTGATGCAAGCACCTCTGAGGATGAAATAGAGTCACAACCTCCGAACAAACGCCCTAAGAACCCATTGAACATGGAGGGGGTTCACATTAATAACCTGCTCATCGATACAAGCACCATCTGCATAAGCCCCATAAGATGAATTCTAAAAACAAAATGCCCAAAATAAAAAAACCTACCATCCAAATGGCCCCTCGTAGGAACAACAGAGGCGCTGTAAAAACCAGGCAGGTCACACAAACAGAGCAAGGCACTTTAGCAATTGAAAACCTTAGTAAGGAAATAAGCTGCTTACGTAACACACTTGTTGATGCATTACAAGCACTGACCACTAGAGTAGCTAGCCTGGAGGAAATGGTCAACGCAAGTAAATGCACGACACACATAGACAAAGCTAAGCAGGCTCAGGCAGGTGCACTAAGGATTCATACATCTGACCCACAACCAACCACTGGGTCACTTATGGGAAATCCAATACAATCTCTGCCTGACTCTGTTCAAATACAAACACATATTATTCCTAGGGGTAACAAAGATACATCTCCACTATTTATTAACCCAACCACTTGTCCTAATGCGGGATTGGCTCAACATAAACATACTAGAGGCGAATTTGGGCCCGATGGTCAAACCAACCAGAATACCACTCATGAAAGGAATCGCCTAGACCTACCTCCTGCAGCTACCCCATATGTGGTGGTTCTGTCCAACGTGCCAACTTTGGCCCAGGGGAAGTATGAAACCTGGCAAGAACTCAGAAATAAATCCCTTCATTGGCTGGGTAAACAAACTGGGTTAAGCAGCGATCTCTTTAGCTGCTTCAAAATGGCAAGAAGGGTGGCATGGGTGGGGAGGCTAAACAAGATCTCCCCGGGCGACTGTATCATCTTGACTTTTAGTAATCCTAGATTGGTCCACGAAACCCTACTCCGTACTAGACATTTTTCCTTTTATCATAATTCCATAAGCATTAATCCGTTGGGGGCTTTCTACCCTCCACACCAACAAACAGGTATGACTCCTGTACACCAATTAGGCACAACACCTCAGATCACCCGTACACAAAGGTGGAGCATACCATTACATAATCCTTTCGAGGCCTTGTTGAGCATGGACCAACAGGACTGACATAGGAAGATCAGAAAGGGGGTACAACATCATAAGTTGCCCAGCCTGCCCCCCGATTAAACTACATAAACAACAGGGAAAGGGCCATGCAAGCATCCTGTATTCCAAGATCGTGTTTAATATATCACCTGCAACTACTGAGTCTTCCGACTGGACCACACTGTCAGCAGATAAGACGTCCACAACTAAGGCCCTAATATATAAAACAGAACCCTCACTGAACATAAGCCCTTCGTTAGTGCCGAGAATTCTAGAGGACCCAAGAACAGAGGTTGATAACAGTATCCCTATTACAGAGATAGAACCTATTAACAATATCATATTTTGGAATGTCGCGGGTCTGTCTGAAAAAATCATCGATCCATTTTGGCTGGAAAAAATAACTAAGCATAGCATTATTTGTACACTGGAAACGTGGACCATCAACGAGCTACACATCTTGGGCTCCCGTACTTTCCACACCCCAGCCAATCCTAGCCCACATGGCAGACATAAGGGGGGGTTATGTACATATATCTCGTCTACTGCGAGATCCACAGCTGTTAAGTTTTTATCAACAGAGTTTTACCAAATCATAGTAACACCTTGGGGTGACCTAAAAACATGACACTGGTCCATTTTTATAACAATATTCCAACACTACTGATGGAAACTGTTGTAAAAAACCTTATGTCCAATCTACTAAACATAGAGGAACAAATGGATGGAGATATGGCCCTGCTATGGGTAGGGGATTTTAACTGTACCCTATGCCCTCGGGGTGCGGTGGGTATTTGCGGCCTGGGCGATAGCAAGGAAGACGCCCCCACTCACTTTAATCATTCAAAGCTGGGGGACCTTCTGAATACTCTGACTTCTCACTTTACCTTGTCATTCGTCAATGAACTATGTTCTCCCACCAAACCCTTCCGGCCCACCTTTAACAGGAGAGGACGTAACTCAACTATCGATTTTACCCATCTATCTCTAAGATATTCAGAGTCCATACTTAACTGGGACACACTCGATATCATCCTTAGTGATCATTATCCCATTTCCATCACCATCAAATCTAATGGTAATGTGCAAAACCCTTTATACAAACCAACACTAGGGTTAGGTTAGGACCATCGGGTACTGCATTAAATGGGACAAGGTGGAGCCTGTGGATTTCCATCATAGCCTAGTTAAAAATACTTATGAGGATATTAAAATCTGTCTCTCTATTAAGGATGAGCCTCATATAGTTATTGATTCCTTCACTAAAATTTTAGTGGAAATAATAAGACTTTTAACTAATCACGCCCCGAAAAATATTCAAGGTTGGTTTGACGAGAATTGTACCAAGGCACTTACTGCCTTAAAGAAAGCCTTACACACCACCCCGAGATCCCAGGCTACAATTCAGAGAGCCAGGCACATCTACAGTGCCACCATAAAAAGCAGGAAAAAACAAGTAAAAAAGGATGCATGGCTGGCACTCCAGGAAGCATCCGAGAGGAGGGATAACACAGCCTTTTGGAAGGCAGTTAATGCCCCTTTTCTGCAAAACAAGCAGTTGGCCCATATAGATCTAGCAATTCCAGGCAAAACTTGTGTCACATATTTTAAAGGCCTATACGATAAAACAGAGGCCGTGGAATCTAGATCTCCACAGGGAGACGACCTAGGTGCATCTCTCGGGCACAATCTACCAAGTACTTTCCCTTTGGGTATTACGTTTGAATGCGACAAAGTCATCAGGGCATTAAAAGAGAGCCCTTCAGGGAAGGCACCCGGCCCAGATTGCGTCCCTATAGATGTGTATAAATCTGAGATTGATCTACGGGCGCCCCTGCTCATTAACGTGCTCAATTCTTTAACTATTTCCTGATTCATCTCAACCTGGCCACAGGCTATCGTGGTACCGACGACCCCGTCTGTTACCGCCCATCTCGTTACTCGATGCCCTGATGAAAGTTGCTAGGAGGATCATCTTAAATAGGATACTGGATTGGACAGAGGAGCACAATGTTATTTCAAACCTACAATATGGTTTTAGAGCAGGTAAAGGCACCATAGAACAAAGCCTTAACCTGGCATTAATAATAGCAAAATACACCCAGGCCAAAAAATTAAATCTTTTTGTGACGTTCGTGGACTTAAGTTCCGCATTTGACTGTGTGGACCATGAGATGCTCTGGGTGATACTCTCTGAGATTGGTCTAGAATAACAAATCCTTAAGTTTATTAAAGAACTTTATAAGGGGGCAGGCGCCCGAGTTAGGAATGGGAGGAGGGGCGAGTGTTCCGATAAGTTTGAGATACGCAGAGGGGTAAGGCAGGGGTGCATTTTAGCACCACTGCTTTTTACCCAATATATCAATGCGGTGAGTCAACATCTTACTAAATCATTCCGTGACTATCCTACAATAAACGGTTCCCCAATACCTATATCCTGTATGCGGACGATGCCGCAATATTGCCTCCGACAAGGATAGGCTTGCAAAGGGCAGTAGGAAAATTTACTGATTTAATGAAAATGAGAGGTCTACGAGGAAACGTCTCCAAAACTTACACTATGTCCTGTGGATCTGGGACAAGAAGTACTCCATGCACAATCTTCCTGGATGGGAGAAAAGTCGAGAGCACAGATAGATTCTGTTACCTTGGCATTAATTTTGATAGAAGCGGCACATGGCAGGCAGCTGCAACAGCAAGGCGTCTAGCGTTTACTAGGGCTATGCGTGCATTGACTAATTTTGCCAAAAAACTGGGGGGAAGACCGGTAGTACCGCTTCAACAGATTTATAAAGCTAAATTTCTATCTACCAGCACATATGGAGCTGGCCTCTGGGGGATTGAGCATGCAGAACATATCCAAAGTTTTGAAAACTTTTTTCTTCACTACTTATTAGCAACTCCCAGGGGCACTGCTACATATGTTGTCCATAATGAATTAGGCCTCCCATATATCTCGGACATTATAAAATCTTCACCCATCCTATTGTGGCATAATGTCTGGGTAAAACCCGAGACAAGCCTGAACAGAGATGTCATTAAAGATTGTCTCAGCTTAGATGGTGCTGCTAATATCAAATGGTTTAAATATGTAAGAGACATGCTTAAAGATATTGGGCACCCAGAATACTTTTTAAACCCCGCAAGCATTGAGGCTGTGCCCAGAACTACCCTAAAAAAGCTGGTCCTCGAGCACTTGGACAGCAAAAGATGGCTCGTAGAAAAGGGCAAAAGCACAGTCATAGAGAATCATTTGACCACCATTGAAGGCGGGGTTCAGCAGTATTTACTTTTAGAACCATCCCCCTTTACACGCATGCTGTTGACCCATTTTCGTACGGATAGTTTTTTCAGATTAATCACTTTTCCACAATGCAATGACTGGACAAGGGATAGAGCTATCTGCCCATGTGACAACATCTCACATCAGTCCAATATTCATTGCATATTATTCTGAAGGTTTTTTCTGTTCCCGAGGGAAAGATTTTTGAAACCCCTGCTAAAGGCTTGGGGCCTACGAACCTGCAGAGTGGCCTATAACAAACTGAAAACATTACAAGACGCACATGTCATCAAAACCGTATCTTCCTACTTAAAACTTGTTGTAAGTCTTAGGAATTTAAGAAATGAAGTATCTGTATTTAATTGCTTTGATCAATTCTGGAATAACTTGTATATAGCCTCCCAAGCAACTGCAACCATTGCTTTTTTAACAATAATGTACATAACTTTATTCTCTTAATTTCTAATATACAAACTTGTATTGAGTGGAGTGCCTTTGACAAATTTTTAACCTCTTACGTATTGTACTGTATTACATTAAGTCATCTTGTTAATGCATTTTATCTGACATGTATTGGTATTTTTTATCATGTCTTTACAATCTTTCAATGACACAGATATGTTCGCACCATGGTGCAAGGTGCCTGAGTCACTGCATGGCTGCAGTTTGTGTGCTAGTGCAGAGGGGGAACAGAATTGTTACATATTCATGTAAATATGTCACATCCCTGTGCTTCAGAAGTGCCACAGCACGGTTCAGCTAAAGGGCTTGCAGTGTGACGCTGCAGCACTTCCTCATAGATCTGCTCCTATAAATTCACCATACAGTACTAATGCATTCTTTCAGTCAATCATGCTCTGCACATACATTCAACCAAACTTTCAGACATTACCATGCAATTATAATACTTTTTTGAAACCAGATAAGGTTGTTCTGAACTTTTTTTTCGTCTGTTTTTTGTTTTCTATTTTTTTGTAGTTTTTAAAAAATGTTTTACTTTTTTTGGTGTTTTTTAAAAATTGAAAAAATTGAAACATATGCGGGCCCCCTGCTGGGGGCCCCTATATGCAAGTTCCAACAGCCTTTCTGTGTCAGAAAGGCTGGTATGGAAAGGCTACCGAAATTCAGGCCGAAATCCGAATCGCTAGCCGGAATGACCAATAGGATTCGTTTCTGTCCACCTCCATTGCAATGAGGCAGTCAGAAATGTATCTGATCAGCTTATAATGATGTGATCGCCTTTTATGACCGCATCGTTATCAGCCCCTAAATTGGAATTTGTGGGAAGTGACAGTCCTATATGTGTTTCATACCCAAAGTGTGTAACTACATGTAGTAGTAAAATAATGCTACAGCCAGTGAGCATATTGGGATTGAAAGTGGTGTAAACACTCATATATAGCAATAGATTTCTATAAATAATCAGGTCGAACCTTATGATCCACCATACTTGTAGACAACTACGTTTTTATAAATTTCTGTGCGAAAGCAGAATTATTGTTTTGAGCCTATAAATGTGAGCATCCTTATGAAAATTGTAGATGTAATCCTATGAATCTTGAAGTTACACATTTTTGCGTCACTCAGAGTGGAGAGGTGTGGTGCAGTGGCTGGGGCAGCTGACTTCGGAAAACAGGGTTCAGGGTTTGATTCCGGCTCTGGTGGCAGCTCAGCTCAGCAACATATGACTCTGGGCAATAGCTCATCTAATTTCCACAATGGCCCCCAGCTCCTTGAGACCCATAAGAGTGAGTATTTCGTGCTTTACAAATAAAGATTTTTTTGTATTCAGTCACAGTGTTACTGTCAAGTGAAGCACCTGAGGTTCAATACATTGGTAATCCTTAGGCAACTATTTCCACTTCGCGTTTTAGGGGAAAAAATGCTGCAGTTTCATTTTCATAGGTGAAACTGTTCTTTTTGAGGTTTTTTCATGATGCTGATGCATTTATTGAATGTTGATTATTTTTTTCTGTTTTATGACTTTATTTGTGTGTTAGCATTTATTGGCTGTAGATGTCTTTGTACATTGCTCTAGTTCATTGTTTATGAGACTAAGAACACTGCTGGCACATGTCAAAAACTTTTTATGCGCTTTTTTGAAACAAATGTCCTCCCGTATAATATATCTGCTCCTTTCTCGTTCTTCTGGGAATGTTCTGAACACCGATTTCTTCCTGGAGCAATAATCTGGTTAGAGGAATGGTCCTTTATGGCGGAGCCTGTCACTTCTATTGTATTTTTTGATAAAAGAAAAAGAAAAAGCTTCTGCAGAAAATGTCATGACAGTAGCTGGTTGTTTGCTCTTTGGAAAATACAACTGTATGGTAACCTATAATTATGACTGTGTGATCTCAAACGAATATTCCGTGTGCACAATCTAATTAGGTCGCAAAGATTAGGAATAAAATAGAGGGAATGTGCCTAAATACCTTACAGTTGCCATGGAAAATGACGGTGCATTATAAATAGCCTTGAAACTTAAAGTAGGTCTAAAACTGAAAAACGCTTTGTTTCACAAATAAAGCAAGACAACTGTACCAGCCACACTTTAACGTGAAGAAAAGAAAGAAGGCTGCAGCAAAAAATTGACAATGACATAAGCTAAATAATACATTTGCATTTTATATTTGCTTTGTATGGTTCTATTGTTGGAACTTTGAAATGTTGGATATTTTGGTGTAACTTTGAGGCACAATGTTATCTTGTTGAAGTTATTTAAATAGTGAAGGGATTTGTGAGGTGTGCTGATGTCACGTGTAAATAAGTTCTTTTTTCTAGGCCTGGGTGAAGTTTGCGGAGTCCACAAAGTGACTGGAAAACTCTGCTGTGCTACACAGAGTTCCCCGAGTGGTGGAATGCGTTTGATTACGCTGTTTGCGTTGAATTTCAGCGCCGGATGTTTGCCCCACACTGTAAAATCAGCACAAATGGCACCATGTGCAAAGCAAGAGGGCGCTACTTCTTTTCTACTGCTCAAGTAGATTTTCTACTCAAGCAGCAGCTTTCTCAATGTGAACTGAAAGTTTCTAATCGCGAGTGGTCACAACCGCCTGTGTTGAGAAATCAGGCCAGCCCTGTTGAGAAATCTCACCAGGATGTAGATTTCTCTCGCTCGCACTCACCGAGTTGACGTTGGCAAGCATGAGCAAGGAAAAAACTCCATGTGCTCTGTGGAGCGCGGAGTGCAGAAAATTGCAAACTCAGCCAACAGAGTGAAGTTCCCAGCCCAGGTCTACTTTTTTCTATTATGAGTCTGTATCTGGAAAGTAACAATTGTGAATCTTGTAGTTAGTGTATTTGTCGATGAAGATATGTGAGGTAGCCGGTGTTATGTTCTTTTGCAGCAAGGTTTTGCTCCCTCTCTAAACACACAGTAGAACTGTCTTCTGACATTGTGGTAGGCGTTAGAAAATGCTTCAGCATTCTTATGTTGTGGTTAGCCACATGTGCTAAGTGACTGAGGCTAACTATCCACCCAAGTGTGCAGGAGAGTGCACCTTCGGGAATGGCTCTCAAAGGATCATCCATGGCAAAGTGTGTAATATATTTCAGGAAAAAATTATATATTTTATAAAGTGCAATAAACACTGAGGTATCTGAGGGGCGGTAGCAGTAACAAATGCCACCTGTAGCCCCAGGTATCAGTATCATGGTGTGCCACTTCTTACAGAAGAGTGGCTGTCTGGTAGGATTCATTTGTGCTCCAATTTAGCAGTAGACCTGAAACCCTGTTAACCAAAATTCAGTACTTGTATTATTGTTTGTGAAAAAAGCTCTATAGAGAAAGCATAAGACATACATCAAACTCAGTACGTGAGACATTCCTGCTTCCCATCAATATATGCACCACATCCATTCAGACACACATGTGTGTTTGTGCTGACATACATGGTTTTCAGAGATTGTGAACCTGTACCATTGCGTTTAAGAATTATTTGTCACAGACAAAATATACCTAACCATGGAGTCCTGCAACAGCTTGGGAGCTTTCAAGGAGGTAGAGCTAAATTTAGAGTGTTGCTACTGCCTCTCCAAATCCACAATTCACCCGGTTCACTTAAGAGTGACAACACTAGATCTTCAACAGCAGAGACTTAGAGGGCTATTTATGAGCTGGTTTGCATCATTCTTACACCACACAGTGTGATGCAAGACAGACGCAAACCTTACATGTGATTTATGAAGCCACACAAGGCCACTTTGCATGGCCTTAAGTGGCTCCATAAAGCTGGAGTAAGGCAGTGCAGAGCAAATCGCTGCTTTGCCGTATTCTGCCCTGGAAAGGCATTCCATGGGTATTGGGTGGGTGTTCCCCTGCAACTCCTATAGATTTTAACGCACTCCCTGAGTTCCCATAACTGATAGACCAGGGAATGTACCTAAAAGGTCTGCCTTCTCAAACGAGGTATAAAGAGGAGAAATATCTTTATTTCATCTTTAGAAAGAGACATATGCCTCTCAGGATTGTTTTTGTGCAGGAGTGTGTCCCTTCCTCAACAAAATCAATCCTGCATTGGGTCTGACTGCCAAACAGGTGCCAGCACAGGAGAAAGGTCAGAAATGTGCCATATTGCCTTAAATATGACACATCCATGCCCTTTCCCTGTCATGCAGTGCAGCAAAGCAATGTTTATTGATGTTCTGCATTGCTGTACAGTCCCGAAATAGGACCCGAAGCCTTTAATACATTTTTTTTACATTTGTAAGGCATATAAAGTTTATACATGTATCTCGGAATTTGTCCGGGTTAATGCATGCATTTTTAGACAGAAGGCAATCAGTTGTTAGTCAATTCCCTGTTATTTGCTTTTTAACATCAATTTAACTTTGATGCTAAAGCATTTGCAAACAGGAAGGGGTCCCCAAAGGACCCATTCCCCTTCATGAATAAATGCATGCAAAAGTGTTTTCTAAGAGCAAACAGTGGTCCCACAGAATAAAAAATACTTTATTTTTTACCTGTATTCATTTTTCCTTTAAGGAAAATGGGCTGCATTTAAAAAATATATATATATGCTTTATTGGAAATCAAACACAGACATGTGGTCTGCTGTTCCCAGCAGGCCACCATCCCAGTGTTTTTTAGCGATTTCCAATAGGTCGCAAATTGCGACCTACCTCATGAATATTAATGAGGTAGGTCATTCCCACTGGAAAATCGCCAATGAAACTCAATGGAGTTTTGTACATTAGATATTGGGATTTCCTAATTGTGATTCCCATGTGTTTATGTTTAGTATGTTTATATGTTTATGTTTATTAGCTTATAGAGCGCGCAAGTGCCAGCTAGAGTCTTTGAGCTAAAATGTCTGCACAGAATATTTGAAAAAAAAAGAATAATGAGACCTAATTATTAATGGAAGGGATTTGTTTCCTAAATATTAAAAGATTTGACTTAAATCTGAGATGGCCAGGTAATGAACATTTGCAAGTGGTATAAAAGAATCTTCCTCGTCCCCAGTGAGCCTTCTTTATTCTGGGAATAACTACCCTTCTTGCTGTACTAGACCGCAGGTTATGAGTGGGTACATACTATTTTAAAGGTTTTTTGGAAAGAAAGAGGGCCAACCTTGTGTAAGGCTTTGTGGGCCCAGCACAAGGCTTTGAACTTTATCCGTTCCCTGATGGGTAGCCAATTGAAATCAAAGATAGTTTGTGAAACTGGACAAAACATGGACATGAGCATGGAATCACAATTAGGAACTCGTAATTTTCTATGTTAGTACATGCGGCCCCATGTTTTAAACACGAGTGAATGTATTACGCATGCGCACATCGTGCGCACGCATGTGCCTTTGTAAATTATGTGCAAATTGGGTATTAGCAAATTGAAAATATTTCTGTGTAAGAGGCAGACTTCCCCTTGGACTAGCGGTATGTTAATTGGACCCTTATTCTAGAATTCCGTGGACAAAAGGGATACTTTTTACTTAGCAAAGAAAGTGGAATGTCTGAGCCTGGAATGAGCTTTGTTCTTTCTGCTATTGCTACTGAAGGCCCCACAAATCACTGGCTCCGGGGAATGCCATGTACAATAAATGACTAGCTGCTTCAGCACTAATGTGAGATCAGCAAAGTTCTCTAATGACAGTAAAGTTGCAGAGGTAATGTCCTGAGCTTGATCTGCTATTAGGAAACAGATATGAATCAGGTGTTGCAAGCTCCTGGTAGAAGAGATTTTAGTGCAGTCTCCTCGAACTGCCGTTCTGCAACTTCCCTAACTGTTCTTCACTAGCACTCTCCACTCATACATACATGCATAGACAGACACATACACACAAACACATGTACGCGCACAAATGCACACACTCATTTACACTTCCAACAATGCAGGAGTAATAACAGAATATCGACATTCATCAAATACAAGAGAAAGTGAATGCAGGTGAACTGAAAGGTTTGTGTGGCTTCTCTTTAATACTTTCCCACCACATACTGACCTGTGATACCACTCGTGATGGCATATAAAAAAACATACGACCCTTTACATTTTGTTTCTTCAATCGTGTGGTTTATTGTTTTTGTGGAGCATTCTGTGCCACTTTTCACAAGCTTACAATATTTCCGAGAATTTGAGCTACATAAATAAAAACGCAGTTGTCTGTTTTTTCTACGGAGACCGGCATTGTTATCAGGAGTCTGCCTATCTAGTATTCCTTAAAATCTCTTTGAGGGTAGCTGGTATTTTGGTAAGCCTTAGTTATTAATAGAGTTCACATCTCAGTGAACATGTGCCTGGTATGTTTCCAATCAGCACTAGCCACTCTTGGGGGCCGATAACGATGGCGGGCGGACTTCGCAGTCAAAAGGGATCGCCCACCTTAGGTGCGCAATGTAAATTACGATGCGCCCGCCACACTTGCGGGCGCATCCCACATTTTTACATTGTGGTGGACGGCAGCACCCGCCACAATGTAAAAAGACATGTTTTGCATATGCTTGTACAACGTGACAGGCACTGTGGGGTGCCTGCCACCTTGTACATGCATGTGTAGGAGGGGACCATAGGTACCCCTCATGTGCAGCACCCCACCCCTCCACCCCCCGGGGTCCGCAACGGGCCCTCAAAGGCATTCACTGCCTGTCTTTTTGCGCCGCCAAAAAAGACAGGCATTCTAATGCACCACCGCCATAGCCCCATTGTACCTTGTCCCTCAAGGCGGGCAGAAAAGGTCCGCCTTGCGGGACCATGGTGGACGGTCTTTCTCATTCCCACTGCCATCCTAATTTGGCAGAGGGAATATTCAGGATGATGGCGAGAAGTCCGCTGGGCCGGCGGTCCTCACCGACGGCCCAGGGGTGGTGGACTTCCCGCCATCATAATCGGTCCCTTGGTGCCCTTACTCATAGTGCCTCAGAGGAGGGTTTGATAGGTAAAATTTGGAAAAAAATCCGATATCACAGGGTTTTGACTTATTGGATGTGATAATTGACATCTATTATCCCTTTTGTCCTAAAAAGGGCCATGAACTATATCAAAAGAAATTAAAGAGAAAGCTGTTCTGCACGGACACCCCTCTGTAAAATACAATAATACAATTGTAATCCTGAGCAGAAGGTTCACCAATACTTGAGCACTGTATCTCAATTATTAAGTCACATATAAAAAAGTAAATAGCTCTTTCGTATATATCCATTGAATCGCTGTGCCCATCAACTAGAAAGAACAAATTGCTGTCTTAACAGATAACACTAATTCCAATACTGACAGCAAGGATTCAAAAGTAAAGCATTCATACAAAGAAATAGACGCGGAACACCACACAGGAACTACAGAAGAGGGGGCACTGTCACAAACATTATCCAGCTGTTGAAAGGTGGTTTATTAGTAGAAGCAAGTAGGTACCTACAGCTAGTAATAATGTCGCAATCACAAATAAGGTCCAGTCAACGCTAAATAAATTAATCCTTGCTCAACCCTTCGAAGCTTGTCTCCCAAGCAGTCAGGCTTAACTTAACTGAGGCAAGTGTTTAAAGTATTTTTAAAACACCAATACAGTAAATAAGTAAGACACAACACACAATATAAATAAATTAATCACCAATTATAATAACAATAGGATATATTTGTATGACTAAAATGACACCAATATGACAAAGATCCAATGTAGGGAACATGAGATATGAATTCTTAAAGATTAAAAGTAAAGCTATCGCTTAGAAGCAAATTGTGCTCAAAGCGTTACCAAAAAATGACGCTGGACTGGGATATAGTCAAGAGTTCAAGACGCCGGTGATGTAACACTTTTACACTTGCAGCCAGAAGTGTTTCTTGATGCAAGAAAGTGGTCCACAGCACCAGTCAAGTGTTCAGAAGATCTGGTTTGCTTCAGGTCAATCCAAGTAAAATCCAGGTGAATCTTGTCAGCTGGAGTTTTCCTTGTTGTTAATGTTGTAGGTAGCCCTTCCAGCACATGTGTACCAGTTGCTGACCAAGGAGTCTACTCCTTTGTCCTGAAGAGAGGCAAAGAACTTTTGTTGTGAAGCCTTGTGAGTGCTTCAGGTACAGTACTTATTAGGGTAGTCCTCTCTTGTGCAGTTCAAGGGCCCAGCAGGGCAGTGCTTTTACTCCAGACTTTACTTTTGGGTATTTGAGGGTCCATAACACCAGCCAAGGGCCAAGATGCTCTGAATCGCCTTCTGGAGGTTTGAGACTACCATTCCCTGCACCTGGTCAAATCCACTGATGCTGGTAAGCTGGGTTCTTCTTGGTGGAGTTGATGCAGGTTAATTCCTGAAGCTATTTTGTAACTGTTACTTTCAGGGTGTCCACTCAAAAGTGGACAGCAGGTGCAGTCACTTTAGAACAGACCTGGGGTTCAGCAGGGCAGTCCTTCTCTACATGTCTCCAGGCAGGAATCGGAGTTGATGAGTAGTCCATACTTATCCAGGTCTACGGGCTGTCAAGCAGGGGGAACACTGCAAAAAGACCTGATTTCTCACACACCCTCCCCCCAGCCAACAGCACAGGAGACCAAGCCCAATCCTGGGAGAGTAACCCTGGTCAGTCAGGCGAGGAAGAAAGTAAAGAAGCCAGGTTTTACAACTGCAGGGCCTACTCTGCCTTACATACTCGTGTTAAGGTTCCTCTTGGAATCTGATCAATCTCCACGGAAACAGGACCCATTTTAAACTGAAACATAATCACAGCTGTTTAATTTTCTTCCTCAACTTGTAGTTTAGGTAGTGAGGTGCCCACCTCCTTTGTCCCTAACTTTGCAAGGGCAACCCCTAACTCACCCACAGAGGTTACCCAAAACTTGAGCAACCCCACAATGACCAAAAGGGTTGGGGGTAACTTACGCTTGGGTATGTGGTCTGCCTCCTATGCCAAATGCAGTACTGGCATGAAGGTGAGCACCAGCAGACGCTACTGACAGCTGTCAAAATCCAGAACCACACCATCAGCTCTTCACTGACAGGTGGATGAGCTGCTTTATGGGCAACTATGGGTTCCTGATACATCTGGTGCTGTGGCAGACACCCTTCCTCCACTCTCCCTTCAGCATAGGGGTGTCCCCCTGTTGCTTGATAGCTGCTGGACCGCTCAGGTCTTGCTTGTTCTCAGACGAAGCCTCACCAATGCCAATGTAGGGTTTCTCCCTTACTGGGACAGGAGACACTTGGCTCATTGGGACTCTCTTTGAGAGTGGCGTACATTCCCTATTCTATGTCCCTTTCTTTTGGAACCCTGGTCTCCTAACTGTAGGGTGTGGGTCCCCAGTAATTTTGGGTGGGGGTTGCCCTTGGTGACCACCACATCTGAGATCAAACCAACCTCTCGCAGGTCATTGCCTAGGACACAATCAATGGGGAGGTCTGAACTGACTACCACCAAACATCATCTAGGGGTACCTTCCCTCTTCAGGGGCACTATGGCTACAGGTTTGTTTGTGACCTCACCTGGGGCTACCCTTACTCTTCTTGTCTCTCCTGGTCCATACTGATCTAGGGATACTAACCTGTCACTCATCATGGTGTGTCTGCCACAGGTGTCTCTCAAGCCAGTGGTAGGGAACCTATTCACCTGAATTCGGTGGAAGTGCTCCACCCTCAGGGATAATCAGCTTACCATCTGGACCTGTATCCCAGCACAAAGCTATGAGGGCCGCCCCATCTAAGGAGTCCTCCTCAATGGCTTCAATAGAAAGTCCACAACTAGTCACCTTAAAACAGGTGGAGTCACCCCTGAAGTGACCTGTCTGCTGACATTCAAAGCAAACTCTGTTGTGGAAGTACTTACTAAGTCCTTGTATCCCTGCCTTTGCCTATTGATGAGTTGGGGAGGGATCTACCCCCTCCTTTTTAGAGTTCTGGGGTACTAAGGGAGACCCTGAAGTGGGCTTACCACCTCCCTCCTTTGGCTTTTGTGGGCCTAAACCCCCTTTTTGGATTGATCCCCTTGGGACTTCTTGGGTACTCTTGCACACACGCATCTATCAGCTCTCTCTCTTATTTCCCTATGGCCACACATCTCAGAGTCAAACTGGCAACTTTATTCTGTGGTACAATTACTCAAAATGTGCTCTGTCATGAACAGATAACAAAGCCCCTCACAGGAACTTGCCTGGTTACCCTGCATCTAACCCTCAAGTGCCTTCACCGAGATGTGTGCAAAGTTGTTCCAAGATTGGGTGCTGACTTTCTGGGTATTCTTGAACGTTATCCTGTACTGCTCTGTGGGGAGACCAATTTTTCAGATCAGACACTGCTTCATGTGGGAGTAAGATTCGGTACACTGTCAAAATATCGATTTTGTTATTTCGACTTACACTTATATCGAGTTGCTAATATCAATGGGACAGAATATCGATGTCCAGAATATCGATGGCCAGAATATCGACCCTAAGGTAAGTAATATCGAAATTACTTATATCGATAGCATATATATTGATGTAAGTAATATCGACATTACTTATATCGATAGCATATATATCGATGTAAGTAATTTCGATTTACTAATATGTGTTAGAAATATTAGTTAAGTATTTAAATTAATTGTTATAATATGTGTTTAATATGTTTTTATAAATAAAAAATATATAAAAGTAAATAATATGTTTTACTACCAGAGCGGGTTGTGGGTTTATAGGGGAATAGGGTGGGAAGTAATTTATTTGTAATTAAATAATTTTTTTTTAATGATTAATTTATTTTGCAATTCAATAGTAATTGGCAATGAATTATTTTAATTGATTAATTGATTAATTAATTGCTAATTTATGTATTTTTTTAAGTAAATTATATGTTTTACTACTGGAGCGGGTTGTGGGTTTTTAGGGGAATAGGGTGGGAAGTAATTTATTTGTAATTAAATAAAAAAATTTTAATGATTAATTTATTTTGCAATTCAATATTAATTGGCAATGAATTATTTTCATTGATTAATTGATTAATTAATTGCTAATTTATGTATTTTTTTAAGTAAATTATATGTTTTACTACTGGAGCGGGTTGTGGGTTTTTAGGGGAATAGGGTGGGAAGTAATTTATTTGTAATGAAAAAAATATTTTTTAATGATTAATTTATTTTGCTATGGAATATTAATTGGCAATGATTTATTTTAATTGATTAATAGAATAATTATTTGAAAATTTATGTATATTTTTAACTAAATTATATGTTTTACTACTGGAGCGGGTTGTGGGTTTATAGGGGAATAGGGTGGGAAGGGGAAGTAATTTAATTGTAATATTAATTTATTTTGGGTAAATGAGTATTTTTAGGGTTCAGGGTCAGTTTTGGGTTTTTGGGTAAAGGGGTACTTTTAGTGTTCTGGGTCAGTTTTGGTTTTTGGGGTAAAGGGGTATTTTTATGATTCAGGGTCAGTTTTCAGTTTTTGGGTGTAGGGGTATTTTTAGGGTTCAGGGTCAGTTTTCAGTTTGTGGGTAAAGAGGTTTTTTAAGGGTTCAGGGTCAGTTTTCAGTTCTTGGGTAAAGGTGTATTTTTTGGGTTCAGGGTCATTTTCAGTTTGTGGGTAAAAGGGTTTTTTAAGGGTTCAGGGTCAGTTTTCAGATTTTGGGTAAAGGGGTATTTTTAGGGTTCAGGGTCAGTTTTCAGTTTTTGGGTAAAGGGGTATTTTTGGGGTTCAGGGTCAGTTTTCAGTTTTTGGGTAAAGGGGTATTTTTAGGGTTCAGGGTCAGTTTTTAGTTTTTGGGTAAAGGGGTATTTTTAGGGTTCAGGGTCAGTTTTCAGTTTTTGGGTAAAGGGGTATTTTTAGGGTTCAGGGTCAGTTTTCAGTTTTTGGGTAAAGGGGTATTTTTAAGGTTCAGGGTCAGTTTTCAGTTTTTGGGTAAAGGGGTATTTTTAGGGTTCAGGGTCAGTTTTAGGTTTTTGGGTAAAGGGGTATTTTTAGGGTTCAGGGTCAGTTTTCCCTACTGTTGCACCCACTGGAGTGGGAATAGTAATTATTGTTAAGTAATTATATATTATATATGTTTTTTAATGTTTTTGTTTAATTAAATATGTATTATTATTTTTTTTCCATTATTACATATATTTAAATATGTTTAAGTAATTAATAAGTATTATTTACAGTATTTTTTATGTTATTTAAAATTTAAAAAAATCGATATATTTAACAACGATATTTTTAACATCGATATTTTTTTTTCGATATTTTGGTACTTACCATGTTGTACATAGGGCGTCGATATTTTTGCTATCAATATAATTACGCCAATATTTGTGTAGGTCGAAATTCTGTCTGTCGAAATTCTGTCATAGATTCGTAAGATTCTGCTGCCTAACCCTCTAGGGTAGGGAGCCTATCCCTCTAAACTACAGGGATCCACTTCCACAGAAGTGAACCCCAGTACTGAGAACTAACTCTCCTCATTATTATAACGGCCCTTTCATCTGCTGCCAGCCATTTGATTATGTAATCACCCTCCTAGCACCTAATGACAACCCAATTGGGTAGTCTGCGATCAAATCCACCACCCCTGGACATCTCACCATCTTCCTTGCCTTCACTGCCACCATCCCTTATCTCCTGCCTGGCCCACTTCTTGTTAGCTAGGTCCACTTTCTTTTTCCCTACAGCTAGGCAAGTTAGTTGAGCCTCCAGCTCTCTTTCTCTGAGGGACATCTCTGGGTTCTCTGTGGGGGTGAACCGCCCCCCCTCCACCCCCCATGAGCTAAATGTCTGGACCTGGAGCTTGAAGTAATAGATAACTTATCATCCACTGCCTGGAGGTTGTTGGGGGGTTCATCTGCTCGTTCTCTTCATTCCCTGGAGCTGACTCTGCCCAGACTTTAAGGGACCTATTCATCTCTGTTTTTCTAATTCTGTTAGCTGTGAGGTTAGTCACGTTAGCCATATCACGCTTCATGGTATCACTAGCTTTGGGTCCCAGCTCTGCCACCAAATGTTGTAAGGTGGATTATTTGTAGGTATATCCAGCTAGTAATAATGCCACAATAATAAATAAGGTCCAGTCAAGTCTTAATAAATGAATGTTTGCTCAACCCTTGGTAGTTTGGCTCATGAGCAGTCAGGCTTAACTTGGGAGACAGGTGTCTAAAGCATTTAAAAACACTAATACAGTAAATAAGTAAAGACAACACACAATTAAAATCGAACCCCAATTCAGAAACAAAGGAAATATTTTTATGATTAAATTGAAACCAAAATGACAAGAATCCAATGTAGGGAACTGAAGATATGAATGTTTAAAGATTAAAAGCAAAACTTGCGCTTAGAAGCAAATAACCCTCAAAGGGCAAAAAAAGGTTGCTCTTTGCCTAGAACAAAGTCAAGAGTTCAGGACGCCTGCATTTTAACACTTTTGGACTTACTTCCAGAAGTGTTTCATGATGCAGGAAAGTGGTTCACGATCAGAAAAGGGGGTGGTGATGAACAGAGTGTCTGAATTAGGCAGACCACTCTTACCCAGTCCAAAGATCAGGGCTTGATCCATCACCGTTTTTTAGCTCACTGCACCATCCCAGCTCAGAACTTGGCTATATGCAAATTAGTCTGACCCTGGCCCAGTGCATCATGGGAACAGGGCAGACCAAACTACCAAGCCAATTCTTATACTGGGAAGGAAACAAGCTACCGAGGACCGGTTTCTGGCATTTCAGCCGTCTTCGGCCCGGCTTGCTTGAATCCTGATGGTGCAATGAGCTAGGGACTCACATCTGAGTATACCCTCCCAGGCTTATGGTGGACAAAAATGATTCAGAAAAGGGGGTGGTGATGAACAGAGTGTCTGAATTAAGCAGACCACTCTTACCCAGTCCAAAGATCAGGGCTTGATCCATCACCGTTTTTTAGCTCACTGCACCATCCCAGCTCAGAACTTGGCTATATGCAAATTAGTCTGACCCTGGCCCAGTGCATCATGGGAACAGGGCAGACCAAACTACCAAGCCAATTCTTATACTGGGAAGGAAACAAGCTACCGGGGACCGGTTTCTGGCATTTCAGCCGTCTTCCGCCCGGCTTGCTTGAATCCTGATGGTGCAATGAGCTAGGGACTCACATCTGAGTATACCCTCCCACGCTTATGTGGACAAAAATGATTCAGAAAAGGGGGTGGTGATGAAGAGAGTGTCTGAATTAAGCAGACCACTCTTACCCAGTCCAAAGATCAGGGCTTGATCCATCACCGTTTTTTAGCTCACTGCACCATCCCAGCTCAGAACTTGGCTATATGCAAATTAGTCTGACCCTGGCCCAGTGCATCATGGGAACAGGGCAGACCAAACTATCAAGCCAATTCTTATACTGGGAAGGAAACAAGCTACCGGGGACCGGTTTCTGGCATTGCAGCCGTCTTCGGCCCGGCTTGCTTGAATCCTGATGGTGCAATGAGCTAGGGACTCACATCTGAGTATACCCTCCCACGCTTATGGTGGACAAAAATGATTCAGAAAAGGGGGTGGTGATGAACAGAGTGTCTGAATTAAGCAGACCACTCTTACCCAGTCGAAAGATCAGGGCTTGATCCATCACCATTTTTTAGCTCACTGCACCATCCCAGCTCAGAACTTGGCTATATGCAAATTAGTCTGACCCTGGCCCAGTGCATCATGGAAACAGGGCAGACCAAACTACCAAGCCAATTCTTATACTGGGAAGGAAAAAAGCTACCGGGACCGGTTTCTGGCATTTCAGCCGTCTTCGGCCCGGCTTGCTTGAATCCTGATGGTGCAATGAGCTAGGGACTCACATCTGAGTATACCCTCCCACGCTTATGGTGGACAAAAATGATTCAGAAAAGGGGGTGGTGATGAACAGAGTGTCTGAATTAAGCAGACCACTCTTACCCAGTCCAAAGATCAGGGCTTGATCCATCACCGTTTTTTAGCTCACTGCACCATCCCAGCTCAGAACTTGGCTATATGCAAATTAGTCTGACCCTGGCCCAGTGCATCATGGGAACAGGGCAGACCAAACTACCAAGCCAATTCTTATACTGGGAAGGAAACAAGCTACCGGGGACCGGTTTCTGGCATTTCAGCCGTCTTCGGCCCGGCTTGCTTGAATCCTGATGGTGCAATGAGCTAGGGACTCACATCTGAGTATACCCTCCCACGCTTATGGTGGACAAAAATGATTCAGAAAAGGGGGTGGTGATGAACAGAGTGTCTGAATTAAGCAGACCACTCTTACCCAGTCCAAAGATCAGGGCTTGATCCATCACCGTTTTTTAGCTCACTGCACCATCCCAGCTCAGAACTTGGCTATATGCAAATTAGTCTGACCCTGGCCCAGTGCATCATGGGAACAGGGCAGACCAAACTACCAAGCCAATTCTTATACTGGGAAGGAAACAAGCTACCGGGGACCGGTTTCTGGCATTGCAGCCGTCTTCGGCCCGGCTTGCTTGAATCCTGATGGTGCAATGAGCTAGGGACTCACATCTGAGTATACCCTCCCACGCTTATGGTGGACAAAAATGATTCAGAAAAGGGGGTGGTGATGAACAGAGTGTCTGAATTAAGCAGACCACTCTTACCCAGTCCAAAGATCAGGGCTTGATCCATCACCATTTTTTAGCTCACTGCACCATCCCAGCTCAGAACTTGGCTATATGCAAATTAGTCTGACCCTGGCCCAGTGCATCATGGAAACAGGGCAGACCAAACTACCAAGCCAATTCTTATACTGGGAAGGAAAAAAGCTACCGGGGACCAGTTTCTGGCATTTCAGCCGTCTTCGGCCCGGCTTGCTTGAATCCTGATGGTGCAATGAGCTAGGTACTCACATCTGAGTATACCCTCCCACGCTTATGGTGGACAAAAATGATTCAGAAAAGGGGGTGGTGATGAACAGAGTGTCTGAATTAAGCAGACCACTCTTACCCAGTCCAAAGATCAGGGCTTGATCCATCACCATTTTTTAGCTCACTGCACCATCCCAGCTCAGAACTTGGCTATATGCAAATTAGTCTGACCCTGGCCCAGTGCATCATGGAAACAGGGCAGACCAAACTACCAAGCCAATTCTTATACTGGGAAGGAAAAAAGCTACCGGGGACCAGTTTCTGGCATTTCAGCCGTCTTCGGCCCGGCTTGCTTGAATCCTGATGGTGCAATGAGCTAGGTACTCACATCTGAGTATACCCTCCCACGCTTATGGTGGACAAAAATGATTCAGAAAAGGGGGTGGTGATGAATAGAGTGTCTGAATTAAGCAGACCACTCTTACCCAGTCCAAAGATCAGGGCTTGATCCATCACCGTTTTTTAGCTCACTGCACCATCCCAGCTCAGAACTTGGCTATATGCAAATTAGTCTGACCCTGGCCCAGTGCATCATGGGAACAGGGCAGACCAAACTACCAAGCCAATTCTTATACTGGGAAGGAAACAAGCTACCGGGGACCGGTTTCTGGCATTTCAGCCGTCTTCGGCCCGGCTTGCTTGAATCCTGATGGTGCAATGAGCTAGGGACTCACATCTGAGTATACCCTCCCACGCTTATGGTGGACAAAAATGATTCAGAAAAGGGGGTGGTGATGAACAGAGTGTCTGAATTAAGCAGACCACTCTTACCCAGTCCAAAGATCAGGGCTTGATCCATCACCGTTTTTTAGCTCACTGCACCATCCCAGCTCAGAACTTGGCTATATGCAAATTAGTCTGACCCTGGCCCAGTGCATCATGGGAACAGGGCAGACCAAACTACCAAGCCAATTCTTATACTGGGAAGGAAACAAGCTACCGAGGACCGGTTTCTGGCATTTCAGCCGTCTTCGGCCCGGCTTGCTTGAATCCTGATGGTGCAATGAGCTAGGGACTCACATCTGAGTATACCCTCCCAGGCTTATGGTGGACAAAAATGATTCAGAAAAGGGGGTGGTGATGAACAGAGTGTCTGAATTAAGCAGACCACTCTTACCCAGTCCAAAGATCAGGGCTTGATCCATCACTGTTTTTTAGCTCACTGCACCATCCCAGCTCAGAACTTGGCTATATGCAAATTAGTCTGATCCTGGCCCAGTGCATCATGGGAACAGGGCAGACCAAACTACCAAGCCAATTCTTATACTGGGAAGGAAACAAGCTACCGGGGACCGGTTTCTGGCATTTCAGCCGTCTTCGGCCCGGCTTGCTTGAATCCTGATGGTGCAATGAGCTAGGGACTCACATCTGAGTATACCCTCCCTCGCTTATGGTGGACAAAAATGATTCAGAAAAGGGGGTGGTGATGAACAGAGTGTCTGAATTAAGCAGACCACTCTTACCCAGTCCAAAGATCAGGGCTTGATCCATCACTGTTTTTTAGCTCACTGCACCATCCCAGCTCAGAACTTGGCTATATGCAAATTAGTCTGATCCTGGCCCAGTGCATCATGGGAACAGGGCAGACCAAACTACCAAGCCAATTCTTATACTGGGAAGGAAACAAGCTACCGGGGACCGGTTTCTGGCATTTCAGCCGTCTTCGGCCCGGCTTGCTTGAATCCTGATGGTGCAATGAGCTAGGGACTCACATCTGAGTATACCCTCCCTCGCTTATGGTGGACAAAAATGATTCAGAAAAGGGGGTGGTGATGAACAGAGTGTCTGAATTAAGCAGACCACTCTTACCCAGTCCAAAGATCAGGGCTTGATCCATCACCGTTTTTTAGCTCACTGCACCATCCCAGCTCAGAACTTGGCTATATGCAAATTAGTCTGACCCTGGCCCAGTGCATCATGGGAACAGGGCAGACCAAACTACCAAGCCAATTCTTATACTGGGAAGGAAACAAGCTACCGGGGACCGGTTTCTGGCATTTCAGCCGTCTTCGGCCCGGCTTGCTTGAATCCTGATGGTGCAATGAGCTAGGGACTCACATCTGAGTATACCCTCCCAGGCTTATGGTGGACAAAAATGATTCAGAAAAGGGGGTGGTGATGAACAGAGTGTCTGAATTAAGCAGACCTCTCTTACCCAGTCCAAAGATCAGGGCTTGATCCATCACCGTTTTTTAGCTCACTGCACCATCCCAGCTCAGAACTTGGCTATATGCAAATTAGTCTGACCCTGGCCCAGTGCATCATGGGAACAGGGCAGACCAAACTACCAAACCAATTCTTATACTGGGAAGGAAACAAGCTACCGGGGACCGGTTTCTGGCATTTCAGCCGTCTTCGGCCCGGCTTGCTTGAATCCTGATGGTGCAATGAGCTAGGGACTCACATCTGAGTATACCCTCCCACGCTTATGGTGGACAAAAATGATTCAGAAAAGGGGGTGGTGATGAACAGAGTGTCTGAATTAAGCAGACCACTCTTACCCAGTCCAAAGATCAGGGCTTGATCCATCACCGTTTTTTAGCTCACTGCACCATCCCAGCTCAGAACTTGGCTATATGCAAATTAGTCTGACCCTGGCCCAGTGCATCATGGGAACAGGGCAGACCAAACTACCAAGCCAATTCTTATACTGGGAAGGAAACAAGCTACCGGGGACCGGTTTCTGGCATTTCAGCCGTCTTCCGCCCGGCTTGCTTGAATCCTGATGGTGCAATGAGCTAGGGACTCACATCTGAGTATACCCTCCCACGCTTATGGTGGACAAAAATGATTCAGAAAAGGGGGTGGTGATGAAGAGTGTGTCTGAATTAAGCAGACCACTCTTACCCAGTCCAAAGATCAGGGCTTGATCCATCACCGTTTTTTAGCTCACTGCACCATCCCAGCTCAGAACTTGGCTATATGCAAATTAGTCTGACCGTGGCCCAGTGCATCATGGGAACAGGCCAGACCAAACTACCAAGCCAATTCTTATACTGGGAAGGAAACAAGCTACCGGGGACCGGTTTCTGGCATTGCAGCCGTCTTCGGCCCGGCTTGCTTGAATCCTGATGGTGCAATGAGCTAGGGACTCACATCTGAGTATACCCTCCCACGCTTATGGTGGACAAAAATGATTCAGAAAAGGGGGTGGTGATGAACAGAGTGTCTGAATTAAGCAGACCACTCTTACCCAGTCCAAAGATCAGGGCTTGATCCATCACCGTTTTTTAGCTCACTGCACCATCCCAGCTCAGAACTTGGCTATATGCAAATTAGTCTGACCCTGGCCCAGTGCATCATGGGAACAGGGCAGACCAAACTACCAAGCCAATTCTTATACTGGGAAGGAAACAAGCTACCGGGGACCGGTTTCTGGTATTTCAGCCGTCTTCGGCCCGGCTTGCTTGACTCCTGATGGTGCAATGAGCTAGGGACTCACATCTGAGTATACCCTCCCACGCTTATGGTGGACAAAAATGATTCAGAAAAGGGGGTGGTGATGAACAGAGTGTCTGAATTAAGCAGACCACTCTTACCCAGTCCAAAGATCAGGGCTTGATCCATCACCGTTTTTTAGCTCACTGCACCATCCCAGCTCAGAACTTGGCTATATGCAAATTAGTCTGACCCTGGCCCAGTGCATCATGGGAACAGGGCAGACCAAACTACCAAGCCAATTCTTATACTGGGAAGGAAACAAGCTACCGGGGACCGGTTTCTGGCATTTCAGCCATCTTCGGCCCGGCTTGCTTGAATCCTGATGGTGCAATGAGCTAGGGACTCACATCTGAGTATACCCTCCCACGCTTATGGTGGACAAAAATGATTCAGAAAAGGGGGTGGTGATGAACAGAGTGTCTGAATTAAGCAGACCACTCTTACCCAGTCCAAAGTTCAGGGCTTGATCCATCACCGTTTTTTAGCTCACTGCACCATCCCAGCTCAGAACTTGGCTATATGCAAATGAGTCTGACCCTGGCCCAGTGCATCATGGGAACAGGGCAGACCAAACTACCAAGCCAATTCTTATACTGGGAAGGAAACAAGCTACCGGGGACCGGTTTCTGGCATTTTTGCCGTCTTCGGCCCGGCTTGCTTGAATCCTGATGGTGCAATGAGCTAGGGACTCACATCTGAGTATACCCTCCCACGCTTATGGTGGACAAAAATGATTCAGAAAAGGGGGTGGTGATGAACAGAGTGTCTGAATTAAGCAGACCACTCTTACCCAGTCCAAAGATCAGGGCTTGATTCATCACCGTTTTTTAGCTCACTGCACCATCCCAGCTCAGAACTTGGCTATATGCAAATTAGTCTGACCCTGGCCCAGTGCATCATGGGAACAGGGCAGACCAAACTACCAAGCCAATTCTTATACTGGGAAGGAAACAAGCTACCGGGGACCGGTTTCTGGCATTTCAGCCATCTTCGGCCCGGCTTGCTTGAATCCTGATGGTGCAATGAGCTAGGGACTCACATCTGTGTATACCCTCCCACGCTTATGGTGGACAAAAAGTGGTTCACAGCACCAGCCAGGGATTCAGAAGCTCTGGTTTGCCTCTTGGGATCTGAGACTACAGATTCCACAATACACTTGGTCAATCCAAGTAAAATCCAGGTGAGCTGGGGTTGTCCTTGTTCGTGACACTGCAGGTAGCCCTTCCAGGAAATTGGTGTAGGCCTTATGAGTGCAGTCCTCTCTTGTGCAGGGCAGGGGTTCAGCAGGGCAGTGGTTCTACATATATTTCTTTTGGGTCTTTGAGAGTGCACAGCACCAGCCAAGGGTCCAGAAGTTTTGATTTGCCTCCTGGAAATTGGGTGTCACAAATTCTATGGTCAAAGCTACTTCAGCATTCAAGCTCACAAGCCCAGATTTCTTAGCAAGGCAGACCTCATGAAGCACTTGAATATACAGCTTCATACCCGGCTGCATTGTATAGAGAGCAAAAAGAGTCCCTGCAGTTTCTTCTTAACACATTTAGAGAGCATGAAGTAGGAAATATATGTAGCCTAGTACCTTTAGGCTTCAAATCTGGTACACAGTGTTTTGTTTTACTTTGCTTTCCTTTCTAGAAAGGCAGTAACATGTTCAATGAGGTCTCTAGAAAGATGCTTTCAATCAGAAGAGTGGCACGAGGGAGATAGCCTTTCATTTTGGCTTAGGCCTGCCATTGAGAGCGATGCATCTCTAATGAAACTGGTGGACCAAAGTCATATTTAAAACATGTTGCCAGATGTATTAACCTATATTCGAGTCCATATAAGTCTCTGCAAAGGTACACTGCAGGAAAGTCATAGATAGTGAGGTTTGTGCTATAAATTGAAAATGAACTCTTTTCAATTTTAAATGTCTGACTTCTACCACGTCTCCGGAATGCCTCTACTTGTATGTGTGGTCTTGCATGTGTGCTGTAGCTGATGATCTTATCTTAACTACGGTTCAGTCTATCATTCCCCTCGACAAATATTGACAGAGCTACCTCAGCATTCAGTACCAGAAGCACAGGTCCTTATGATAGGCAGACCTCATGGAAGCACTTGAACACAGAGCTTTATACCCGGATGCCCTGTATAATGAGCAGCAATTGATCAATGTAGTTTCTTCTACAAACATTTATAGAGCATTTGGGGTGAAACAGTGATAGTCTAGCACCTATAAGCTTCTTTACATGTGTCATTTTGCCCTAAAAAGGCAATGACATACTCATTGAGGTCTCTAAAAATATTCTCATGATTATTCTCATGAGCGTCATGACAGGCATCCTTCAAAAAGGGGGTGGGGTCGCACACCACTCACTCACCAGCGGGATCGCCCCTAAGGACTATGGTCAGTGTAGTTTTGTATTCCGCAATGTATCTTTCTTCGCCATCCCTGGACACGTGTTTCGGGGTATTTACCCCTCATCAGCAGGGAATAGGCCATCTTCTTATCTTCTGGGGTAGCCGGTGGCTGCCAAATATTGCCAGGTCTAGTACCACACGGGCACGCGGGTGCGGGGTCCCAGGCTCGTCAGCCCGCTTAAATATTTCAAAAAGGGGGTGGGGTCGCACACCACTCACTCACCAGCGGGATCGCCCCTAAGGACTATGGTCAGTGTAGTTTTGTATTCCGCGATGTATCTTTCTTCGCCATCCCTGGACACGTGTTTCGGGGTATTTACCCCTCATCAGCAGGGAATAGGCCATCTTCTTATCTTCTGGGGTTGCCGGTGGCTGCCAAATATTGCCAGGTCTAGTACCACACGGGCACGCGGGTGCGGGGTCCCAGGCTCGTCAGCCCGCTTAAATATTTCAAAAAGGGGGTGGGGTCGCACACCACTCACTCACCAGCGGGATCGCCCCTAAGGACTATGGTCAGTGTAGTTTTGTATTCCGCGATGTATCTTTCTTCGCCATCCCTGGACACGTGTTTCGGGGTATTTACCCCTCATCAGCAGGGAATAGGCCATCTTCTTATCTTCTGGGGTTGCCGGTGGCTGCCAAATATTGCCAGGTCTAGTACCACACGGGCACGCGGGTGCGGGGTTCCAGGCTCGTCAGCCCGCTTAAATATTTCAAAAAGGGGGTGGGGTCGCACACCACTCACTCACCAGCGGGATCGCCCCTAAGGACTATGGTCAGTGTAGTTTTGTATTCCGCGATGTATCTTTCTTCGCCATCCCTGGACACGTGTTTCGGGGTATTTACCCCTCATCAGCAGGGAATAGGCCATCTTCTTATCTTCTGGGGTTGCCGGTGGCTGCCAAATATTGCCAGGTCTAGTACCACACGGGCACGCGGGTGCGGGGTCCCAGGCTCGTCAGCCCGCTTAAATATTTCAAAAAGGGGGTGGGGTCGCACACCACTCACTCACCAGCGGGATCGCCCCTAAGGACTATGGTCAGTGTAGTTTTGTATTCCGCGATGTATCTTTCTTCGCCATCCCTGGACACGTGTTTCGGGGTATTTACCCCTCATCAGCAGGGAATAGGCCATCTTCTTATCTTCTGGGGTTGCCGGTGGCTGCCAAATATTGCCAGGTCTAGTACCACACGAGCACGCGGGTGCGGGGTCCCAGGCTCGTCAGCCCGCTTAAATATTTCAAAAAGGGGGTGGGGTCGCACACCACTCACTCACCAGCGGGATCGCCCCTAAGGACTATGGTCAGTGTAGTTTTGTATTCCGCGATGTATCTTTCTTCGCCATCCCTGGACACGTGTTTCGGGGTATTTACCCCTCATCAGCAGGGAATAGGCCATCTTCTTATCTTCTGGGGTTGCCGGTGGCTGCCAAATATTGCCAGGTCTAGTACCACACGGGCACGCGGGTGCGGGGTCCCAGGCTCGTCAGCCCGCTTAAATATTTCAAAAAGGGGGTGGGGTCGCACACCACTCACTCACCAGCGGGATCGCCCCTAAGGACTATGGTCAGTGTAGTTTTGTATTCCGCGATGTATCTTTCTTCGCCATCCCTGGACACGTGTTTCGGGGTATTTACCCCTCATCAGCAGGGAATAGGCCATCTTCTTATCTTCTGGGGTTGCCGGTGGCTGCCAAATATTGCCAGGTCTAGTACCACACGGGCACGCGGGTGCGGGGTCCCAGGCTCGTCAGCCCGCTTAAATATTTCAAAAAGGGGGTGGGGTCGCACACCACTCACTCACCAGCGGGATCGCCCCTAAGGACTATGGTCAGTGTAGTTTTGTATTCCGCGATGTATCTTTCTTCGCCATCCCTGGACACGTGTTTCGGGGTATTTACCCCTCATCAGCAGGGAATAGGCCATCTTCTTATCTTCTGGGGTTGCCGGTGGCTGCCAAATATTGCCAGGTCTAGTACCACGCGGGTGCGGGGTCCCAGGCTTGTCAGCCCGCTTAAATATTTCAAAAAGGGGGTGGGGTCGCACACCACTCACTCACCAGCGGGATCGCCCCTAAGGACTATGGTCAGTGTAGTTTTGTATTCCGCGATGTATCTTTCTTCGCCATCCCTGGACACGTGTTTCGGGGTATTTACCCCTCATCAGCAGGGAATAGGCCATCTTCTTATCTTCTGGGGTTGCCGGTGGCTGTCAAATATTGCCAGGTCTAGTACCACACGGGCACGCGGGTGCGGGGTCCCAGGCTCGTCAGCCCGCTTAAATATTTCAAAAAGGGGGTGGGGTCGCACACCACTCACTCACCAGCGGGATCGCCCCTAAGAACTATGGTCAGTGTAGTTTTGTATTCCGCGATGTATCTTTCTTCGCCATCCCTGGACACGTGTTTCGGGGTATTTACCCCTCATCAGCAGGGAATAGGCCATCTTCTTATCTTCTGGGGTTGCCGGTGGCTGCCAAATATTGCCAGGTCTAGTACCACACGGGCACGCGGGTGCGGGGTCCCAGGCTCGTCAGCCCGCTTAAATATTTCAAAAAGGGGGTGGGGTCGCACACCACTCACTCACCAGCGGGATCGCCCCTAAGGACTATGGTCAGTGTAGTTTTGTATTCCGCGATGTATCTTTCTTCGCCATCCCTGGACACGTGTTTCGGGGTATTTACCCCTCATCAGCAGGGAATAGGCCATCTTCTTATCTTCTGGGGTTGCCGGTGGCTGCCAAATATTGCCAGGTCTAGTACCACACGGGCACGCGGGTGCGGGGTCCCAGGCTCGTCAGCCCGCTTAAATGTGCGACCCCACCCCCCTTTTTGTAACTTAAAGCTCCCTTGAGCAGCGGGCTGACGAGCCTGGGATCCCGCACCTACGCGCCGGAGTGGTACTGTACCTGGCAGATATTGGCAGCCATCGGCGACCCCAGAACACTGCCTATCCCTGCTGACGAGGGTTGAAAACCCGAAACACGTGTCCAGGGATGGCGAAGACAGCGAAGATAGCAAGATCGAAAGATGATGCATCGCGAACACTCTACTACAATGACCAGAGTCCTTAGGGGCAACTTCCGCCGGTGTGTGAGTAGTGTGCGACCCCACCCCCCTTTTTATGACATGCATCCTTGTATTTTGGCTTACACCTGCCTATGAGATTTCTGCCTCTCTCATGAAACTAGTAGAGAAAAGTGAGGTTTAAAACATGTTGCAGATGTATTAACCCCTTTTTGAGTCAATATAAGTCTCTGCAAAGTTACACTGCAAGAAGGCCGAAGATAGTGAGGTGTGTTCTTTAACCTGTAAACGTACTCTGTCAAGTTTGAATGTGTGTCTTCTACATGTCTCAGGGATGTCTCTACTTGTACATGTAGTCTGACACATGTGCCGCAGCTGATGACCCTAATGTAAAAAGTATATTGCCTGATTAAATATTTTCAGAGCAACTTCACATTTCATTCCTGGAAGCAGAGATCTGTTTGCTAGGCAGGACTCATGGAAGCGCTTGAACACACAGCTTCATGCCCAGCTGCCCTGTACAATAATCAGAAATGTACTGATGCAGCTTCTTCTATATACATTTGCAGAGTATGTGGTTTGAAACAAAGGTAGTCTAGTACTTATACCCTACTTTACATGTGTCATATGACACACAAAAGGCACAGACACTCAATCAATCAATCAGTCAGGGGATTATAAGGTGCCCTACTCACCTGTGAGTGTCTCAAGGTGATGGGGCGGCAGCTCCGGATCAGTCAAAAAACCAAGTATTGAAGGCCTTCCTGAAAGTGTGCAGGGTAGGGGATATTCTGATGTTCACAGGGTAGTTCGTTCCAGGTCTTGGCTGTGATGTAGCAGAAGGATCTCCCTCCTGTTCTGTTTCTGCGGATGCGGGGGCCCACTGCCAGGGCGAGGCCGGCGGGTATCGGAGGTTCCTTCTGGCTACGTCTAAGGATACTCTGTTGTTGAGGTATTTGGGTCTGATGCTGTTGAGGGATTTGTAGACATGGGTGAGGAGTTTGAAGGTGACCCTCTTCTCAAAGGGGAGCCAGTGGAGGTCTCGTAGGTGTTAGGTCATGTGTTCGTGATGCGGAGCCCCGAGGACGAGTCCAGCAGTGGTGTTGTGAATGGTCTGGAGTCTGTTTAGTAGAGTTCACTCTCATTGACATCTCTAAATAAGGTGCTGACAGTATTATGAAAGACTTGAAAGGACTTGCCCTTTTATTTAACCTTAGGACTAGCATAACATCATCTCTCTTTAAAGAAAGTGGTAGAGGAATGTGACATTTAAAATATGTTGCCAAGTGTATTAACCTCTATCCTGGTCCATGTAAGTCTCTGCAAAGGGACACTGCAAATAGTCCAGAAGTAGTGAGGTGTGTGCTTGAATCTGAAAGTGAATGGTGTCAAGTTTGAATATGCGACTGCTACCATATTTCAGGTATGTCAGTAGTTCTGCATGTAGTCTTACATATGTGGTGCAGCTGATGACCCTAACTTAAAAACTATACTTTCTATCATACACTTGGACAGAGCTATTTGTCCTTTTAGTCCCAGAAACATAGATCTGTTTCCTAAGCAGGCCTCATGGAAGCACTTGAACACACAGAACCTACTGTCCTGTATAACGGATCACTGACAGAATTTCGACCTCATAAATATCGACCTACAAGAATATCGAGTCAACAATATCGAGGGCAAAAATATCGACATCCTATCTACAACATGGTAAGTACAAAAATATCGGAAAAATAATATAGATGTAAAAAATATTGATGTTAAAAATATCGATTTTTTTTCTTTTAATATATAAATGTAAAATTAAGTATATAACACTAATGAATAAAATATACATATTTAAAAGTATCTAATAATGTTTAACATTAATAATTAATACATATATATTAATAATACATTAATTAAATATATACACTAAATATATAATATATATGTACTGAACAATAAGTATTAATAATTATTTTACTAATTTATAAATTAATAAAATATATTCAAAATTACTAATACATTTACAAACATAAAACAATAACATAAATAAAATGTAAGTAATATAAAAAATAAAATAAACATGTAATTTTTTTACAATTAATTATATAAAACGTTGGATAGCGTAAGGGTAAAAATTACTATTCCTACTCCAGAGAGTGCAACAGTAGGGAAAGCGTTTGATAGCGTAGGGGTAAAATTACTATTCCCACTCCAGAGAGTGAAACAGTAGGGAAAGCGTTGGATAGCGTAGGAGTAAAAATTACTATTCCCACTCCAGAGAGTGCAACAGTAGGGAAAGCGTTGGATAGCGTAGGGGTTAAAATTACTATTCCCACTCCAGAGAGTGCAACAGTAGGGAAAGCGTTGGATTGCGTAGGGGTACAAATTACTATTCCCACTCCAAAGAGTGCAACAGTAGGGAAAGCATTGGATAGCGTACGGGTAAAAATTACTATTCCCACTCCAGAGAGTGCAACAGTAGGGAAAGCGTTGGATAGCGTAGGGGTAAAAATTACTATTCCCACTCCAGAGAGTGCAACAGTAGGGAAAGCATTGGATAGCGTAGGGGTAAACATTACTATTCCCACTCCAGAGAGTGCAACAGTAGGGAAAGCATTGGATAGCGTAGGGGTAAAAATTACTATTCCCACTCCAGAGAGTGCAAAAGTAGGGAAAGCGTTGGATAGCGTAGGGGTAAAAATTACTATTCCCACTTCAGAGAGTGCAACAGTAGGGAACGCGTTGGATAGCGTAGGGGTTAAAATTACTATTCCCACTCCAGAGAGTGCAACAGTTGGGAAAGCATTGGATAGCGTAGAGGTAAAAATTACTATTCCCACTCCAGAGAGTGCAACAGTAGGGAAAACGTTGGATAGCGTAGGGGTAAAAATTACTATTCCCACTCCAGAGAGTGCAACAGTAGGGAAGGCGTTGGATAGTATAAGGGTTAAAATACCATACTTATAAATAAACGACTTTTGTAATTATAAATAAATAAACTATGACATAAATATTAAACATATACAATACCTATACTTAATTATAAAACACATGCTTAGCAAAATATATTTTACCTCAAAATAATGTAAAATAATACCATTTAATAATATTTAATTGCCAATTAATAATTAATTAACAATGATATTATTAACAATACAATTAGTTTTAATACATTATTAATTAATTAAATTTACTTTACTTCCCACCATATTTCCCTATAAAACCACTACCCATAATATAACACATTTATCCAATAATGAATTAATAAAAAATAATTAGCAAATATTTTAAATTAATTAACTATTAAATAAAATGAATTACCAATTAATTAAATTTATTTTATAATTCCTACTAATTATTAAATAATTAACCTTAATTAAATTAATCCCCACCCTATTCCCCTATAAACCCACATCCCGCTACAGAAAATATATATCAATTAATCAATTAATTAATTTTATTTTCCAATTAATTATTAATAATTAGCAATTAATTATAATTAATTAATTAATCCTACTAATTATTAATCAACTTACCATAATTAAATTACTTCCCACCCTATTCCCCTATAAGCCCACAACCCGCTACAGAACATATATATCAATTAATAAATTAAATTAAATTATTTTCCAATTATTTTCTAATATTTACCAATTAATTAATATTTATTAATAAATCCTTCTAATTAATAATCAATTTACCATAATTAAATTACTTCCCACCCTATTCCCCTATAAACCCACAACCCGCTCCAGTACTAAAACATACAATTTTCTTATAAATTAATTTATTATATAACATTAATACACATATAATAGTAATTATTTTAAATAATTAAATTAAACATATAACACATACATAATAAAAAACTATAAAATAATACAAATATCGATATTAGTGTCATCGAAATTAGTAACATCGATATATATGCTATCGATATTACTAACTTCGATATTACTAACATCGATATTAAGTATTTCGATATTACTTACCTTGGGTCGATATTCTGTCCTACGATATTCTTGACTTCGATATTATGCTCCTTCGATATTTCAGACTCGATATTATGGTAGGTCGATATTTCCAACTCGATATTCTGACTGTGTACCCTGTATAACAACCAGCAAGTGATTCATGCAGCTTCTTTTACACACATTAAAAGAGCATACAGTCTGAAACAGAAGTAGTGTACTACCCAGAGGCTACTTAACTTGTGTCTCGTATCTCTGCATTTCCCCTAGCGCTGGTACTAAATTTAGCTGCCTAGTGAGAATACAGACAACTTTGTAACATATTACAAGGGTTCCTGCATTGCAAAGAACGGTTGTTCATGTCCAGGAAAGAATAACATCCTGCACATGAACAATTACTAATGGCATTTTGCTGTTTCTTTGTTTACTGCAAAATGCAGCACACATAGAAACAGTAAAAACAAGAAGAAATTAATCATTTCTCCACACTCCATCGATTTAAAACCAAATATCTCATTTATGAGATTTTGACATAGGGCGGCACCACAAGAAATCTTCTTGCAGTGCTGCCCTGCATCGAAACAAAAGAGCAGGAATACACTATATCTGTCAGATGCCGTGCAGTGCATTCCTGTTGTTTCCCCCTGCACTGGCGCACAATGGCCTGCCATGCGCAAAATCAGACATCCTTGCACCATAGAGCAAGAGTGCCTGCCGTGCAGAGCTGATTGATTTGGTACAGGAAAGGACACCATCATGCACAAAAACAATCAATTCAAATGTTTTCTTTTTCTATGTGTGCTGCATAAAACATATAGAAAAAGGAGAAAACCAGGAGAAATTAAAACATTTCTCTTCGGTTATGCCTCCCTAATCCCACCCCTGGGGAGGCGTTAGATACTGATGCATTCCCAGATTTATAATTTCTCATCAATCTGTGAATGTTTCAGATTCCATGGGTGTTGAGTAAGAACTCCCAAAGCAGCACTCATGGAAATCCCTTTCACAAACTGTTCTGCATGAAACGGGCACATTTTTACAAGGCCATGAAAAGCCATTTAAAAGAAGGTGGAAGGGTGAGTTATCTTTTTAAACATCTACCCTCTTCAAGATCCCAATTTGATTTCTCACTAATACAGAGTACCTAAACACCATATTGTAAGTATGGCCGAATCCTCCCCTGATGCGCCACCAATACTGGTCTTAAAAGTACCTCCATACTTTTTATCACATTGCTTGATTTCCCTTCCTGAAGAAAGAGCTTTTGCCTGTCCGGAAACAATGTGTTCTTTGTATGATAGGTTACTCACCTACTTACACCTATTATCGTTCAGAATTTTAACACTATTTAAAAACCAATTTACCTTTAATTATTTCTTCTTCCCAAATGGAAGCACTTTTGCTTTCTCCAGATTGACCATTCATTTTTTGCTATGACAGTAGTCAGTAAAGACATCTCACTATCTCCATAGACCTATTTCTGTTAAGTCCATGATCACTAGATTGTCTTCATAGAGGAGACAACTTATATGTGTACCATTTATTTTGGGGCTAAACTCATAGGGTACATCTAATATTTTTGGTAAATGCACCAAAAATACAGAGAACAATATGGGTTTCAAAATACAGCCTTATCTGAGGCCATTTCTAATATCTACTCCCTGAAACAGGCTCATCAACATCCAGTTCCACCTGCACTAAATTATTTCTAAGCAATTCTTGCAACGTCAAAAGTAAACCTTGTCAAATATCATAGTTTCTTAGTGCTTCCCATAGCAGGGTCCAGTCACCTGTATGAAATGCTGAGCAGGAATCCACAAAACAGCAAGGCCCATGAACTAAGGCAGTGATCTACTGTCAAATGAACCCCCTTAAACCCACCTTGCTCTGTTAGGTTTATTGAATTGACTTCCATCCATTGTTGGAATAACACCTGGAGGATTTTAGATAATACTTTCCTACCCACGTTCAACAGGTTTTTGCCTATAGATTCCTGGGGAAGATGTTTAATCTTTTTGGTACGTGGGTTTGATCACTGCCCCCTTCCAGCTGTTCAAGAAAATGTCTGTAGTGAAAATATTCTGTAATAATAGATGAAGCATGTTCAACCACCAATCAATATTTGTTTTTATTAATATAACTGGCAGATTATCTGAACCAGCTGCAATTGTAAGCTTTAACGATGAAATAGTGTTTTGATAGTTTCTAATAAAAATGATTCTTTTATTTCATCAGTGATGTAGAAAGCAGCTGGTCGCTGGAAGATTGATGCATCTTTATTATAAATTTCCTCCATGTATGCGACCCATACTTCCTCTCCCCTCTAAGTTTTTAGCTTTTCCACACTTTTTCCTAGACCATGTTGTACTAGTTCCCATAATTCTATTATATTGTTAGTTTCTATCATTTCTAGCATGATTTTGCAGCTTTTATCCTGGTGGGCCCGCTTTTAATGAATGAATCTTACATTTATAAAGTGCAACTTTCGTTCCAAATGGAGCATCCTGGTGCCGTGCAGAATGGAAATAAAATTCAAAGCATAAGTTAACAGAATAAGGTCCTGAGATCACTGAGTTGGCTCCTCTGATTGTGAGCTATAACCCTGATATATCCGTAATACTCTAATTTTCATCACCCCTTGATCAAGACTACAAGCGGGAGCAGCCAGGCTGCGACATCGAGCCCTCTTTTCCTAATGCATTTGCCTGGGTTTAGATCGAGCGGGACGGCCAAAGTACTACACAATATCAGTCAATCAATAAATCAATCGTCCAATCAATCAATCAATCATTTGTAAAGTGAACTACATACCCGCGAGGGTCTCAAGACACTGCAGAGGGGGGCTGCTACTGATCGAACAGCCAGGTCTTGAGTATCCTCCTGAAGGTCAATAGGTCTTGGGTCTGTCGTAGGCTCAGTGGGAGGGTGTTCCATGTCTTGACGGCAAGGTGGGAAAAGGATCTGCCACCAGTGGTTGTTCTTCAGATGCGTGGGACGGTGGCGAGTGAGAGGTTGGTGTAGCGTAGCTGTAGGTTGGGGATGTATAAGGAGAGCCGTCTGTTGAAGTAGGCTGGGCCGGTCTTGTGGAGTGCTTTGTGCGCATGGATGAGGAGCATGAAGGATATCCTCTTGTTGACAGGGAGCCAGTGCTGGTTTCTCAAGTGGGGGGTGATGTGGCTGTGTCGTGCTATGTCGAGGATTAGTCTTGCTGAGGCGTTTTGCATGCATTGTAGTCGTTTGAGGAGTTTGGTCGAGGCTCCTGCATGGAGGGCATTTCCGTAGACGAGTCTGCTGCTGACGAGGGTCTGGGTGACTGTCTTTCTTGTATCTGTCGGGATAGCTCTGTAGAACTTGTAGAGCATTCAGAGGGTGTTGAAGCAGGAGGAGGAGACGTGTCGGTGGGTGTGGGGGCTGCCCCCAGTGCCGTCGGCCACCAGGAGTTGTCCCAGGCTGAAGTGTTGGAGCCGAGGATGAGGATCTCCATCTTGTCCGAGTTTAGCTTCAGACAGCTGATCTTCATCCATGATCTCAGAGGCATTGGAACAGAATGGGGTAGGCGGATGCTCTGGGTTCTGCCGGAGAGGAAGGAGGTGGTCCATTCCAGAGCCTTGTCTTGGATCCCTGTGGCCTGGAGGCGTGCGCGTGCGCGTAGAGTGTGGTGGCAGACGTTGTCGAAGGCAGCAGAGAGGTCTGGGAGGATGAGTGCTGTGGTCTCACAGTTGTCCAGCAGGGTCCTGATGTCATCAGTGGAGGCGATGAGGATAGTCTCGGTGCTGTGGTTGCTGCGGTACCCTGACTGGGAAGGGTCCAGGATTCTGTTTTCTTCGAGGTATCGGGTTAGCTGTCTGTTGATGATTTTCTCAATGACCTTGGCTGGGAAGGGGAACAGAGAGATGGGCAGGAAGTTCTTGAGGTCTCTACGGTCTTCCTTAGGTTTTTTGAGTAGGAGGTTGATCTCGACGTGTTTCCAGCTCTCTGGGAAGGTCGCGGTCTCGAGGGAGAGATTGATGACATAGTGCAGGCGGGGTGTGATGGAGCTGCTTGCTTTGTTGAAGACGTGGTGTGGGAATGAGTCTGACGGAGAGCCATAGTGGATTGAGCTCATGGTCTTGATGGTGTCATTGATGCTCACGCTGGCCCAGGCTAGCAGGGGGTCGTGGTCGATGGTGTGCGAAGGGTCTGTTGTGTTGCTGTCTGTTGGGGCTGCCTGGGTGTTGAAGCTGTCGTGGATGTCTGCTATCTTGCGGTGGAAGAAGGTGGCAAGGGAGTCGCACAGGGCTTGCAACTGCGGGATGTTGTTGATGTTGAAGCTGGGGTTGGAGAGTTCCTTCACAATGTTGAAGAGTTTCTTGTTATTGTGTGCGTTGTTGTCAAGGTGGTCTTTGAAGAAGGTCCTCTTGGCCGCCCTTATGAGGAGGTGGTGGTTGCGGACAGCGTCCTTGTGTGCTGTTTGGCAGTCCAGAGTTTGTTCACTGTGCCATTCCTTCCATAGTTTCAGGCAGGCTTTCTTGGAGGCAAGGAGTTCTGGGGTGAACCAGCTGGCCCTCTCGCTTGTGTCTCTGTGATTTTGCTTCAGCAGCGGCAGGGTATCTGTTGGGTGTGGTGGTGTGTGGTGGGTTTCTGGAAGGTGAAGTGGATGCAGTGGTGGTCGGCCCAGAGTAGTTTGGTGGTGTGGCTGACGGAGATGTGTGGGCTTGAGGAGAAGATGGGGTCCAGCGTGTGGCTGGCGGAGTGGGTGGGCGTTGTGATGAGCTGCTTCAGTCCGAGGTTGGTGAGGTTATCAATCAGGGTTGCGGAGTTGCTGTCTTTGTTGTTCTCAAGGTGAAAGTTCAGGTCTCCGAGGAGGATATAGTTGGTGGAGGTCAGGGTGTGCCTGCTGATGAGGTCGGCGATGGAGTCGCTGAACTGGGGATGGGGTCCGGGGGATCATAGACGAGGGTTCCTCTGAGGATGGAGTTAGGGTCTTTGTGGATCTGGAAGTGCATGTTTTCGGAGGTACTGAGCGCGTGGTCGGTGCTAGTCAAGACCCTGATGCTGTTCTTTTGAACGATTGCAATTCCTCCTCCGACTCCATTGGTGCGGTCTCTTCGGGTGATCTTGCGGCAGTCTGGGATTGCTATGGCAATGTCAGGTGTGGAGGAGTCCTTCAAACAGGTCTCTGTCAGGAAGATGACGTCGGGGATGTTGTGTCAAGCAGGTCCCAGAGCTCGACGGAGTGTTTGCGCATGGAGCGGGTGTTCAGTAGTATGCATCAGAGGTGGTTGGTGTCTTTCTTGGTGGGTGGTTCGTCGGCTCTGAGGCTGGTGTAGCTGCAATTCAGGGCATCCTTGAAGCAGGTGTCGGTCTGTCTGGAGTTTAGAGCGTACAGAGTGCTGGCGTCATAGTGGTGGTGGTCGTCATGGCGGGTGTGGGGGCCAGGGGTTCTGGCACTGGGCGCTGTCCAGGTGCGGATGGACACAGACGGGCTTGCCTTAGGTGCGCCTTTGGCGTGCCATCAGCGAGCTCGCTGTACGCCGCTGCGCAGCGGCCGGTATATGTGGGGAGGTAGGATGGAGGAGCAGGCGGGAGGGGGGCGGGGCCGCAGTGTCAGGGGCAGTGAGGTACGAAGAAGGGAACAGAAGGCAACGGCAAAAAAAACAAGAGAAAATTAGTGTCATTGAAGGCAAGAGGGCACAGAAAAATCGAGTGGCAAAGAAGGCAAAAAGGTCATAAAAATAGAGGAAAAACAAGTGTCACATAAGGCAAGAGGGCACAGCAATACAGGGAAAAAATGAGTGGCACAAAAGGCAAAAAGGGCACAGAAATACTGGAAAAGCAAGTGGCACAGAAGGCAAAAAGGGCACAGAAATACAGGAAAATCGAGTGTCACAGAAGGCAAGAGGGCAGAGAAATACAGGGAAAAAATGAGTGTCACAGAAGGCAAGAGGGCACAGAAATATAGGATAAACGAGTGTCACAGAAGGCAAGAGGGCACAGAAATACAACGAAAAAACGAGTGTCACAGAAGGCAGGAGGGCACAGAAATACAGGGAAAAAACGAGTGGCACAGAAGGCAAAAAGGGCACAAGAATACAGGGGCAGCTGAGAAACAGAAGGCAAAAGCAGGCAGAGAGGCATGGGGCGGCGAGGGGAACAGAAGGGCAAAACCAGACTCAGAGACAGGGGGGCAGTGAGGGTACAGAAAGAAAAACCGGGCAAAAACACAGGAACAGCGAGGGGTACAGAAGGAAATACCGGCTGAGAGACACGGGATAGCGAGGGGAACAGAGGGAGGAAAACGGGCACGGACCTGGAACAGGCAGCGGGGAAAGACAGAACAACAGCAATCAGAGACACAACAATGAAATACAGGTAATACAATAAACAATAAAGCGTAAGATGAACAAACCTATGGACTACCACTAGCCACCAGGGATGAGGCGCAGGTGGTAGCCTGCGGGTGGTGGAGGGCCTCGAACTTCCTCAGCAGTGGCAGCTGGGGCAGAAACAAATAGGTGGTGCTGTGCGGAGGGGAAGCAACCTACCTGGTGGGGGTCAAAGGTCGCTCTCCTCACCGCGCAGCAGCCGGCCTACATGGGTAGATGGGAGGGAGGAGCAGCTGGGAGGCAGGAGGCGGGGCAGCGAATGGGCAGTGGTCAGTAAGGGGGCGGGGCCGCAGGGGATGAAGCGGCGGGGGTGAAGGCTGAAGAAGGGAACAGAAGGCAAAATGGCACAAAAAACGAGGGAAATTGAGTGGCACAGAGGCAGAAAGGACACAAAATCGAGGGAAAACAAGTGTCACAGAAGGCATCAACTTTGAAATGAAATCTTTCACTAATTGTAACACCTGCAATGTTATTTATGCAATAATCTGTCCATGCCAGAAGATGTATGTAGGACAAACCAGCCAAAAAGCAAAGACACGCATCTGCCAACATCGGAGCAGAATCAGATGTGGAACGCCCAATGCTCCATTGGTTGAACACTTCTCAGAGCTTAACCACACTGCAGATGACATTCAATGGACAATCCTCAAAGCTATCAAGCCACCACAAAGAGGAGGAAACCTGTCTCAACTCTTAAACAGAGAAGAACTTAAGTCCATAATCCAGTTCAACACTATCCGGACTGGACTAAACAAGAGTGAGGACTGGACAAACCTTCTCTAGCTCGAACACTTGCCATAAACAATGCCTAACACTATGCTGAATGTGCCAACAAGCTGTGAATGATGTGCTCTCCCTACAAAACTGCAGAGCCTCCTATGAGATATTGTATGTAATGTGCATAATGTAATCTCTTACCATCACATAATTCACTATGTGTCACAAGCGTCGTACTTTAGGCACCTGTTGTTCGTCCCCTATCGCTTGGTTCAGCACTTCCGCCGCCTGCAGGCCTCACTGTAATCATTGTAACATTTTAACCAATTTTTATTCACTTTCACTTGCGTCGTGTCCAAATCCTGCACTTCCTTGTGAACTATTCACTACCAATGGCCCACTCGAAGATGGCCGACCCATCACCTTAAGCCATCTATGGCCCTCTCGAAACGCCCCGATCACGTGACTGTGGTCACATGTTTCTGCATCCTTTAGCCAAGATGGCGCGCCCACTCTCCAGGAAGCAGCTCACTCGGGGAAGCACCAGTCAAGCCGACTGCCTCGTATATTATTCCTCAATCGGTAAGAACCCTATCCATAGGTTAGATGACAACCGCTTGTCGACCACCGAGCCTCCAACTTATCCTATTCTCCCTCCCCACAGCGGATGGTGTATTCTACCAACCGCCACCTTAAGACAGGGCCGCCGCACAGACCTGTCGTGACAGCATACACCGATCCACAATCGGTAAGTTATTGTTCCACAGGCTCTTGGCCCTCCGGCCATCGGTCCTCTAATGCCCTTGGTCCTCTAATGCCTTCACCTCTCTTTTCTAGCGGATCATAACTGATACTCTCCCCACCCTGTATCCAACATCATGCGCTTCATCAACAATCTACAAAACCGTGCCATTCAGGACAACTCCTGCACGTATGGTATGTTATAGCTTAAGACACATGTCTTACCCCTCGAACCTGGCAAACCACCTTTTAACCTCCGTTTAATTCCTATGTCTAGCGCCAGCAGTTATTTACGCCCAGCGCCGGAGCCAACCCTCCTCTGCCCGTAAACCAGTTACCTCATATCATTGCAGAGGTAAGCAGCGGTTTATCCGCCCCAGAGGCGATCACGTGCCCACCCCAGGCCACACTTTTTTTCCTGACACCAACACTAGGTTATTGCACACGCTGCTTTCCTCCTCACTCCCACTGAGGGAGCAGCCTCTCACCTATAACCGCCCTCACCCTGGCACAATGCTCCCATGTATCACGCCACAGCCAACAGGAATTACCCCAGTACTTTTGGCTACCCGTGTAAAACCTCCTGCACGACTGAAATTAGTACCCACATAACCAAGGGCACCGAGCACTAGTATTTAGCTCCACTACACCTTATCTAAATAACACGCCTGCTGGCACCTTCACTGCACTGCAATTCCAAATTGTGTAAGTATCTAATGTGGCTCAGTTGACCTCTAATCTCAGCACCAGAAAGCAACCTAATTTCTATTGCTTCTCTGTTTTTTCTCTGTTTTCTTCCCTAACAGGCGTACATACTGTTATACCAGTCAATATATTTTCTAAGTCCTGAAGATGATCCCTTTATAATTTGAGCCCGGGATCGAAATGTCGTTGACTCTTTTTAGTAGACATACAGCTAATTAATGTATACTACTGTGTGTATGTGCTACTCTGGGAATTACTGTCAAATTTGATGTAAAACAGTGCCCAGTTTGCTCACTTCTCTTTGCCTGAAGTAAACTTTCCTTTCTATTTTACTTTTTCTTTAAATCTCTTTTCACCTTCAAGTACGGCACAGGACTGTGCTTTACTGCAAACCAAAATGTTTGTTGTCAAAATGTATTCCAAGTTGTAAAGCACTTGTTATATTTTATAAATAAATCCCTTGCCCGGCTGGGCAAAGGAAGAGTATATAGCAGCCTATTGTGGTCTATATAACATCGGTGTGAAATATTACTCTAGGCTTAGGACCTTTGTTTTCGTAAATTAACAGAAGGCAAGAGGGCACAGAAATACAGGAAAAAAAGAGTGGCACAAACGGCAAAAAGGGCACGGCAATACAGGAAACCCGAGTGTCACATAATGCAAGAGGGCACAGAAATACAGGGATAAAACGAGTAGTACAGAAGGCAAAAAGGGCACAGAAATACAGGAAAAATAAGTGTCACAAAAGGCAAGAGGGCAGAGAAATACAGGGAAAAAATGAGTGGCGCAGAAGGCAAAAAGGGCACAGAAATACAGGAAAAACAAGTGTCACAGAAGGCAAGAGGGCACAGAAATACAGGAAAAACGAGTAACACAGAAGGCAAAAAGGGCTCAGAATTACAGGAAAACGAGTATCACAGAAGGCAAGAGGGCACAAAAATACAGGGAAAAACAAGTGGCACAGAAGGCTAAAATGGCATAGAAATACAGGATAAACGAGTGTCACAGCAGGCAAGAGGGCACAGAAATGCAGGGAAAAAACGAGTGGCGCAGACAGGACCGGACTGGCTATAGCGGGCACCTGGCAATCCCCCGGTGCACCGCATGGGTGGGGGCCGGTTTTGGGCCCCTGGGGGCCGTTTTTGTTATAGGTCCGGTTTTGCAGCATAGCTGCAAAATCTGCCCTGTACCAAAATCGGCCAAAAAACGGCCACGGCAAAGAGCTCGGCGGCACCTCTACCCCCCGAGTGGGGAGGGGGGTGCCGGCCAAGCTCTTTGCCGGGGCCGGTTCTGGTTCCCAGTCTGGCCCTAGGCACAGAAGGCAAAAAGGGTACACAAATACTGGAAAAACGAGTGTCACAGAAGGCAAGAGGGCACAGAACTACAGGGAAAAAACAAGTGGCACAGAAGGCAAAAAGGGCACAGAAATACAGGAAAAACGAGTGGTAGAGTAATACAGAAAAAACGAGTGTCACAGAAGGCAAAAAGGGCTCAAGAATACAGGGGCAGCTGAGAAACAAAAGGCACAAACAGGCAGAGAGGCATGGGGGCAGCAAGGGGAACCGAAGGAAAAACCGGGCAGAGACACGGGGGCAGCGAGGGGTACAGAAGGAAATACCGGGCTGAGAGACACAGGGACAGGGAGGGTAACAGAGGGAGAAAAACGGGCACGGACCAAGAACAGGCAGCGGGGAAAGACAGAACAACAGCAATCAGAGACACAACAATGAAATACAGGTAATAATATAAAACAATAGAGCGTGAGATGAACAAACTTACGGCCTACCACTGGCCACCAGAAATACTGGAAAAACAAGTGGCACAGAAGGCAAAAATGGCACAGAAACACATGAAAATCGAGTGTCACAGAAGGCAAGAGGGCAGAGAAATACAGGGAAAAATGAGTGTCACAGAAGGCAAGAGGGCACAGAAATACAGGAGAAACAAGTGTCACAGAAGGCAAGAGGGCAGAGAAATACAACGAAAAAACGAGTGTCAGAGATGGTAGGAAGACACAGAAATACAGGGAAAAAACGAGTGGCACAGAAGGATAAAAGGGCACAAGAATACAGGGGCAGCTGAAAACAGGCAGAGAGGCATGGGGCAGCGAGGGGAACAGAAGGAAAAACCAGGCTGAATGACAGGGGGGCAGTGAGGGGTACAGAAAGAAAAAACAGGCAGAGACACAGGAACAGCGAGGGGTACAGAAGGAAATACCGGGCTGAGAGACACGGGGATAGCGAGGGGAACAGAGGGAGGAAAACGGGCACGGACCACGAACTGGCAGCGGGGAAAGACAGAACAACAGCAATCAGAGACACAACAATGAAATACAGGTAATACACTAAACAATAAAGCGTAAGATGAACAAACCTACGGCCTACCACTGGCCACCAGGAATGAGGTGCAGGGGGGAACATCCATTACAACGCAACTATTACAACGCAGTGCTATTACAACGCAGGTATTACAACGTAATTTCTATTACAACGCATGTTTTTTCAACGCATGGTGTTACAACGCAAGTGCTATTACAACGCATATTTTTACATCGTATTTAAATGATTATTAATATATTTGTGTTTTATTTGATTACAATTTGTTTTTTTTAATTTTATTTGGTTGTGTTATAATATTTAGATAGATTAATAATAATAATAATAATAATAATAATATATGCTATTTGTATTTTATGTTATGTTAATGTATATTATGTATTATTTATTTTATGTAATATTTTAAAATTTATAATATTCAGATAGATTAATAATAATAATAATAATATATGCTATTTGTATTTTATGTTATGTTAATGTATATTATTTATTATTTATTTTATTTAATATTTTTAAATTTATAATATTCAGATAGATTAATAATAATAATAATAATAATATATGCTATTTGTATTTTATGTTATGTTAATGTATATTATTTATTATTTATTTTATTTAATATTTTAAAATTGTTATAAATTAAGTATTAATAATTTGTTTATAATTAAATATATTTAAAATTAAATATTACAGATTGACTAACTTATTTACATATTTATAGTAATAAAAAATTAATAATTTACTTATTAAATTATTATACCATAATATTTCTTTTATTTAAATTATCACAATTAATGATTTTAAATTGAATTATTAATATTCTGGTATGTAATTAAAAATAATGTTTTATAATGAAGTATTAATACTTAGGTATTTTGTTATAAATATATAATATTATTGTTAAAAATTAAGTATTAAGTATTAATAATTATTTTTAAATGGGATATATTAATTATATTTATAAAATAAATTATAATAATTAGTGATTATTAAATGAAGTATTAATATTCTGGTATGTAATGTAAAATAATGTTTTATAAGGAAGTATTAATACTCAGGTTTTTTGATATAAATATATAATATTATTGTTTTAAATTAATTTAAAAAAATTTAATATTATAAAGAAATATATTATAAAATGAAGGAGATTAAAAAAGAAATTAATTTTACTCAGGTATTTTTAGAAAATTATATAATAATAAACTGTTTGAAATTTTTTATTTTTTAATATAAATAACTTTTGAAGAAAGTTGTATTAGTAATTATTAAATCAAGAAAACATTTTTTTAAGTTTAGATCATTTTTAAAAATTTTAAATTATTATAGATATATTTTTTAATATGTATATTTAAACATTTTCCCACGCTTTTGTATTTTTTTCAATGAAGGTGTTTGTCCTTTATTTATTTCTATGATTACTCCATTGGATTCCGCGGGACCGTTTATATGGTTGAAAAACAACTGATGCAGGATGGTGAAGATGGAAACAATGGTAGGCTAATGGTAAGTGATTAAAAGCATAATTTTTGGTAACTTTACTATAATTTATAACATTCAAATTAAAAATAATAAAAGTACAAACTCAATTTGTTTGGAAATAAATTCATTTTATTATTCAAATTAAATGTCAAAAAATATATTCATATTTATTTGATTTTTTAATATTTACATGATATTTTTAATATACAAAGTAAAAAATATAATGTATTAAATAAAACATATAATATAATATATCGAAATAGTCCTTTTTCAATTTTGCTGCTTTTGGATGACGTCTTGACGTTCACGTCGACGTTCGCCGCCATCTTGGATTTATCGATTGCTGGAAGTAGCAGGAAGCTGATCTGCGCTCAAGGTAGGAAACTTTTCAAACTTTATTTACAGTAAAACATAGTTTTAAAAGTATATATATTGTAATGAGAGGTTAAGTAGAGGTTGCATATTAAACTAATAGTTGCTTTTGTTTTGATTTCAACATGTCGCCGAACATTTCACTCGTATATGCCATTGTCGGGTTATTTTACGGGAAAAACAAAGGGTAAATATGTTTGAAATATAAATTGATCATATATATTGTATTTATTTTGAACGTCATATGTTTGGTGTAGTGATAGTCTTGTTTGGTTTATGTATTTTTGATGTACATAGATAGGTTAGAAGCGATTTTTTGAAAAATGATAGCATTTGGCTTGTTTTGTAAAGGAGAAAACTGGTTTTTGAGATTTAAGACAGTTCAAGATTATGCAAGGTATGTTTTGTATTGTTTGTAGATAATTTTGAAAAAAAGTTTTCAATTGGTTAGTATGGTTTCTTATTTACAAATGAAGGTATTTCATTCATTTGTTAAGGTTTGTTTTGGGGTGTAGAAATCGATGCTCGCTATTTATAAAAAATAATTGTTCATATTTATGAAAAATGAATTTTATTGCTAGATAGCATTATTTGGTAAAAATTACCTATTGAATTATTTAGTTAGCGAGAAACACTTCAGTTAGGTTGTGTTGCAAAAAAAGTTGAAATAATTTCATTTATTCGAAATTGCATATAATGTTCTAAAAAAAAAATTGATAATTTAAAAGTCTAGTTTTAGGAAACATTTATAGTTGTCCAGAACATATGCAGTTTGGTAGTGATGTCATTTAACCATAATTTAAAAAAAATTGAACAGGTTCAAATGGTCACTTTTTCAAATGAGGAATTGTTAAAAAAAAACAAGAATGGGTCAAATTTGAGCTAAGGAATACGAATTTCTTAGCTTTTGAAAAAACATTTTTGTTTTAAATTGCAGAGAAAATTTTGAAACAAAATTAGATACAACCAATTTTCACATTATTATACCCAGTTTCTGATATAAATTTTAACAAGCCACCATCATTTTTGAAAAAGTAAGTGGAGAGATGTGTTGTTTAATTAAATTTTTATTACAACGTTCAAAATGTTTACAATATTTAAAAGTATTGGAATGTTAAAAAAAAATACTTTTTCTATTTAAAATGTTAAAAAAATATTTTTGGGGGTGGATTTTTCCTTTTGAAAGAGAAATAAAAAGTTTTTTTTCATATTTTTAACTGGTAGAGTAGTTAAACATTTTTTTTATAAAGGTAAGGGAACCCGACAAGTAATAATTTTAAAAAAGTTTACAAAAATGCCAAATGAATTCAAAAATAAGAAAAATAATTTAGGGCAAAGCAGGAAAGTAAATGTAAGTAAAAATATTTAGAAATGTAAAATGTTAGCAACATTCTCTAGGTAGTCCAAAGCCACACACAACGAAAATTGTTGTAGTACACCCAATAGTCTCTTGGACATTTCCTTTGTTTGTCTTGAAGGTCGTGGGTTTAGGATACCTGACAATGCCTGTGCAAGTCTCATTTCTTGAAAACTTTGCTCCTTCTTCAAAGTTTTCAAGAAAGAGTAGAAATTAGGATGATGTTTGCCAATTGTGTGACTGAAGGAGTTGTGCCATCCCTCTATGGCATTATTTGTTTTTGCACCACCTTCCAAGCAGGTTGAGTAGCAGTTCCACCACTCCACATGGTAACGTGGCTTCCTCTTGCGACCTGATCTGCCTAGACGTCCAATCCATGTGTCCTCGAAATAATTTAAAATGGAAGCCAATTTTTCCTCATTTTCTACAAAATATTCTGACTCTGAAATTGCTGTGTAGTAGTCATCTACACTATCAGGTGGTACAAAACAAAGTGCAGTTAATTTTTTTAGTTCTACTTGTAATTTGCTATCAGACGAGTAATCTGCAACCAGGGACGTTTTTTGAAGTTTACGCCAATATGCCTGGGAAAAATGAAAAAAACATCCCTGAATTTGGGTATCCACGTACAATTTGTTGATGACATTCATCATTGTCAATTCAAAATCTAAAATGATTTTCCTAGGACTTTTTCCTGAAGTTTTTTCTTTAATAACTGAAGAATTCAGTATAGGTTGCAGATTGCTTATCTGGTAGCAAACTGTATACTAAGGGAACTACATTATTATTGATTTGCGCATGAATGCTGTAAATTTGGGTGAATGGATGGGGCGTACTTTTAAACGTTCCATCCATCATCCAAATTTCAGTATTCTCTAACTTAAATAGGTTACGGGGAGTACTAAATATTAATATGCGTTTCTGAGGGTTTTGGTTATCATACAGTAGAAAAGGTTCATTAGAGAAAGAAAGAGTTAAGTCATGAGGTATTACAATGTCAGCAAAAGTTTGACGAGTAACTGTTTGTGTGTTGCTTGCCTGCTTTTTTCGTTGAATTATTCTACGCAAATTTGGGATTGTTGGCATATTACACGCAACATGTCCAGGGACATGTTGTGCAACCTCTCTCAAAATCTGACCAGGAGTTGCATTGGAGGTGGATGCAATATCTTTCATTTCATTGATAGTATCGCGTATTTCAATCTCCATTGCAGAGGCAGAGTGGTTATGTTCTGTGGTTTTGACCACAATGTCACCAACAGTAACCGCTCTGCCGCTGCAACGGGCTGAATAATATTGGACACACCTCCAATGTCTCCTTGGTTCACTTAGCCTCTCATTACAATATATATACCCACAATGTTTAAGCAGTCTGTTCCCTTTTCTAGATTTTGTATAAGTAGCAGTAGCCTCGCTTGCCATTTCCTGTTCAATAAAGGAAAAAAAAATATATTATAATTTTGATTATGACAATTAAAAAACATATTACTTAAACAAAAGTTGAAATAGTAAGTGGCATGTTTTCAATATTCAGCATTATTTTTGAATTTGCACTTTTATGGAGTTGGATTAGAAAGTGGCACTTGGACACTTTCCTGTACTTTACCTACTCATGCACTTTCCAGCACTTTCCCTACTTATGCACTTTTTTGGAGTTGGAATAGTAAGTGGCACTTACACACTATTCAGCACTTTCTCAAGTCATGCACTTTCTTGATGTGGCAATACTTTTTGTAACTTTTTACTATCCAGCACTTTCTCTGAGTATGCACTTACCTGGAGTGGGAATAGAAAGTGACACTTACACACTATCCAGCACTTTCCCTACTCATGCACTTTCCTGGAGTTGGAATAGTAAGTGGCACTTACACACTATCCAGCACTTTCTCTGACTATGCACTTACTTGGAGTGGGAATAGAAAGTGACACTTACACACTATCCAGCACTTTCCCTACGCATGCACTTTCCTGGAGTTGGAATAGTAAGTGACACCTTTTTACTATCCAGCACTTTCTCTGAATATGTATTTATTTGGAGTGGGAATAGAAACTGACACTTACACACTATCTTGCACTTTCCCTACTCATGCATTTTCCTGGAGTTGGAATAGTAAGTGGCACTTACACAGTATTCAGCACTTTATCTACTCATGCACTTTCCTGGAGTTGGAATAGTAAGTGGCACTTACACACTATCCAGCACTTTCTCTGAATATGCACTTACTTGGAGTGGGAATAGAAAGTGACATTTACACACTATCCAGCACTTTCCCTACTCATGCACTTTCCTGGAGTTGGAATAGTAAGTGGTACCTTTTTACTATCGAGCACTTTCTCTGAATATGGACTTACTTGGAGTGGGAATAGTAAGTGACATTTACACACTATCCAGCACTTTCCCTACTCATGCACTTTCCTGGAGTTGGAATAGTAAGTGGTACCTTTTTACTATCGAGCACTTTCTCTGAATATGCACTTACCTGGAGTGGGAATAGAAAGTCACACTTACACACTATCCTGCACTTTCCCTACTCATGCACTTTCCTGGAGTTGGAATAGTAAGTGGCATCTTTTTACTATCCAGCACTTTCTCTGAATATGTATTTATTTGGAGTGGGAATAGAAACTGACACTTACACACTATCCTGCATTTTCCCTACTCATGTACTTTCCTGGAGTTGGAATAGTAAGTGGCACTTACACAGTATCCAGCACTTTATCTACTCATGCACTTTCCTGGAGTTGGAATAGTAAGTGGCACCTACACACTATCCAGCACTTTATCTGAATATGCACTTACTTGGAGTGGGAATAGAAAGTGACACTTACATCCTATCCAGCACTTTTCCTACTAATGCACTTTCCTGGAGTTGGAATATTAAGTGACACCTTTTTACTATCCAGCACTTTCTCTGAATATGTATTTATTTGGAGTGGGAATAGAAACTTACATTTACACACTATCCTGCACTTTTCCTACTCATGCACTTTCCTGGAGTTGGAATAGTAAGTGGCACTTACACACTATCCAGCACTTTACCTACTCATGCACTTTCAAGGAGTTAGATTAGTAACTGCTAACTTTTCACTATCCAGCACTTTTATGAACATGCACTTACGTGAAGTAATTTTAGATAATGTTGTTTTTGTTTAAGATCCTGTCCTTCTTATGCTTTTAACAGTGCTTTTTATTTCCAGAGAAATCTTTAAATGAGATGTGTATATTTATAAAAATTACCTTGGTGTTTTGAAGGTTGTTTTTTCAAAAAGTCTGGAAAATTGTTTAGAAATTTGCTGTGTTTTAGGCGGTCTGTAGGTTGAAGTGCTTTCTGATTGGCTCTAAAGAAAAGATTTGGAAAAAGTGTTCAATGTTTACATAATGTTTCATTTTTTGCTTTTTTAAATATTTAACAAAAAAACATTTACGTTTAACCATGTTCAGAAATATGTCACATCTTTTCACTCTCTTGCACTTCCTTAGAATATGCCATTATCTGCAGTTTGAATACTAACAAGTACCTCCACACTATTCAGCACTTTCTCTAGTCATGCACTTTCTTGATGTGGCAATACTTTTTGTAACTTTTTACTATCCAGCACTTTCTCAGAGTATGCACTTACCTGGAGTGGGAATAGAAAGTGACACTTACACACTATCTAGCACTTTCTTTACTCATGCACTTTCCTGGAGTTGGAATAGTAAGTGCTACCTTTTTACTATCCAGCACTTTCTCTGAATATGCACTTACCTGGACTGGGAATAGAAAGTGACACTTACACACTATCCAGCACTTTCCCTACTCATGCACTTTCCTGGAGTTGGAATAGTAAGTGGCACTTACACAGTATCCAGCACTTTATCTACTCATGCACTTTCCTGGAGTTGGAATAGTAAGTGGCACTTACACAGTATCCAGCACTTTATCTACTCATACACTTTCCTGGAGTTAGATTAGTACCTGCCAACTTTTCACTATCCAACACTTTTTTAAACATGCACTTATATGAAATAATTTTACATCATGTTAATTTTTGGTATGATCCTCCACTTATAATGCTTTTAAAAGTGCTTTTTATTTCCAAGGAAATCTTTACATGAGATGTGTATATTTATAAAAATTACCTTGGTGTTTTGAAGGTTGTTTTCAAAAAGTCTGGAAAATAGTTTGGTAATTTGTTGTCTTTTAGGCGCTCTGTACGTTGAAGTGCTTTCTGTTTGTCTCTAAAGAAAACAATTTGTAAAGGTGTTCAATGTTGTTAAAATGTTTCATTTTTTTGTTTTTAAGAACATTTAACGAAAAACATTTACGTTTAAGCATGTTTAGAAATATGTCACATCTTTTAACTCCCCTGCACTTGCTTAGAATATGTCATTATCTGCAGTTTGAAGACTAACTGGTACCTCTACACTATCTAGCACTTTCCCTACTCATGCACTTTCCTGGAGTAGGAATAATAAGTGGTACCTTTTTACTATCCAGCACTTTCTCTGAATATGCACTTACCTGGAGTGGGAATAGAAAGTCACACTTACACACTATCCTGCACTTTCCCTACTCATGCACTTTCCTGGAGTTGGAATAGTAAGTGGTACCTTTTTACTATCCAGCACTTTCTCTGAATATGCACTTACCTGGAGTGGGAATAGAAAGTCACACTTACACACTATCCAGCACTTTCCTTACTCATGCACTTTCCTGGAGTTGGAATAGTAAGTGGCACTTACACAGTATCCAGCACTTTCCCTACTCATGCACTTTCCTGGAGTTGCAATAGAAAGTGGTACCTTTTTACTATCCAGCACTTTCTCTGAATATGCACTTACCTGGACTGGGAATAGAAAGTCACACTTACACACTAACCAGCACTTTCCCTACTCATGCACTTTCCTGGAGTTGGAATAGTAAGTGGCACTTACACAGTATCCAGCACTTTATCTACTCATGCACTTTCCTGGAGTTAGATTAGTAATTGCTAACCTTTCACTATCCAGCACTTTTTTGAACATGCACTTACATGAAATAATTTTACATCATGTTACTTTTTGGTATGATTCTCCACTTATAATGCTTTTACTAGTACTTTTTATTTCCAAGGAAATCTTTAAATGAGATGTGTATATTTATAAAAATTACCTTGGTGTTTTGAAGGTTGTTTTGAAAAAGTCTGGAAAATAGTTTGGTAATTTGCTGTCTTTTAGGCGCTCTGGACGTTGAAGTGCTTTTTGTTTCGCTCTAAAGAAAACATTTGGAAAAGGTGTTCATTGTTGTTAAAATGTTTCATTTTTTTAAGAACATTTAACAAAAAAACATTTATGTTTAAGCATGCTTAGAAATATGTCTCATCTTTTAACTCTCCTGCACTTGCTTAGAATATGTCATTATCTGCAGTTTGAATACTAAGTGGTACCTCTAAACTATATAGCACTTTCCCTACTCATGCACTTTCCTGGAGTTGGAATAGTAAGTGGTACCTTTTTACTATCCAGCACTTTCTCTGAATATGCACTTACCTGGAGTGGGAATAGAAAGTCACACTTACACACTAACCAGCACTTTCCTTACTCATGCACTTTCCTGGAGTTGGAATAGTAAGTGACACCTTTTTACTATCCAGAACTTTCTCTGAATATGCACTTACCTGGAGTGGGAATAGAAAGTCACAGTTACACACTATCCAGCACTTTCCCTACTCATGCACTTTCCTGGAGTTGGAATAGTAAGTGGCACTTACACAGTATCCAGCACTTTCTCTGACTATGCACTTACCTGGAGTGGGAATAGAAAGTGACACTTACACACTATCCTGCACTTTCCCTACTCATGCACTTTCCTGGAGTTGGAATAGTAAGTGGCACTTACACACTATCCAGCACTTTCTCTGAATATGTACTTACGTGGAGTGGGAATAGAAAGTGACACTTACACACTAACCAGCACTTTCCCTACACATGCACTTTCCTGGAGTTGGAATAGTAAGTGGCACTTACACAGTATCCAGCACTTTCTCTGAATATGCACTTACTTGGATTGGGAATAGAAAGTGACACTTACACACTATCCAGCACTTTCCTTACTCATGCACTTTCCTGGAGTTGGAATAGTAAGTGGTACCTTTTTACTATCCAGCACTTTCTCTGAATATGCACTTACCTGGAGTGGGAATAGAAAGTCACACTTACACACTAACCAGCACTTTCCTTACTCATGCACTTTCCTGGAGTTGGAATAGTAAGTGACACCTTTTTACTATCCAGAACTTTCTCTGAATATGCACTTACCTGGAGTGGGAATAGAAAGTCACAGTTACACACTATCCAGCACTTTCCCTACTCATGCACTTTCCTGGAGTTGGAATAGTAAGTGGCACTTACACAGTATCCAGCACTTTCTCTGACTATGCACTTACCTGGAGTGGGAATAGAAAGTGACACTTACACACTATCCTGCACTTTCCCTACTCATGCACTTTCCTGGAGTTGGAATAGTAAGTGGCACTTACACACTATCCAGCACTTTCTCTGAATATGTACTTACTTGGAGTGGGAATAGAAAGTGACACTTACACACTAACCAGCACTTTCCCTACTCATGCACTTTCCTGGAGTTGGAATAGTAAGTGGCACTTACACAGTATCCAGCACTTTCTCTGAATATGCACTTACTTGGATTGGGAATAGAAAGTGACACTTACACACTATCCAGCACTTTCCCTACTCATGCACTTTCCTGGAGTTGGAATAGTAAGTGGTACCTTTTTACTATCGAGCACTTTCTCTGAATATGGACTTACTTGGAGTGGGAATAGTAAGTGACATTTACACACTATCCAGCACTTTCCTTACTCATGCACTTTCCTGGAGTTGGAATAGTAAGTGGTACCTTTTTACTATCCAGCACTTTCTCTGAATATGCACTTACCTGGAGTGGGAATAGAAAGTCACACTTACACACTAACCAGCACTTTCCTTACTCATGCACTTTCCTGGAGTTGGAATAGTAAGTGACACCTTTTTACTATCCAGAACTTTCTCTGAATATGCACTTACCTGGAGTGGGAATAGAAAGTCACAGTTACACACTATCCAGCACTTTCCCTACTCATGCACTTTCCTGGAGTTGGAATAGTAAGTGGCACTTACACAGTATCCAGCACTTTCTCTGACTATGCACTTACCTGGAGTGGGAATAGAAAGTGACACTTACACACTATCCTGCACTTTCCCTACTCATGCACTTTCCTGGAGTTGGAATAGTAAGTGGCACTTACACACTATCCAGCACTTTCTCTGAATATGTACTTACTTGGAGTGGGAATAGAAAGTGACACTTACACACTAACCAGCACTTTCCCTACTCATGCACTTTCCTGGAGTTGGAATAGTAAGTGGCACTTACACAGTATCCAGCACTTTCTCTGAATATGCACTTACTTGGATTGGGAATAGAAAGTGACACTTACACACTATCCAGCACTTTCCCTACTCATGCACTTTCCTGGAGTTGGAATAGTAAGTGGCACTTACACAGTATCCAGCACTTTATCTACTCATGCACTTTCCTGGAGTTAGATTAGTAATTGCTAACTTTTCACTATCCAGCACTTTTTTGAATATGCACTTACATGAAATAATTTTACATCATGTTACTTGTTGGTATGATCCTCCACTTATAATGCTTTTAATAGTGCTTTTTATTTCCAAGGAAATCTTTAAATGAGATGTGTATATTTATAAAAATTACCTTGGTGTTTTGAAGGTTGTTTTCAAAAAGTCTGGAAAATAGTTTGGTAATTTGCTGTCTTTTAGGCGCTCTGGACGTTGAAGTGCTTTCCGTTTGACTCTAAAGAAAACAATTGGAAAAGGTGTTCATTGTTTTTAAAATGTTTCTTTTTTTTGCTTCTAAGTACATTTAACGAAAAATATTTACGTTTAAGCATGTTTAGAAATATGTCACATCTTTTAACTCTCCTGCACTTTCTTAGAATATGTCATTATCTGCAGTTTGAATACTAACTAGTACCTCTACACTATGCAGCACTTTCTCTACTAATGCACTGTAGTGGAGTTACATTGGTAATTGCTAATTTTCACTATCTAGCACTTTTAAGAACATGCACTTACATGAATACTAAGTTGTTCCTTTAGAGTATTTAATATTTTTGTTACGAATAAAATATATATGAATTGCAATATTCATTAGCTTTATACTTCTAATAATATTATACTATTGCCCATTATTTTTGTATGATTTTGTATTGGCATTTTTAGACTATGATGTACTTACCTTGCTGATAGTCCTTGCTTGTTATATTTATCTACGCTGTGCCGAGTTCCGTAGTATGTGTAGTTTTTAATCAATATTTATCTGCTAAGGAGCAAAATAGGAGTATCTAAAAAGATATAAAGTGGTATTATAAGCAATGTATAAAAATAGAAATTCAACGTTGTATTAGTAATTACTATTTTCGAATTTTTTTTTATTCTATGTACATATAACTAATCCATACACTATTATTTCTCTGTTTAATCTTACTTAGTTATAGTATTTGGGGGTATTTTATGAACGAAGTGAAGCTATATAGAAGGTACATTTATTAACGTTTAGTGTTATTTTCGAATTATTCAAATTATGTAGTCTACTTATGAATATAATTTAAAAAAAGATGTTTTATTACGATTTTTATACTATAAACCACTTATTTTCTTGATAGTCCAATTATAGGTCGAATATTTTTTTTCTCATCCGCTTTTGTTACTGGTATTACGACTTTGTGTTTTCGTTTTGGTACTACTTGAGATGTTATTTCAGTACACCTTTGAAATATATGTATTAATTTTTTATAATTATTTTACGATTCTTTTTGTTGTTCTAATTATGAAATATTTTCCCAAAAAAATTTCAAATAATTTTCCACATGTTGCGTTTATTTTTCAACTCATTATAAATTAGTTTATTTCTTCACGAAATCTTTTAAATCGATATATAAATTATATTTAGTTTATCGACACTTAAAAAATTTTATTTCACTACAAACAATTTATTTCTTTAATTATCGTTCACTTTATTAATATAAACGAATTTATCTTACACATTATATTTAAAGTTTTACTTTATTAATGGTTACTATTATATTCAGTAATCTTATTTTAAAACATTTTTGGTGATATAATGTAGATAATATATTAACCTTAAATATTTTGACAAATCGCTTTAATGAACTTACTGTTATATCAAATTAGAATGCTTTTTCGTTCGTTTTCGTAGCGTTTTTCTCAAAGAGGTCAGAGGGTCAGGTTTTCACGTCTGCTTACTCTGCTAGTTGATAATCAACTGTTTTCAAAATGGTGGGATACGTCTATTTATAACTTTTCTTAATTATCATTGTTTTTGTTCTAAATTATATTGGTTACTTTCTAAAATTATTGTAAGTCTTTTAATGTGGTAATGTATAATTTAAATTATGTTATTTCAAAGATAACTTTTCAATGTTTCGTTCCGTTTTGGCATCCATTTTGAAAGTCTTGTTGACATTGGAGATCATGGAAATAGTAGATGGACATTAGTTGTTTTTACTGTGTGTAAAATGGCGTTTCTTTGTTGAAAAACTTATTATTTAAGTGTATTGAGTAATAATATCGATTATTTATTCATCTTACTATCGTTATCGTATTGCTATGTTATTTTTTAATGTAATGTATTACACTTATTTACAATGAGTATTTTTGGAAATTACTCGACGAATTGACCCTGCATGCCGTTGCAGGTTTAATTAAAATAAATAATTAGTATATATATTCTTCTACGTTATTATAGTTTACGATGTTATAGAGTATTATTTTTAATACTCGGGTATACATTTATTAAATAATTAATTCGGTTTCGTAATATTATGGTAGCACTTACCCACCCAAAACCCCTATTTTCCCTGCATCCCATGCCAGATTTTATTATACTAAAAAATTAAATTAATATATTCATCAACGTTGTTATGGAATACCATAATATAGAGTATTATTTTTAATACTCGGGTATTAATTTATTAAATAATTAATTCGGTTTCGTAATATTATGGTAGTTTTTTACCCCGTTTTTTAATACACTTACCCACCCAAAACCCCTAATTTCCCTGCATCCCGTGCCAGATTTTATTATACTAAAAAATTAAATTAATATATTCATCAACGTTGTTATGGAATACCATAATATAGAGTATTATTTTTAATACTCGGGTATTAATTTATTAAATAATTAATTCGGTTTCGTAATATTATGGTAGTTTTTTACCCCGTTTTTTAACACACTTACCCACCCAAAAACCCCTAATTTCCCTGCATCCCGTGCCAGATTTTAGATTACAAAAAAAAAAAGATGTAATGGTATGCGTTGTAATTCAATGCGTTGTATTAGTACTTTTTCATTAATAACATTATTTTACGATGTAATAGTATGCGTTGTAAAAAATTGCGTTGTAATAGCATTTGCGTTGTAAAAAATGCGACGTAAAAGCATGCGTTGTAATAACATGCGTTGTAACATCATATATCCGGTGCAGGTGGTAGCCTGTGGGTGGTGGAGGGCCTCAAGAAATTCGTCAGCAGTGGCAGCTGGGGCAGGAACACATAGGTGGTGCTGTGCGGAGGGGGAGCAACCACCCTGGTGGGGGTCAAAGGTCGCTCTCCTCACCACGCAGCGGCCGGTCTATATGGGCAGGTGGGAGGGAGGAGCCGCTTGGAGGCAGGAGGCGGGGCAGCGAATGGGCAGTGGTCAGTAAGGGGGGCGGGCCCCAGGGGACTCAGCGGCGGGGCGGTGAAGGACGAAGAAGGGAACAGAAGGCAAAATGGCCCAAAAAACGAGGGAAAACAAGTGGCACAGAGGCAGAAAGGACACAAAATTGAGGGAAAACAAGTGTCACAGAAGGCAAGAGGGCACAGAAATACAGGAAAAAAAGAGTGGCACAAACGGCAAAAAGGGCACAGAAATACAGGAAACCCGAGTGTCACAGAATGCAAGAGGGCACAGAAATACAGGGATAAAACGAGTAGTACAGAAGGAAAAAAGGGCACAGAAATACAGGAAAAATGAGTGTCACAATAGGCAAGAGGGCAGAGAAATACAGGGAAAAAATGAGTGGCGCAGAAGGCAAAAAGGGCACAGAAATACAGGAAAAACAAGTGTGACAGAAGGCAAGAGGGCACAGAAATACAGGAAAAAAACGAGTAACACAGAATGCAAAAAGGGCTCAGAAATACAGGAAAACGAGTGTCACAGAAGGCAAGAGGGGACAAAAATACAGGGAATAAACAAGTGGCACAGAAGGCAAGAGAGTACAGAAATACAGTGAAAAACAAGTGGCACAGAAGGCAAAAAGGGCACAGAAATACAGGATAAATGAGTGTCTCAGAAGGCAAGAGGGCACAGAAACACAGGGAAAAAACGAGTGGCAGAGACAGGATCGGACTGGCTATAGCGGGCACCTGGCAATCCCCTGGGGCGCCGCACGGGTGGGGGCCAATGTTGGGCCCCTGGGGGCCGTTTTTGTTACAGGGCCGGTTTTGCAAAATCGGCCCTGTACCAAAATCGGCCAAAAAACGGCCACGGCAAAGAGCTCAGCGGCACCTCCAAACCCCCGAGTTGGGATGGGGGGGCGGCCAAGCACTTTGCTGGGGCCGGTTCTGGTTCCCAGTCTGGCCCTGGGCACAGAAGGCAAAAAGGGTACACAAATACTGGAAAAATGAGTGTCACAGAAGGCAAGACGGCACAGAACTACAGGAAAAACGAATGTCACAGAAGGCAAGAGGGCACAGAAATACAGGGAAAAAATAAGTGGCACAAAAGGCAAAAAGGGCGCAAAAATACAGGAAAAACGAGTGGTAGAGATATACAGAAAAAACGAGTGTCACAGAAGGCAAAAAGGGCACAGGAATACAGGGGCAGCAGAGAAACAGAAGGCAAAAACAGGCAGAGAGGCATGGGGGCAGCGAGGGGAACAGAAGGAAAAACCGGGCAGAGACACGGGGGCAGCGAGGGTTACAGAAGGAAATACCTGGCTGAGAGACACAGGGACAGCGAGGGGAACAGAGGGAGAAAAACGGGCACGGACCAAGAACAGGCAGCGGGGAAAGACAGAACAACAGCAATCAGAGACACAACAATGAAATACAGGTAATACAATAAAACAATAAAGCGTAAGATGAACAAACCTACGGCCTACCACTGGCCACCAGGGATGAGGCGCAGGTGGTAACCTGTGGGTGGTGGAGGGCCTCGAACTTCCTCAGCAGCGGCAGCTATGGCAGGGACACATAGGTGATGCTGTGTGGAGGGGGAGCGACCTACCTGGTGGGGTCAAGGGTCGCTCTCCTCACCACGCAGCACCGGCCTATATTAGGAGGTTGGAGAGAGGAGCAGCTGGGAGGCAGGAGGCGGGGCAGCGAATAGTCAGTCAGGGGGGCTGGGCAACAGGTGACGCAGCGGTGGGGCAGTGAAGGACGAAGACGGGAACAGAAGGCAAGAGTACAAAAAACAAGGGAAAACGAGTGTCACAGGAGGCAAGAGGGCACAGAAATTCACAGAAAAACGAGTGTCACAGACGACAAAAAAGAATAAAATTACAGGAAAAATGAGTGTCACAGAAGGCAAGAGGGTACAGAAATACAGGGAAAAAAACAAGTGGCACTGAAAGCAAAAAGGGCACAGAAATACAGGAAAAACGAGTGGCACAGAATGAAAAAAGGCATAGAAATACAGGAAAAAACTATTGGCACAGAAGGCAAAAAAGGCACAGAAATACAGGAAAAACGAGTGTCACAGAAGGCAAAAAGGGCACAGGAATACAGGAAAAACGAGTTTCACAAAAGGCAAGAGGGCACAGAAATACAGGGGAAAAACGAGTGTCACAGAAGGCAAGAGGGCACAGAAATGCAGAGAAAAAATGAGTGGCACAGAAGGAAAAAAAGCCACAAAAATACAGGAAAAAACTATTGGCACAGAAGGCAAAAAGGTCACAGAAATACAGGAAAAACGAAAGTGACACAGAAGGCAAAAGGGGCACAAGAATACAGGGGCAGCTGAGACACAAAAGGCAAAAACAGGCAGAGAGACACAGGGGCAGTGAGGGGTACAGAAGAAAAAACCGGGCAGGGACACGGGGGCAGCGAGGGGTACAGAAGGAAATACAGGGCTGAGAGACACAGGGACAGCGAGGAGAACAGAGGGAGGAAAACTGGCAAGGACCACGAACAGGCAGAGGGGAAAGACAGAACAACAGCAATCAGAGACACAACAATAAAATACAGTTAATACAATAAAATAACAAAGCATAAGATGAACAAACCTACGGCCTTCCACTGGCCACTAGGGATGAGGCCCAGGTGGTAGCCTGTGGCTGGTGGAGGGCCTCAAACTTCCTCAGCAGTGGCAGCTGGGGCAGGGACACATAGGTGGTGCGGTGCGGAGGTGGAGTGACCTACCTGGTGGGGTCATGGGTCGCTCACTGCACAGCAGCCGGCCTATATGGGGAGGTGGGAGGGAGGAGCAGCTGGGAGGCAGGATTAGGGGGCAGCGAATGGGCAGTGGACAGTCGGGGCGGGGATGCATTGGACGCAGGGGCGGGGCGGTGAAGGATGATGAAGGTGGAGTGGTGTGGCTCACTGGTTAGAGGCGGCAGACCCGTAAGCAGAGAACGGCCCGGGACCAGGGTTCAATTCCCGACATGGCAGGGTCGTGGACCAGGGTCAAAAACGGACTCGATAATTCTCACCTCGGTGCCTACTCTAACCAGGGAACACACTCGGCAACTCTGGGCATTAAGCTTGCCTCATCTCTACAACGGCCTCCCACAGACGCCGGGGATGCCTGGTTTCACCTTGGAGATCCCCAGAAAGGGACCATCTCACAGGGAAAACAAGGACGGGTTCCCCAGCGGTCTTCAGCGCCAGGATACTCCATGGAGTTGCAGTGCGCTTTACAAGTACACCCCCATTTACAAGGGAACAGAAGGCAAAAGGGCTCTAAAAATGAGGGGAAACGAGTGGCACAGAGGCAGAAAGGACACAAAAGCAGGGAAAACAAGTGTCACAGAAGGCAAGAGGACACAGAAAGACAGGAAACATTGAGTGGCACAGAATGCAAAAAGGGCACAGAAATACAGGAAAAACGAGTTTCACAGAAGGCAAGAGAGCACAGAAATACAGGGAAAAAACGAGTGGTACAGAAGGCAAAAAGGGCACAGAAATACAGGGAAAACGAGTGTAACAAAAGGCAAAAGGGCAGAGAAATACAGGGAAAAAATGAATGGCAAAGAAGGCAAAAAGGGCACAGAAATACAGGAAAAACGAGTGTAACAAAAGGCAAGAGGGCACAGAAATACAGGATAAAAATGAGTGGCACAGAAGTCAAAGAGGGCACAGAAATACAGGAAAACGAGTGTCAGAGAAGGCAAAAGGGCACAGAAATACAGGGAACAACGAGTGGTAAAGAAGTCAAGATAGCACAGAAATTCAGGGAAAAAACAAGTGGCACAGAAGGCAAAACGAGGGTAACAAAAGGCAAGAGGGCACAGAAATACAGGGAAAAAATAAGTGTCACAGAAGGCAAAAAGGGCACAGAAATACAGGAAAAACGAGTGTCACAGAAGGCACGAGGGCACAGATATACAGGGAACAACGAGTGGCACAGAAGGCAAGATAGCCCAGAAATTCAGGGAAAAAACATGTGGCACAGAAGGCAAAAAGGGCACAGTAATACAGGAAAAACGAGTGTCACATCCGGCAAGAGGGCACAGAAATACAGGGAGAAACGAGTGGGACAGAAGACAAAACGGGCACACAAATACAGGAAAAATGAGTGTCACAGAAGGCAAGAGGACACAGAAATACAGGGAAAAACAAGTAGCTCTGAAGGCAAAAAGGGCACAGAAATAAAGAAAAAACGAGTGGTACATAAATACAGGAAAAACGAGTGTCACGGAAGGCAAGATGGCACAGAAATACAGGGAAAAAATGAGTGGCACAGAAGGCAAAAAGGGCAGAAAAATACAGGGGCAGCTGAGAAACACAATACAAAACAGGCAGAGAGGCATGGGGCAGCGAGGGGAACAAAAGGGAAAACCGGGCAGAGACACGGGGCAGCGAGGGGGTACAGAAGGAAATATCGGGCTGAGAGACACTGGGACAGCAAGGGGAACAGAGGGAGGAAAACGGGCACGGACCATGAACAGGCAGCGGGGAAAGACTGAACAACAGCAATCAGAGAAACAACAATGAAATACAGGTAATACAATAAAACAATAAAGCGTAAGATGTACAAACTACGGCCTACCACTGGCCACCAGGGATGAGGCGCAGGTGGTAATCTGCGGGTGGTGGGGGCAGTGGCAACTTGTGCAGGGACACATAGGTGGTGCTGTGCGGAGGGGGAGTAGCCTACCTGGTGGGGTCAAGGATCGCTCTCCTCACCGCACAGCGGGCAGCCTATATGGGGAGGTGGGGGGAGGAGCGGCTGGGAGGCAGGAGGTGGGGCAGTGAATGGGCAGTGGGCAGTCGGGGGGGGCTGGGCCGCATGGGACGCAGCAGCGGGGTGGTGAAGGACGAAGAAGGAAACAAAAGACGAAAGGGCTCAAAAAATGAGGGAAAACGAATGGCACAGAGGCAGAAAGGACACAAAATCGATGGAAAACAAGTGTCACAGAAGGCAAGAGGTCACATAAAGACAGGGAAAAACGAGTGGCACAGAAGGCAAAAGGGGCACAGAAATACAGGAAAAACGAGTGTCACAGAAGGCAAGAGAGCACAGAAATACAGGGAAAAAACGAGTGGTAGAGGAGGCAAAAAAGGCACAGAAATACAGGAAAAACGAGGGTAACAAAAGGCAAGAGGGCAGAGAAATACAGGGAAAAAATGAGTGGCACAGAAGGAAAAAAGGGGACAGAAATACAGAAAAAACGAGTGTCACAGAAGGCAAGAGGACACCGATATACAGGGAACAACGAGTGGCACAGAAGTCAAAATAGCACAGAAATTCAGGGAAAAAACAAGTGGCACAGAAGGCAAAAAGGGCACAGAAATACAGGAAAAACAATGGTCACAGAAGGCAAGAGGGCACAGAAATACAGGGAAAAATGAGTGGTACAGAAGGCAAAAAGGGCACAGAAATACAGGAAAACGAGTGTCACAGAAGGCAAAAGGGCACAGAAATACAGGGAAAAACGAGTGTCACAGAAGGCAAGATAGCACAAAAATACAGGGAAAAAACAAGTGGCACAGAAGGCAAGAAGGGCACAGAAATACAGGAAAAACGAGTGTCACAGAAGGCAAGAGGGCACAGAAATACAGGAAAAAAACGAGTTAGCCAGAAGGCAAAAAGGGCACAGAAATACAGGAAAATGAGTGTCACAGAAGGCAAAAGGGAACAGAAATACGGGGAAAAGTGAGTGTCACAGAAGGCAAGATAGCACAGAAATACAGGGAAAAAACAAGTGCCACAGAAGGCAAAAAGGGCACAGAAATACAGGAAAAACAAGTGTCTCAGAAGGCAAAAGGGCACAGAAAAACTGGGAAAAATTGAGTGGCAAAGAAGACAAAAAGGGCACACAAATACAGGAAAAACGAGTGTCACAGAAGGCAAGAGGGCACAGAAATACAGGGAAAAAACGAGTGGCAGAGAAGTCAAAAAGGGCACAGAAATATAGGAGAAACGAGTATCACAGAAGGCAAGAGGGCACAGAACTAAAGTAAAAACAAGTGTCACAGAAGGCAAGAGGGCACAGAAATACAGGAAAAAAACAAGTGGCACAGAAGGCAAAAAGGGCACAAGAATACAGGGGCCGCTGAAAAACAGAAGGCAATTGGTGATTGAGCAGCATGTGCTGGCATTGCTCTCAGGACATCTAGAGAGCAACAACCTGCTGGAGTCCAATCAAGCAGGGTTCCGTGCCAACCATAGCACGGAATTAGTCATGCTATCAATCCTGGATGAATTGAGGAGTCGAGCTGATATAAAAACACCGAGCGCCCTGGTACTACTGGATCTCTCCGCGGCCTTTGATACCGTGTGTCATGAACAACTATTGTCGCGGTTGAGGTCTTTTGGTATCAGGGGTACAGCACATGCATGGCTTACATCATTCCTACAGGGCAGGACACAAAGAGTACAGTTGGGGGACTTCCTTTCCACCTCTGCTCCCATTACTTGCGGGGTTCCACAGGGTTCTGCCCTGTCACCCCTACTCTTTAATATTTACTTGCAGCCACTAATTGCACTCCTGAATAGGATGGACTGCCTAGTATACAACTACGCCGAGGACACCCAGATAATCATCCGGCTGGATGATGGCCCGGGAGCGTCTACCAGGTTGCAGATCATACTCAAAGCCACGGTTAATTGGATGTCCGAGAACTCCTTAAAAATCAACCCGGACAAGGCGGAAGTGTTGCCTATTTCCATCACGGGCAACCCCTGGAGCGAGAAATTCTGGCCTGTAGAGCTGGGTGTGACACCGGAACCGGCGACTGCAGTCAAAAGTCTGGGCCTGTATGTGGATGATAAACTCTCCATGAAAAAACAAGTCACCACGGTAGTGGGCACCTGTATAGGCCTGATGCGACAATTGAGGAAGATCTCTGCACTACTCTCATTTTCCACCTTGAGACATGTGGTCTCAGCCACAATCCTGGCTAGGCTGGACTACGGAAACTCCCTGTATATCGGTCTACCCCAGCGGCTGCTGGATAATCTACAGGGGGTTATGAATGACGCAGCCCGGCTGATTTACAAGAAACCTAGGTCTACCCACTCTTCCCCTCTGATGCAGGAGCTACATTGGCTCCCGATCCGGCAGAGGGTTGTATTCAAAGGACTGTGTATCGTACATAAGGCGCTGTATGGTAATGCACCAAGATACTTGAAATCCCGCCTATCCCCATATACACAGAGCAGGACTTTGCGCTCGTCGGACGCTACCCTCTTGTCCCAATCCCGTTTTAAACTGGCCACGGTGGGGGGACGTGCTTTCTCCAACACACTCCCAGCTTTGTGGAACAAACTGGCCCCAGAACTAAGGAAGGAATGCAATCTGTTATCCTTCAGAAAAAAGTTAAAAACTGTACTGTTCAAGCAAGCATGGAGCAGCCTCTAGGCGTTGTGTTAAGATCAAGTAAATACCGAACCCCACTACGTAATCTGGACAAACAGCGCTTAGAGACCCCGGTGGTTATAATGCGCTATACAAATTAAATAAATAAATAAATAAATAAATAAATAAATGAAGAGAGGCAGGGGGCAGCGAGGGGAACAGAAGGGAAAACCGGGCTGAGAGACACAGGAGCAGTGAGGGGAACAGAAGGAAAAACCGGGCAGAGACACGGGGGCAGCGAGGGGTACAGAAGGAAAAACCAGGCTGAGAGACACTGGGACAGCGAGGAGAACAAAGGGAGTAAAACGGGCATGGACCACGAACAGGCTGCAGGAAAAGACAGAACAACAGCAATCAGAGACACAGCAATGAAATACAGGTAATACAATTAAACAATAAAGTGTAAGATGAACAAACCTACAGCCTACCACTGGCCACCAGGGATGAGGCGCAGGTGGTAGCCTGCGGGTGGTAGAGGGCCTCGAACTTCCTCAGCAATGGCAGCTCGGGCAGGGACACATAGGTGGTGCTGTGCGGATGGGGAGCGATCTACGTGGTGGGGTCAAGGATCGCTCTCCTTACAGCGCAGCGGGCGGCCTATATGGGGAGGTGGGGGGAGGAGCAGCTGGGAGGCAGTAGGTGGGGCAGTGAATAGGCAGTGGGCAGTTGGGGGGCTGAGCCCCATGGGACGCAGCAGCGGGGTGGTGAAGGACGATGAAGGGAACAGAAGACAAAAGGGCTCCAAAAAAGAGGGAAAACGAGTTTCACAGATGCAGAAAGGACACAAAATCGAGGGAAAACAAGTGTCACGGAAGGCAAGAGCTCTTAGAAAGACAGGGAAAAATGAGTGTCACAGAAGGCAAGAGAGCACAGAAATACTGGGAAAAAACGAGTGGTACAGAAGGCAAAAAGGGCACAGAAATACAGGAAAAATGAGTGTCACAAAAGGCAAGAGGACACAGAAATACAGGGAAAAAACAAGTAGCTCTGAAGGCAAAAAGGGAACAGAAATACAGGAAAAACGAGTGGTACAGAAATACAGGAAAAACGAGTGTCACGGAAGGCAAGATGGCACAGAATTACAGGGAAAAAACGAGTGGCACAGAAGGCAAAAAGGGCAGGAAAATACAGGGGCAGCCGAGAAACAGAATACAAAACAGGCAGAGAGGCATGGGGGCAGCGAGGGGAACAGAAGGGAAAACCGGGCAGAGACACGGGACAGAGAGGGGTACAGAAGGAAATACCGGGCTGAGAGACACTGAGACAGCGAGGGGAACAGAGGGAGGAAAACGGGCACGGACCATGAACAGGCAGCGGAGAAAGACAGAACAACAGCAATCAGAGACACAACAATGAAATACAGGTAATACAATAAAACAATAAAGCGTAAGATGTACAAACTACGGCCTACCACTGGCCACCAGGGATGAGGCGCAGGTGGTAACCTGCGGGTGGTGGAGGGCCTCGAACTTCTGCAGCAGTGGCAGCTCGGGCAGGGACACATAGGTGGTGCTGTGCGGAGGGGGAGCGGCCTACCTGGTGGGGTCAAGGCTCGCTCTCCTCACCGCCCAGCTGGCGGCCTATCTGGGGAAGTAGGGGGAGGAGCAGCTGGGAGGCAGGAGGTGGGGCAGTGAATGGGCAGTGGGCAGTCCGCATGGGACGCAGCAGCGGGGTGGTGAAGGACGATGAAGGGAACAGAAGAGAAAAGGGCTAAGAAAACGAGGGAAAACGAGTGGCACAGAGGCAGAAAGGACACAAAAATGAGGGAAAACAAGTGTCACAGAAGGCAAGAGGTCACAGAAAGACAGGGAAAAATGAGTGTCACAGAAGTCAAGAGAGCACAGAAATACAGGGAAAAACGAGTGGTACAGAAGGCAAAAAGGGCACAGAAATACAGGAAAAACGAGGTTAACAAAAGGCAAGAGGGCAGAGCAATACAGGGAAAAATTAATGGCACAGAAGGCAAAAAGGGCACAGAAATACAGGAAAAACGAGTGTCACAGAAGGCAAGAGGGCACAGATATACAGGGAACAACGAGTGGCACAGAAGGCAAGATAGCACAGAAATTCAGGGAAAAAACAAGTGGCACAGAAGGCAAAAAGGGCACAGAAATAGAGGAAAAACGAGTGTCACAGAAGGCAAAAGGGCACAGAAATGCAGGGAAAAACGAGTGGTACAGAAGGCAAAAAGGGCACAGAAATACAGGAAAACGAGTGTCACAGAAGGCTAAAGGGCACAGAAATACAGGAAAAACGAGTGTCACAGAAGGCAAGAGGGCTCAGAAATACAGGGAAAAACGAGTGGTACAGAAGGCAAAAAGTGCACAGAAATACAGGAAAACGAGTGTCACAGAAGGAAAAAGGGCACAGAAATACAGGGAAAACGAGTGTCACAGAAGGCAAGATAGCACAGAAATACAGGGGAAAATCAAGTGGCACAGAAGGCAAAAAGGGCACAGAAATACAGGAAAAACAAGTGTCACAGAAGGCAAAACGGCACAGAAATACAGGAAAAAAACGAGTTAGCCAGAAGGCAAAAAGGACACAGAAATACAGGAAAACGAAGGTCACAGAAGGCAAGATAGCACAGAAATACTGGGAAAAACAAGTGCCACAGAAGGCAAAAAGGGCACAGAAATACAGGAAAATCCAGTGTCTCAGAAAGCAAGAGGCCACAGAAAAACTGGAAAAAAATGAGTGGCAAAGAAGACAAAAAGGGCACACAAATACAGGAAAAACGAGTGTCACAGAAGGCAAGAGGGCACAGAAATACAGGGAAAAAACGAGTGGCAGAGAGGCAAAAAGGGCACAGAAATATAGGAGAAATGAGTATCACAGAAGGCAAGAGGGCCCAGAACTAAAGTAAAAACAAGTGTCACAGAAGGCAAGAGGGCACAGAAATACAGGGAAAAAATGAGTGGCACAGAAGGCAAAAAGGGCACAAGAATACAGGGGCCGCTGAAAAACAGAAGGCAAAAACAGGAAGAGAGGCAGGGGGCAGCGAGGGGAACAGAAGGGAAAACCGGGCTGAGAGACACAGGAGCAGTGAGGGGAACAGAAGGAAAAACCGGGCAGAGACACGGGGGCAGCGAGGGGTACAGAAGGAAAAACCAGGCTGGGAGACACTGGGACAGCGAGGAGAACAAAGGGAGTAAAACGGGCATGGACCACGAACAGGCTGCAGGAAAAGACAGAACAACAGCAATCAGAGACACAGCAATGAAATACAGGTAATACAATTAAACAATAAAGTGTAAGATGAACAAATCTACGGCCTACCACTGGCCACCAGGGATGAGGCGCAGGTGGTAACCTGCGGGTGGTAGAGGGCCTCGAACTTCCTCAGCAGTGGTAGCTCGGGCAGGGACACATAGGTGGTGCTGTGAGGAGGGGGAGAGACCTACATGGTGGGGTCAAGGATCGCTTTCCACAACGCGCAGCGGCCAGCCTATGTGGGGAGGTGGGAGGGAGGAGCAGCTGGGAGGCAGGAGGTGGGGCAGCGAATGGGCAGTAGGCAGTTGGGGGGGCTGGGCCACATGCGGCGCAGCGGCGGGGCGGTGAAAGACAATGAAGGGAACAGAAGGCAAAAGGGCACACAAAACGAGGAAAAACGAGTGGCACAGAGGCAGAAAGAACACAAAATCGAGGGAAAACAAGTGTCACAGAAGGCAAGAGGGCCCACAAAGACAGGGAAAAATGAGTTGCACAGACGGCAAGAGAGCACAGAAATACAGGGAATAAACGAGTGGTACAGGCGGCAAATAGGGCACAGAAATACAGGAAAAACGAGTGTAACAAAAGGAAAGAGGTCAAAGAAATACAGGGAAAAAATGAGTGGCACAGAAGGCAAAAGGGCACAGAAATGCAGGGAAAAACGAGTGGTACAGAAGGCAAAAAGGGCACAGAAATACAGGAAAACGAGTGTCACAGACGGCTTAAGGGCACAGAAATACAGGAAAAACGAGTGTCACAGAAGGCAAGAGGGCACAGAAATACAGGGAAAAACGAGTGGTACAGAAGGCAAAAAGTGCACAGAAATACAGGAAAACGAGCGTCACAGAAGGAAAAAGGGCACAGAAATACAGGGGAAACGAGTGTCACAGAAGGCAAGATAGCACAGAAATACAGGGGAAAATCAAGTGGCACAGAAGGCAAAAAGGGCACAGAAATACAGGAAAAACGAGTGTCACAGAAGGCAAAACGGCACAGAAATACAGGAAAAAAACGAGTTAGCCAGAAGGCAAAAAGGACACAGAAATACAGGAAAACGAAGGTCACAGAAGGCAAGATAGCACAGAAATACTGGGAAAAACAAGTGCCACAGAAGGCAAAAAGGGCACAGAAATACAGGAAAATCCAGTGTCTCAGAAAGCAAGAGGCCACAGAAAAACTGGGAAAAAATGAGTGGCAAAGAAGACAAAAAGGGCACACAAATACAGGAAAAACGAGTGTCACAGAAGGCAAGAGGGCACAGAAATACAGGGAAAAAATGAGTGGCACAGAAGGCAAAAAGGGCACAAGAATACAGGGGCCGCTGAAAAACAGAAGGCAAAAACAGGAAGAGAGGCAGGGGGCAGCGAGGGGAACAGAAGGGAAAACCGGGCTGAGAGACACAGGAGCAGTGAGGGGAACAGAAGGAAAAACCGGGCAGAGACACGGGGGCAGCGAGGGGTACAGAAGGAAAAACCAGGCTGAGAGACACTGGGACAGCGAGGAGAACAAAGGGAGTAAAACGGGCATAGACCACGAACAGGCTGCAGGAAAAGACAGAACAACAGCAATCAGAGACACAGCAATGAAATACAGGTAATACAATTAAACAATAAAGTGTAAGATGAACAAACCTACGGCCTACCACTGGCCACCAGGGATGAGGCGCAGGTGGTAACCTGCGGGTGGTAGAGGGCCTCGAACTTCCTCAGCAGTGGTAGCTCGGGCAGGGACACATAGGTGGTGCTGTGCGGAGGGGGAGAGACCTACATGGTGGGGTCAAGGATCGCTTTCCACAACGCGCAGCGGCCAGCCGATATGGGGAGGTGGGAGGGAGGAGCAGCTGGGAGGCAGGAGGTGGGGCAGCGAATGTGCAGTAGGCAGTTGGGGGGGCTGGGCCACATGCGGCGCAGCGGCGGGGCGGTGAAAGACAATGAAGGGAACAGAAGGCAAAAGGGCACACAAAACGAGGAAAAACGAGTGGCACAGAGGCAGAAAGAACACAAAATCGAGGGAAAACAAGTGTCACAGAAGGCAAGAGGGCACACAAAGACAGGGAAAAATGAGTTGCACAGAAGGCAAGAGAGCACAGAAATACAGGGAATAAATGAGTGGTTCAGGCGGCAAATAGGGCACAGAAATACAGGAAAAACGAGTGTAACAAAAGGAAAGAGGTCAAAGAAATACAGGGAAAAAATGAGTGGCACAGAAGGCAAAAAGGGCACAGTAATACAGGAAAAACGAGTGTCACATGAGGCAAAAAGGGCACAGAAATACAGGAAAACAAGTGTCAGAGAAGGCAAAGGGGCACAGAAATACAGGGAACAACGAGTGACACAGAAGGCAAGATAGCACAGAAATTCAGGGAAAAAACAAGTGGCACAGAAGGCAAAAAGGGCACAGTAATACAGGAAAAATGAATGTCACACACGGCAAGAGGGCACAGAAATACAGGGAAAAATGAGTGGCACAGAAGACAAAAAGGCCACACAAATACAGGAAAAATGAGTGTCACAGAAGGCAAGAGGACACAGAAATACAGGGAAAAAACAAGTAGCTCTGAAGGCAAAAAGGGCACGGAAATACAGGAAAAACGAGTGGTACAGAAATACAGGAAAAACAAGTGTCACGGAAGGCAAGATAATCAAACAAAACAATTGCCAGTGCTGAGAACCTCAATTATAAGCTGACAAGCTGAAAGAAATGGTTGTTATGAATATAACATGAACACCTGCTTTATGATTTGCAACATATGAGTTTTTAATACTTCTTTTTGAATTCTTCCACTTTTTAAAAAACAAACTTATTTCGTGCATGGAAATACAAAAACACTTATATACATAATATATACAAAACAGTTAGCACAACAAAGATTAACAATTAAACAATTCAGACACTCTTGGCCACTCATTCATGCAAATCCATTCATACAAACGAACGTACAAAGATTGGTCTCGGGGTCAAAAGAACTTTAGACATATGCTAAGGGAAGAAATCCTTAACGTTTTCAGCCAATGTCAAGTTTTTTAAAGCAAATCAATAGAGAATCGAACTCTCTTGCTATTCACAAACAGCCGTTTGTGAAAAAAAGTGTTTTAAAGGACCCGAGACCAGGTTGGTCGACGCGTTTCAAACCCCGCCAAGTACCGTGGTTCTCCTCAGGACCAAAATTGTCACTTATTTCTTCGGTCACAAAACCAATTTCTGAAAGCTTGTATTCCCAATGGAAGTGCGCGCGGGGGCCGCTCGGGGGATGGCGCCTCGATCCCCGTAAATCTTTAATTTGGCCGCCCTGTTTTCTGACGGCTGAATCTGCTACCTCCTCGGTATCAGCAGTATGGGCACTTCTGACGGGAAGACTCAATGTTTCTCCCTCATTCACACAGAAGGCAAGGTGGCAAAGAAATACAGGGAAAAAATGAGTGGCACAGAAGGCAAAAAGGGCAGAAATATACAGGGGCAGCTGAGAAAGAGAAGGCAAAACAGGCAGAGAGGCATGGGGGCAGCGAGGGGAACAGAAGGGAAAACCGGTCAGAGATACGGGGCAGCGAGAGGTACAGAAGGAAATACTGGGCTGAGAGACACTGGGACAGCGAGGGGAACAGAGGAAGGAAAACGGGCACGGACCAATAACAGGCAGCGGGGAAAGACAGAACAACAGCAATCAGAGCCACAACAATGAAATACAGGTAATATAATAAAACAATAAAGCGTAAGATGAACAAACTACAGCCTACCACTGGCCACCAGGGATGAGGCGCAGGTGGTAACCTGTGGGTTGTGGAGGGCCTTGAACGTCTGCAGCAGTGGCAGCACAGGCAGGGACACATAGGTGGTGCTGTGCAGATGGGGAGCGATCTACGTGGTGGGGTCAAGGATCGCTCTCCTCACAGCGCAGTGGGCGGGCTATATGGGGAGGTGGCGGGAGGAGCAGCTGGGAGGCAGTAGGTGGGGCAGTGAATGGGCAGTGGGCAGTTGGGGGGCTGAGCCCCATGGGACGCAGCAGCGGGGTGGTGAAGGACGATGAAGGGAACAGAAGACAAAAGGGCTCCAAAAAAGAGGGAAAACGAGTTTCACAGATGCAGAAAGGACACAAAATCGAGGGAAAACAAGTGTCACGGAAGGCAAGAGCTCTTAGAAAGACAGGGAAAAATGAGTGTCACAGAAGGCAAGAGAGCACAGAAATACTGGGAAAAAACGAGTGGTACAGAAGGCAAAAAGGGCACAGAAATACAGGAAAAATGAGTGTCACAAAAGGCAAGAGGACAGAGAAATACAGGGAAAAACAAGTAGCTCTGAAGGCAAAAAGGGAACAGAAATACAGGAAAACGAGTGGTACAGAAATACAGAAAAAACGAGTGTCACGGAAGGCAAGATGGCACAGAAATACAGGGAAAAAACGAGTGGCACAGAAGGCAAAAAGGGCAGGAAAATACAGGGGCAGCTGAGAAACAGACTACAAAACAGGCAGAGAGGCATGGGGGCAGCGAGGGGAGCAGAAGGGAAAACCGGGCAGAGACACGGGGCAGCGAGGGGTACAGAAGGAAATACCGGGCAGAGAGACACTGGGACAGCGAGGGGAACAGAGGGAAGAAAACGGGCATGGACCATGAACAGGCAGCGGAGAAAGACAGAACAACAGCAATCAGAGACACAACAATGAAATACAAGTAATACAATAAAACAATAAAGCGTAAGATGTACAAACTACGGCCTACCACTGGCCACCTGAAATGAGGCGTAGGTGGTAACCTCCGGGTGGTGGAGGGCCTCGAACTTCTGCAGCAGTGGCAGCTCGGGCAGGGACACATAGGTGGTGCTGTGCGGAGGGGGAGCGGCCTACCTGGTGGGGTCAAGGATCTCTCTCCTCACCGTGCAGCGGGCGGCCTATATGGGGAAGTGGGGGGAGGAGCAGCTTGGAGGCAGGAGGTGGGGCAGTGAATGGGCAGTGGGCAGTCGGGGGGGCTGGGCCGCATGGGACGCAGCAGCGGGGTGGTGAAGGACGATGAAGGGAACAGAAGACAAAAGGGCTAAGAAAACGAGGGAAAACGAGTGGCACAGAGGCAGAAAGGACACAAAATCGAGGGAAAACAAGTGTCACAGAATGCAAGAGGTCACAGAAAGACAGGGAAAAATGAGTGTCACAGAAGGCAAGAGAGCACAGAAATACAGGGAAAAAACGAGTGGTACAGAATGCAAAAAGGGCACAGAAATACAGGAAAAACGAGGTTAACAAAAGGCAAGAGGGCAGAGAAATACAGGGAAAAATGAATGGCACAGAAGGCAAAAAGGGCACAGAAATACAGGAAAAACGAGTGTCACAGAAGGCAAGAGGGCATAGATATACAGGGAACAACGAGTGGCACAGAAGGCAAGATAGCACAGAAATTCAGGGAAAAAACAAGTGGCATAGAAGGCAAAAAGGGCACAGAAATACAGGAAAAACGAGTGTCACAGAAGGCAAAAAGGGCACAGAAACACAGGAAAAACGAGTGTCACAGAATGCAAGAGAGCACAGAAATACAGGAAAAAACGAGTGTCACAGAAGTAAAAAGGGCACAGAAATACAGGGAAAAACGTGTTCACAGAAGGCAAGAGGGCAAAGAAATACAGGGAGAAAACAAGTGGCACAGAAGGCAAAAAGGGCAAAGAAATACAGGAAAAAAGAGTGTCACAGAAGGCAAGAGGGCACAGAAATACAAGAAAAAAACAAGTAGCTCTGAAGGCAAAAAGGGCACAGAAATACAGGAAAAACGAGTGTCACAGAAGGCAAGAGGACACAGAACTACAGGGAAAACATGAGTGGCACAGAAGACAAAAAGGGCACAGAAATACATGAAAAATGAGTATCACCGAAGGCAAGAGGGCACAGAACTACAGTAAAAACGAGTGTAACAGAAGGCAAAAAGGGCACAGAAATACAGGAAAAACAAGTGGTACAGAAATACAGGAAAAACGAGTATCATCGAAGGCAAGAGGGCACAGAAATACAGGGAAAAAACAAGTGTAACATAAGGCAAAAAGGGCACAGAAATACAGGAAAAACGAGTGGTACAGAAATACAGGAAAAACGAGTGTCACAGGAGGCAAAATGGCACAGAAATACAGGGAAAAAACGAGTGGTGCAGATGGCAAAAAGGGCACGAGAATTCATGGGCAGCTGAGAAACAGAAGGCAAAAACAGGCAGAGAGGCATGGGGGCAGCGAGGGTAACAGAAGGGAAAACCAGGCTGAGAGACACAGGGGCAGTGAGGGGTACAGAAGGAATAACCGAGCAGAGACTTGGGGGCAGCGAGAATACAGAAGGAAATACCGGGCTGAGAGACACTGGGACAGCGAGGGGAACAGAGGGAGGAAAACGGGCACGGACCACAAACAGGCAGCGGGGAAAGACAGAACAACAGCAATCAGAGACAGAACAATGAAATACAGGTAATACAATAAAACAATAAAGCGTAAGATGAACAAACCTATGGCCATCCACTGGCCACCAGGGATGAGGCGCAGGTGGTAGCCTGCGGGTGGTGTAGGGCCTCGAACCTCCTCAGCAGCGGCAGCTGGGTCAGGGACACATAGGTGGTGCTGTGCGGAGGGAGAGCGACCTACATGGTGGGGGTCAAGGTTCGCTCTCCTCACCACGCAGCGGCCGGCCTATATGGGGAGGTGGGAGGGAGGAGCGGCTGGGAGGCAGGAAGCGGGGGCAGTGGGCAGTCAGGGGGGCTGGGCCGCAGGGGACGCAGCGGAGGGGCAGTGAAGGACGATGAAGGGAACAGAAAGCAAAAGGCACAGAGCCAGAAAGGACACAAAATTGGAGGAAAACAAGTGTCACAGAAGGCAAGAGGGCACAGAAATACAGGGAAAAAACGAGTGGGACAGAAGGCAAAAGGAGCACAGAAATACAGGAAAAACAAGTGTCTCAGAAGGCAAGAGGGCACAGAAATACATGAAAAAGACGAGTGGTACAATAGACAAAAAGGGCACAGAAATACAGGAAATACGAGTGTCACAAAAGGCAAGAGGGCAGTGAAATACAGGGAAAAATGAATGGCACAGAAGGCAAAAAGGGCACAGAAATACAGGAAAAACGAGTGTCACAGAAGGCAAGAGGGCAAAGAAATACAGAATAAAAACAAGTGGCACTGAAGGCAAAAAGGGCACTGAAATACAGGAAAACGAGTTTCACAGAAGCCAATAGGGCACAGAAATACAGGGAAAAAACGAGTGGCACAGAAGGCAAGAGTCCACAAATTCAGGGAAAAAACGAGTGGCACAGAAGGCAAAAAGGGCACATAAATACAGGACAAACAAGTGTCACAGAAGGCAAGAGGGCAAAGAAATACAGGGAATAAACGAGTGGCACAGAAAGTAAGAGAATATTTACAACAAGGGGTGGTGAGGGACAGAGTCTCTGAATTAAGCAGAAAACTCTCACCCAGTCAAGAGATCAGGGCTAGATCCAACACCGTTTTTTAGCTCACTGCACCATCCCAGTTTCAGAACCTGGCTGTATGCAAATTAGTCTGTTCCTGTCCCAGTGCATGATGGGAACAGGGCAAACCAAACTACAAAAGCCAATTCTTACACTGGGAAGGAAACAAGCTCCCGGGGACCGGTTTCTGGCATTACAGCCGTCTTCGGCCCGGTTTGCTTGAATCCTGATGGTGCAATGAGCAAGGAACTCATGTCTGAGTATACCCTTCCACGCTTAGGGTGGACAAAAATATTTACAACAAGGGGTGGTGAGGGACAGAGTCTCTGAATTAAGCAGAAAACTCTCACCCAGTCAAGAGATCAGGGCTAGATCCAACACCGTTTTTTAGCTCACTGCACCATCCCAGTTTCAGAACCTGGCTGTACGCAAATTAGTCTGTTCCTGTCCCAGTGCATGATGGGAACAGGGCAAACCAAACTACAAAAGCCAATTCTTACACTGGGAAGGAAACAAGCTCCCGGGGACCGGTTTCTGGCATTACAGCCGTCTTCGGCCCGGTTTGCTTGAATCCTGATGGTGCAATGAGCAAGGGACTCATGTCTGAGTATACCCTTCCACGCTTAGGGTGGACAAAAATATTTACAACAAGGGGTGGTGAGGGACAGAGTCTCTGAATTAAGCAGAAAACTCTCACCCAGTCAAGAGATCAGGGCTAGATCCAACACCGTTTTTTAGCTCACTGCACCATCCCAGTTTCAGAACCTGGCTGTATGCAAATTAGTCTGTTCCTGTCCCAGTGCATGATGGGAACAGGGCAAACCAAACTACAAAAGCCAATTCTTACACTGGGAAGGAAACAAGCTCCTGGGGACCGGTTTCTGGCATTACAGCCGTCTTCGGCCCGGTTTGCTTGAATCCTGATGGTGCAATGAGCAAGGGACTCATGTCTGAGTATACCCTTCCACGCTTAGGGTGGACAAAAATATTTACAACAAGGGGTGGTGAGGGACAGAGTCTCTGAATTAAGCAGAAAACTCTCACCCAGTCAAGAGATCAGGGCTAGATCCAACACCGTTTTTTAGCTCACTGCACCATCCCAGTTTCAGAACCTGGCTGTATGCAAATTAGTCTGTTCCTGTCCCAGTGCATGATGGGAACAGGGCAAACCAAACTACAAAAGCCAATTCTTACACTGGGAAGGAAACAAGCTCCCGGGGACCGGTTTCTGGCATTACAGCCGTCTTTGGCCCGGTTTGCTTGAATCCTGATGGTGCAATGAGCAAGGGACTCATGTCTGAGCATACCCTTCCACGCTTAGGGTGGACAAAAATATTTACAACAAGGGGTGGTGAGGGACAGAGTCTCTGAATTAAGCAGAAAACTCTCACCCAGTCAAGAGATCAGGGCTAGATCCAACACCGTTTTTTAGCTCACTGCACCATCCCAGTTTCAGAACCTGGCTGTATGCAAATTAGTCTGTTCCTGTCCCAGTGCATGATGGGAACAGGGCAAACCAAACTACAAAAGCCAATTCTTACACTGGGAAGGAAACAAGCTCCCGGGGACCGGTTTCTGGCATTACAGCCGTCTTCGGCCCAGTTTGCTTGAATCCTGATGGTGCAATGAGCAAGGGACTCATGTCTGAGTATACCCTTCCACGCATAGGGTCAACAAAAATATTTACAACAAGGGGTGGTGAGGGATAGAGTCTCTGAATTAAGCAGAAAACTCTCACCCAGTCAAGAGATCAGGGCTAGATCCAACACCGTATTTTAGCTCACTGCACCATCCCAGTTTCAGAACCTGGCTGTATGCAAATTAGTCTGTTCCTGTCCCAGTGCATGATGGGAACAGGGCAAAGCAAACTACAAAAGCCAATTCTTACACTGGGAAGGAAACAAGCTCCCGGGGACCGGTTTCTGCCATTACAGCCGTCTTCGGCCCGGTTTGCTTGAATCCTGATGGTGCAATGAGCAAGGGACTCATGTCTGAGTATACCCTTCCACGCTTAGGGTGGACAAAAATATTTGCAACAAGGGGTGGTGAGGGACAGAGTCTCTGAATTAAGCAGAAAACTCTCACCCAGTCAAGAGATCAGGGCTAGATCCAACACCGTTTTTTAGCTCACTGCACCATCCCAGTTTCAGAACCTGGCTGTATGCAAATTAGTCTGTTCCTGTCCCAGTGCATGATCGGAACAGGGCAAACCAAACTACAAAAGCCAATTCTTACACTGGGAAGGAAACAAGCTCCCGGGGACCGGTTTCTGGCATTACAGCCGTCTTCGGCCCGGTTTGCTTGAATCCTGATGGTGCAATGAGCAAGGGACTCATGTCTGAGTATACCCTTCCACGTTTAGGGTGGACAAAAATATTTACAACAAGGGGTGGTGAGGGACAGAGTCTCCCAGTATAAGAAGTGGCTTGGTAGTTTGGTCTGCCCTGTTCCCATGATGCACTGGGCCAGGGTCAGACTAATTTGCATATAGCCAAGTTCTGAGCTGGGATGGTGCAGTGAGCTGAAAAACGGTGATGGATCAAGCCATGATCTTTGGACTGGGTAAGAGTGGTCTGCTTAATTCAGACACTCTGCTCATCACCACCCCCTTTTCTGAATCACAGAAAGTAAGAGGGCACAGAAATACAGGGAAAAAACGAGTGGCAAAGAAGGCAAAAAGGGCACAGAAATACAGGAAAAACGAGTATCACAGAAGGCAATCAGAGACACAACAATGAAATACAGGTAATACAATAAAACAATAAAGCGTAAGATGAACAAACCTACAGCCTACCACTGGCCACCAGGAATGAGGCGCAGGTGGTAGCCTGTGGGTGGTGGAGGGCCTCAAACTTCCTTAGCAGCAGCAGCTGGGGCTGGGACACATAGGTTGTGCTGTGCAGAGGGGGAGCGACCTACCTGATTCGGGTCAAGGGTCGCTCTCCTCACTGCGCAGCGACCGGCCTATATGGGGAGGTGGGAGGGAGGAGCAGCTGGGAGTCAGGATGTGGGGGCAGCTAATAGGCAGTGGGCAAGGGAGCTGGGCCACAGGGGATGCAGCGGCGGGGTGGTGAAGGACAATGAATGGAACAGAAGGCACTAGGGCACAAAACACGAGGGAAAATGAGTGGCAGAGGCAGAAAGGACATAAATTCGAGGGGAAACAAGTGTAAAAGAAGGCAAGAGGGCACAGAAATACAGGGAAAAACGAGTGGCACAGAAGGCAAAAAGGGCAGAGAAATACAGGAAAAACGATTGTCTCAGAAGGCAGGAGGGTACAGGAATACAGGGAAAAAACAAGTGGTACAATAGGCAAAAAGGGCACAGAAATACAGGAAATACGAACGTCACAAAAGACAAGAGGGCAGAGAAATACAGGGAAAAAATTTGTGGCACAGAAGGCAAAAGGGCACAGAAATACAGGGAAAACGAGTGTCACAGAAGGCAAGAGGGCAAAGAAATACAGGAAAAAACAAGTGGCACAGAAGCCAAAAAGGGCACAGAAATACAGGAAAACGCAGGCCACAGAAGGCAAGAGGGCACAGAAATACTGGGAAAAAACGAGTTGCACAGAAGGCAAGAGAGCACAGAAATACAGGGAAAAAACGAGTGCCACAGAAGGCAAAAAGGGCACAAGAATACAGGGGCAGCTGAGAAATAAAAGGGAAAAACGAATCACTGACATAATATCGAATACAATGATATAGAATTACCAAAAAATCGAGGAAAAAATATAGAATACAAAAATATTTAATTCCTATCTACAAACAGGTAAGTACAAAAATATTGAATGAAAAATATTGTTTTAAAAAGTAACGGCAGAGAGGCATGGGGGCAGAGAGGAGAACAGAAGGGAAAACTGGGCTGAGTGACACGGGTGCAGTGAGGGGTACAGAAGGAAAAACCGGACAGAGACACAGGGGCAGCGAGGGGTACAGAAGGAAATACCAGGCTATGAGACACGGTGACAGCGAGAGTAACAGAGGGAGGAAAATAGGCACGGACCACGAACAGGCAGCGGGGGAAGACAGAACAACAGCAGTCACAGACACAACAATGAAATACATGTAATACAATAAAACAATATAGCAGAAGATGAACAAACCTACAGCCTACCAGTGGCCACCAGGGATGATGCGCAGGTGGTAGCCTTGGGTGGTGGAAGGCCTCGAACTTCCTCAGCAGCTGCAGCTGGGGCAGGGAAACAAAGGCGGTGCTCTGTAGAGGCGGAGCGACCTACCTGGTGGGGTCAAGGGTCGCTCCTTCCTGACTCCCCGGCGCAGCACTAAAACACTGAGTGCGAAAGTGCTCAGAAGATGTGGACCAGTGGACTAGTCCAGGTGCTCTGGAATCCAGCCTGCAGTAATCCACCACGAGTGATCCTTGACAGCAGTGATCCTGGGCAGGTGATGGCCGGGGCGCGCGCGATTAGCGCGGCTCACTAAATCTGTAACTGCACATATTAGTGCCTGCTCTTGGACTGAACTAGGCATTATGACACTACGGCAGGGGTTTTGAAGGGCTCTGTCTACTGAATGTCTGATGCTGTATCGAATGCCTGGGCTCCCTTTGAGCGAAGAAGAGAGAGAAATACCGTCTAAACCAGTGCGGCCTCCTTGGCACTCCGGTGGTACCCAGTGTGCACATGTCTCTCCCTCTAGAAGAGTGGAATTCTACCCCCCCCCAGGACTGGTGAGGGGTAGGATTCCAAATTGTTTGACACCAAACACAACATGTTTCCAAGCAGACATTCCAAAGTTAGCATTTACCGCGAGGTTATAATGCACGTAAGAGTATATGGTCTGGCTGCATCACAGAGCAGCCTCAGCAGATAGGCTTTGAAAGCTGCAGAGGGGTCCTGCTCAGGCATGGGCACCCTCTCACACAAACCCAAGCACTCTGCCTTCAGGATTGATAAGGCCTGCCATAAGATTGACTGATAGGTTTATTTGTGTCAGTGATTAAGTTCAAGTTGAAGTTCAGTAATTTATATAGCGCACTACTCACCCAGAGGGTCTCAAGGCGCTTGAGGGTGGGTGGGTGCGTTACATATCGAATAGCCAGGTTTTTAGTTGTTTTCGGAAGGAGAGGTGGTTATGTGTAAGTCGGAGGTGAGTAGGGAGAGAATTCCAGGTTTTGGCTGCTAAGTAGGAGAAGGATATTCCTCCCATGGTGGATCTGTGAATGCGTGGAATTGCAGCGAGGGCTTGATTGGATGACTATAGTTGGCGGGTGGGAGTGTAGAAGGACAGTCGTGTGTTGAGGCATTCGGGTGTGTGTATGGGTGAGGAGGCGGAACGTTATTCTCTTGTTGATGGGGCGCTAGTGGAGATCCTTCAGGTGACCGGAAATGTGAGCCTGACGGGGAATGTCCAGTATGAGTCTGGCTGAGGCGTTTTGGATGCGTTGGAGTTTTTTCTGTAGTTTGGCTGTGGTCCCGGCATAAAGGGTATTTCCGTAATCCAGACGGCTGGTGACGAGTGCGTGGGTGACTGTCTTTCTTGTTTCGGTGGGGATCCAGCGGAAGATTTTTTGACTTGTCTTGTCATCGAGAGGGAGGAGTCTAGGATGAAGCCAAGGTTACGAGCGTTATCTGTAGGTATGGGTGCTGTACCCTAGGGCTGGTGGTCACCATGAGTCGTCCCAGGTAGAGGGGGATGATCCTAGGATGAGGACTTCGGTTTTGTCCGAGTTTAGTTTTAAACGGCTGTTCTTCATCCATTCGGCTACTTTCATTCCTTCGTGTAGATTGGTTTTGGCGGTGTTTGGGTCTTTGGTGAGGGAGAGGATCAGCTGAGTGTCGTCTGTGTAGGAGATGATGTTGAGGTTGTGTTGGCGCGCGATGGATGCGAGGGGACTCATGTATACGTTGAAGAGGGTGGGGCTGAGTGAAGATCCTTGTGGTACACCACAGATGACTTCGGTGGCCTCTGATTTGAATGGGGGAGGCGGACTCTCTGGGTTCTTCCTGCGAGGAACGAGATGATCCAGTCCAAAGCTTTACCTTGTATTCCGACATTGTTGAGGCGCTGAATGAGGGTGCTATGACATACTGTGTCGAAGGCGGCGGAGAGGTCGAGTAGAATGAGGGCAACTGTTTCTCTGTTGTCCAGTAGCGTTCAGATGTCGTCTGTGGTATCAATGAGGGCAGTTTTGGTGCTGTGTTTGGCACAGAAGCTGGACTGTGAAGGGTCAAGTGAATTGTTGGATTCCAGGAAGGCGGCGAGCTGATTATTGACGGCTTTCTCAATGACTTTGGCAGGGAATGGGAGGAGTGAGATGGGGCGGTAGTTCTTAAGTTCAGAGGGGCCTGCTGTGGGTTTTCAGAAGGGCGCTGAGTTCGGCATGTTTCCAGCTTTCCTGGAAGGTAGCGGAGTTGAAGGAACAGTTGATGACATCGCGGAGATGGGGTGCGATGATGGAGTCTGCTTTGTTGAATATGTGGTGGGGACATGGGTCAGTTGGCGATCCTGAGTGAATGGAGTTCATCAGGCGGATGGTGTCCTCAGTGGTGATAAGGTTCCAGGCGAGAAGGTTGTGAGAGTGCTGTTTTGGTTCGGAGGTGGGTGGAGTGGGCTGTTCATTGGACTGGTTTTCAAAGCTATTATGAATGTCGGCGATTTTGTTGTGGAAGAAAGAGGATTAGGAGTTGCAGAGGTTTTGAGAGGGAGTGATGTCGTTGGTGCCGGCGGTGGGGTTGGTAAATTCTTTGATGATGTTGAATAGTTCTTTGCTGTTGTGGGCGTTTTTGTCGAGTCGATCCTTGAATGCAGATTTCTTGGTGGATAGGATCAATTGGTGGTAATTGCGGGTGGCATCCTTGAAGGAGGTCAGGTTGTCAGTAGTAGGGTTTTTTCTCCAGGTTTTCTCGAGAGTACGACATAATTTCTTGGATTTCTTAAGGTCATCGTTGAACCAGGGGGCCTTTTTGCTACCTTGTTTGATCTGGTGGTTTTTCAAGGGTGCTAATTCATCAGCGCAGTGAGTGATCCATTGTGTGAGTTTGGTGGCAGCTTGGTTTGGGTACGCTGATATGGCAGGAGGGTTTTGGTTGAGCGATGTGAAGAGTTGGTCGGTGATGAGTTTGTTCCAGTTTCTTCGAGGAATAGGTTGTGGGGGGTTGTGGGTCGTGGTCTTTTTGTAGTTGAAGTGAACGCAGTGGTGGTCCGTCCAATGGAGAGATGTGGTGTGATCGAAGGAGATGTGTTTGCTGGAGGTGAAGATAGGGTCGAGAGTGTGTCCGGCAAAGTGGGTGGGGGTGTCAACAAGTTGTTTGAGTCCGAGATTGGCTAGGTTGTCCAGAAGGGTGGTGGTGTTGCTGTTGTTGTTCTTTTCCAGGTGGAAGTTGAGGTCTCCCAGTAGAATGTAGTCCTCGGAGGTGAGGGCATGTGGGCTGATGAAGTCTGTGATGTCTTCGTTGAATTGTGTGCGGGTTCCTGGTGGTCTGTAGATGAGGGTGCCTCTGAGTGTGGTCCTGGGGTCGGTGTGGATCTGGAAGTGGAGGTGTTCGGCGGACATGAGGTTATCGTCGGAGTTGGTCGTGATTTTGATGGTATTCTTATGGACGATGGCGATGCCTCCTCCTGTTTGGTTGATGCGGTCTTTTCGGATGATCTTGTAAGCGTTCGGGATGGCTATGGCGATGTCGGGTGCTGATGAGGTGTTCATCCAGGTTTCTGTAAGGAAGGCGACGTCCGGCGATGCAGTGTCGAGTAGGTCCCAGAGTTCCGTGGCATGCCTGTGGATTGCACGATGCACTTCAGGTGGTTGGAGTTGGAGCTGTGTTTGGAGGTAGAGGATTCGGTGTGGGACCTTGTGCAGGCGAATTTGCAGGAGTGGCAGGCGAATGGTCCATGGGTGTATCCTGGGGTGGCTGTGCAGCATTGTCGTGTGCGTCCGGGGTTGAGGGCGAGAAGGGAAGCGGCGTTGTACGTTAGGCGGGTTGTGAGGGTATTGCGAGGACCAGGGGGTTTGGTGCTGGGCGCGGTCCAGGCGCGGACGGGCGTAGACGGGCTTACCTTTGGCGCACCTTCGGCGCGCATGGGGCACGACCGCTGCGCGTGAACGCTGCGTGCGTAGGCATCTGTCATATGTGGATAGTGGAGGGGGGAGGGGCGGGGGAGGATCAGCTGGGAGGCAGGAGCGGGGGTGGAGATCCGGGCAGGGAGCCACAACAACAACAATAAAAACATAATGGCAGCAGGCCAAAAGCCAAACAGGATTGGGGCGCACGCAGGAATAACTCGGTGCAAATGGCAGTGGCACCGGTACAATCAGGCAGCAATCGGTATTACAGTCAGCGCAGCACTGTTTAAGATTTAATTAAAGCGTACTCTCAATCAAAGTGCTATGAATTAAAATGCTCATAAGATCTAATTAAAGCGTACTTTCAACCAAAGTGCTACGAATTAAAATGCTCATCAGATTCACTAACTATCAGGCAATCTAGCGCTGCAGGGTACTTGCGATACTTTGGACAGGCAATGGCAGAGGCGAGGTAGCAGACAGCAGTCTATGAGTCAGGCAGAGCGTGGAGCAGCATGAAGGAGCGACCGCTTCTGTAAGGTACAGGACGATTTAGGTAACCTATATCTTAGTAAGGGGTGCATGCATTAGTCTTGTGGTGCAATTTTGGAAGGCTTCCCAGGGGTGGCATAATACATGCTTCAGCCCTTGGCAGGCCTCTGTGGTACCTATGACCTGAGTACCTGGTGTACCATATACTAGGGACTCACAAGGGTAACCCAGTAACCAATTTGGAGTGTACCTAATGTACATGCAATCAATTTAGAGAGGAAGCAGCTAGGCTGGGGTTTTGGATAGCAGGGCCCTAGCCAGACTAAAGTTGAAAAACAGTGAAACACCAGCAAAAAGTGGGGGTTACCATAGTAAACAGATCCTACTCTCCTACACCCCACTGCAGCTGCAGTAGGAATATCCCAAAAGGGCACAATGCTAGACAATTTGTTCACATGACCACGCTCAGCTCAGGTGCCCCAACCTCAGTGCACTGTAACTCACGGACCCTTCTGATGTATATTAGGCGACCCCTGTACTTGCTCCGGCTACCTCCATGATGCTTTGCAGTTGTTTCTGTTTTGCTAGTGTTTTCTGTTTCCAGCTTTAATTGTGATCACTGTTCAGGTTCTTGCCAGCACCAACCAGTACATGAGGGCTGGCTTACACTCACCTCACACACATCCAGCACAGGCGTCACTGTACATGTGACCCTGGCAATAAAGGGTCCGGGCGCACATGACCGTAGCCAGTTTCACAAACTATCTGAGAGCATCCTTGTGGTCATAATGTATGCATGAGGGGCCCAGGCCCTACAAAATCACATTGTGCTGTGTACAGCAGACACAAACAGGTCACCGCAGGCAGCAGGTAAGACCTTGGACATGTAGCTTTGTCGACCCCACTCAGTATATAAGAGGAGTGGACTGGGCTGGCGTATGTGAGTCCAGTGTGGGGGTGTGAATGATTATCCTGGGGCTCTGGGCGCGGTTCAGTACCGGAAATGTACAGATGCATGTGTCTCTGTCGCAGTGTGGGTCTCCGTTGAGATTAAGTGGTCCCTGACGGGACTTAGATACCCACGTGATCTAGTGCAGGTTCCATGAGGTAAAACCCCTCCCACACCTGTTTGGCCACCTCCATCTGGCAGTCTGGTAGTCTGACCCCTGGCCTTGGAATGAGATGTGTGCTTCGGAGGGGTGCTGGGAGCAAGCTGTGGTGGTGGGTGCTTCCAGCTGAGTGGTCTGTGCAGGGGGTGGGGTCTCCTCGATGCAGGTGTGCTCACTAAAATGTCCATGAGCTGTTGTAGGGCATTGGTGCCCAAGGTGTGGAGGTCCTTTACAGCATCACTGATGAGTTGTCTGATCTGCTCTGCTGGAGGTGTTGTTTGCCCTCTGCAATGTGAAGGGTAGATGCATTTTGACATTGTGTTGACATGTATTTGGACGCATTGTTCACGTTTACATACAGACTGCATGACAATGTACATTTTGACTGTTTGGGAAGAGCGGACTATTTGATGCGGAACAGCGGACAATTGGACTACATGACAGATGTGAGGTTGTACACGTACATTTTCATCTCACAGTTTCCTGCTATTTCAGATGTGATCGTCAAGTTTCTAGGCATAAGCGGACCGAGTTGTGTACTTTGTTCTGCAGTCTAAGTGTTGCACTTTGTACCCCATTGTCGTCAATGTGGATGTGCTGTTATTGCTATGTGTGTGTGCGGCATTGTGGGGGAGTCGACCCTGCAGCAATGATTTTTCCTCCCCTAATCCCTTTGATGTGGTGTGCCTTTGAGTTTTGTGCTTTTACAGTGCTGAGATGTTGGGGACTTGGGTCATTTGTGCTCTTAAACTGCTTGCACTCTTATGCATTGTTTGTCTGCAGATGTGTTGTTGACTTCAGGGGTTGTTTGTAAACGTGGATGTGACAGAGTGTGACTTGCTCCTTTCCGGATGTGGTCCACACTCACCAACTCAGTGTTGTGGCATGCACAATGTCATGATGATTGTACTGCAGCCATGCTGATCGTCATGTAGTGTCCCTTGCATTGTCAATGTGGCTCACAAATATACATTTTTTCTGTGTTTGGCACGTGTGTATGTTTTGGTTGTGAGATTGATGATGTGTGGGGTGGGACCCCTTTGATCATGAGGCAGGGTCATTGTGGGTGTGCAGTGTGCTACACATGATTGTGCATATGTGACATTGTGCCCATCTCCCCCCGTCCCTCAGTTCCTGGTCGCTACTCACCCTGTTGATGTTGTGTCAGGTCATATCGAACTGTGTCCTGACTCCCAACTCCTTGCACCGTCTCCCCACTAATGACTGTGGCCGCCATTTCCTTCAGCTCCTCCTGTGGTGCAGGACTCCCACCTCCAGTCACCGTGGCTACCTTCCTGTTGGCAGCAGGTTTCTGCTTGGTTTGGCTTTTTACATCATGCCAGCACCTCTTTGCCTCCTCCATTGACCTCCTCGACACTCCGCCTGCATTCACGTTGTTCACGATGGACTACCATGTTTCCGTTTGTGTTGCCAATGACACAGTTGAGGTGACGTACCATTGCTGTTAGTGTTCTATCTCCTGTGTGACGAATATCTGGTTTTTCTGTGGCCTGAACCCCTTCTTCCTCTTCTTGGCCTTCCCCAACCCCGGGGTTCCTTGCTTGTGGTCTGTGGGGCCTGTGGGGTTCGCGTTGCCATCTGCACTCGGTCCGGGTGCATCCATGATGCTAAGCAGTTAATTTTTTTCTCCCCTTTTTTTGATTTGCTTTTATGGTGCATTTTCCCACATGACTATTAGGAATTACAGTATTCAACAACAAGGGGCCTAAACCAGCTCACAACAAATTTCTTATGACCGATAGCAGAGTTACTTTGTCAATTTACACTACTGCCCGAGATGTGTACCTTAACACTAATCTATAGAGTCACAGTGTGTTTATTGTTTTCATAAAAATTACACCCAGGTCTAGTCCACTCTAGAAATTAGCAAAAAGAAATAAAGTGAACAAAGGGAGAGTGCCTCACGGTAAAACCACCCGAGGGGGTTCCTGACAGAAAATCGCCAGTTTACCCACTTCTCATCATCGGCCACTCTCTCTTTATGTGAGTAAAGAACGAAAAGGAAATTACAGATGGTGATTACCTAACTGATAAAATATGGTGCCCAAGTGTAAAACCTCAAAGTTCCCTCATATAAATTAATATGAAACTAAAGTGTATGTGCACCTAGAACCCCTGTGACAGCCAACGACAATCTGCCACCACTGTTAAAAAGGGGAGCACTTGCTAGTAAAACTACTTTATTCTGATGCTGCAAGATTTCCCAGTTAAAAATGGTTCGTAGTATACCATATATATTTACTCTGTGCCAACATGTTTCATTGCCATAAATTTCAGCAACTTCATCAGGGCGAGATTGGGGTTCTTTTTTCAGTCTCTACTGTGGAAAGTTCACAGGACCAACTGGCTGCCAGCTACTGCATACCTGCAGCCATCTAGCGCATAGGACACCGTGTCATAAGATAACGTGTCTCCTGGTAACGCAGTTAAAATCTGCCCCCCGCTACTGGGCAAATTACATCCCGAACGATACGGGAGTATCGTTCAGGACTTAATTTGCCCGCTACCGGGCAAATTAAGTCCCGAACGATACGAACTTATGGAGGTCAACATGTTTCTGCATTGATGGCTTTTACGCCTATGCTTTCGTCAGGACCTAGAATGCTGCTACTGCTGTATAATGAAAAATTGAAAGAACAAGGGAACTTATATCACCTGAAATCACAGGCTAGATAATCCACCACAATCCAAGTATTTGTGGAGATGGCGCTTCACCCCACCTGGCTGCAGCTCAGGTATAGAGGAGCACCGCTCTGTCCGTCGGTGTTTCCAAGCGTCCCTCTGCGCTGACTGGGGAAGGTCCCTTTTTCTTTCACTTTTTCATCATACAGCAGTAGCAACATTCTAGGTCCTGACGAAAGCATAGGCGTAAAAGCCATCAATGCAGAAACATGTTGACCTCCATTGCTGAACAGATAATTTGTTAAATCTGTTTCTTTTTTCACTTGATTTTTAATCTGGAGGAGCTGAGAGAAAATATTAAAGTCTAAACCTCTACTCAGCCCTATCCAATTTTATCTCATCACCACTCACACTATTTGCACTGCTTTTTCAGTTGCCTATTTACATCTATTCAGCATCTGCACCACCTATTTGTTGATTAAAGTAACCACTGGGTTGTCACAGCCTTTCACAACTTTAGACTGTGGACACTCTTTCTCCTGGGTAAGGAGAACCCCAGATGATGCAATAAGGGCGGTACAGATAGGCGACTGATGGGAATAATTCATCTACCCTTGGAGTTGTTTTGCCCACGTGTATTTAGCCACGCACAATAGAGCACCTGGGTGTTTCATGTGTTACCAATAATTATTGGTTTTTTCGAAGATCAAGTTGTGAGTTGAGTTTTTTTGTTTTTTTGTTTTTTCTTGACCCCTAGATACTTGTTGTTGTTGATGATATTAGTGGGGGCGTGTATCTAGGTTTGGGTCATTAAACTTGCCCTTGGACCCCCTTTTCAAAAATTCTGTGTGGTTTTCCCTGATACTTTGCCACAAAATGTCTGGGCTTAGACTTATGTTGGAAGTGATTCGGCAGTCAAGAGCTATGCTTGTCCAGACAGTCAGGCCGCCTTAAGGACGACCTTTCCCAATAGATGTTCCCGAGATGAAGTGGCAAGTGTAGCCATGTATATATAAATTCCCAACAAAGTCATTCCAAAGGGGGAGCAGGCATTTACTATTTAAACCTGCCACTTTCCAAGATACAATTTTTAATTGCTGACTGGTGGTGAGTAACGCCCTTTGTGGTGAGATAGCATTATTTCTTACCATAAGACCTAGTGATGGTGAATGTGTTGGAGAAGGTGGGTCGATGCCTAAATCCTCGTCTAGGTGTAAAATTGCCCCATTTTTGCCAGCTAAGCAGCAAGATGCTTGTGCATGGTGATTAGGGCTGGTAGGGACAGTCAGAGAAGGATATTTTGACAGTCAATCATTAGTCTCCAACGAGGATGTACCTACAAGGTGCATTATTGCTTGTGTGGAATGTATATTGCCTAACTTGTGTGGGGGCTGGTGTCTAAACTGTATAGAAGATCTATTTGGGGGGCAGGTGCGGTACTCCAAAGCTAGTAGATTCTCCGCAATCTCTGGGTCTTTTAGGGTGATTTCAATGTCATCAACTTTGAAAAACGGTGCGGTGGATCGTCGAGGTCTGAGTATGTCATTTCTAATCACGAATGGCATCCCCTAGTGTGCAGAATCCAATGAGTTACTTTGTTGATTAAAGATTCTTCACTCTAAAAGGTGTTCTTAATGGTGGTATTAAGTCACGGGACATTAGTCATAGATTTATTTTGGGGTAGTGTTCCGTTACTAGTGGCTGTTGCAATTGCAAGAGTTGGGGTGCTCGAGAGTGAAATGCTAAAGGGTGGCTATGGGGTTGAGCCTGACATGGCTCAGAAATTTGTTTTGTTACAAGGGCTGTGAAGACTGAGAGGTGGCCATCCTCTTAAGCCTGTTCTGTATAGAATTTTTGGGCCTATTCCTGTTGTAATTCAAATGCTCATTATAAGAATTTGTCTGCAAAGATAAAGCGGGGGTACTTGTTTGAAGAACATTAGCGTCATTGGAGGAGTTTTTTTTAAACAGGAGCTTGATGAAACTAGATGTTTATAGCTATGATTACCAGGCTGCAGGGGAAGACTTTGCACAGGAGTAGTATTTGCATTGCGGGACGTGCCCTTCTTTGCTATGGTTGTAACTAGAGTTGTAAGGTCCTCTATCATTCTTTTTAATCCATCAATTTCTGATCTTAAAGCGTTTATGGCAAGGATAGCATCTAACGGTTTATTCTGAATTGCCACACTACACACCCCAACGGTATCAGCCAAGCCATGAAGAAAAAGCTGTGAAGAATTCTCATTACATTCATCTCCAATTGTCGAAAGGGGAGAAAATCTGTTAGAGCATGGAATATTTATCTCAGATTCACGCACGTCGTGGGATACATTAGCATTAGGTTTAGCAGGGTGAACGTCAGGAGCTGGAGGCAGATACTTAGTATAGAGGTCAGACTTATTTGAAATAGTGGATAGTTTTTTTGATGGTAAATTTTGGAACATCGTTGGAATGACAAGGGGATGGGCTGGTGTCAGGCTTGGAGAAGGTCTATCATCTAAGTCGCTAGGGATCTGGGGTGCTAGTTGATTACCCTCCAGAATTTCCTCGCACTCATTTATTAAAGTATGAATCCTGTCGAGCACGCAGTTGCTGCTTGGATGTTTAAGAGATTTCCTGGCCCTTTTCCCTTTGGTAGATTTGCCAGCCCCACTCCCACTATGCCTTCCATGGATTTCCGCTTCCCCATATTTAAATGACCACGTATACCCAAGTGTCACCAAAAATATAGTTGGTTAATATCCAAAAAGCTACCTGATCAAACAATACTTAATAAAGTATTCCCCGTCAAAAGAAGATTGTTAAGTGCACCAAAAGTTAGATGATTCGAAAATGGTAAATCACCACAAAAAACTACTGGAAGAGAACGGGGACACCAATGGGGTTAGCTGGACAGGGTGGGATTTTGTTCACGTGTCTATTGTCAATGTCATATACAGGGAACCAGAGTAGGGGAGGATAAACAGTACCTTGCTTGATTTGTCCACGGCGAAATCAAGGGGGATGGCCCTGCTCTGTCTCTTCCTGGCAGTGACGGGCACGGATGGGCCTGCCCTTGGTCCGGGCTTCGCCACGGCACTGCCGGCGCGTGTCCCACGCTGCACGAGCCCGCTTGCAGTTAAGAATGGCTCCTCCAGGCACTGAAAGTGAGATGACATTGCACAAGGGATTGTAGGTCTGAGAGTCCTGGCCCCTGAAGGTCTCCCGGTCGCGGTGGCAGCAGCAGACTTAAGTTGGTGGGCGCCGCTCGCTGTGGGAGCCCGCTTGCAGTTAAGAACGGCACCTCCAGGCGCTGAAAGTGATGTGGCTTTGCGCGAGGGATTGTGTGGATGAGAGTGCTGGCCCCTGTCAGGCCCGGACTGGCCGTTGAGGTCACCGGGCAATTCCCCCGTGGGCTGCATGGTTGGGGGCCGGTTTTGGGCCCCTGGGGCCGTTTTTGTTACAGGGCCGTTATGCTGCAAAAACGGCCCTGTAACAAAAATGGCGAAAACCGGCCCTGTCACAGAGCGCGGTCGCACCTCTCCCCCCTCCCCTCTCCTCCCGGAGGGGGGGAGGGGGGCCGGCCGAGCACTTTGCCAGGGCCGGTTCTGGTTCCCAGTCCGGCCCTGGCCCCTGTTGGTCTCCCGGTCGCAATGGCAGCAGCAGACTCATTTTGCTGGAGCCCCATTTGTAGTTAAGAACGGCGCCTCCAGGCACTGAAAGTGATGTGGCGTTGCGCGATGGATTGTGGGGCTGAGAGTCCTGGCCCCTGCTGGTCTTCGGTTGCGGTGGCAGCAGCAGACTCATTTTGGCGGGCGTCCCGCGCTGCAGGAGCCCCGTTTGTAGTTAAGAACGGCGCCTCCAGGCACTGAAAGTGATGTGGCGTTGCGCGATGGATTGTGGGGCTGAGAGTCCTGGCCCCTGCTGGTCTTCGGTTGCGGTGGCAGCAGCAGACTCATTTTGGCGGGCGTCCCGCGCTGCAGGAGCCCCGTTTGTAGTTAAGAACGGCGCCTGCAGGTGCTGAAAGTGACGTGGCGTTGAACGAGGGACTGTGGGGCTGAGATTCCTGGCCCCTGCTGGTCTCCGGGTCGCAGTGGCAGCAGCAGACTCAAGTTGGCGTGCAGCCCTCTATCAGTATCTAGTTTTGAACTGGAATCAGTGAAAAACAAGTGGCCCCTCAGCTGGCGGTCGGGGAAGAAAACTGAAACATTACATTACTAGAGTCGTTTCATATTTTTGTGGAAATTATGCTATTTGCCGAGAGCGACAGCTGTGCAATGTTTTGAGGTGTTGTTTTACCAAAGACTCCAACAGTCTCTAGACATGTTTATAGACTTATCAAAGATTACATACATTTTAAAGTCAGGCCTTTTGTATGAAAATCGTGTTTTTTTCTGTCCTTTAACATACTTAATCTGTTTTATTTTTTACCACCAATGAACACTGATTCGTACGATGTACTTAGTAGAAAACAGCGTTTACTTGTGGGAGATACCACTGTGTGCCTAGAACTTCACAGAACGTATTTCCAGAGAACATAATCTGTTTACATTTTAGAAAAGTTTCTGGTTCGTTTGCAGCATGAATCACTTACAATATTTTGAATGTACTGTGTGGCCAATCTTTTCAGTTTAATTTCCTCATAGAGATTCTCTCAGCGCCTCAATTCTTATTTTCTAAATATTTTAGTTTTTTTGCAACCTACCCAATCATTTGTGTATTCCTAACCTTTCATATTTTTGTCCCTTGTGTTCTCCCAATATTTTGCTTTTTGCATTCTGTGCTCAGTGGTGAGATGGTGAAGATTACAGCTTCAAGAATTAGGCGATTATTTGACTTCACTGCGGCAATACCAATATGGATGTATACCTGAAGACCAATCTTGTACCAACACGATAGTCAGATCTGACCTAATCTAAATTTTACCGGTACCTTAGAGTCTTTGAAATGAAAGAACAGTCATTCATTTCTGAAAAGCACTGTGCACAGGATATAACTTTATGAACAATCATCCTATTTCAGTCAGTATCATAGCGCATTTGTGTTTTTAAGAACAGTCACCTATTCCTAATACGCACTGTTCACACAATAATACTCCATTGACAAATCACTCTCCTTAAACTGCACACCACCTCTATGTGTCACCAACAGACTAGCAAGACTGCAACTCCCTGTAACATGAAGGAAACCTAGCATAATTCTTCTATGTCTGGATTTTCCTCCCCTCTCCTTTCCTCCCTTAACTTGTATCAACCCAGGTTTTGTAAGGTACTATTGATTCAGGCATTGATTCATAGTCCTGATGATGATCCACGCATTAACCACGTGGATCAAAACACCGTTGACACTTTGAAACACCTAATACGGAAACATTTTGTATTTTAAAAATGTAAAGGTGTACGCTCTGATTTGTTTCAAAAACTGCGATACTTCTGTAACAAACTAAGACCTTTGCCTGAGCCCCCCTTTTTGTGTTGTGTATTGTACTGGTTTAGTAGGACAATCACAGCCTCCTCAAGCAAGGCCCGCAGTCCTCCTTTCTCGTTGACGTACTCCAGCGGCATACACAGCGGACAAGTAGGTCACAGATTTGGAACTGAGTCTTGATTACACAATGGCAGAGTACATATTTATGGCTGATTTTATGTCATTATACTCCCTTTGATGTGGTGCCACCAAGTCTGTGTATAGCATTCGAACCATAAATGTCTCTGGGCACTCGCAGACTACTGCTCTCGGCCCACACTGTGCTCGAGTAGGTTACACATTTGGGACTGAGTCTTGATTTCATTATGGCAGAGTTCATATCATTGCATGCAAGGAGAGGTGTAAGAGGAAGACGTGTTTCAGTCAGGAGGAAAAAAGGATCATAGTTACGGTGATCGAGCACTACCAACAACTGCCCTGGTGTCACTAACTCTGTGAATTGCAAGCTGACGAGACATGCTTGTGGGCCCCTGCCAACCACTGCCGTCAGCCTACAATGCACTCAAGTAGGTGACACTTTCAGAACTCAGTCTTAATTAATTTATGGCAGATTTGATATAATTGTACAGACCTCATCGCAGACTGCATCCCCTTTCAGCTCTGGTGCCACTAAGTCTGTTCCCCGACATCCATGGACATTTTCTGGTTGAACTTTGGTGGCGACTGAGTATATAGACTGGGGGTTGTCTTCATCATCAGGTCAGTGATACTGGCTTGGTAGCAAAAATGAGGCAGTAGCATTCCACTCATCCATTTGCCGCTTCCAGACGGCTTCTACCCTCTGCATCATGCCCTGGAGGACACCTTCCACTGTTCCCCATAACCCTCCACCACATTCACCTCGGACATCGATGAGGACCCTCTCACATTGCGTGGCCCTATCTCACTGCGGTAAATGGTCAAAATATTGATACCAAAATATAGACTAACCTAAATATCGACTCCAAATTATAGAATGGACAAAATATCGGATGGACAGAATATAGACATCAAAAATATTGTTTTGAAGGTAAGTAATGTAATATCGATTTTAAAAATATAGACAGTCAAAATATCGAAGTACATAATATAGTTTATTAAAAATATCGAATTTTTAACAATATCTAAATGTTTTGTATGTTAGTACATGTGTGAAAAGTGTATATATTTTTGTAATTTATTTTAAGTAATTCATTTTATGTTATTTAATTGTTGCGTAATTTAATTCTGTAGCTGGTTGTGGGTTTATAGGGGAATAGGGTGGAAGTAATTTAATTATAATTAATTAAATATGTTAATTAATTAATTGGTATTTATTTAGAATAAATTGTTAATTCATTTTTAATTGGTAATTAACTAATTCTTAATTGATGATTAATTTTTATTAATTGATTAATTGATAATTATGTGAATTAAATTAATTTATTTTCTGTAGCGGGTTGTGGGTTTATAGGGGAATAGGCTGGGAAGTAATTTAATTATAATTAATTAAATATGTTAAATAATTAATTGGTATTTATTTAGAATAAATTGGTAATTAATTTTTAATTGGAAATTAATTAATTCTTAATTAATAATAACTTTTATTATTTGATTAATTGATAATTATGTGAATTACATTAATTTATTTTCTGCAGCGGGTTGTGGGTGTATAGGTGAATAGGGTAGGAAGTAATTAAATTATAATTAATTAAATATGTTAATTAATTTATTGGTATTTATTTTAAATAAATTGTTAAATAATTTGTAATTGATAGTTAAATAATTCTTAGTCGATAATTAATTTTTATTAATTAAATAATTAATGATTGTGTGAATTATATTAATTTGTTTTCACTAGAGTGGGAATAGTAAAATTTACCCATATGCAATCCAACGCTTTCCCTACTGTTGCACTCTCTGGAGTCGGAATAGTAATTTTTACCCCTACCTTATCCAACGCTTTCCCTACTGTTGCACTCTTTGGAGTGGGAATAGTAATTTTTACCCCTACACTATCCAACGCTTTCCCTACTGTTGCACTCTCTGGAGTGGGAATAGTAATTTTTACCCCTATGCTATCCAACGCTTTCCCTACTGTTGCACTCTCTGGAGTGGGAATAGTAATTTTTACCCCTACGCTATTCAACGCATTCCCTACTGTTGTACCCTCCGGAGTGGGAATAGTAATTTTTACCCCTACGCTATCCAATGTTTTCCCCACTGTTGAACTTACTGGAGTGGGAATAGTAATTTTTACCCCTACGCTATCCAACGTTTTTCCTACTGTTGCACTTTCTGGAGTGGAAATAGTAATTTTTACCCCTACGCTATCCAACGCTTTCACTACTGTTGCACTCTCTGGAGTGGGAATAGTAATTTTTACCCCTACGCTATCCAACGCTTTCACTACTGTTGCACTCTCTGGAGTGGGAATAGTAATTTTTACCCCTACGCTATCCAACGTTTTCCTTACTGTTGCCCTCTCTGGAGTGGGAATAGTTATTTTTACCCCTACGCTATCCAAAGCTTTCCCTACTGTTGCACTCTCTGGAGTGGAAATAGTAATTTTTACCCCTAGGCTATCCAGCGCTTTCCCTATTGTCGCACTCTTTGGAGTGGGAATAGTAATTTTTAGCCCTCGCTATCCAACGCTTTCCCTACTGTTGCATTCTCTGGAGTGGGAATAGTAATTTTTACCCCTTCGCTATCCTACGGTAATATTATTGTGTATTTTTTATTAATATTATGTCAATATATATATATATGTTTTAACAGATATGATTGTATATATTTTTTTATAAGTTAAATTAGTTATTCAATAATTTTAAGGTAATTTAAGTATTTTTAAGTATATTTTAGCTATTTATTTCTAATATTTTTTTAATTTTACATTATTTTTAGGAAATTTGATATTTTTACAAAGTATATATATATAAACGATATTTTGCGTTCGATATTTTGGTACTTACCTGTTTGTAGATAGGAATTCGATATTTTGTCTGTCGATTTTTTGGAATCTATTTTTTGGGTAGTCTATATTTTGTCCCTCGATATTTAGTCAGTGATCCCACACTGCACCGCAAGTCACCATCCCATGGCAATGTGCCTATGCAGGCCGCAGTGCATCCTGGGCCATTAACTTTGTGCAGCTCAAGTCAAGGACCCTGTCTGCTCAAATATTGGATGGCCTCTGGGACGATGGACGTGGGTCATTAACGCCATGTGTGTGTGGCCCTGTGCTGTCCTCTGCCTCCGGCCTCAACTGCGGTCCACCAGGGCTCACACATCAAATTGAGTCCTGACCGGCCCGGACGTCAAATCACTGCAGGAGGCACACACCACCACCACCAGGACCACCTCCAAACACCCCTGCCAGAGTCAAAACAGTTGTACTGGCAGACTAACAGAGTTGCTCACACCTGTTGTGGATGCCATTATCTGCCTGATCCCCTGCTCTGCTCTTCAGGTGCCACTAACACAGTGCACCACAACTCATGGAACATTTCTGATTGAGTTTAGCGCTGTGGACAGCTCACGCAGCAATGTCACCTCAGGCAGTGTGGGAGATGTTATGGAAGATGATGGTATGGAAGATGATGCAGGTGTAACACACCCCACTGCAGCTGCATCATGAATATTCTGAAGGGACACAATCCTTGACAATTTGTTCACATGAGCATGCTCAACTCTAGAATGAATGAATGAATAGCGTTTTTATACCGCGCAAAACTTAGCCCCAAGGGGCATCAAGGCGCAATACGAGCAGACATGGAAAGTCCAGACTCCAGATAACTAGACCGGACGCCATTGGGAGAGCAAGAATCTAATATGCTTGAGAAAAAAGCCAGGTTTTGAGAAGTTTTTTGAAGATTGTCAAGGAGGATTGACTGGTAAGCTCAAGGGGAAGGGAGTTCCACAGTTTAGGAGCCAAGGTGGAAAAGGCTCTACCTCCCCATCTAACCTTAGCAAACCTAGGGACTACCAGCCTATTCTTTGAAGATGAACGAAGCATTCTAGTGGGGGTGTAGGCACACAGAAGAGATCTAATACTCTAGTGTCGCAACCTCAATGCACTGCAAATCACGGACAATTCTATTTTGCATTTTGGGTGTCCTCTGTACTTGCTCCGGCTACCACCATGATGCTCCGCAGTTGTCTCTGTGATGTTTGTGTGTTTTTTCCGTTTGAATGGTGTTCACTGTTCAAGTTGTTTCCAGCACCAACCACTCTCTGAGGGCTGGCTAACACTCACGCCACACATCCAGCACAGGTGTCACTGTACATATGACCCTGCAATAAAGGTGCCGGGCACATGTGCCCGAAGCCAAATGAACAAACTATCTGCTTGTGTCAGTATGGTCATAATGTGTGCATGAGGGCCCTGGGCCCTACAATATTACATTGTGCTGTGCACAGGGGAGGCAAACATGTACCCGCAGGCAGCAGGTAAGAACTTGGACATGTAGCTTTATCCTCACCCACTCAATATGTAAGAGGAGTGGACTGGGCCATCGTACAGAGGTCCGAGGTGGGTGTGTGAATTTGATTGCGCGGCTCTGGGTGTGGTTCTGTACAGTAAATTTGCAAATGCATGTGTCTCTGTCGCAGTGCGGGTCTCCTTGGTGGGGTGTAGTTGGTCTCTGATGGGACTTAGACACCCACGTATGTGATCTAGTTCAGCTTCCATGAGCTCTGCCCCACCTGTACCTGTTTGGCCACCTTCTTTTGGCATTCTAACACCTGCCATTTGAATGCAATGTGTGCCTTGTTGAAGTGTTGGGAGCCAGCCGTGGTGGTGGGTGCTTCCTGCTGTGTGGTCTACACAGGGACTGGGGTCTCCTCTATGTAGCTTGGCTGCCCTGCTTCTGGGGGTGGGTTGCCAAAGATGTCCATGAGCTGTTGTAGGGTGTCGGTGTCAAAGGTTTTGTGGTCCTCTCCATCATCGCTGATGAGTTGTCTGGTCTGCTCTGCTGAAGATGTTTTTTGTCCCTCTGCAATGTGAAGGGGAGATGCATGTTGACTTTGTGTTGACATGTATATTGACGAATTATTCTTGTTTTCATGCAGACTGTATGACAATGTACATTGTGACTGTTTGGGAGGTGCAGCATATTCGATGCAGGACAGTGGACTTTTGGACTACATGACAGATGTGAGGTTGTATACGTACATTTCCATATCACAGTTTCCTGCTATTTTGGATGCGATTGGCCTTTTTCTGTGCATGAGCGGACCCAGTTGTGTTCTCTGTTCAGCATTGTGGGTGTTGAACTTTGTAGCACATTGTAATTGGATGTGCTGTTGTTGCTATGTGTGTGTGCTGCAGTGTACCAAGGGGATCAGGGACATGTTCTTGGGTAATTGTGGGTGTGCAGTGTGCTACACATCATTGTGCATGTGTGCCATTGCGCCCATCTCTCCCTGTTCCCCCATTCTCTGGTCGTTACTCACCCAGTTTATTTTTTGTCAGGTCCTATCTTGCTGTGTCCGTACTCCCAACTTCTTGCACCGTCTCCACATTGATGACTGTGGCCTCCATTTCTTCCAACTCCTCCTTTGGGGCAGGTCTCACACCTCCTGTCACTGTTGATGCCTTCTTGTTGACAGCGAGTGTATGCTTGGTTTGGCTTTTCACATCATTCCAGTGCCTCTTGGCCTGCTACATTGCCCTCCTCGACACTCCAACTGCATTCACGTTTGTCTAATTGACGTTCAGTTGATGGTAGAGTTCTTTCAACTTTGTGACGCTGATCTTATTTTCTAGTGGACTGCACCCAATCTTCCTCTTCCTCTTCTCCTTGGTCTTCCCCGACCCCGAGGTTCCTTGCTGGTGGTCTGTGGGGCTTGTGGGGTTTGCGTTGGCATCTCTGCACGCGGTCCGGGTACATCCATGATGCTAAGCAGTTTGATTTGGTTTTGGTGTGTTTTTTTGTTGCTTTTATAGTGCATTTTACTGCATGACATTTTACTGCATGACATGTGGAAATTTCTTTTTGCGTTCATGTTTCGTATTTTTGTGGCGTTGCCTTGACTTTATCGCGGACACGTTATTGTGGCCCTATCGCATAGTCCCACAGTGTTGTGAATACTAAGTTAACATTGTGTTATGTTCCCGCAATAGACTGCGATGTGAAGAGTTGCGTTAAGCTAATTTTGCGGTACTTGTCACACATTCTTGAGAATATCTCCAAAGTTTTAAAACTTTCAGATATTTATAACACCTGACTGGGACTAGCTCTATGCATTGTCCTTAGCACGCTGCATTTCCACAAGGTTAGTTAAAACAAGAGTATTCAAGAAATGAAGCCCAGCAAAAATTCTTGCAAGTTAACAGAAGGGATCACTGACAGAATTTCGAGTTGGCAAAATATCGACGCCAGAATATCGACATCAAGAATATTGATTTCCTTCCTACAACATTGTAAGTACAAAAATGTTGAGAAAAAAAATATCGATGTCAAACATATCGTAAAAAATATTGTTATTTTAAAATGTTTAAAAGTTATTGTAAAACATAGTAAACAATAAATATAATTAAAGTAAACATAGTTAAAAATATTAAAAAGTATTTAAAAATAATACCCAACACTTATACTGTAATAATAAATTAAACATATTTAAAATAAATATAATGTATATAGTTAGTCCATAAAAAGCAACAGTAGGGAAAGAGTTGGATAGCATAGGGGTAAGAATTACTATTTCCTCTCCAGTGAGTGTAACAGTAGAATAAGCATTGGATAGCGCAGGAGTTAAAATTACTATTCCCACTTCAGAGAGTGCAACTGTAGGAAAAGCGTAGGATAGCATAGGGGTAAACATTACTATTCCCACTCCAGAGAGTGCAACAGTAGGGAAAGCATTGGATAGCATAAGGATTACAATTTCTATTCCCACTTCCAATAGAGTGAAAGAGGTGAGGCGCAGCAGTGGAAGAGGTGTGGCGCAGCGACCAGGATGCCTGACTCCAGACCACAGGGTTTGCGGTTCAGTCCCTGGTTCTGGCGGCAGGTTAGCCCAGCACCATGTGACTCTGGGCAATAGCTTCCTTAATCTTCCCAAGGGCCTCCAGCGTCAGGACAACTCCGTCGGATGTAGCTGTGCGCTTTACAAATGCTGGCATTTACATTTTATTTAAATTTTTTACTCCAAAGAGTGCAACAGTAGGGACAGCGTTGGATAGCGTAGGGGTCAAAATTACTATCCCACTCCAGAGAGTGCAACCGTAGAGAAAGCATTGGATTGCGGAAATGTTAAAGTTACTATTCCCACTCCAAAGAGTCAACAGTAGGGAAAGCATTGGATAGCGTAGGGGGTAATATTTACTATTCCCACTCCAAAGAGTGCAACAGTAGGGAACATGTTGGATAGCGTAGGGGTTAAAATTACTATTCCCACTCCAGAAAGTGCAACAGTTGGGAAAGCGTTGGATAGTGTAGGGGTAATAATTACTATTCCCACTCCAGAGAGTACAACAGTAGGGAAAGCATTTGATTGAGTAACTGTTAAAATGACCATTCCCACTCCAAAGAGTGCAACAGTAGGGAAAGCGTTGGATAGCGTAGGGGTAAAAATACTATTCCCACTCCAGAGAGTGCAATAGTAGGGAAAATGTTGGATAGCGTAGGGATTAAAAATAACATATTTATAAATTAAATATTTTTTTACTTAAAATAATAATTGCTTAATTAATTATCAATTAATTAATTAAAACACCAATAAATTAGGAATATAAATTACCTTAACAGCATTAAATTACTTCCCACCCTATTCCCAAATAAAAACACAACTCACTCAACATACAATTTTAAACAATTATAATATTTATTAATTAATAATTTAATACAAAATAATTACCAAATTATAATTATTAATCAATGAATAAATTAACTACAACAATACGTGATAATTCATAATCACAAATACATTACTTCCCACCTTATTCCCCTATAAACCCACTTCCCCCTCCAAAAATGTATTAATACAATTAACATTATTATCAATTAATTAAAATTAATAACTAATTATTTATTTACTAATCAATTATTTATCTATACCAATAAACAAACAATAATTATGACTTAATTACAATCAAAATACTTCCCACCCTATTCCCCTAAATACCTGCTACAGAACTAAAACGTTACATTTTATAAAAATAATTAATAATTCCTAAAATATATTATTTAGTTAACTATAATTAAATTTCTTCCCACCCTATTCCCCTCTAACCCACACCCCACTCCAAAAACTAATTAATGCAATCAACGTAACTATCAATTATTTAACATTAATAACCAATTAGTAATTAATTAACGATAAATTAATTATCAATACCAATAAACAAAAAATTAATAATGAATCAATTACAATTTAATTACTACCCACCCTATTCTCCATTAAACCCACAACCCGCTACAGAACTTAAACTCCAAATTTATCTAACAATTATTAATAATCCTTAAAAAATATTATTGAATTAACTATAATTAAATTACTTCCCACCCTATTCCCCTATAAACCCACAATCCGCTACACTACTAAAATGCATAATTTACTTTAAAAAAATACTCACTTCAAAAAAATGTATAAATATATGTTAAAAAAATACAATACTTAACAAAAACCATATAATGCATACATATAAAATACATAGTAATATACACATCAAATTTATTAACATTGATATCTTTGTATCAATATTAATAACTTCGATATTATGTACTTCGATATTTCTTACCTTACATTCGATATTCCATTCGATATTCTGTCAACGATATTCTTGACATCAATATTCTGTCCCCACAACATTAAAAACTCAATATATATATATATATAGATAAAAAAACTCGATATTATGTCTATACACCTAAAAGAAGAGAATATGTAAAATAAATTAAAAGTCTTACTTTTATTATTTTTGCAGGTAAAATGTTGTAGAATATGAATACAATAGTAACTGTTTGTGTGAACTTTGGTAAATGATGAAACAATAATGTCTCTTCAATTGTAAAAAATCAAGTTTCCATGGTTGAATTAGATTTGTAATCCTGAGATTACATCAAGTATATGATTTACTTATTCCAGTTAATATTTTTATAGACTATTTGAATTAACATGATGCCACTTAGTAATGGCTGTTCCCGAATATGGGTGTTCTGCATTCTTTATTTTTGCACCAACCATGCTACTTTGATATCCACTAAAATGAGCAGATGGGGAATTATAAACTGCAAGTTTGGGCAGGTGTTCAAACAAGAGTGAGTAAACTACTTGCAGTACAATCATAAAAGAAATATTTGTGGCAAGGGAAATAGAATGAGATGGCAAGAAGGACACAATGTGAATCAGTGGCTTTGCTAGCCCTATGAGAGCCCGTGGGGGTCTCTGTGTTTGCCAGTGAGGAGCCGTGGGGAGGGTGCTGGTGAGCATTTTCTATGTTTGCTGCCCACCGACATGGCAAACTCCTTGAGGAGCGGGGGCTTGCTGTTGGCGCCCGAGATGGCAGGTGTTAGTGGGGGAAAGCTACCACCCCAACCCCCGTGCTGTCTGGGGTGTAACGCCCCCTCTGCCCCCCATAACCACACCACTGATGTGAATGGATAAGTTCCTTTGAAATAGATAAATGTGCCGAGGAACAGAGACCTAGAAGTGCACATCCCTCCTAAAAAAAGGGAGGTGGGTTGATGAACAGTCACAGTTGCAGAGCATGATTCAGCCAAAGTGCTTGTGTTTTTTGCTCTTTTCTTCCTTCTGATGTGGAGCTGATGTGACCAAATAAGTTGTCTGTTATCTAAACAGGTGCCACGTATCCTGAAGCATCGGCTGGAGCATGGGGCCTGGTACTCATGGTAGAAGAGAAAGGTTTTTCTGGGCAAAGGAAGTATGCCAAGTGCTGGATGCTGAGAAAGTCTACAAAGCCCCCTTCTTGATTGCTCACAAACAGGGTGACTCCTCCCATTAGTCCTGTTGCACTCTGCACAGAATAGCATTTGTGAAGCATTTTAAGTATATCGTTTATGAGGGTCCCAATTAGAGGAACAGCCCACACAAAGGGTGAGTCCTTCTTGGTGATCTTGTAGCTCTTGAAGGAAAATAAATATTAATACTGAAGGCATAGCCAAGACACTAAAAACCTCTTGACATCAGTTGGGAGAAAAGAGTCAAACAAGAATCTCTGGTGATGGAAATATAAAAAGAGATTCTGCTAGAAGAAAAACCTGGCATGATAACGTAGCGATGGGGAAAATAAAAAATAAAAAATAAGGGAGCAGAAGCATTGCAATGCCCTGTCATCTCTTGATTGCATCCCATATACATGATTCAATCATAAATTACATCACAGAAAAAGGATCATCTTGAATTGGGAACCTCAAAAACTATTCTATGGACATGTCACCATTTGGGGCATTGCTAAATATATGACGTGGCCTCCAAAAGCCCAAGTTTTGCATCCTTTGTTCCTCTGTGAAATTCAGGGTCGTGCCCTTTATGTCTAGCACTCCAAGCAGGTCCCTCTGGTGATAACAAGAACTGAAACTCTACAGCAAACCGGGTGTCATGGATGCAAAGCCATGAGCTGAGTGGAGCATCTTGTCATCAACACATCTTCATTGCCTGCCTGCTCTCAATGAAGATTCAGGTGGAAGACTGTGAAACGCTGTCTGAAGCAGAGAGACAGAAAGCAGAGGGAGCCATTCTGCACTTTGTGCATGATCCTCAACAGGTAGGTGTCCTGGTTGAACACCTAGAAAAGAATCATCAACGGAAATTTCATACCAATTAATTTACTATTATAAGTTAATTGTTCTTTTTTGCCCCACTACATAGCTGCTCTTTTTATTTTCTGTTATTCTAGTGTCTTATTGACGCATCCATGTGTGGTTTATCTGCCAAATGAAAAATGTATGTAGTGTCTTAAGGAACCCATAGATTAATTCGTTATTGCAATGTTCTTTTCTAAATTGATTAGTCTATGATGAGAAAATATTCTGCATTCATTAATCCTAAATTGTTTATTTTCCCAAAATTATAACACTCAGAACTTTACATGCAGGAGAATATATACAATATATTGGCTGAACCAAAATCATATGTAACCTTTCGGAATCACATAGATCCCATTAAATGTTGTGTTGCATTAATTAGGTGAATTAAATACATTAGTGCAATTGCTAGTCAGATGGGACTTTTTAATACTCTGAAGCACGTTTCTCGTAAGACTGCAATCTGTTCAGAAACAATTCAACACAGATCTTAGAGAAGGAGACTGATTCACATATAGTTATCCTGGAATTTGACTGCATTAACACATCCTTTTACGGTTTTATCTGCAAGAGCAAAAAGACCTATGGTATCCAAAAATAGACTTAGAGTGGACTTTATGTTCACCCGTTGGTCATGTGTTAATGGCTTTCTTGCCAATCTCACTTCCTTGCTCCTGATTCTAAGACTTTCACCCCTATTTTGGAGCATGGACAGCCAAGGAACATTTCAGTTTTAGCATTTGTTGATTTATTGAATACATCCTGCCACTTCTGATGTTACACCTTGCATTTGATCAGGTTCTATTTTCTCCAATCTCTTTGTGTCTCTAATCCCCCCTTCTTCTTTAAGCTCCAGCTATCTTTAATACTGACTGAGTATCTGCAGTACTCATCCCAACTCCCTCACACTCTCTGTGCTTCCCTTCTTGTGGGTACCCACCTTAAATATGCGTTTTAACTGTTCCATACCACTTGTGCAATATGCATGCATGTGTAGTGGCTTTCACAGAAAAATCTTTAGATGGGACCCATATTCATGCTCATGCAGGTATCTTAAAATGCCTTTTCTTTCATTTTAAGAAAAATAAATAAAAGATGGCCACATGCTTGTGTACGTATGGCAGCCATCTTGTAAAGCCATCCTGCCGTCTTATATCGATTGTTTATTAAACTGGAACAAAACCGTTATAATACGGCTGTTGTGTATTTGTGTGCACTTGTGATGGCAATCAGGAGAAAAGATAACTATTGGTATAGCAAATAGGTGACATGGTTGAGACCTATTGACTTTGCCAATACATTTTAACCCTTATGATACATTCTCTATGTGTTCCCCCTGCCTCCAATTCACATGATTAATCTCCCTGATTTTCTGACATCAGGGGGCTTAGACAATGTGCCAACCCAAGTCTGAAATCCAGGTGCACTGCAACTCATGAACACCTCACTGAGTAATGTTGAGGGCGAAGGGTTTACTGATAACTATAAACTCAAGAACAACCATGGATCTCTCAACCCTCTTTTGTACTCTCCCAACGTTCTTTCGTAATTGAATAGCACAATCAAAAACAGCACTCAGAAGCATGATATGTCTTCAAATGTTTGATTTTAAAATCCTAACCTAATGTATAAAGTATGTATTAAAAGGTTTTATTTTAAAATCCTAACCTACTGCATAAAATATGAATAGTAACAGCACAGAAAATAAACAGTAATTTAGGGAAGAATGTTATAGCTAATGACAATAAAAGAAAACATTCTAACATGTTTATTAAAATATATAGTTCTAACACCCTCATGCTGCTACTTCTAGGCACTATGCAAGATTTTTCAGAATTAGTCCTTCTGATTTTCTTAGACGGGGCATACAGAATACCTGTGTTCAAAACAGCAAGGACCTGTCGTGAAATAGCAGAGTAGCTATTTCCTATCACCTTGGAGCAGCACTGGAACACACTTTGCAATCTGTGATGACCACTCTGCTCTTTTTGACTCTCAGCTAAAGAGAGTGCAGCAATCTGGCATCTGTAATATCCAATGCAAAGTTCCTTTCTAATTTTAGTCTAAGAACATGCTTTTTCAGTACTCTAAAGACCACAAAAAAGTGCCTAAACACTCAATTTTTTAAATGGCAATTATTTGAAAAGGACCAAGTGTGAATTAATAACACCTGGAGAGGTAGTTTTATTTTTACCCATCAATCATATTTTTGCTTTTTGTGCAATTTCTTTTAACGACAGAAATAGATACACTTTTACAACATCACAATAACTAAACAATACTGGCTACAAAATTAAACAGAAGAAGTGAATGGAACCAGGGTGAACATTGCATGATAGAGACTGGAACCGTCTTTTCAATTCAGGATCAACACGCAAAGATTCTCAGAATAGCGACCACAACCTCCTCCCTCTAAGAGGCACCGGACGGTGCACATAGAGAAGCAAAAACCTCAAGCGTTGTCCCCCAGGTCCACCATTGAAATCTAAAGAGCCTGATACATACAGACAACTAACAAAGCCCTGATGAGGGTTCTAAAACGTGTCATTCGAACCGGAAACGCGTCAGCATTCTACAAGAGCCAATCATATCATTAAGTGACTTTGTCAAAAAGAATACACAGTTTGTGCTCTTGCTTTTCACGTTGCGTTGGTTGTCTTTAAACAGGAATTAATTTGTAAACATTGATGAACTGATGTTTTAATGTGTATTGTTCTGTGTTCACCGTTGTTCCATTCACTTCTTCTGTTTAATTTTGTAGCGAGTATTGTTTAGTTGTTGTGATGTTGTAAAAGTGTCTCTATTTCTGTCGTTAAAAGAAATTGCACAAAAAGCAAAAATATGATTGATGGGTAAAAATAAAACTACCTCTCCAGGTGTTATTTATTCACACTTGGTCCTTTTCAAATAACTTTAAAATAATTGCCATTTCAAGAATTGAGGGTTTAGGCACTTCTTTGTGGTCTCAATAGTATTACGGTCCAGCCCCCCCTCAGTCCCGCCACGGACCTAACTCCTTTGGTTTTTCCTTTTCAGAACTCTAATCAAGAAATTTGGTGAAAAATCCTAATATTTTTTATACATGTTTTTTGGAAGGAAAACTGTGATAAGGCTTACCAACACCCAGTTTGACATTAACTTAGTAGAACAAACAATCATCGATGTAAATGTGTCAGCTTGATTATCACTTTTATATGGTGAAATGTAGTTATAATAATCAATCACAAGAAGCAGGTGTATGTACATCATGCAAGCATTTCTGCGCATGTCAAACACCTTACATTTACTATTAGAGAAATAGAAGTGTTCTAACAATAGAAACAGGGGAGTTTAAACTTTTAAAACAGAAGAGTTTAAAATTGTAGAAATATAAGTTTAAATGCATAATATAAAGGAAAGAGAAGAGTATGAAATCAGAGGGTCTGATTCACAAAGGTAACTTACACTTTTGAGTAAGTGTGCACTTTGAACAAGTTTGCTAATTTTCGGTATCCACAAATTGCAATTTTGTAGTAACTTACACTGTTTTTAGTAAGTCGAACACTACACATGGGCAACTAGTGCTCTTGAAATGAAATGAAAGGAAATGAAATTTGATTTGTAGAGCACATGGCTGCCCGAAAGCGTCCAAGCGCTTGCTTAGGGAACCCGTCCTGGTTTTCCCCTTGCAACAACCTCACATAGAAAATAATGGAAATAATGAAAGGATATTTAGTTCTACTCCTAAAGCACATTGGTGTCAAGAGGGGGCTTGCTGAAAAGAATAAGACACCTGAAGACTTTTAAGTGATTGGTAGAAACCTTCCAGATTTTCTTTGAGACAGTCAGTAGAGGCAGGATTACTGTCCTAGTCCATTCTATCAATAGAAGTGAAATGGGTGATCCATAAAATGGCCCAAATACTTGTTTAGCTGGGATCATCTTTTGAAATAGCTTGCCATTTTTGACTGGGTGTGAGTGTTTGATTGATTCAACCTGGTTAAGAGCGTCGAGGGAATGGAGCCATATTTGTACCTCATGCATAATGCTCAGGACAGATTTCTGATGTGTCGCTTTAGATTAAACTTACTTCCATACTTATTGGCATCACCAGCAGGGTTTTTAACTACAATTGAGCAGAAGGGAACCTGCGGCTGCGACAATAGGTCTCCGCAGGATTCCCTTCACTTCGTACTCCTGTGCCCTTTTTACTCCATGCCTAGGCGTAGATTTCTAGTGAAAATTTTAAAACAAGCCAACCTGAAACATGCTAAAGAGGCCCTAACCTACCTACAGAAAGCATCCGACCCTTTAACATTGTGCTGCATAATTAATTTTATTAAAGTGGCGGTCCGTTTAAGGGTAACCAGAGGAGAGGAATGATGCCTAATATTGTTATTAATCTTTTTTAAAGTGTCAAAATCCCCTTTCCCTTTTTTTGCAATGTGTAAAAATAATTATTATAATTGGGATCCTGAAAATGATTTAATGAATTTTTTACTCATGTATATATGTATGTGCTTTTATGGTGATTTTTAATCATCGAATAAAGAATCCTTGAATTCAATTGATTGATTCAGATGCTCCGTCCATCGCCACCCTCTTTTGTACCGCTTTGGCCGCCATAAGTGTGGCAGGGTATGCTCAGACGTGAGTCCCTTGGTCACTTTGACACTGGATTCAAGCAAGCCGGACTGAAGACGGCTGGAATGCCAGAAACCGGTCCTCGGAAGCTTGTTTCCGATCCAGGGAAGACATCGCCTGGCAGTTCCGGCTGGACTGTTCCCATGAGGCACAGGGTCAGACTGATTTGCATATTGCCATGTCTGAACTGAGGTGACAGAGTGGGCTAAAGAACGGTGATGGATTAAACCCAGATCTTTTGACTGGGTGTGATTGTTTGATTGTTTCAGATGCTCTGTACATCACCTCCCCCATTTGTACCGATCTTGCGTGAGTTAGCACCCGCGATCACATCATTCATCTCGCGATCACATCATTCGTCACGCGATCACGTCATTCGTCTCGCGATCATGCACCGCGAGAGTATGATATCGAACACGTCATTCTCCACTGCGAGCGAGAGCGAGAGCGTGAGCACGGGGACACGTCATATCGATAACGTCATAGCCATTTTAGTGGTCGCACACGGCATATCAACACGTCATAGCCATTTTGCGCTATAGCACCCCCGATCACGTCATTTGTCTCGCGATCGCGTCGTTCATCACGTGATCACGCCATTCATCTCACGTCATTCTCCACCTCTAGCGAGAGCGTGAGGATGCGGACACGTCATATCAAATGCGACAAGGAGCGAGAGAACCCAAGCACGTCATATCCAACATGAAAGGTAGAGAGAGAACGCGATTTTGGACGCGCAGGCAGAAGTAATGTGAAGCTCGAGAACTCAAACATGTAAAATTTTCAATTTGGAGAAGAATATCAGCTCTAGCAGCATGAAACCTTCTGCAAATGATGATTTGGATGAAAAAAACTCCTCAGATTAACCTTTGGCTGTCTTTTTTGGTGCAAGGAGTCCATTTTTAAAAAGGTGGGGAGAGGGCGTAAGTGCCACAGAATCTCCAACTTCCTGTTCCTGCCCTGCAGGCTCCTCCCAGTGCTTTGTCCATCTCCTGCTCATTCTGCCTTTGGATTTTGAGCTGGAAAGATCACTATTTTTGTCAGCAGTATCATTGTCATTGGATTTGAGGATTTTTGAAATGGATATTTTACAAGTAAGTGGTTGTTGTGTCTGTTTGATTGGGGGCATTGCAGTTGTTGCAACTACAATTTATTTTTGGTAACCATCATTCCTTTTTTTTTTTGGGTAGAGGTAGTCAGTAGGCCCAGAGCTAGTCATGGCAAGCAACTGTTTCTTTGGTGTTTTTGAATGTATTTCATTTTCAATTATCATTTAGGGCCTGGATGGCATTGGATTGAATTGGGAAATGTGCTTTTTTTGGGTGGGCTTTTTGTTGTGGGGCCTGGCTATGTGGCTGGTGGCCATTTTGAAGCCTAGGCCTGCAATCTTGTCTGGTCTTGTCTGCCAACAGGCCTGCTTTCATCCAGTAGGCTCAGAGCAGGTAGCCACAGCTTTTAGAAATCAAGTGTTTCTGTGTGGTCTGATGAATTTTTAGACATCATTTAGGGCATGGATGGCATTGGTTTGAGTTGGGAAGTGTGTTTTCTTGGCGTGGGCTTTCTGATGTTGGGCCTGGCCATGTGGCTGGTGGCCATTTTGAAGCCTAGGCCTGCAAGCTTGTCTGGCCTTGTCTGCCAACAGGCCGGCTTTCATCCAGTAGGCTCAGAGCAGGTAGCCACAGCTTTATTAATCACATGTTTCTGTGTGGTCTGCTGAATTTAGACATCATTTATGGCATGGATGGCACTGGATTGAGTTGGGAAGTTTTTTTTTTGGTGGGTGGGGTTTGTGATGTTGGGCGTCTTAAAGACATGCCTTTGTTGTGTGTGCCTGGTGCGTGTTGGTGTGCAATGCATGCACCCTGCAGACCTCTTTGGGGCCTGTGAATTTTTGTATTTTCAATTTTGTTGCATTAAAAAAGCAGCGTAGTGTGCTTTAGCATGCATTCTTTGCCTGGCTTTTATGGGCCTTTTGTCAGCCACATCAATCCACCCCCTTTGCCAGCAGCAGCTCCATGAATGATGTCATGCTCAAAATATGAAATGTCAAATAGGGTCCACCCCACTTCCATTACATTTTTATTTTGGTGGTTCTTATTCTCTCTCCTATCCTTCCTGAGAGTGTAGTGTGTGTGTGTGTGTACACAGTAGTATAACATAGCCCGTGTTGACAAAGTCTAAGGAATGGCTAGACTATATCTTTTGTTTGCACTAGTACAGTAGTAAGTAACTGAACCACAACAACAAATGCAACATTTCACTGATGTTATTCTCCTGTCTTATTTGCTTTTAGGTGCACAAAAACCCAGAGGAGAAGTTGTCATCATCATCATCATCTCATCACTCGTTGTACTGCCAGCCAGACAGAAGTCCTGCTGCGCATCACATCCACGTGTGACCACAACTTGTTGTGCATCTGCGTCCTGCCTAACATCTGAAGAAGATTGCCCCAAAGAAAGGAACCAGGTCTAGTACTAAGAAAGTTGTGGTGAGAAGAAGGAACAGGAAAAGGAAGTGCTATTAACCACGACTGGTGTGCCGGCCACTGGTTTTTCTGGGACCAAAAAAGTTACGCCTGCAGCAGCGTTGTCTGGCAACAAAGCTGGAAGCAGCACCTCCGCATCAGCGGTCCAACCCCACCAACCTCGGGCCAAGCCCTTGAGTGTCGCAGAGGTAGCCAGTCTACTAATGAGCAGCGATGTTGAAATGTCATTATCGAAAATAGTACACCTTCAATGCAGGTAGAAACTCAGCAGATAAGTGTGCATCCACAACAAGAACAGCAGCAGCAGCCTCAACAAGAACAGCAGTAGCAGCCACAAGAACAGCTCACAATAGTAGTTGTTGCTCCTGACGTAGGGGCATTTCAGGAAATCGAGCTTCCTGCAGACAAAGTGGAACAAACCACTGTTTCGGAAGATCTATTGTCTTCCAGACCACCAGCAAGGAAAAGGAGGCTGACTCCATTTTCTCTTCTTCAAGCCCCGCTTCTGATTATCGTGATGCCACTTGGCAGCCACCAGCAAAGTCTGAGAGTGATGCACGCCACAAGACAATGCTTCTGAAAAGGAAGGTTCCAGAAAAACTTACATTTATGGAGGCAGATGTACAAGAGGGAGATGATGCTGATGAAGAGTCAGACGAGCCAGTCATCACGCACATCACTCCCGGCCCAAAGTGGATAGAGACCAACATTCTCACACTATCCTGGAAGGCTGCTATTGAGCGGGATGTAGCACGGATACCACCAACACAGGTTATTATTATTATTATGTTTTCCTATATAGCGCCAGAATCAACCCCCGAAGGGGTATCTCCGCGCTTGCCTTGGGAACCCGTCCTGGCTTTTCCCTGTGAGATAGCCCCTACAGGGCATCCCCAAGGTGAAAGCCAGGCATCCCGCCGCAGGGAGGGGGGGGCGTTGTGGAGATTAAGCAAGCTTAATGCCCAGAGTTGCAGAGTGTGAACCTATGATTAGGTCAGGCACCGAAGCGAGAATTATCGAGTCCACGGACATTTGTGCTCAAGACCCTGCCCCGTCGGGAATTGAACCCTGGTCCCGGGTCTGACCTCTGCTTCAGGGTCTGCCTGCTCTAACCAGTGAGCCACACTTCTCCACCACCATGACCTCCAGCTGCCCTATTTTCAAAGGCCCGGCAGGGACCTACTACATCCAGCTCAAGCATCTCAGTAGGTAGTGGTGGTGGAAGTAGTAAAAGTCACAGTGTAGCTGCACAGAGTCACATTCCAAGCACACCCTCCAGTTCAACAGGTATTGAAAGTGGCACATCCAGCAGTGCCAGAAAGTTCTCCTCCCCAGTTAGGGACTTTTTTTCTGTTAGCACCAAGGAGGAGAACATTGCTATATGCTCAATTGGTCGCACAGGTATTTGGCGCAGTAAGCTTGGTACAAACTATGGTACCGGAGGCCAAGCAAGTCATCTAAGAATACACCACACTATTGTGTGGGAGAATCACCTACCCTAGTTAAAACAAAGTAAAAAAACTCAACCCATTGAAGTTGGGCATGAAGAATCAGGGGACGATATTATTGCGGTGGAAGGTGAAGAAGAGAGAGGAATTTCTAGCCCTGTCCCAGTGGTACCGCCCACATCCTCCTCAGTAACATCTGAGTGGCACCGCAGTAAGAGTCATACTCTGAGTCAGCCTGAGACACCAAGGCAACCGAGTACCGCAATGAGACACAGTGCTTCTTTGAGCCTAAGTGGGTTAATGAAAACAACAGCACCACAAAGGAAAGTAATCCAGCCTACCATTGAGAGCATGCTTAGGTTGGAGGGGCAGTTCCAACGCAACCACCCAACGGCACTGTTGTGCAGTGCGAAGCTGGCTAAAATGTTAGCGCTGACCTTGTCCCTTTTTCATTTGTGGAAGGGGTGGGTTTCCTTGACTTTGTGCCAGCCATCTGCCCTAAATGGAAGGTTCCCAGACTGTCCTATTTTGCAAGAATTGCTGTTCTGGCACAACATCATGTGCTGGAATTGGTTGGACAAGCTTTGCAGCAGAGTGTTGTTCACAATATCCACCTGACAACAGACATGTGAACCAGTTGCCGAGCCACAGATTACATGTGCATCACTGCATACTGGGTCTCTTTTGTGGGGGTTAGAGATACGCTATCTGAACGCGGTGCTGTTGACACAGCTGAGATTTTTAAAGCTACTCAGAAACATGCAACTGTAGCCATGTTTGCCATGGAGACATCTCATACTGCTGTAAACATTTTGTAAGAGTTTTCCAGCAAGATTTTTGAATGGCTGCGCCCAAGAGGGCTTAGTATTGGTTTTATTGCCAAAGATAATGGCAGTAATGTACTTAAGGCCATGGACCTTAGTTCCTATTTCAGGGTTCCGTGTTTGGCACATTGCATAAACATTATAGTTCAAGACTTTCTGAAAAAAGAACCCATAGTCAGCAACTTACTGACCATCTGACGAAGAATATGCACTAATTTCAGCCATTTTTTTAAAGCTCAGAAGCAGCTGAGGATCCTTCAATGTGAATATAACATGCCAGTTGAAGCACTCATCCAGGAGGTGGCAACACTTTGGAACTCAATGTATTGCATGCTTGATCGTCTGTCTGAGCAGTACAGGACACTCAATGAATATGTCATGCGAAGACTGGATTCTACTGTGAAAGGCATGACCCTTCAGATGGCCCAATGGTGCCTATTTAAATGCCTGACTGAGATGCTTCGTCCTTTGAGGTCTTCACACGTGAAGTCAGCAAGGAGGACTGTACAATGGGCCAAGCTATCCCATTATTGCAAATGCTAGAGCATCAGCTGAAGAAGGTGTCTGAATCATACAAAGGTGTAGAGGAAAAAAAGGAAGCCTATGACTTGGTGGGAAGCTTAGCCCATCTCTTAGCTGAAAATACAGGGGGGCAAAATAAGATTTTGTCACAGGAACAATACATTTCTGCCACAATTCTGGATCCACAGGCAAAATTGGGACTGAAGAAATGTATTCCGTTTTCAGAAATGGATGTTGGCCGCTACAAAACTTGGATAGCTGAGGCTGCGAGTAAGTCGGAAAATGAATGGCTGCTAATTAAAAGCACACAAGATCAACCCACAAGAAGTACTGCAGCAGGGCATGCAGCATCAAGTGTAACTTCAGAGGCTGAGGGCTATGCGTTTGGCTCTCAACTCTCACCATCACTATCGACAACAGCAACAATAACTCAATCATTAGGCCCATTAGTATTGTTACAAGATTGGTATTTAGAGTTAGGCATTAATAAGCACTGTGCTGATGCACAGAGAAAAGAGCCCAAAAGGTTAGCAGCAGCACCACTGAACATTGAGCGAATGGTCCAGGCCTATCTGGATGACCCAACAGAGGTGTACATTGATCGAAACCCATTGCAGTATTAGTATAGGAAAACAGCTGAATGGCCACTGCTCAGCAGGCTGACCATAAGCTATCTGGCTTGCCCTGTCACAAGTGTCTCTTCCGAACGTGTTTTCAGTGCTGCTGTTTCCATTGTAACAGTGAGCAGGACCAGTCTCTCGCCCAAAAACGTGGAGAGGTTAACAATGATGAAAATGAATCAGCACTTCATACCACCGAATTACACAATACATGAATCAAGGGAGGAAATGAGGACAGTGGATCAGGTGATGGAAGTATATGATATGATATGAAAAAGCTTTATTCCACTTTAAAATACATAAAATCATAAAAACAACAAGTTCATTACATTAACGAAATAATTTAAAAATACATATATTTTAGCAAATAATTAAGCTTTTCCTTTTCTTTAAGATACTTTTTAAAAAACCCAGCATTACGACCACACATGTTACATCATTTAAGGATACTAAAAACAGTAAAGCTGGGCAGCATTGCTTCCAAGTACCATGTTTTTTAAAAAGTGGTTTGATCCATCTAGACTTTTCCAGTGTATAAAATTTGCAAAAACAAATTGCATGCAGCGTAGATTGGGTAGACAAATCGTCACATGGGCATTTACACAGATTTCTTCCCCAATCATTTACTTTAGGGAATGAGATTAAACAAAAAAAGACATCAAACCTGAATCTTGTTAATAAGTAACGGTCAAAGACCTCCAGACACCAAATCAAGTAAGGCTGAATAGTATATGTGACTAGGGTGAGTTGATGCTGTATAACAAGTTTTTTGTTCATTTCCACGCCTAGTCTCAGGGATTCAACATGAAACAAGCACAACTGCTTCAAGTCCTTTCTTGAAATCTTATACAGTGAATCTGGTTGGTGGTAATAATCTGGTCTTCCTAGATCCCTGGTAAATTTAAGAATATACATCAGCCAAGGTATCTTACTGGCCTTGTCCCCCCCTTGCAGTCCTTAATGATTTTTCTGTTTAACAGAAGGTCAGGAGTAGTCCAAATTCGATGCCAAAGCAAAACAGGTTGCATACTAATCAAGTCGATCACATATCGAATCCCCAGCTCTGCATGACAGTTGAATACAGGGGAGCCTACAGGGATAGCCAGGATAAATCTTAAAAACACATTCTCTACCTTTTGTATTTTATTACAATTGTCAATTCCCCAAATACCTGCTCCATATGTGGCTGTGCTGATGCACTTGGCCTGGTATATTTTTAGCAACTTTTCTGGGGGTCTCTTCCCCATCTTTTTAGAGAACGACATAAGTGCAGCAGTAGCTCTCTTGAGCATCATAGTCATGTTTCTGATGGCTGACCCCCAGGACCCAAATTCTTCAAGCACAATACCCGAATAAGAAAAAGATTTGGTGGTAGCAATGTTTTCCTTCCCAGCAAACAGACGACACTCTTTATTCCTAGATCTTCCACACGTCATTACAAAGGTTTTAGGTTCATTAAGTTTAAGGCCCCTACTATCCATGAACTTTAAATATGTGTTCAAGGCCGTTTGTAATCCTTTTTGGGTCCGTGACATAATCACGGCATCTTCCGCGTACAAGAGGGACACAATTTGTTGGTGGTTAACCTGTGGGGTGTCACGTACTTCAGCCACTAGTTCTTTTTCTAAGTCATTGGTATACAGATTAAAAAGAATTGGGGCGAGTACGCACCCTTGCCTCACTCTCCGCTTTACATGGAAAGGCTTGGTACATTCTCCTTTTGTGCCAGACCTCACTTTAGCCCTGGCCTCAGCGTAGAGTTGTCTTAAAAAGGAGATTACCACTTCTTCCACCTTCATGTCCCTCAGAATCTGCCATAAGCGGTCATGAATACCACAATCAAACGCAGCGCTTAAATCAACAAACACTGCGTAGAGTTTGCCTTCCTTAGCCTGGGTGTATTTTCCCAGGAGCATAGAGAAATTTAGTACCTGTTCTAAGGTTCCCCGACCCTCCCTAAACCCATATTGCACTAGGGATAGGATGTTGGTATCATCAGCCCATTGTTGTAAACAATTTAAAACTACCCTCCCTGTAAATCCCATGAAAGAATCCAGGAGGGATGTAGGGCGATAGCAGGAGGGATTTTCCCGGTCCCCGTTTTTAAATATGGGAAAGATATTGATTCCGCCCAAGTATCAATAAATCCCAGTTCACAACTAGCATCGAGTACACGCTTAAGTAGCGGAGACCATAGCTCAATCTGGTGTTTAAATAGATCAATAGGGATACCGTCAACACCCGGGGCTTTATTACCCCTGCTTTAAGCAATGGCATTTTGGATTTCAGTTACAGATACCAGTAGGTCATTTGGGATAAAGCCAACCTCGCCATGCCCCAGTGTTTTACTCCCCATATTAGCCAATTTGTGCACTCAACCCGGGTTATAGACCTCTGCAAAGAAGTCTATCCATGAATCTTACGATATTGCCACTTCTAATCTGGTGTTGTCTCCTGGAATAAAGAACGGGGCTTTGACAGCAGCCCAAAAGGCTGAACCGTCCGTTTTCAAAGAAGCCTCATATAGATTTTCCCAGGCTTCGTTCTTTATATTACGTTTCTGGGATTTTCTTGCCAGATTATATTCGCACCTGCACTGGGTTATTTCTGCCTGAATTCTTGGATTTTTACTCAGCGCCCTCTTAAGTTGAACGTGGGTTTTCGTACATGTTGAGTCAAACCACCCATTTTTGGACGGTTTCCTGACTCTAGCTGTACGCAGAAGATTCATTTTAATGATCCTTGTGATATCAGAAAAGGAATCCAAAACCTCCGAGTGTAAGACCTCATCCTGGAGACATCTATTGATAGGCACAAGTGCTTGTTTAATTATGTTACTATTTGTAACCTATGGATTAATCAAGGACCACCTAAGAGCATACCCATTCTGTCTGTTAAGATACAATTACTTGTCCAGGCGAATCTTTCTATCATGGAACAATCTTTATTTACAGGAAGATGTATACCAAAGCCGAGAGGGAGATGGTTGCTCACCCCTATAGTATATGTTGAGAAATCAGTTAGGCGGTTTGAATGGGAATTGGTGATAGTGACAAAACTCATCAATGTACTATGCCCTCTCCCCACATATGTGGGGCTAAACTCCACTGGGAGGCTACATTGCAAGTTAACAAAACCCATATCAAATGAGGCCATCATATCATTAAATGTGTCACCCCCATTGTTGTGCTCAAAATGGGGTTGATTCTCCGACTTGTACATTTCATGATCACCACAACCACTCTGATACTGCTTGCAAAGATGGTGGTTAAAATCTCCTCCCCATATCAAAATGGAATCCCTCACTGTATTATCCATCAACTTTCTAATTTCCTTGTTAAGGGTATTTATCATGTCATTTACCAACCCCTTTTCAGTGTTATTATACATGTTGATGATTATTACCTCTACCTTGGGGGTCACCTGAATTACAATAATTTGATACTCACAAGACGAACCCTCCGATTTCAATGATAATACCTCCAACAGGTTTGATACATAGACAGTCAAGTCGCCTTTACACCTCCTGTGTCTAGAAGAGCTTGCTGGTACATGGAATGTTTTAAAACCATTGATGTGAATGGCTTCACGTACCAAGTCTCCTGGAGGCAGAGTATGTCTATGTCCTTAATAAAATCTGACCAAATTGGGTTGTTTATCATCGAGCGGAGACCTGCGATATTCCAGAAGGTAACCCTCGTTCCTTTCTGTGGGATTACCCCTGGTGGATCTTTAGTGAGATTTCCTGTTATACGGACACCCTCACTATCTGCCTCTAGATGTTTTGTCCCATTCTGTGGGGGTACCTCTAATGTCTCCATCAAGTGCTTTTCCCTGTGGGGGTCGCTTTCACCCGGTACCTCAATTTGTTCTGCCGCAGTTTCTAGACCCATTCTAAAATCCTCCCTATCTTCATTGGTTCGTCGTCAGTCGACTCCGTCTAGCCCAGTCAAAACCGAGTAACGATAAACCCCTTCAAATCTAGGGGGTTGCCCATCGGTTCCTCTGCATTGTTCATTTGGATAGAGTTTAGTGGGATTTTCCCAGCCTTGTCTAGTTAGTTTTTGCGTGTTCCTGTTATAGCCCTGGTTATTTGCTCTGCTTGCGTTAGGTCTTTTCAGCTCCCTCTAAAAATATTCAAGTGGGAGAATTTCGATACCCCTCCTTTGTGACTTGGCATTAAACATGACCTCACTCAAAATGCGTCTAACAGGGTCAGATCTTTTAAAATTCAAAACGATACAATCCCCTGCTTTGTTCTTTTTAGTTCCCCCTATCCATGACACTCTACGAGCCATAATGATATCTTGCCAGATATTATTTCCCTCTGAAGTGTTGTTTGTGATCCAATGAACCCCCTTGTTTTTCAATTGGCCAAAGTTCTCCCTCGTGCCTTCATTCAGAACTGGCATGTTCACTAGCACTAAAACCAAGGGTGCCGATTCTGGCGGGAGATTAATTACTGGCAAGGAAACCTGTACTATCCTTCTGGATTCTACTTCCCCCCCCTATCCTTATTCTTATATGTATCAGATGATTGTATGGTAGGTGGCTTAAGTTCTGGGGGTTTACTTGATAATGGCAGCAGAGTTTGGGCAGTATTTCTTTTGCGGCCTGTGCGGTCCATGTTAATGGTGCTTGGTGTTGGAACTTTAGGATCTATATTGGTACTTGTCATATTCCCCCTATCAGGAGTAGTCTAAGGTAATGCTAAACTATCAAGCCTACGTGAGTTGTCATTGGCTAGTTCACTCAGGGCATCAATCTTCCTATTTATAATTTTCAACCTTTCAATCAGAGGAAGAGTAAAAGAACGCAACAAGTGCGTCATGTTGGAAAAAGATAGCACTAACTCATCCTCCTCCTTGGGGTTTGTGGCTGTTTTTTTCCGTCCGTCAGGTTTGGGCACTAGAAACTAGCAGGACTTTAATGGACTTTTTAAACTTTTTAGATGTATTACTAGATTTCTTAGAAAACGATGCACTTGGAAAGCTTGAAATCCTTGAAACCTTGGGTTTTCTGCCCACATGACGGCCCCCCTCCTCTTCCTTTTACCATTTAGCTTTGAACATGATGATACTTTTTCTAAAACCAATTGAGTATCAGGTTCAGGTTCAGGTTTTAAAGTCTTTATTTCGATTAAAAAAAAATCATAAAAGACAATTAATAACAGACATTGATTAGCAATAAATTCATTAACAATAAAAAAAAGCATTAAACAATGTAAAGACAGTCCTGAGTCAGATTTTCCTTGAGGGGAAAAAGGATTACAAATAAGTTCCAAACAATAAAATATGAGAAGTCAAAGGTATTCAAGAGAAAAAAAAAAAAGAAGAGGGATATACCATCGGTGTGTTAAAAAAAGTCTAAGTTAGACTAATGTTTTGCCCTGAGTATCCAGGCCCAGCCCAGGTATTTGGCCGTACACACTGTAATAACTTCTAGTGTGTTAGTTCTTAATACATGAATGGCCTCCTCAGATTTTCTAATGGGCAGGCGCTGAAACAATGGTTTTAGCCATTTAGCCCTAGGAGCATGGTATCTAGGACAAGCAAACAGAAAGTGGCCCACTGTTTCCTTGTGTCCTGGGCACCATTTACAATGATCCGTGGTACTTGATGGCCAATTTTTCGTGAAGGTGTTCAATGGCAGTGAGCCCACCCGGAACTGGTGAAAGAGTTTCCTGTCTAAGGATTTGGAAACCTTATCCCAATATTGTTCTCGAGATGGGTCCAGCTTGAAGGAAAGGAACCTACCCGTGAGGTTGGTAGAACTGGAGGCATTGATTCTAGTCAGACGGAGCATAGACCAATACAATTCTTTTAATGCCAATTTGGAAGGGAAGGTACCGGTGGCAGGAGATATCCATAACTGCTCTAGGCCCATATCCATCAGGATGGATTTTACCGTTTGGAACCAGGGAATTTTCTCCGATCCCCTGATTGACCTAACTTCTGCTACCCCGTTTGCAAATAGTGTAAGCTCGGGGGAGGTCCATAGGCGCCTCCAGAAAGCAACCAGTCTAAATCTGGCCATCTCATTAATCAGAGGGCATCCCAAGTCCAGGCAGAGGGGAATAGAGGGGGACGACTGTGGCAAGCCTACCAGATTTCGGAGGAATTTACACTGTATTTTGTACAGACCCGTAAGATCCATGTGGCCCCACAAATCTGCACCATATAGGATCGCAGGATTGATTTTGGCATCATAGATTTTAAGAGCTGGGGTGACCCGCTTGGTGATAGATTTCCTTTGCTCGCTAAGGAGGCAGCCAGTAAGTCGAGCAAACTTGAGATGTTGAGCATCAACTTGTGCTTTCCACTTCAGGCGACTATCTAGCGTAACCCCCAGATAGATCATGTTCTCCACTTGATCCAACTTGATTCCACCCATACTAACTGAGCTCCGGACAGGACAGTTCTTAGTTAACACCATAAATTTGGATTTTCCCACGTTCACCTTAAGGTCGCTGATGACACAGAACTCCTCGAAGCGGTCTAAGGCCCGCTGTAATCCGCTGCGTGTTCTGGAGAGGAGTAGGGTGTCATCAGCAAAGATGAGCATTGGGAAACGCTGTCCTGCCAACATAGGGGCGTCTGTCGGGGTCGATTAAAAAAATTTGACCACTTGGTCAATGAACAATAAAAAAAGGGTAGGTGCCAATACACACCCCTGACGAACACCTCGGGTGACAGGGAAAGGTTCGGTCACTTGGCCCTGTCCTCCCCATCTTACCCTCGCAAAGTTCTCCTCATGCAGTTTAACTATCAGGTCGAGCAATTCTACAGGCATTCCTAAATTCCTCAAGACTCCCCACAGTTTGTCCCTCGGGACTAGATCGAAGGCGGACTTCAGATCAATGAACGCTGCGAAGATGGTACCGCCGCCAAGCTGCACCACCTTCCAGTAGATCAGACAAAATCTGAACACCTGGTCGATGGTGCTTGTTCCCGATCTGAAGCCCGCCTGCATGGGGGATAGAATGTCCTCCATTTCGATCCAGCCTTGGACCCTACCCAAAACCATTCGAGCAATGAGTTTTTGCATAGAGTCAATAAGACTAATCGGGCGGTAGTTTCCTGGGTCAGACCTACTGCCCTTTTTATAGATCGGTAAGATCTCCGCCCCCCTCCAAGACTTAGGTATTCTTGCACCTGCGGCTATGGAATTTGCCACCTTGATGATATATGGTATCCACAGGGCGGGGTTAGCTTTAAATAGATCGGCGGGTATAAGATCCATACCTGGAGCTTTCCCTCGCATAGTGCAATTTAGTGCCAGCTCGACCTCGCCTTCTGTGAAGATGAGTGTCTCGCTTTGGGTAGTGGGTTGGTATGTCGTTTCCAAAATACTGGATGGCATAAAAACCTCGCCACAAAACTGAGTAGAGTAGAAAGTCACCCACACGTTAGGGGGCACATGGTTTGAGGGAATACGTGCGTCCGGGTCCTTCCCCCACTTAACTAATTCCCAGAATTTAATGGGGTTATTGGACAAGGAAGCTTCCAGTAGATCTAACCAATACTTGTCCTCCCACTCCAGTTTGGCTTCCCTCTGTATTTTCCTGTAGGTCTGTCTAGCCGCTTTCACTAAGCCCATATTCCGAGACTTGACTGCTTTAACCAAGTCAGTGTGGGCTTCCCTACATTTTTTGTTGTACCATTTCTGAGGGCGGGTAGATGCCTTATGGTTTCCCTGCCGGCAGGGTTGCGAAAGCAGAGATTTTAAATCGTCAAAACAGCGATTATGCAGATTAATGGTAAGCACAGCTATTTCGGAGTTGTCCCCCAACTCAGCGTGGGTCAGCATTTCGTTATAAGTGTTATTTACCACGCTGATAATCTTATTCCTCAGTGCCTCATCCTCCTCAACTTTTGACCATTTGAGCCTCTTCCTATCATTTGTTAAATAGGTGTCCCCCATCTGTGAGGTACCGGGTCCTACTAGTCTCGCTAATCCTGGCAGCCCTAGTTGCAGGGTCAAAGGGTTATGGTCACTTTCTGGACGGGATAATACCTCCATATCCACCAACAGGGGCCAGTCTCCTACTTTCAATAGGATATAATCAATGCGGCTTCTTCTTAACCCGTTATCAAATGTGCATTTGGCTTCCTGGTCTGATTTTGTCCGACCATTACAGGCCCGAAAGCCACAATTTAGACAAAAGGCCATCCAATTCACCGCTGCCTCAGTGGCGGGTGCCGGTTTGACGGACAGCAGATCGGGTATGCCCCATACTGCGTCCTCCGCGGAACCCCAACAGTCCCCTGGATCTAATAAGGGTTCAAAACAGCAATTTAAGTCCCCAGCAAGGAGAATAACGCTATTGCTATCTAGGGCTGCTAGGATAGGGTCCAGGGCCTCCAGCAAAGGTGGCGTACGGCCGCCCGGCAAACCACGTGCATATATGTTGAACAGGATCAGGTCCCGATAGCCAGACCTGCTCAATTTAACTATGAGGAGGTCCGGATTATGTACACATATCTCCGTAGTATGATATCCCAGGGATTGTTTCACCCAAATCAGAAGCCCCCCTGAGGCTCTCCCTTTAGCATTTCCAGTAGTGCTTCGAGTGGCAGCTTTATAAAAATTAACATAGCCATGCCTAAAGATTGGGTCAGTGGCCCAAGTTTCCTGGAGTGAGATGATGTCAAATTTCTCCATGAACTCCTGCCAGTCTTCAGAATGGATACGACTTTTAACCCCAGCAATATTCCAGGACACAAGGGCAAGAGTTTCCGATGTGGGTACCGCTGCAGGGACCACCACCTCTGAAACTACAAGCTTGTCCTGTCCAGCCTCAACAGCCCACCCATTTTCAGATCTTACAACGATGTTCTGACTATTTTCTTTCAACATTGTGGTGGTTCCCCCTGCCCTATACGATGGTGTGCCCATCCCAGTTGATACTGGGGCCCTCTTACACTCCTCTGCCATAATTGTAGACTGTGGGGACTCCTGACCCTGCCACCAGCTCCCTACCCAGGGGTCAGCATTTTCTACGTGGAGTTTTGGAAGTCAATCAATGGCCTCGAGATCAGACAGAGGACCAAAATGATTAAATAGGGGTGGGAAAAGTGGTAGTTGCGGTGTCCTTATCATGGGGTAGCTCCTAAAGGTGGGCCGACCCTGTTTAGGGGCCTTCAGGGCGAGTGCCTGTCTTTGTGGATAGAAATATGAGAGGTCTAGGGTCTGGACGTCCCCCTGCCTAGCAAACCTAGCTTCTCTACAGATTGTGTCCACCACCCATGGATCCCTGAAGGATATTAAAATACAGTCACCCTCCAGGTCTTTGCTACCCTGGCCCACCCAGTCGACCCTTCTCACAAATAAGATTTCTGTGGGCGAAGAAGGGGGTAGGGGTCTGTTTTTATTCAGCCAGTAAATGACCTTGTTACGCAGGTCACCATGAGTCTCCCTTTTGCCAGATTGTAGTGGGGCTACACCAGTCAGTACCATAGTGTATGGTGTGGCCTCTATGGGGATATCAACCCGGGGTGTTGGATGTCTGGAGTGATTTCCCACCAAAGGGTTTTGAATACTATGTTGATTTACTGGGGGGCCATGTGAGGAAAGGCTAAGGGTGGCTGCACCAGGTTTTGGCAGGGAGGGTGGTTTGGTTGTGTTACGTCTAGTGGGGGTTGATCTAACCGATTTATTCACGGGTTTTGTCAAGTCGGTGCGTTGGGGCAAGGTCTCTGGTACCTTACTTTGAATATTTTTAGAAACACCACCCCTGTTTAATCTATCAGTTGCTGTCCCTGGGGGTTTATTGTTGCTGGGATTACCATTAACCGTATTCGGAATGTTCGATATTTTTGGGACAGGAGGAAGAGGTTTGGCCCCCCCTGAGTTAATACCAGGCGTAGACAATAATATGGCAGAATTCGCATTAACTACAGCCTCCAGTGCATCTATTTTCAATGTCATTAATCTAGTCCGCTCCAAGACAGGTAATAAAAGGTTTTTCATCAAAGCCTCTATCTTAGCCAACAAGGAATCATCGCTGCTTAGGCATGTTGGGCAGGGGTTCGAGGAGCCTAGGGAGATGAGGGAGGGGCATAAGGCGTTAGACAATGTATTGGTACATTGTGTTTCGCTGGGGCGGCCTAGTGCCGATGGGGGATTACCAGCGGTATCTTTTAATTTGGGCAACTTACATTCTCTCCCACCCTTGTAGCTCGTGTCTTGTTTTCTCTTCCTTGAGACCTTGACTGTACCCAGAGAGTCTATGTGGACTGGGTCATTAGAGACTGTTTTGGGTGAATCAGGGGGTAAGTCAACAGATTCCGAGCTATATTCGGAATTTTGACTATCCTGAGTATTAATTTCCCCAGTCACTTCATGATCATCTGATGGGTGAACAGGAGGAGGTAATGTGTGTACAGAAAGATCAGTCCCCTCACTATCCATATGAACTATAGCTTCCGTTGTGTCTAGATGTATACAATTGAAAGCTGCGTGTGCTTGTGCATGAGACACGGGACTTGGAATCTTGGCCAGCCTACCCAGTGAAGAACGTTTTCCGCTGACCAAGTCAATGGAGAGACGTTTTTCCACCATTGCGATTTCCTTTTCTAGGATACCCGTGGCACGTGTAATAAAGGCATCCAGTGGACCCGAAACCACTCCTGAGGGTGTTTGGATTTGGACATTACGTGTTTTACCAGACCTTAAAACCATAATTTCTAAAAAAAGTACCAACGGCAATAATCCGAGCTAAACACACTCTTTACACAAATAAGGTGATAACTTAGTAGTCCACACAGTCAGTACAAAGTCTCTTATGGCCTTCCAAACTATGGGACACCAGATCGCCTACCTTACTTGTTTCACAACTAACCAAGAGATGTGGGCCGGGGCCGTCCTCTGCCGTCCTCGAACGGCCTCAAACGGCCCGCTCTTAGCCCGGTCTTTGCTCCGGGCTGCGTCCCGCGCTGCGGGAGGAAAGGGCCCAATTATACCGGCGTACAGGGAGGTGGGCGGGCCGCCAGGGAGAGCGGACCGGAAGTTGTAGGCGGTCTAGCAGGGACTCCTGGGTAATGGAGTCCCTGACGCTCGCAGCCCTGCAGCCCTCAGCCACTGATGACAGAGTCTTCCCCCTAGAAGTCCTGGGCAGTTGCCCCTTGCTTTCTCCGGCGATGCGGCACCCGCGGAGCGGGTGCGGCGAGGTCCGGTGTCGGCTGACACAGAGTCCGGTGAGCGCGTCCTGGAAGTGCGCTGTCCGCTAGGTAGACGAGTGAACAAGAGACCCACTGGTAGTTTTGCAGGTGAGGATTTAAAGGCACTTCAGGTGGGCGGTGGGCCGGCCGCCAGGGAGAGCGGACCGGAAGTTGTAGGCGGTCTAACAGGGACTCCTGGGTAATGGAGTCCCTGACGCTCGCAGCCCTGCAGCCCTCAGCCACTGATGACAGAGTCTTCCCCCTAGAAGTCCTGGGCAGTTGCCCCTTGCTTTCTCCGGTGATGCGGCACCCGCGGAGCGGGTGCGGCGAGGTCCGGTGTCGGCTGACACAGAGTCCGGTGAGCGCGTCCTGGAAGTGCGCTGTCCGCTAGGTAGACGAGTGAACAAGAGACCCACTGGTAGTTTTGCAGGTGAGGATTTAAAGGCACTTCAGGTGGGCGGTGGGCCGGCCGCCAGGGAGAGCGGACCAGAAGTTGTAGGCGGTCTAGCAGGGACTCCTGGGTAATGGAGTCCCTGGCGCTCGCAGCCCTGCAGCCCTCAGCCACTGATGACAGAGTCTTCCCCCTAGAAGTCCTGGGCAGTTGCCCCTTGCTTTCTCCGGCGATGCGGCACCCGCGGAGCGGGTGCGGCGAGGTCCGGTGTCGGCTGACACAGAGTCCGGTGAGCGCGTCCTGGAAGTGCGCTGTCCGCTAGGTAGACGAGTGAACAAGAGACCCCACCATTTCCACTTCCGGGTATCTATTGGCTGTAGGCTTTTCCTCGGTTCAATCAGATAAAAGCCCTCTGAAGAAACACTACTACTGGAAGAAACATTCAAAGGCGGAGCAGCTTCGCCCCCTGACAATCAAATTGTAAGTCAAGTTTTTCCAAGTCAATAGGGCTACACGTGAGTAGAGTAGTTGGTGTGATTTTGGCCGGCGAGACAGCATTTATCAAACCACCTAAAAAGGAGCGTTTGGCACTCAAAAGTTCCATTGACAAACACTTTTCTGTCAGAGCGATTTCTCTGCCCACAACTCCGGCTGCTCTAATCAAAAAGTCATTGAGGGTCCCAGTTGGTCTTCCCCCTACGGGAGCTGGTGTAAGGCAGTGCTTCCCCTCCATACCCAAAGAAAATATCAAGAGCAAACAGGAACAAAATAGGTGGGTAGTGAAAGGGCTTACCCAAGATTGAAGACTTTAGAGGGCTGGCCCAGCCCAGCCTTGTCCGGCCCTGGACGGCTGTAGACGGCCCGCCCTTTGCCCGGGCTTCACCTGGCGTCCCACGAGACGGGGTTGTCACAGGATTTATGCGCCTCCTAGCGCGATCTGGGCATGCGCGGCTTCAGGCCGCCCGGAATTATGGGGATTGTAGTCCCGCTGTCCCGGCACGCCTCACGGCGGCCACAACGAAGGTCTTAGTGGTGCAGCGTCGGGGGCGGGAACACAGAGGGCGTGCAGCTAACAAGTCCCCCAAACAGCAGGTACTGGCAGCAAACGTCCAATTCCTCCGCAAAAAGCTCCCCACTCGACAGGGGCTGTCACAGGATTTATGCGCCTCCTAGCGCGATCTGGACATGCGCGGCTTCAGGCCGCCCGGAATTATGGGGATTGTAGTCCCGCTGTCCCTGCACGCCTCACGGCGGCCACACCGAAGGTCTTAGTGGTGCAGCGGCGGGCGGCGGGAACACAGCGGGCGTGCAGCTAACAGGTCCTCCAAACAGCAGGTACTGGCAGCAAACGTCCAATTCCTCTGCAAAAAGCTCCCCACTCGACAGGCGCTGTCACAGGATTTATGTGCCTCCTAGCACGATCTGGACATGCATGGCTTCAGGCCGCCCGGAATTATGGGGATTGTAGTCCCGCTGTCCCGGCACGCCTCACGACGGCCACACCAAAGGTCTTAGTGGTGCAGCGGCGGGCGGCGGGAACACAGCGGGCGTGCAGCTAACAGGTCCTCCAAACAGCAGGTACTGGCAGCAAACGTCCAATTCCTCTGCAAAAAGCTCCCCACTCGACAGTGGCTGTCACAGGATTTATACACCTCCTAGCACGATCTGGGCATGCGCGGCTTCAGGCCGCCTGGAATTATGGGGATTGTAGTCCTGCTGTCCCCGCACGCCTCACGGCAGCCACACCGAAGGTCTTAGTGGTGCAGCGGCGGGCGGCGGGAACACAGCTGGCGTGCAGCTAACAGGTCCCCTAAACAGCAGGTACTGGTAGCAAACGTCCAATTCCTCCGCAAAAAGGTGATGGAAGTAGTGTGTCACATGATTACCTATTGTTGGCTGAACCCCCAGAGTTTGAGGACAAGCTATACGTCCTTGACAATTAGGCATGCACTGTCTTCCACCCTTATTTTCCTTTATTTGTGTGTCGGTCGTTCCGGTTACTAACTTTGAAGCACAACAAATCCATTACCACCATCTTCTACTTTTCTTATTTCAATATACAATTTCAGGTGTCTGCATTTCACTGTACAATCCTCCGAATCCAGCTCCTCTGCCCCATCATACTGAATCTCCCTACATCCATTGCCCTCATGACGATTGGATGATGGAAAATAGAAAAAAATAAAAACGTTCTTAGTCCCGCAAAAAGAAGTAGAACATGATGACTACTACAGCTATCCTCCGTTCAGAGCCGCAAGAGATGTCTCATTAACTTAAGATGAGATAGAACAGGTAATGATTGAGGCCATGCATTGGACGCAGAGTCGCAGACTGAGTGATTTTGTTGTTGTTTTTTGTGCGTGAAGTTATGTCATTGTGCTCTCATCATCTTTCTACAGTGTACACTAAACGTAATTCAAGTCAAGTTTCCCCTTCTTGCAAATATTTTTTATAAGAAATTTGTACTCCTATTGGAGCTTAATACATTGCTTTTGATTGAACACAGGAAGGGGAGTCAATCTGTACACTGAGTATGACAACAGCACCGTCCATGATGATGATGGCGAAAAAGACGGCCTATTAACTTAAGATGAGAAGGAACAGGTAATGATTGATGCCATGCATTGGACGCAGAGTCACAGACTGAGTGATTTTGTTGTTGTTTGTTGTGCATTAAGTTATGTCATTGTGCACTAATCATCTTTCTACAGTACACACTAAACGTAACTCAAGGCAATTTCCCCCTTCTTGAAAATATTTTTAATAAATGTACTTCTACTGCAGCCTGATACATTGCTTTTGATTAAATATAGGAAGGGGACTCACACCAGCATCGTTCATGATGATGATGCTAAAAAAGACGGCCCGTTAGCTAAGATGAGAAGCTACTGGTAATGAAAATGAATGGCATGCATTGGACACCTGGCTCAGAGTGTTTGGTGTTTGTGTTTTTGTTGTTTGTTTGTTGTACATGAAGGGAAGTCAAAGTGTACTAGTCGTCTTACTGTACACACTAAAGAGTGACTCAAGTCAATATTATTTCTACTCTTGCTGTGTAATAACAAAATGTTACTTCTACTGCAGGTCGATCTTCACAGTCAGCCAGTACAAGTATTGGAGATGATTGATGGAATAATAACAAGTCAGGAGGACATTTCATAAGTGGCATAAAAGGTAAACACGTCAACAACAACCACAGCAGACCCAAATGTCTGTGTAGAAGTGGAGTTGAGTGTAGCTTTGGGATGAATGCGGTGCATTGATTTACTAACTTAAATTGTAAAATGCTATGTTTGGATATGTGCTTTGTCCAACTCTTTAAAAAAAAGTACTCTAATCGGAAGATGTACTAAGAGAAGTGCCATCACTGTGGGCCTGCTCTGTCCTGTTGTTGTTGAAGGTCAATGCTGGAAACAGACTAGAGTAGAGATAATGCATACATGCCCCCTCGGAAATTGTTCTTGTTGCACTACACCCTAACTTGTGCATTTCTTTCAACTTTGTTTCTCAATATCCCTTTTGTTTTCCATCTACAATTACAGGCCGGGCCTTGCCCTATACTTGGGAAAACATTACAATGCACTCTTACCTTACCAATACATCTACATTTTCAAGGCGGGCAGTGGTGACTGGCGACACCCAAGATTGATGGACGAGAGGACCAAGAGACATGCCGAGATGCAAATCCAGTCAACATTTATGACCAGGATAACACAGAAAAAGTATCAACTTTCATCTTCTTTTAAAGAATTTGATTCATTTTTTTGTCTATATTCTTTACAAAAGTGTGTTATTGTTGTCAGTATTTAAATATTTCTAGAGATAGCAGGGTTCTAGATAGTATTTATGCAATGTTGTCAAGGCTTTTTTTTAGAAATGCTATTGCTATATGGATACAGCCTAAACATACTGCAATTATTCATACAATAGTACCCAATGTATAGGCTCTACCAATAGTAACCCAATGAAAGGGCATATCCTAAAACCAAAAAGCTATAGCACCAAAGATCTTGGCTAGATTACCTGTCCGTCGGTGCCTCAATATTATGAGAGCTTGCCCATAAAGGTACAGACACAACGGTAACTGGTGTATTTATATGCCGCGAAAACGTGTGAAAAAACGGGCCTTCCATGAGATAGATGGACTCAACATTGCCTGTGTCAATATCTAGCCGAGTGCGCATGTGCGATAGACACAACACTTAGGCTTTTACGTTCCAATAATCAGATTCTATCATTAGGGTAGTACGCATGCGCACTTGACCCTTTAGAAATTTCAACTTTTAATGTCTTCTACCTTTTAATGCCCTCTATTAAGTTCCTTTGCTGACATTCTGAACTGGCCTATTGCCGGCATGTGGCCAATCTAAAAACAGTTTCTCAGGGATAGTGAGAGAGCAGTGTTGCTATAGTGAAAGCGCATGCTCCGTTTCAGCGATGCTGTAATCGAGAGTGAATACTACATCCTTAGTTTCCATTGTTTCTTTCACAAACAGCGTGCATACAAGAAAAAAAGGGGGACATATAGTGCTTAATTAAGCGCACTCTCCAGTTTACACGAGGCTGCTTATCTAAATTACCGATGTACAGACATATATGTATATATCGTGTGGTGACAGTAGCATGTTTCAAAATCAGTATTTGCAAAGATGCATATCAGTATCATTCCACTGAGGTGATATGAGGTGGCATGTATGCATTATCTCTACTCTAGTCTGTTTCCAGCATTGACCTTCAACAACAACAGGTCAGAGCAGGCCCACTGTGACGGCATGGGTTGTTCAAATGTTTGGTGAATTTTTGTTTTAATTTATCTCTCGCAGTGCGGGGCCTCCTTTCCTGAGCGGCCTGCAGGTTGAGGTGAGGCTGGACTATCCTACAACAGAGGGTAAGTCCAATACCACTGACTAATAGTAGTAAGGCTATTGATATTGCTGACAAAAGAGCAAATTAATGGCAAGCATTAAAATGATGGGTTTATTTTTGTTGTTCTCTCTTCTGTTTGATTTCTACAGATACTTTGAGTATTACCTGGCAAAAAGAAAAACAGGAATACTGGTTTTGTATATTTATTATTATTTAATTAAATATCTTAGCCATAGCAAAATAAGCTCACTATAGTTGGTCCTGAAGAAAGCCACTGATACAGAGATCCGATCATTTGGCTGAAGCATGTCGACCATGATTTAACAATAGTTATAAATCCATGATACCATTTTGCATTGCTTTGTAACTCTGCCAGGTAGAGCACGAGAATAAAATTCACGGTTGTGCATCTATCCTAGACAGTTTTGAACCCCTTCACACTTTTTTGGATTGATTTGTTCCTTTTCTTTCTCTTGTGCGCTACAACCTCACCATCCCCAGCATACTCTCATATGGGATTTAGTATCCATCCTCGATAAAACATCTCTTAGCTCCTTCGTAAAAGCAAAGAAGTCGTAGCTCTCAGTAGTGACTAGGTTTTCTCTTCTGGTAAGGAGGACCAATATGATGAAGCATGTCACCTTTGGGTGAGTGAGGGTTCTAATCCTTAAGGGATGAATTCCCCTTATTGACTAACATAAGTTTTGGTTTTGGTTTTTTATGTATCTGCTTGATCTTATTTGAGAGGACACTGAGCAGAATACTTTATTGTGCTCTGTAAAAGACCCAAGGTGAGTGTATGTGGTTAATTGTTTTTACATAGGAGAGATTTCACCTCGCTGGTCTTTAAACTTTTCCCTTGGACCCTTAATCCACGGTTGTTGTTGAGTCTTCAAAGATTGTCAATTGTTTGTCCATGCTTACTGGTTTTCACTGTCAAACCTTTCCCTAAACCCCCTTCCCATCCATTCATCAAACCCTAACCCTCTTCCCCTGGGCTGTGTGACTTACTGAGGTGTGACTAAATTAAATGTACACCAATAATTAATCACACGCTTGCTGGGCGGATGTGGCGAAAGCAACAGTACTTCAATTTCAAGGCAGAGCGATGATCTTCTTCTGCTTGCCCACCCATGAGCAGTATATTTTAAAAGTGATTTTTATTTAACAATGGAACATATTCCTCAGCATTGATTGGATTTGTTGTCATTCCTCTTTGTTATACTTAGCTTTGTGTTTTCCCTGCTACTCAGCTGGTGTGGCTCTTGGAATGTCTGATGTCATGGTAGAATCCTGTGTGCCTGGCTTAGGTGGAGTGGCAGTTGATGGCAGGCAGGCTGAGTGCCAGGGAGGCCACTCCTGGTGGGGTTATATTTATATTCATCTTGACTTAACATCTTAACCTGAACTATGAAACTAAGCTTGATTAAACCTACATGGAATATATACCTGTCTCATGGACTTCCTTTAAGTACAACATTTTTGGCGACGAGGGTGGGATCAACTGCCACTCCACCTAAGCCAGGCACACAGGATTCTACCATAACATCAGAGATTCCAAGAGCCACACCAGCTAAGTAGCAGGGAAAACACAAAGCTAAGTATAACACTCTTACACAGCACTAACTGTTACAATATAGGCCTTGTCAAGTGACTGGAAACAAGTATAGTTTGTAACTCTGTCTAGTAGGCTATCCCCACCACCATTATGTTTTGTTGTAAAATATGTTAACATAATATTGTTGCTCGGTAAGTTCTGTATTGTACTTCATTCTACTACTCCTCGAACAGATTCACAAAGGTGACTGACTGTCTCAATTTCTTTTTTGCAAATGCTCCTGCCCTGCCAGTGTCTACTACTACTACTATACTACCAGTCTACCACCACCACCCCAATCATGGCATGTTAGAAAAAGGAAACCATCTTCACCACTCAGCCATCACTGGCCCTAAGTTAAACATCAGGCAAAGGTCAGAGAAGTTTGTGGGAGGCATAATTAATAATGGACATGTTTTCAATGAATTCACACACCCCTTTGAGACCAGATAAAGAGTGCATAGACTAGAAGAGAGAGACTGAAAGTACTAGTAGGGCAACTCAATCAGTGAGGGGTGTCGCATCTATCTGTTTGTGTCTTACACAGTCAGCCAATTATTTAAATCAAACACTGGCTATGGGCGGACCTGCACCAGCAAGGAAAAAGTGTGATGTAAAACAGTAACCCCACGTACAAAACATTACCAACAATACATTTAAAGTAGTAATATAAATTTAATGTATCCTAACAAAAATAAACTATGTAAAACCCACAAAAGCTGACCCACCCACCCTCCCTAACCCCAACCAATGTCCGTAAGAAAGTCCAAATGTCCAAAACCCCAACACCCAGTTCCCACCCACCAAAACAAGAATTAAAAAAGGGGTAGAAGACAGGGAGTCTATGATGTGTGGCGGGATTGGAGGACGACACGCATTTGCTCCTCTAGACATGCAACGGGGCGCTTGAGAGCGCAGCAGTTGCAACTACAGTGGGGGGCACCAGAGATGGTAATGCAGCAGCGGGTGGCTGCCTGGTTGTGGCGCGGTACCACTTGAGGGCAGTGGCTGGGGCCCAGGGCACTGGAGGAGGCTCCAAGTGCTGCAGCCTCCTCCTCCTCCTCTGCCAAGACCACCAGCCGCCGATATTCGTGCTGGATTGCCTCCAGCTTGTGGCGCCATGCCTTTGTGGCCAACTCCTTCCAATCAACTTTGGAAGGAGTAGCTGTATATCAAATAGAAAAACCAAGACAATTTTAAATTATACTCTTAGAAAAACAGTAAGACAAGTTATTTATACACATAGTGACTAAGTATGGGCGTAAAATCCGTTCCGCTCGCGGATTTTGCGGATTTTCGGTAAATTCGCAATCCGCGAGATTCGCGAATTTCCCGCAAAATCCGCAAATCCGCGAGCAGCGGATTTTATGGCTTGCTCGCACTGTTCGCGTGAGTTCGCGGCTTCCCAGTTCAACTTCGCGCCCCGCGAATAAGCGCTAAATTGCAGAAATACGATCTTAGCAAAACTGAAACTACTTACCAGGTTCAAAAGTTCAAGCTCATCATTAGTAGCCATTTCCTGTAGTGCTTCCTGAGGGGCCCCTCCAGAGTTCAGTTGCCTACTTGCAACTATTATGTGACCCTGCTCTGACCCTCAGAATAGTTACACATATGCCACAAAGGTCCTGAATTACAGCTAAGGGAGACAAGCAGGAGCCAGGCTGGAAGTTCAAATCCAGTGACACATTAATCAGCCCCTAATTCATTATTGTCAGTTGGGGCAGGGCAGGTGTTGTAACTAATTTTGCAACAATGAAAGCACTTAGCAATTGCAAAAGATCAGGAAGCGCTAAGGAAGCAGGTCCCAGCTAAAAAAATATTCTGTGACACATTAATCAGCCCCAAATTAATTCAGGTCACTTGAGGCAGGGAAGGTGTGCTTTGCTTTGCCACAATAATGTACACTGGACAACCAGAGGGTGCTGTGATGAAACAGAGGGTGGCATGGGTGAGCCAGAGGGTGGCATGTGGTGACAGAGGGTGGCAGTGATGAAGAAGAGTGTCCCAAACAGGCTGGACACGTAGAAACAACAAGTTCGCAAAACTTGCGACCCGACAGGTAAGTTCGCGTTTGCGAAATTGTACAAAAACCCTCGCGACCTGGCAGAAACCCGCGCGAACACAAAAAAAAATCCGCAAATTCGCGAGAATTCGCAGATTTTGCGGATTGCGAGTTCGCAAATCCGCAAAATTCGCGAACGCGAGATTCGCAAAATTCGCCCATGCTTAATAGTGACATGGTAGCACTGTAAAGCAGAGTACATAACATTTGTCACATGTATCTACTATCTATCCTCCAACTTGCTTGGGCTTTAACATTTTTTCAGGCATTCAACCAACTATGTATCAGATTCTTTACTATCAGCCACCTTTGCAATTTGCATGCTTGCATCACACGTATACTTCTGTCTGTAATTCATAAATAATAAATCTTCTTCCTTCCACCCGCCTTTCACTTTTTAGTTGAACACCAGGTGATCTGATCTGACTTTTAGTCTTCTCCATAAATCTTTCAAAGCGGAGTTGAAATCACAGATAGATGAGGCCATTGGTTACTTAATACTCCGCTCCTATGCCAATTAAAGGGTGTCTTAACTCTTCAAACATTCAAACAACTCCTACTTACTTAGAACATCATCTGATTCCTCACGCTAAAGAGGGACCGCCTGCCATAAGGGTGGGGGTTCCATGGGGACAATTAGGAAGGATGCACCCACTACAGTGGCGGCCGCATACCATATTTTTATCATTGTGGCGGGCGGTGCCGAAAGCACCGTCCGCCGCAATGCTAAAAATACATTTTGTGCTTTTCCAAGCACAATGTGACAGGCCCCACATTGAGCCTGCCACATTGTGCTTTGAAAGGCAGGGGGGTACCAAAGCATAGGTCCCCTCCATGGGGGCCCGCAATGTCAAATGTCAAAGCCTCAAGATTAACAAAGACTCAAGATCAATAAGACTAGAAGTAGTACAAGAGGACAACCCATTTTTATTTACAAGCTTTTAAATAAAGAGTGGCCAAATGGGAAAGCTTAGCTACTACAGTACAGACAGACTAATAGTAGTAGTAGTACAGAGAGTCATCATAGCAGAGGCAGGGATAACAAGATTTTTGAAACAGTACAGATCGAATGATAATTGTTGGTAACAAATAGCATTCGGAAACAGAAACAATAGTTCGGGAAAAATATGGTGTAGTAAAAGTTATGGAATAAGAATTATTATTAAAAACAAGAAGACTTACTAGGGCCAGCATAGGAGCCATCGTTGGTGTCCTCCTGGTGTTGTTCTCCCGCCGACTGTGTCCTCCCTGTCTGCCTGCCCCTGGGTGCTGAACAGGAAAGATATAAGAAAGAGACAAACATTGATGGATGGATTCAAACAAATAAAATATTTTTAAAGAAAGGTCAAAAAACACTTATGTAAACAACAATTGCAATAACTAAATTGACCGATCTCATCTGGTCAACAAGTAGTATCGGGGGATTCTTGGATTGATTACTTACTATTTATCAACACTAATCCAGTCTTCCATTCTGTATCCAGAATACTAACTAAGCCTAAGTACGGCGTACCACCTGAGCTAGTCCACCTATTCCAGGTGTGCCAATTGTACATTAAGTGTACATTTCCACTTCTTTTAGTCCTCAGCAATGCATATGGTCAAATGGAGGACACATGACTGCATTTTTGTATACACAAAATGTTTGGTTGATTGATTGATGCTGATATTCTGCTAGTGCTAAGCCTATCACCACCACTCATTCAACAAACTAGAAAAGGTTCTAATAAAGACTGGGGTACTAGCAGCACGTAACGTAACAGAGGGGGCATCATGCATACCACTAAAACATTACAAACTCATACAGAGTCACTATAGCATTACGTAACTTAATTTCTCTAAAATAAACTCTTACATAATCACGCTAAGCGAGCGCAGATGCAAAGTTGCAAACAAGTAAGATTAGTAGTAGAGCGAGGAGCACCTGTGTCATAACAATCACAGAAGACTTTTAAACGATATTCACCTGGAATGTAACCAGCAACATTCTAGCTAGTTGGAAGAAAAAAAAGATATTCGAAATATATAACACAGAGCAGAAGAACAGACACAAAGTAGTAATAATTAAACAGTTACTCACCAAGACCCGGGACCTCCACTCCTAGCAGGTCCCGCAGGTCCTGCTCACGGTCCAGGATGTTGGACCACCGGTGCGTCAACTGCGCCTGGGTGCGCCGGACCCCAGAGCAGCGGAACACTGCCCGGTGAACTTTCCCCCACCGCTGTCAATGCTCCGGGAGCCTGTACCCGGACCCAGGCCTGCCACCTGCAGATAGGATTAAGAGGAGGAGGCGCTGCACAAAGACAATTAGTGCAGCCAAATCTACCTCCCCAAATAAGGCCCGTGCCTGCACCCCTTGTGGGCGTCGCCTTCGCAAGGAAGGTGGTCGCGGCTCTGGCTGGGGTGGGCCCTACCCTTTGACATGGTTCTGGGGAGAGTGAGATGGCGTGAGAATACATTTTTTTTTAAAGTAAAGGAAATGAAGATATCAGGCAATAGAAAAAGAGTGAAAAAGTAGCTAAAAACACACAAAAAGTAGACAAAAAACAAAAATATAGAAGCAGGAAAATAGTATGAATAATAATAAGTAAAAAAGATTTAAAAAAAGTTTCTAGAAGGAAAGGATTCAAAAGATAAAGGAAGGATTCAAAAGCAGGCCCCAGAACCAAATCATAGAGTGAAAAACAAGATGGCCCCTCCCATTGCGACCACGTGCGCAAGTTTGAGCAATTTTTTCTACCCGAGCATGCAAAAAGCGGCACAATCATGTAAAAGCGTTCCCAAACAGGAAATACGTAATGGGAACGGGCGCAAGCATGCATTGCTCGACCCGGAACAGGAAGTAAGCAGCGCTAGCGGGCGGGACAAGTGAAAACAAGATGGCCGCAACCCATGAGCGACCGCATGGGTAAGTTAGCTAGACATTTTTCAACGCAATCACGCAGAAAATACAGCGAACGGTCTTCGCGATATTTCCGCATGTTTGCAGAGATTTTTAACATTTTTGAGATAGTTTACGGAAGTGAATTTCGCAAATTCCGCCCACCCCTACCCTAAACCTAAATATGCTTATTACTTTTTATTTAGCTGTTGCAAATGTGTTTTGTAACTTTTGCAAACATAGAAACCTATATATATATATATATATATTCACTGAAAAAACCATAGGTTTCACACTAGTTATAGTTAGGAATTAGCATTTAAAAAACCTATCAAATTCACTGAAAAAACCATAGGTTTCACACCAGTTATAGTTACCTGGAAATTTTACTGACATAAAACCATTGAAATTCCCACGTTATAGTTATTTGGACTCACTATAACTTGCGCGTGTAATGCACTGCTGATGACATCACATATTACATCACTCATGACATGGTCAGTGACATCACTCATGACATCAGTGATGACACCATCCAGTGAATGTGTGTCTTTCTGAATAATAAATATGTTTTATATATGTATATGTAAAGGTCGATGGAAGAATAAATGGTTAAATAAGTGTCTTAATGGATAGAAAAAAATGATTGGTTAACTAGCTTATTAAGTGTATCATAGTGAATACATATATTAGCGAGTATTGTTTCAATATTTAAATGTTTGTATCTGTGTCTCACTTTGTATATAAGTGGGTGCATGGGTTGGTGAGTAGCTACATGTGTGTGTATATGGATTATTGGATGTTTTTTTTATTATCTGTTTGATTTGGTGAGGGTGTTACTTAGCACATAGATGCATCAATGACTGACTCACTGTTTGTATGTGTTTTGAAGACAGCATATGTGTAGGATTGTAAGGGTGAATGAGTGTGTATATGTATGTGTTAGTAAGTAAATGAATGTCTCACTAGTGTCTTTATCAGTAACTACATATGTTTTAATCTAGTATATGTGAGTATTTGTGTATATAATTGAGTATATGTGAGAGTGAGAGATTGAAAGAGTTCTTGTTTTAATAAGTATGTATTTCTATAAGTGATTGTTTAAGAGACTAATTATGTGTAAGTTTCCTTAGAAGTAAGGTGGTAGTGTGTGTATAGCTGTATATGCAAATAAATGGATGTTCAATAGTTTATTTGCATGTGTGAGTATGTGTGTGAGCAACTTTTGGAAGACTGTCGGTGTGTTAACGGATGTATAGGTGTCTCACTACATATGATGAGTGAGTATATGTATGAGTGACTATATAGAAGTGTTGGTGAGTGAGTGGATGTGTATATAAATGGTGGGGTTACTAAATTGGTTGTTGTAACTGGTACAGGTATGTCCACTTTTTTTAAATGTTAGTTTTTATTTTTCAGAATGTGTTTTAAGGGTTACTTTACAGTGAAAGTAGGTCAGTCTCTCTGTCACAAGGATGGTGTCATCAGTGATGTCATGAGTGATGTCCCTGACCATGTCATGAGTGATGTAATATGTGATGTCATCAGCAGTGCATTACACGCGCAAGTTATAGTGAGTCCAACTAACTATAATGTGGCAATTTCTAATTCCTAACTATAACTGGTGTGAAACCTATGGTTTTTTTCAGTGAATTTCATAGGTTTTTTAACTGCTAATTCCTAACTATAACTGGTGTGAAACCTTTGGTTTTTTCTGTGAATTTCATAGGTTTTTTAACTGCTAATTCTCAACTTTTTATAGGGCTTCATACTTATGTACTTTTTAGTGAATTTCTAAGGTTATTTTTTCACAAATGTCTATAGCTGAGAAAGGTATGTTTTTATAAAAATGAGGCCTATATTGTATAATAATATAATATATTTTTTTAAAGTATATTACATTTTTTTTTAAATTTCACTTTGGTGCGCTTCCGGTGCGCGTACCGGTGAGCGCCCCGGTTCGCGTACCGGGGCGCATTCCGTCAGCGCACTTTTTAAAAAAAATAAAATAAAAAAAAATGAGAAAATGAAAATGAATAAGGGAGCAAAAGAAGAGAAGAAAGAGGAAGAAGACTAAAGTTGAAGTTCTGGGAGAATGTGAATGGGTGATGAAAGTAAAAGGAAGGAGAGTAAAGGATGGGGAATGACAGGTAGTGACAGAACTAGAGAAAAGGAACAGCGGTGACAGAGGGAAACAAAATAGCAGTGGGTGTAAGTAAAGAGGAGTGAAAGAGGGTGGATAAAAGTGAATAAGGATAAGACATGGGGAGTGATAGAGAGAAAAAACAGAGAGAGTAAAGGAAGGAGTGTCGGAAAGGGACTAAGTGAAGCAGAAAAAAAAGGTCAGTGAAGGAGTTCAAATGAGCAGGGACACTAAAAGAAGTTGAATGTGGTAGGAAAGTAAGGAAAAGAGAAGTAAACTTTGAGGATAAGAATAAGTGAGGGAAGCACAGTAAGGAATTAGGAGTGAAATAGTGTGAGAGAAAAGTAGTGAAGTTAAAGCAAAGGGTGATTATAAACTACTTTTTTTAATCACACTTACCATATAATTATTGAAAACTTTACTCCATGTTAAAACTACACTTTGTATCTGTGAAAGACAAAAGAAAAAAAAAGTTATAATTAGTAAAAAATATATTTTAAAATAGAAGAAACAGGTCAAGAGGAAAAAAAACAAAAAAGTATACTAAGAAATAAAGCAAGAGTGAAGGATACAGAAACAGAAAAAAAGAAATGTAGAAAGACAAAAAAGATGGAAAAAGAAATAGAAGGAGAACAAATTACTCTAGATAAGTAAAATACTAAAAGAATGTGAGATATCAAAACAAAATCAGGAAAGAGAAGTAAGTAAAAGGAAAATGAGGGAAAGGGAAAGGAGTCTAAATGATGATCCATTAATAAGAAACAGGAATGGAAGGTGACTGAGAGTGAGTGAAGGGGAGTCACAGAGTGAAGGGAGGAAAGGATTGAGGTTAATATAGAACGATAGATGAATAAGGAGTGAGGAAGTAAGTACACAGAAAGACAAAGAGAAGGACTGAGTGAACTGCAGTACAATGAGTGAAGATTGCAAAAAGAGTAAAGGAGCAAAAGAAGGAAATAGAGGGGAAGAGATTTAAAGCAGTGGTACCGAGAGAATGTGAGAAAGATGAAAAGTGGTGGAAGGGAGAGAGGAAATGCAGACAGTTGAAATTGGATTGAGGAGTTGTGAATGAAGTGGAGTAAAGGAACAGTGATGAAACAAAGTGAAAGAAAGGCAGTGTAAGTGAGTAAAGAGAGCCAAATAAGGGTGGAAAAAGGAAAATGAGTGTGAGACAATGGGAATACAATATAAATTACACAATGCAAACTATAGAATAACTTATACAACATATTACATAGTTTTTTTTGCTGTTCTCAGAATATATTGAATTTCACTTAAATTAGTGAGTTCAAACTCTTCATCATATAACAGCGGGAAAAAAAATACAATCTAAAAGATTGTGTTTAAAAAAAACATAAAAACCTATAACTCATATAAGTACACTAATCTTTAATTCACTTACTTTTCCGTGAGGCCAAATAGAAGATAGTGAAGGTCCTTTTGGTGGAAAAAAGTCTGCTGTTCTCTATAACTTCCATTTCATCGACTTCCTATGAAAAAAAATCTAAGAACATCATACCTTACACTTTCCTTACGGCCAAATCGTGTCTGATATATGAGTATTTTTTACTTTGAGATCCACTTACAGTACCTATATGAGATAAATAATTCAAAACTTTAGATTAACTAACTAACTTTTATTATCTAATCCCGTCTTCAAAGGCCAATTCCCTTTACTAAAACTTTGGTTTTAAAAACACTAGGTAAGAATTTGTAGAGTCATAAGGCAAACGTTGTTTATAAGTCAAATGAGAATCATTGCAGTAACTCCATACTTTTTCACATTTTAAGTAGCATGTATAATGTCCTGAAGTTGTCGAAGGACCGTCATGATAAATAATAGCTTCAGTTGTAAAGGTTCTTCCTGAAATTGATAACTGAGAAGCCACACATTTTTTGATAGAAGTTGTCAATTTAGTTCCATCAGGTCTACATCGTTGGAAAACTAAAATGATATACTGACCATAACTTTGTATAAATACTGTGGATAGCATTGGATAGTTACATTGGGTACACACCATATTATGATCTGCTGCTTTACCTAGATTTTTAAATGACACTGATTTACAGTCTGGTAAAGTCAAAGATATAAATCTTTCAGTGTCTATTCTAGTATTACTTGATGAACTACAATTGTGGCAGTCATGCTGCCATTGATAAGAAATGCTGAAAATATTATCTACATCTACACCTTCATCTTCCAAAACACCAAACATATACATTATAAATTCCTGACAATCCTGCTGAATGTTCTGTGAAAATGTATCTTGACCAGAACACATATCTAAAATATTTCGAATTTCTGTTACACTTTCTATTTTTGCTCTATAAGCTACATTTCTCAAACACAGAATTCAATAAACCACACAATCTTTGATCCCGATTTTCAACAATCTGTTCTTGTAAAGTTTGAAGAAAAAAAACAACATTAACCACTGCATTAGCATAGCAGTTGACACCAGAACTATTTTCAAACTGAAATCCAACAACATTTTCATCACAATCCTTTTTCTTTCTGTTTTGAATTACAGTTTCATCTACTTTTGTCTTTTTGCTACTACCTCACTGCAATTATCCTCATTTCTTCTTTTTCGGCCTACCACACGTTTTTCAATCAGAGGATATTGAGACAAATGTGGAGCATACTCTCTTCTTAACCTATTGTATTCTTTAACACAATCTAGATCTGCACACATTTTTGTCTCATCACACTCAATCAAGTACAATCCTGATAAAGTTCTGACTCGGGATAATGCCACATATGCCATACCCTCTTTAAACACAGATCTTCCAATGTTCACTAAAGCATTATCTACACTTAAACCTTGAGATTTATGAATTGTTACTGCATATGCCAAACAAACAGGAAACTGTTTTTGGCGAACATATAAGTCTTTTGCAAGTAAAAATCTAGCAGAACAATGACTGCTTTGTTGTACTTGCTGAATACCATCAAATTTTAATTTTAAAAATGTAATTCCATCTCTATTTCTATAATTCACAAAATCAACAACATAACCCATTGCTCCATTTACCAGACCTCTTTCAACATTTAAATTCCTTCTCAAAATGATACGACAATTTAAACACACATTCAGAGTCTTTTCAAAACCAGCTGTTTTAGAAATACTTTTCTCTAATGAATCCAATTTGGTTTTCAAATTTTCGGGCAAAACAATTGTTGCACCCATATGCTCTATTTTATCTATTGCTTCCAGTTTCACAATCTCTTCATTTTCTAACTATAACATTTTGTTGTTGAAGATGGAACATTCTTGCAGAGTTGGCATCAAACATATCCCAGATTTCTTCTCAGTCATTTAAAAAAAAATATTCTCTGGAAGAATGTTTTCATTTGGATACAAATTTGAAATTAATCGAGAATGTAAAGCTTCTTTCCCAAGCTCACTTACTTTTCCAATTCTTACATCTTGTAGAATATTTTTATAATCTTCATCCTTTGTCTGTCGCATATTTTGAAGCAGTTCAGCATATTTAAAATTTAAGCATATATTTTTTCAAACAATAATTACAAATACACTGATCAAACCTCAAATCAAAAGAATTCTCCACCAACAAATAACTTACAAAATCCTGCCATTCACTATTATTTTCCAATTCACATTTTGCATATAAATCAACTAACCTAGTCTGAATCTTATAATGAGTCCGTCGACAACACACAAGTTAAATTAGGCCTTTCACTTGATTTCACCTTAAACTTGGTAATTTCCTCGTCAAACTTTTCTGTACTTGAAATCTGTACATTGTCTTCCACATTACCATCCAATACTATATCCATTTCTACACTGTCCTCTTTGTTCCCAAAATAACAAAACTCAATTTCTTCACAAATAGTCTTCACATCCACTTCAGATCCATACAAAAGAGCACTGTTTAACTGTTTAAGCTTAAGTGCTGGACTTTTTGCATGATACAACCTTCTCACTAATTTCCTCACCTTATTATGATGCACTGCTAACATCCTAAAATGATGAAAAACACTCTGACATACTTTTCTAAAAAGACAAGCCAGTGAATGCCCATGCAAACCTGTGCTTTCTCTCACTCTGCAAGGATCTAACTCTTGCAAGATCTTCATTTTTTGTTTTAGACTTTTCTTACTATATGTACGTAAGAATTTCCAAGCAAATCGATTGAATCCTGTCGCACACTACAAATACTACTGCATTTCCATGTGTACACTGGACGCTTAGTACTTCTCTCTAAACTTTCATCACCTAACACCTCTTCTGCATCTCTAGACATAAGTTTCTCTTTTTCCATCGGACAACCGTCTTTCACCTCATATGCTCGACCACTGGTGTCAACTGCATGCACCAAATCATTTTCCTGAAAGTAACTCTCCTCATTAAAAAATGGCTCAGAACTTTAACTATGCATCCATTCTCCAGAAAATACTTCACAAAAATTAGTCCGATTAATAATTCTTTTCCATCTACTGTTCGATTTGAAAACATCAATTGCCTTATTAAGTATTCTAATTCTATTGATTACTAAAATAAATATATTTTTCTTAACTTCAAAAGCCTGATCAACAATCTTCTCTACACTTTTCCTTTTCTTGTAAAAAGCAGCTCTCTGTTTACCTTTCTTTTCATTTTTTAGCAAATTTAAAACTACCCTATTGCGAAACATTCGTCTACGAATGTCCCTAAATTGATTTAACCTTCTATTTCTATCCATAGTCTTATCTCCTGATCCAATAGAGACATTTTTTGAGGGCCTCTCCTTCCTTTTTAAATTTGTTGTCTGCTTCTGGATCTTCTTATGACCATTAACATTACTTTTTGATCTACATAAATTGTGAAGAAAAGACTTAATTGTCTTACCAGGAGCTTTTCTGGTGTTTTCTTAAGTACTTGTTGTAGAAGATTCTTGTATTTCCTGTGATGATTTTGATTTTTTACGTATGGTATATTTTCTATTCCTTTGCCTTGATGGCATTTTTGCTTGCTTTTAAAAAGTTGATTTCAATCTGTGGTTCTGAAAAAAATAACACATAAAAGACCACTATTAGCAAACAACAAAGTAATGATAAAAAGAAAACAATATAAACACTAATTTGCAACATATTAAAGTTTACACCACAGCAACTCAGGGCCTTATTTATGAAGGCCTTGCGTCACCAGTGCATCCCATGTTAAAAGAGACGCACCAGTGCCACAAGGCAGTCATAAATAAGGACCAAATGTAAATACCATTGATTTTCCCCAAAAATCGTTTTTTGAATAACATTTAAGAAACACTGCACAGAACCTATGTACAACCACTCAATATCACTTTGGGAACCTCACTGTTTCCCAAAATACAAATCCTTTATCTTGCAAATGTTGATAGAAAGTATTATCAAAAAGCAAAAAACAAACCAACAGGAAACAAACTCAGGGCCTTATTTATGAAGGCCTTGGGCCACAAGAGCGTCACTTATTTCCCATGTTTAAAGTGATGCACCGGCTGCACAAGGCAATCATAAATAAGGGCCAAATGAAAATACCATTGATTTGCACCCAAAATCGTTTTTTGAATAACATTTTAGAAACACTGCGCAGAACCGATGTACAACCACTCAATATCTCTTTTGAAACCTCACTGTTTCCCAAAATACAAAACCACTATCTTGCAAATGTTCATAATAAGTATTATCAAAAAGCAAAAAACAAATCAACAGCCAACAAACTCAGGGCCTTATTTATGAAGGCCTTGCACCACAAGAGCATCACTTATTTCCCATGTTTAAAGTGATGCACTGGCTGCACAAGGCAATCATAAATAAGGGCCAAATGAAAATACCATTCATTTGCACCCAAAATCGTTTTTTGATTAACATTTTAGAAAAACTGCACAGAACCTATGTACAACCACTCAATATCACTTTTGAAACGTCACTGTTTCCCAAAATACAAATCCTCTATTTTGCAAATGTTCATAGCTAGTATTATAAAAAAGCAAAAACACAAACCAACAACAAAAGAAATCAGGGCCTTATTTATGAAGGCCTTGCGCCACAAGAGCGTCACTTATTTCCCATGTTTAAAGTGATGCACCGGCTGCACAAGGCAATCATAAATAAGGTCCAAATGAAAATACCATTGATTTGCACCCAAAATCGTTTTTTGAATAACATTTTAGAAACACTGCGCAGAACCTGTATACAGCCACTCAATATCACTTTTTAAACCTCACTGTTTCCCAAAATACAAATCCACTATCTTGCAAATGTTCATAATAAGTATTATCAAAAAGCAAAAAACAAATCAACAGCCAACAAACTCAGGGCCTTATTTATGAAGGCCTTGCGCCACAAGAGCGTTACTTATTTCCCATGTTTAAAGTGATGCACCGGCGGCACAAGGCAATCATAAATAAGGGCCAAATGAAAATACCATTGATTTGCACCCAAAATCGTTTTTTGAATAACATTTTAGAAAAAATGCGCAGAACCAATGTACAACCACTCAATATCACTTTTGAAACCTCACTGAATCCCAAAATACAAATCCTCTATCTTGCAAATGTTCATAGAAAGCATTATCAAAAAGCAAAAAAAAAAACCAACAGCAAACAAACTCAGGGCCTTATTTATGAAGGCCTTGCGCCACAAGAGCGTCACTTATTTCCCATGTTTAAAGTGATGCACCGTCTGCACAAGGCAATCATAAATAAGGGGGAAATGAAAATACCATTGATTTGCACCCAAAATCGTTTTTTGAATAACATTTTAGAAACACTGCGCAGAACCTATGTACAACCACTCAATATCACCATTGAAACCTCACTGTTTCCCAAAATACAAAACCACTATCTTGCAAATGTTCATAATAAGTATTATCAAAAAGCAAAAAACAAATCAACAGCTAACAAACTCAGGGCCTTATTTATGAAGGCCTTGCGCCACAAGAGCGTCACATATTTCCCATGTTTAAAGTGATGCACTGGCTACACAGGGCAATCATTAATAAGGGCCAAATGAAAATACCATTCATTTGCACCCAAAATCGTTTTTTGATTAACATTTTAGAAAAACTGTGCAGAACCTATGTACAACCACTTAATATCACTTTTGAAACCTCACTGTTTCTCAAAATACAAATCCTCTATTTTGCAAATGTTTATAGCTAGTATTAACAAAAAGCAAAAACACAAACAAACAACAACAAAAATCAGTGCCTTATTTATGAAGGCCTTGCGCCACAAGAGCGTCACTTATTTTCCATGTTAAAGGTGATGCACCGGCTGCACAAGGCAATCATAAATAAGGGCCAAATGAAAATACCATTGATTTGCACCCAAAATCGTTTTTTGAATAACATTTTAGAAACACAACACAGGACCTATGTACAAGCATACAATTTCACTACTGAAACATAACTATCTGCTTCCAAATATTCTCCATAGAGCAAACACGTCTCTATCTAAATTAAATAAATCATTACTTACCTTTACAAATGCTTTGGGAGATTAAGAACAGTGTCAGACACACACACCAATTTTTCTTTAGCAGAGCAAAAGGTGTGCACTTAATACACTGAAACCAAGACTGGCACAGAATATCTCTAACTTTACACACATATGCCTTATATCAACCAATCAAAAGTCTTCCCTCACTATTTTCAAACCAACACCCTTCCCCCTCGTAGACCTTTCTATCTGTTACCATAGCAACTTCCTCCTAACTAAACTCTCAGGTTCAAAAGTTTATTCTACAATGTTGCAAATTAAGTCAGCAAGGATGTTTGACCTCTCAATACACCAGCTTATCCAGGGCATTATTGCTTTTAGTGACTTTTTCTTAACCATTTAAATTGCTTCTTACACACAATACAACCATGCACCCTAACTTTCTGTTTTCAACTAACTGAATCCACCAATCATTGCTTGTGATTCAACAGCAGGGAAACTCCACAATTATTTTTTTGTAAACTACTACTGTTCCAACTGCCATTTCATTCCCACACTTCATCTGACTGCACCAGAACCTTCTCACATCATGTATTCTGTATGGATGATTGGACATGGCTACATCCACTGGGCTCAAAGGTATGCAGCAAGCAGAAATTATCACAACCTTGATTTATCAAATGTGGAAATTAAGTGGATTGGCCAGAGAGGATTGAGATGTCATCAATTGATAGAATTGGTGAAAACCTTTTTGCATCTGCCAAACCCTGACCTCTTAATAGTGCACTGTGGTGGAAATGATTTGGGCACTATGACTGGGGTTGGTCTGGAAATGCTTTTAAAGGACACCTTACATCACTTGATGACACTTTTTCCACAAACTGCCTTGGTATATTGCAATATATGCCAAAGACAGAAATGGAACTGGTCCAACCAATTTTGTCCAAAATTTGAGAAAGCACGGAAACATGTGAATAAATCTGTTTCTGCTTACATGAGAGACTGTGGAATGGGTTCAATATACAATATTAACTTGCGTTACAACATGCAAGACATCTACAGAGGAGATGGTGTGCACTTCTCAGATGAGGGGAATAGAATATTCCTCCTGAATTTAAGACTGTGCATTGGAACCTACTTGTAGGTACCTAAATCAGCCACAGAACTGAAAAGCTCTTTTCAGAGCTACCCTACCTCTGATCATTCAAAACGTTTATCTTTTTCTAACTTTTTTCACTATTTTTCACAAAAGTACGCTCCCCGGTATGCTTACCGGTGCGCGTACCGAGCGCTCCCACCGCAAAAGTTTTCAAATTTATTTTTTTATTTTTTGCCTATATGAGCGTCCTAAGCCCCCCTCAGAAAACCTAGAGGGTCAAGAAGTGTCTACCGTGCCCCCTTCTACCCATTCCCAACGTTGTTTGTCCTCCATCTTCTGTCTCGATTGTACCGAAACACAAAATGGAGGACTCCCGTAACGCTGCCGGTGCGTGTACCGGAGCGCCCACCTGTAAGCGCTCCATAAAAAAAGGTGGGAAAGTAATTTACAGAAAAACCACTGGAGACACTTTCAACAAATATAGAAAAGGCCCTACTACATAGCAGTCCCTACCATTTGCCCACATTTGGTGAAATTCCATTGAGACATTTAGGCTGCAGAACTGTCTAAATATCCTGAGGTTAATTACATGACCAAAACACATATGAAGTGTTAGAATTGACAACCAATTAAAAAGTTTTCTACATTTTCTACGATTATTTCCTGACATTTCATTGGTTATGTACATGAATATATATAAAAAAAGAGAAGGAAACACAGCCATTTTGACTACTACTTCCTGAAGTACATTTGAAAAGAAATTACACTGACAACTTCAACTCCTTTCTTAAAGGTAGGTTGTTATTTGGAAAAGTGAAGTATGTTGTGAACTTTCAGTTAATTTGAGAAAAAATATTCTGTTACTTATGTACTATCCCACTATAATAGAAATAGATTGAGATAGACTTCTCTGTTATAGTTATGGATTGAGTTAGGCTTCCCTTATATTATTATAAATTTACTTAGGCGTTATCACATACACTTTTATATATTTCTAATTACAGCCTAATACCATACACTACCCAAAGATAGCTTCACTATTAAAAAATCCAAACTGCCTGTCTGAACGTAAACACAACAGTGCCCTAACCCTACTGATATATTTTTTTGTGTGCAATTTACAGCAACAAAATGGAAGGAGAACAGGATATTTCTTTTGAAATTGTTTTGGACAACAACACAGAAGAAACAATTGCTGAAAATGATGACTTTGATTTTATGGATTTGTCTCTGGACCATGAATTAGTTCAGTGTGTTAAGTCAATGGAATCACAGAATACAAATGAGGACATTCCAGACAATATATTATTAGAAGTATAAATTTATATTTAATAATCAAAAATTGTTCGAGCCATTATTCATTTTTATATGTAATTCATTAAGTAGATCAAAAATGTTTAAAATATAAAGTGAGACTTATAGTATACTGTGCAACTTTTTTGTGTTACATAGTAAGTTTGCTCATAGTTACTTCCTTTCTCCCACTATATTATCTCCAATGTGTATTTAACATCTCTTTATCATCTCCTGCCTCCATGTTGTTTCTGCTTTCCTGACAGACTATGCTATGAATATCATATACCACAATAACTTCTGTAACAACATGCAAGATATCTACAAAGGAAACGGTGTATATTAAATTATAGACTCTGCATTGGTACCAACATGTAGGTACTTAAATAAAAAAAAAACAACAAAAAGAACAATTAATAAACATACAATTTTTGAAAGTCTGTCATTCTTTTTTCCCCATAGTACGCTTCCCGGACCGCTACCCGCAAAAATCGAAAAAAAAAATATTTTTTTTTTGGCCCCACGGGGCCCTTTTAAAACCCCCACATCAAACCTAGGGGGTCAGTGAGGGTCTACTCTGCCCCTTATGATAATTTCCCCCTTTGTTTTGGCCACCTCTCATGTCTCGATCCTACCGAGACACAAGATGGCGGCCGCTCCAGACTGTTTAGAATGTTTACAGAGACCCGAGAGCCAATCAGCTTTCCGTGCGTAAGTCGCGTGGCGCGCCCGGTGCGCTCCCCTTTGCGTGTACCGGGGCGCGCTTATAGATATATATATTTTTTTTAACCTAAATTACTCAAAATCCACTGGAGCACATATCTTGAGACATAGCAAAGGCACATCGGGCAACCAGTCCCTACAATTTTGCCAAGTTTGGTGGAAATCCATTCAGCCGTTCGGGCTAAAAGTGAGGTTGACCGCCCTATGGAAATTAACATGGGGAAAACGCGTTTTGGGACCCCCTTTTATCTCTGACCCCGCTTGACGAATCCCCGCCAAACTTTCAGGGAAGAACCGGAGCTCGAAGAGGCCATTTTGAGGAAATTTTCAGGCAGATTCGTCAACCGGCGCCAAAGTTATTCCAAATAGAAGTTTGAGATTTAACAATGAACAAAATCCTAACTATAACTACCTACTGGCGACTACCAGTAGGTTATATATAAATATAACCCTCTATTTTGTATTTTCAATCCTTTATTACTGCCGTTTTTTGTACTAGCCTGGCCGCATTTGAAAGAGTATTTAATGCACATATCACTTTAAGCGCAATGCCGCTCCTACTTTTTTGTGTATTTAAGACCCTTGTTTGTTTCAACTAACGTCATGTGATCAAGCCTCGTTTGGGAGGTGAAACGCGTTATGGCGGATGGCTGGTGTGATTAATAAATAAATCACTGAGAAATTGGCACGAAATCTGGGCTCACTCTCGTTATTCTTGGACAACCTGTGGAAAGAATGGCGTTTTCTTCATATATATATATATATATATATATATATATATATATATATATATATATATATATATTTATATTACCTACTGGCGGTCGCCAGTAGGTAGTTATAGTTAGGACCTAGTTTCCATAGGATATCTGCAAAATTCTATTGGCAATAACTTTTTCAAAGAAAATGGCCCCCTCCACCCCGCTCCTTCCCTGAAAGTTTGGGGGGGATTCGTCCAGTGGGGGCTGAGATAAAAGGGGGTCCCAAAACGTGTTTTCCCCATGTTATTTTCCATAGAACGATTAGATACGGCTACTGCCCGAACGGCTGGATGGAATTATAAGAAATTTGGCAAAAAGGTAGAGTCTGGTTTGCAGATTACGCTTTTCTTTAAATGGTGTAAATACCTCCAGTAGTTGCTGAGAAAATGAAAGTGAAAATCAATTATATATCTAGAAGCGCGCACGGGTGCGCGCACCAGTGCGTGAGCGGAATTCTGATTTGCTGTTTGACTTCTGTCAACATTCGATTCAGAGGAAATCAGGAAGCGTTGACTGCCATTTTGTCTATGCGAGTCAACATATTGTAGAGAACAAAGGGGCAGAACGTGGAAAGGGGGCATGGTGGAGACTCCCTGCCCCCATAGGTTTTCTCAGGGGGTCCATTGAGGACCCCCAAGGGCAAAATAAACATTTATTTGTTTTACAAAATCGCGAGGTGCGCGGACCCGGGCACGCACCTCGATGTACAAGAGTGTGAGGAACTATAGTGGAGATCGTGAAAAAGGGGGCAAGGTAGAGACTCCCTGACCCCCTAGGTTTTCTCAAGGTCCATTAACGACCCCCAAGGCCAAAAAAAACATTTTTTTTAAAAAAAAGTTGCGCGGTGCGCGCACCCGGTCGCGCACTTCAATTTACAAGAGTGGGAGAAACTATAGTGGAGATCGTGGAAAGGGGCAAGGTAGAGACTACCTGACCCCCTAGGTTTTCTCAGGGGGTCCATTAAGGACCCCCAAGGCCAAAAGAAACATTATTTTTTCTAAAAAGTTGCTAGGTGCGCGCACCCGGTCGCGCACTTCGATTTACAAGAGTGTGAGAAACTATAGTGGAGATCGTGGAAAGGGGGCAAGGTAGAGACTCCCTGACCCCCTAGGATTTCTCAGGGTGTCCCTGAAGGACCACAACGGGCAAATAAAAAAATGTTTTCGAGAAATAAAATATCGCGAGTGCGCGCACCGTGCGCGCAAGTCAACAAACAAACACAACAAAAATATAGTTAAATAACATGTTTGAGAGTTTAGATGTTGGTTGGCTCTAAAAAGAGCCGTTGTGTTTATAAAGTGTTTTTGAAACCTACAAGTAAGTACCGATGCAGAGTCGTAAATTCAAAAGAAAGACTCTGTTCCCGTCATCTGTGAAATGTACACCGTCTCTTCTATAAATGCCTTGCATGTTGTAATGCAAGTTGTTGTGGTATATAGAACCCATTCCATAGTCTCTGAGGAAAGCAGAAACAGACTTATTCACATGTTTCCTTTCTTTCTCAATTTGTGGACAATATTCGTTGGACCAATTCCATTTTTGTCTTTGGCATGTATTTGAATATACCAAGGCAGTTTGTGGAAAAAGTGGCATCAATTGCCCAAAGGTGTCCTTTAGAAGCATTTCCAGATGTACCCCAGTCAAAGTGCCCAGGTTATTTCCACCACAGTGCACAATAATGAGGTCAGGGTGTGGCAGATGTAAAAAGGATTTTACCAATGGCATCAATTGGTGACATTTTAATCCTCTCTGGCAAATCCACATAATTTCCACATTTGGTGTATCAAGGTTGAGAAAGCATCTATTTGCTGCATATCTTTTACTCCAGAAAATATAGCTATGTCCTATAACCCAAACTTTTAGCATTTTGAAGGCAGATCCAGTAGTACTCAGATGGGCTCTGAAAGTGAAATGGCAGTTAGAAGCTGAGAGTTTAGAAAAAAATGTGGATGAGGTTCAGTGCAATTGAAAAAAATAGAAATGATTGGTTGTTTCTCACAATTCAAGATTGAAAACTAGGGTGCATGCTAATGTTTTTTTTAAAGGAAAAATGCTATAGGTTGAGAAAAAATCATCATAACTAACAAAGCAGTGGATAAGCAGGTGTATTTGAAGGTCAAACAGCCTTGCTGTTTTTTTTTTGCAACATTGAGATATGAACTTCTGACCTGTGTCTTCAGCCAGGTACAGTATGAGGTGTTACCATGGTAACAGGCAGAGAGGGCAGAGGGGGATGGTTGAACTGTTGTTGACTTTGAAAATATTGAAAGGTAGAACCAATGGAAATGTTAGTTTGATTTTGAATTTGTGTGGGAAAAAATGTGATTGGTTATGTACATGAATGTGGGTCTGAAATGAGAGGGAATCTGTGCCATAATTCTGCAGTGACAGAAGCATTATTCAGAGATTCTGCATAAGAACATCTGGTTTGTGACTGCCACTGTCCTAAATCTTTAAAAGCATTTGTAAAGGTGAGCCTCTAACTCTTTTTCACTGTATTTCTCCTTTTATTATGCCTTAGTCACTATAACTGTTTCACTCCCTCACAGTCTTTCATTGTCCTTATTTTTCTCTCACTGTTTTCTTTTCTTTCCACTACTCTTCCTTTTCTTTCCTCTGTTTCTATAAATGATTTTCTCTCAGTTACTACTTTTTACTTTCTCTTATTATGGTTTTTCCTCACTCCTCTTCTCTCATCCTGATGTCTAATCCCTCACTGTTACTGCTTTTCATTCACTCTCAGTACTTTTTCCTTGTTCTCCTTCCTCACTTTCTTTCCTTCAACTCTCTTTCCTGACTTCCTTGCTTCATCTCAGTTATTCCTTTTCATTAATTTGTTCTCTTTACTTTTTCCCTCTTTTTCTTCTTTACAACTGTTAGAATTGTCAGATTGTCACCTTGTAGTTTTGCAAACATTTTTGGTATACTTTAGAAATGCCATAGAAAATGTTTTAAGAGTAGATATTAATTATTTTACTGATTTGCAATCAATAGTGTCATTTGTCTAAGATCACACTGTGAGTGAAGCTTGATTTTAAATGAATCTGGGTGAATTATTTCCTTAGTTGATGTGTTTAAAAATATGGGTATACATGTATTCTTGAAGTCAGTTAGGCTTTAGGATATGTACTGCCAGAGAATCTTAGGCAGCATGTCTGTCAGGCCTCTTAGTTCCCAAGTGAGATTGTATGAGCACAGACACAGATAGGACACAGATAGGGCAAGCAGACACAGACATGGTAGATTACATATAAAATCCTGGTGAACAACTTTAAAAGTGCTCATTTTACTGAAACCAATTATCACAGTCATTTCTTTAAGACAGAGAACACAGCCCATGTTTTGAATATTGTACAGATTTGTTGGCATGAGCTGGAAGCCATTTTGTATTTCTGACACCCATGTTGTTTCCCATGTGCTCTCTCCTACCTTTCTGTTAACTGTCTTTGCAGCCTGTCTAGAGACAAAGTATGTTTAACACACTCCACTTCACTCATGCCCAGAAGGGCCTAATTAACAGAATGCACCTACTTCTCTAGTATAACTCTCAGACTATTTTGAACAGGATCACAGAGAGTGTCTGGGTGAAAGAAAGAATTATATTTGCACGTTTTTCTGTAATCTGTAAAGATGGTGCTAAGAAACGTTGAGATGGTATCAGCAGAGACACACATAGTGGAAGCAGAGACAGACATGGTAGATTACATGTAACATCCTGGTCATGTGTCTAAGATCACACTGTGAGTGAAGCTTGATTTTAAATGAATCTGGGTGAATAATTTGCTTATTTGATGTGTTTAAAAATATGGGAATACATGTATTCTTGTAGTCAGTTAGGCTTTAGGATATGTACTGCTAGAGAATCTTAGGCAGCATATCTGTCAGGCCTCTTAATTCCGAAATAGGCTCTATGCTGTGTAAAAAAGATCCAGGGTGTGCTGTTGAAATGAAAAAGGAATGTTATATCTTGCTTATATATATATGGTCTGTTTTTTGCTAGTAGAGACGATGAGATCGTATAAGCAAAGACACACATAGTGGAAGCAGAGACAGATATGGTAGATTACATGTAAGATCTTACTTACTTACTTGTCCAGGTCAATCTTTCTATCATGGAACAATCTTTATTTACAGGAAGCTGTATACCAAAGCCGAGAGGGAGATGGTCGCTCACCCCTATAGTATATGTTGAGAAATCAGTTAGGCGGTTTGAATGGGAATTGGTGATGGTGACAAAATCTATCAATGTACTATGCCCTCTCCCAACATATGTGGGGCTAAACTCCACCGGGGGGCTACATTGCAAGTTAACAAAACCCATATCAAATGAGGCCATCATATCATTAAATGCGTCTCCCCCATCATTGTGATCAAAATGGGGTGGATTCTCCGACTTTTACATTTCATGATCACCACAACTACTCTGATACTGCTTGCAAAGATGGTGGTTAAAATCACCCCCCCATATCAAAATGGAATCCCTCACTGTATTATCCACCAACATTCTAATTTCCTTGTTAAGGGTATTTATCATGTTATTTACCAACCCCTTTTCAGTGTTATTATACATGTTGATGATTATTACCTCTACCTTGGGGGTCACCTAAATTACAATAATTTGATACTCACAAGACGAACCCTCCGATTTCAATGATAATACCTCCAACAGGTTTGATACATAGACAGTCAATCTGCCTTTACACCTCCCGTGTCTAGAAGAGCTTGCTGGTACATGGAATGTTTTAAAACCGTTGATGTGAATGGCTTCACAGGACCAATTCTCCTGGAGGCAGAGTATGTCTATGTCCTTAATAAAATCGGACCAAATTGGGTTGTTTATCTTCGAGCGGAGACCTGCGATATTCCAGAAGGTAACCCTCGTTCCTTTCGGTGGGAGTACCCCTGGTGGATCTTTAGTGAGATTTCCTGTTATACGGTCACCCTCACTATCTGCCGCTAGATGTTTTGTCCCATTCTGTGGAGGTACCTCTAATGTCTCCAGCAAGTGCTTTTCCCTGTGGGGGTCGCTCTCACGCGGTACCTCAATTCGTTCTGCCACAGTTTCTAGACCCATTCTAAAATCCTCCCTATCTTCATTGGTTCGTCGTCAGTCGACTCCGTCTAGCCCACTCAAAACCGAGTAACGATTAACCCCGTCAAATCTAGGGGGTTGCCCATGTGTTCCTCTGCGTTGTTGATTTGGATGGAATTTAGTGGGATATTCCCAGCCTTGTCTAGTTAGTTTTTGCGTGTTCCTGTTATAACCCTGGTTATTTGCTCTGCTTGGGTTAGGTCTATTCAGCTCCCTATAAAAATATTCAAGTGGGAGAATCTCAATACCCCTCCTTTGTGACTTGGCATTAAACATGATCTCACTCAAAATACGTTTAACAGGGTCAGATCTTTTAAAATTCAAAACGATACAACCCCCTGCTTTGTTCTTTTTAGTTCTCCCTATCCATGACACTCTACAAGCCATAATGATATCTTGCCAGATATTATTGCCCTCTGTGATCCAATGAACCGCCTTGTTTTTTAATTGGCCAAAGTTCTCCCTCGTGCCTTCATTTAGTACTGGCACGTTCACTAGCACTAAAACCAAGGGTGCCGATTCTGGCGGAAGATTAATTACTGGCAAGGAAACCTGTACTATCCTTCTAGATTCTACTATTTCTCCCCCCTATCCTTATTCTTATCTGTATCAGATGATTGTATGGTAGGTGGATTAAGTTCTGGGGGTTTACTTGATAATGGCAGCAGAGTTTGGGCAGTATTTCTTTTGCGGCCTGTGCGGTCCTTGTTATTGGTGCTTGGTGTTGGAACTTTAGGATCTATATTGGTACTTTTCATATTCCCCCTATCAGCAGTAGTCTTAGGTAATGCTAAAGTATCAAGCCTACATGTGTTGTCATTGGCTAGTACACTCAGGGCATCAATCTTCCTATTTATAATTTTCAACCTTTCAATCAGAGGAAGAGTAAAAGAACGCAACAAGTGCGTCATGTTTGAAAAAGATAGCACTAACTCATCCTCCTTCTTTGGGTTTGTGGCTGTTTTTTTCCATCTGTCTGGTTTGGGCATTAGAAACTAGTGGGACTTTAACAGACTTTTTAAAAATTTTAGATGTATTACTTAGAAAACGATGCACTTGGAAAGCTTGAAATCCTTGAAACCTTGGGTTTTCTGCCCAGATGATGGACCCCCTCCTCTTCCTTTTACCATTTAGCTTTGAACATGATGATACTTTTTCTAAAACCGATTGAGTATCTATTGGCAGTAGGCTTTTCATCGGTTCAATTGGATAAAAGCCCTCTGAAGAAACACTACTACAGGAAGAAACATTCAAAGGCGGAGCAGCTTCGCCCCCTGATAGATAATCAAATTGTAAGTCAAGTTTTTCCAAATCAATAGGGCTACACGTGAGTAGAGTAGTTGGTGCGATGTTGGCCAGCGAGACAGCATTTATCAAACCACCTAAAGAGGAGCGTTTGGCACTCAAACGCTTTTCTGTCAGAGCGATTTCTCTGCCCACAACTCTGGCTGCTCTAGTAAAAAAGTCATTGAGGGTCCCAGTTGGTCTTCCCCCTACGGGAGCTGGTGTAAGGCAGCGCTTCCCCTCTATACCCAAAGAATATATCAAGAGCAAACAGGAACAAAATAGGTGGGTCATGAGAGGGCTTACTCAAGATAGAAGACTTTAGAGGGCTGGCTGGCCTGGACGGCCATAGACGGCCCGCCATTTGCCCGGGCTTCGCCCGGCATCCCGCAAGATGGGGTTGTAACAGGATTTATGAGCCTCCTAGCGCGATCTGGGCATGCGCGGCTTCGGGTCGCCCGGAATTATGGGGCTTGTAGTCCTGCTGTCCCTGCACGCCTCACGGCAGCCACACCAAAGGTCTTAGTGGTGCAGCGGCGGGCGGCGGGAACACAGCGGGCATGCAGCTAACAGGTCCCCCAAACAGCAGGTACTGGCAGCAAACGTCCAATTCCTCTGCAGAAATCTCCCCACTCGACAGGGTCTGTCACAGGATTTATGCGCCTCCTAGCGCGATCTGGGCATGCGCGGCTTCAGGCCGCCCGGAATTATGGGGATTGTAGTCCCGCTGTCCCCGCACGCCTCATGGCGGCCACACCGAAGGTCTTTGTGGTGTAGTGGCTGGCGGCGGGAACACAGCGGGCATGCAGCTAACAGGTCTCCCAAACAGCAGGTACTGGCAGTAAACGTTCCATTCCTCCGCAAAAAGCTCCCCACTCGACAGGGGCTGTCACAGGATATATGTGCCTCCTAGCGTGATCTGGGCATGCGCTGCTTCAGGCCGCCAGGAATTTTGGGGATTGTAGTCCGGCTGTCCCCGCACGCCTCACGGCAGCCACACTGAAGGTCTTAGTGGTGCAGCGGCGGGCAGCGGTAACACAGCGGGCGTGCAGCTAACAGGTCCCCCAAACAGCAGGTAGTGGCAGCAAACATCCAATTCCTCCGCAAAAAGGTGATGGAAGTAGTGTGTCACATGATTACCTATTATTGGATGAACCCCCAGAGTTTGAGGACAAGCTATACGTCCTTGACAATTAGGCGTGCACTTATTGTCTTCCACCCTTATTTTCCTTTATTTGTGTGTCGGTCGTTCCGGTTACTAACTTTGAATCACAACAAATCCATTACCAACATCTTCTACTCTTCTTATTTCAATATACAATTTCAGGTGTCTGCATTTAACTGTACAATTCTCCGAATCCTGCTTCTCTGCTCCATCATACTGAATCTTCCTACATCCATAGCCCTCATGATGATTGGATGATGGAAAATAGAAAAAAAAAAAACTTTCCTTGTCCCGCAAAAAGAAGTAGAACATGATGACTACTACAGCTATCCTCCTTTCAGAGCAGCAAGAGATGGCCCGTTAACTTAAGATGAGATGGAACAGGTAATGATTGAGGCCATGCATTGGACGCAGAGTCGCAGACTGAGTGATTTTGTTGTTTTTTGTGTGTGAAGTTATGTCATTGTGCACTAATCATCTTTCTACAGTACACACTAAACGTAATTCAAGTCAAGTTTCCCCTTCTTGCAAATATTTTTAATAAGAAATTTGTACTTCTATTGGAGCTTAATACATTGCTTTTGAATGAATACAGGAAGGGGAGTCAATCTGTACACTGAGTATGACAACATCACCGTCCATGATGATGATGGCTAAAAAGACGGGCCGTTAACTTAAGATGAGAAGGAACAGGTAATGATTGATGCCATGCATTGGACGCAGAGTCGCAGACTGAGTGATTTTGTTGTTGTTTGTTGTGCATTAAGTTATGTCATTGTGCACTAATCATCTTTCTACAGTACACACTAAACGTAACTCAAGGCAATTTTCCCCTTCTTGAAAATATTTTTAATAAATGTACTTCTACTGCATCCTGATACATTGCTTTTGATTGAATATAGGAAGGGGACTCACAAGAGCACCATTCATGATGATGATGCTGAAAAAGACGGCCCGTTAACTAAGATGAGAAACTACAGGTAATGGAAATTAATGGCATGCATTGGACACCTGGCTCTGAGCGTTTGGTGTTTGTGTTTTTGTTCTTTGTTTGTTGTGCATGAAGTGAAGTCAAAGTGTACTAGTAGTCTTACTGTACACACTAAAGAGTGACTCAAGTCAATATTATTTCTACTCTTGCTGTGTAATAACAAAATGTTACTTCTACTGCAGGTCGATCTTCACAGTCAGCCAGTACAAGTATTGGAGATGATTGATGGAATAATAACAAGTCAGGAGAACATTTCATAAGTGGCATAAAAGGTAAACATGTCAACAACAACCACAGCAGACCCAAATGTCTGTGTAGAAGTGGAGTTGAGTGTAGCGTTGGGATGAATGCGGTGCATTGATTTACTAACTTAAATTGTAAAATGCTATGTTTGGATATGTGCTTTGTCCAACTCTTTAAAAAAAAGTACTCTAAACGGAAGATGTGCTAAGAGACGTGCCATCACTGTGGGCCTGCTCTGTCCTGTTGTTGTTGAAGGTCAATGCTGGAAACAGACTAGAGTAGAGATAATGCATGCATGCCCCCTCGGAAAGTGTTCTTGTTGCACTACACCCTAACTTGTGCATTTCTTTCAACTTTGTTTCTCAATATCCCTTTTGTTTTTCCATCTAAAATTACAGGCCGGGCCTTGCCCTATACTTGGGAAAACATTACAATGCACTCTTACCTTACCAATACATCTACATTTTCAAGGCGGGCAGTGGCGACTGGCGACACCCAAGATTGATGGACGAGAGGACCAAGAGACATGCCGAGATGCAAATCCAGTCCACATTTATGACCAGGATAACACAGTAAAAGCATCAACTTTCATCTTCTTTTAAATAATTTGATTCATTTTTTTGTCTATAATCTTTACAAAAGTGTGTTATTGCTGTCAGTATTTAAATATTTCTAGAGATAGCAGGGTTCTAGATAGTATTTATGCAATGTTGTCAAGGCTTTTTCTTTGGAAATGCTATTGTATGTATAGGCTCTACCAATAGTAACCCAATGAAAGGGCATATCCTAAAACCAAAAATCTATAGCACCAACGATCTTGGCTAGCTTACCTGTCCGTCGGTACCTCAATATTATGAGAGCTTGCCCATGAAGGTACAGACACAACGGTAACTGGTTTATTTATATGCCGCGAAAACATGTGAAAAAACTGGCCTTTCATGAGATAGATGGCCTCAACATTGCCTGTGTCAATATCTAGCCGAGTGTGCATGTGCGATAGAAACAAAACACTCAGGCTTATACGTTCCAATAATCAGACGCTATCATTAGGGTAGTGCGCATGCGCACTTGAGCCTTTCGAAATTTCAACTTTTAATGTCTTTTACCTTTTAATGCCTTCTAATAAGTTCCTTTGCTGACATTCTGAACTGGCCTATTGCCGGCATGTGGCCAATCTAAAAACAGGTTCTCAGGGATAATTTACCGAAAACAAAAATCAGAAGATGGGCATGCGCGAGAGAGCAGTTTTGCTATAGTGAAAGTGCATGCTCCGTTTCAGCGATGCTGTAATCGAGAGTGAATTCTACATCCTTAGTTTCCATTGTTTCTTTCACAAACAGTGTGCATACAAGAAAAAAAGGGGGGACACATAGTGCTTAATTAAGCGCACTCTCCAGTTTACACGAGGCTGCTTACCTAAATTACCGATGTACAGACATATATGTATATATCGTGTGGTAACAGTAACATGTTCCAAAATAAGTATTTGCCAAGTTGCATATCAGTATCATTCAACTGAAGTGATATGAGGCGGCATGTATGCATTATCTCTACTCTAGTCTGTTTCCAACATTGACCTTCAACAACATTAGGACAGAGCAGGCCCAAAGTGATGGCATGGGTTGTACAAATGTATGGTGAATTTTTGTTTTAATTTATCTCTCGCAGTGCGAGGCCTCCTTTCCTGAGAGGCCTGCCAGGTTGAGGTGATGCTGGACTATCCTACAACAGAGGGTAAGTCCAATACCACTGACTATGGAAAGGGGCGACCAATTCGGTCCCCCCGAACGTATGGTCGGGTGCCACGATCCTCCCGGGAAACCATTTTGGGCAGGGGGGTGTCTCGGCTGGTATGCCCGAAGCGGTGTAACCGTGGCGCGCCTTTTCCCGCCCAAGAGGGGTTGTCCTAGACACGTACACCGTTGGCCACGCCCTGGAGGCAGGCTGAGGGAGGGTTCACGCCCTCCCGAGGAAGAATAAAGAGCCAACAATCCGAAGAAACATCCTCTTGTTCCTGTGCGTGGAAGCTGCACCTCCTCGTTGCACGTGAGCCCTCGACGGAACAAGGAGCCAATTTTGAGAACTTGTAATTTTTTGTGTTTCTCTTTCAGCGATTTCGAATCTTTGAATCCAGGACCTCGTCGTGCAGCAAGTTGCGAATATCTGATGACAATGCCTGCCAAGAAGGTTGGAAAGAAGGTTGGAACCGAGCAGATGCTTCGCATGCTAGTGAAGGACATGGCGAACATGAAAAAACAGATGGCGGCAATGAATAACTCGGGCAGACCAAAGAAGGTCATCGGACCAGCATTGCCGGGAGTGGTCCCCACAGGGAGAGGTAAAAGGGCCAGGAATAGGGCGGCAGGGGGGGAAACCCCGGTTCCCGAGTCACCCCCGGCAAGCCCGGTTAGTCCAGTGGAGGCCCCCGTTCCGACCCCGGACGCGGGACGACCGATCCCAGTAGTAGTTACGCCCAATAATGAGGGGGATATGCCTCCGGAATTGGCCGCTCAATTGGCAGCATGGCTGGGGAGAGATACAGAGGGCACTACGGCGCCAGGAGATACGGCCAAAGAGGCCAGATTACTAATGAAGCAGTTGCGGCAATCGAGAGATGCTGCGAAGGAGAATCTCCCTATTGTTTCCCCTCAGGTTCCCTCGGAACGACCGGCGTCTGGCGTTGCAGCATCAGCAGGATCTGCTACTGATTCGGGTAAGCAGCCGTTGCCGATGGCTGGGGAGGGTTCGTTACCCTCGAGGAGGGAAAGGGTGGTCCAACATATACCGCTGGCCACGAAAGAAATGATTTGGGCTGATAAATATGTGAATATGTTTTCTCTCTTAACTGACCACCATGAGATAGAGCATGTCAAGAGTCAGAAGGACTTATTGCATCCGAGTGTATGGCGCGCAAAAATGGCGGCATTCAGAGTGGATGAGACGATTTCTAATTGGGGCAGGGCATTTGCGATGTTCACTGCGATCATGGGGGAGCGTAGGCCAGAGGTGTTGACTGAACTGGCTTGCTACCAGACACGTATAATGGGTTTTTATGAGACTTATGAAGGTAATCAATGGTTGGGTTACGATAGTAAGTTTCGTAAGGCCAAGGAGCACGACTCATCTCTGACGTGGGATTGTTTCGACTCCATCTCATGGCAGAAGCAGCTCATGCCGGGTAAGACGAAGTTGTCTACGCTTGGCGGGAATGGTGCGGAGCCCGCCCGCCATTATGCGGCGGCGCCTTTTCGAGCAGGCACCAATAGTGACCAACAATCGAGGAATGGCGGGAATTCGGGTAGGAAAGGGGTCTGTTGGAGCTTCAACAGAGGCACATGCACGAGACCACAAGGGACATGTAAGTTCAAGCATGAGTGTGCGGGGTGCGGACAATCTTCACACCCTGGAAGTTCGTGCAGAGCCAGGAATGGTGATACAGGGGGTAGAGGAGGGGCCAAACAGGTCTAACATCGACCGAGGGGCACCACTACCTACCCCCGTAGACATCATGGCAATGATGAAATGAAATGAAAAAGAAATTTATAAAGCGCTCTGTGGCCAAGCGGCTTCCTGGCGCTGAGGAACACATCGGTAACTGCCTAACTGGTGCAAGAGAGATTAGCCCGGGAAAGCCTGAAGAAAGAAAAAAGTTTTGAGGGCTTTCCGAAAATGAGAAAAAATGGGAATGGAGCGGATAGAGAGGGGAAGAGAGTTCCAGATTTGCGGAGCACGCACAGAGAAGCGGGTGCCCCCTGTGCGGGACTTACAGAAGCGGGGAACGTGAAGAAGAGAGAGGGAGGAAGATCGGAGGGAGCGGGGAGGGGCATAGGAAGAGATCAGAGAGTTGATGAAGAGAGGAGCGGACCGGGCCTGTGCCCGAAAGGCCAGGCAGGCAAGTTTGAACTGGGACCTGAACTAAACGGGGAGCCAGTGAAGGGTTTTTAGGGCGGGAGTGATGTGGGAGAACTTAGGTAAACGAAGGAGAAGACGGGCCGCCTGGTTCTGGATGGCCTGGAGATGACGGGTCTCGTAGGCAGGGATGCCTACATACAGGCCATTACCATAATCCAGGCGGGATGTAATAAGGGCAGTGATGATAACTTTGAGGGCATCAACAGAAAAAAACCGGGAGATCTTGCGGATGAGGCGGAGGGAGAGAAAGCAAGAGGATACAACAGAACTAATGTGTGCGTGCATCGAGAGGTCATTGCTGACCTTGATGCCCAAAGTCCGAACAGAGGGAACCGGGGAAGGTGGAGGACCAAAAGAAAGGGGCCAGTGGACAGAGGACCAAGGGTTAGAGGGGCCGCCGGTGAGGACAAGCTCTGTCTTGTCAGGGTTGAGCTTCAAATGATTGAAGCTCATCCACTGAGAAATAAAGACAAGAGTTGACCTGAGCTTGGGAAGAGAGTGAGTGGGGGAGGATAGATCAAAGACGAGCTGGAGGTCATCAGCGTAGTTATACACTGAGACCCCCAGCTCAAGAAGAGAGGAAATAAGGGGGCGGATATAGAGGTTGAAGAGGAGGGGGGAAAGAGAGGAGCCTTGAGGTACCCCACACGTGACCGGGAGGGGAGGAGCCGAGAAGGAGGAGAGGTGGACTGCCTGTGAGCGTCCCTGCAGAAAGGACGCGATCCAAGAGAGGGCAACGCCCTGGATGCCCGCTGCGCTGACACGGTCAAGGAGAATAGTATGATCGACCGTGTCAAACGCAGCGGACAAATCCAAAAGGACTAAGGCCTGAGGAAGGTTGCCATCGGCCTTGCCCTTTAGTTCGTCAAGGACCGCAAGGACCACGCCCTCAGTGGAGTGGCCCGGTCGAAAGCCGGCCCGGTGGGAGGCCAAGATGTGGTTCCCCTCGATGTAAGAAGAGAGACAGGATGTTACGTGGCTCTCAAGAATCTTGCCTAGATAGGGGAGGAGGGAGATCGGCCTAAAGTTCAATGGAAGGGATGGGAAGCACGATGGCAGACTTAAAGAAAGAGGGGACAGAACCCAGAGCCAGACAGGAGTTGAGAAAGGTTAGGGGGGGGGTGGGACAACTAGTGAATAAAGTTCTGAGGATACGAGCAGGTGCACAATCCGCCGGGGAGCCGGACTTGACCTTAACAAGGAGGTCGAGAAAAAGCTCGGGTGAGATGGGTGTGAAATGATCAAAAACGGGGGAAGAGAAGGGGGGATGGTCCGGTAGATCAAGGGGAGGAACAATCGGGATGTTGGCCTTAATGGTGGTTATTTTATTGATGAAATAGGTGTTCAACGAGTAGCGGAGGGATTGCGAAGGAGCAGGGGAAAGACCAGCACGGTCAGAAGTGGCAAGGCTACGAACCAGAGAAAAGATCTCACGAGTTTTGTTAGCCGAAAGGGCAACGCGGTCCGAGAAGTATTTGGATTTGGCTGCTAAGATAGCAGATTTGTAATTATTGAGAAGGGCCCTATATTTCAGGCGGAGAGTGGGGCAATAGGTGCGGCGCCAACGACGTTCCGACCGTCTAAGCTCGAGCTTCAGGGATCTAAGGTCATCGGAGAACCACCTGTGGGCGTCGTGAAGACGGGCCGATCGAATCTTTTTAAGAGGAGCGGCCTGATCGCAAGCCGCGGAAAGCCAAGTGTGGATGGCATCCGCCTGATTTTCCACAGGGAGGTCGGTCAGAGCGGGGGCCGATAGAGAGAGAGAGGAGGAAAGATCATTGAGATCAACCTTATTCCAGCACCGAGCCCAGATGTTCTTGGGCAAAGTAGCTTTCTCAGGCTGACCTAGGGGGATTGAAAAGGAGATCAAAAAATGATCAGACCAACCACAGGGGGAGATAGAAGACACCAGGGGATTGCAACGGAGAGACCAGATCTGGTCAAGAATATGACCATGGATGTGGGTGGGGGTCAAGACGTGGGATGAGAAGTTGAGACAACAGAGAGTAGCAGAAAAGTCTTTCGAGAGGGGGTCCTCCTGCGGGTCGCCCGGCCAGAAATTAAAATCCCCCAGCAGAATTAGCGACGAGTTGTCTACAGCCAGGGTGGCCAGGAGATCCTGCAAAGAGGACACAAAAGAGGACATGTACTGAGGGGGGCGGTACAGAAGAATCACCGTGAGGGGAACCGGGAGGTTGAGAGAGCGGGCCACCAGAAAATCTACATTGGTGATGCCAGGATGCGGAAGAAGCTGGAATTGCAGGGATCGGCGGACTATCATCGCCACGCCACCCCCAGTTCTTCCATCTGGGCGGTCGGCACGGAGGGCGTAGTAGGTTGCAGGGAGAATAGCAAGAAGGTCAGGAAGTGAATGAGAGGAAAACCAAGTCTCAGTGAGGAAGAGAAAGTCCGGGGGGTCCGTATCCAGTAGATTGAAGAGGGCGGTTTGATTTTTTACGGCAGAGCGTGTATTCAAGAGAATAGCAGAAGCATCAAGGGAGACAGGGGAAACACAAGGAGGGGGGGGCAGAGAGGAGATTGGGGAAGAAGAAGAAAGTAAGACGCCACCGGGGGGGGGGGCGGGCATAGATGCCATGCGAGGATAAGTGAAGAGCTGTAGATGGGGAAAGAGGGATTGAGGCAGAGAAAGATGAGAGTTGGGCCGAAGAATACGCCAGACGAGGGGCAGAGTCTGTGGCCCCAGGTCCCGGTCGGTCGCGGACGGGCGCAGATGGGCTTGCCTTAAGCGCGCCTTTGGCGCGCAAACGGCGCGCCCGCTGTGCCCGTCCGCTGCGCGAACGGTGGAGGCACATGTTAAGTAGTGAGAGTGGGAGGCGAGATCCGGGGGGCGTGGCCAAGAAGTGGGCGTGGCCGGGAGGGCGCCCGCTGGAGGCGGGAAGCGAGTGGGAGAGCTACCGCTGCAGCGTCCAACTCGGCTGCGCGGGAGGGAGGGAACAAGGGCAAGGACCCTGAACAGGTAAGGAGAGGGTGGGTTTAAAAAGCGCACTCAGGCGCTGAGAACTCCAAAAAAATAAATCAGGGCTGAGAAAGTTTTGCTGCTAAAAGCTCCCGCGGAAGGCAGGGAGTGATCCGGTGGCGAGTCAGCTCGTAGTCAGCTGCTAAATAGTGTCCCAGGGGGCGTGGCCAAGAAGTGGGCGTGGCCGGGAGGGCGCCCGCTGGAGGCGGGAAGCGAGTGGGAGAGCTACCGCTGCAGCGTCCAACTCGGCTGCGCGGGAGGGAGGGAACAAGGGCAAGGACCCTGAACAGGTAAGGAGAGGGTGGGTTTAAAAAGCGCACTCAGGCGCTGAGAACTCCAAAAAAATAAATCAGGTCTGAGAAAGTTTTGCTGCTAAAAGCTCCCGCGGAAGGCAGGGAGTGATTCTGTGGCGAGTCAGCTCGTAGTCAGCTGCTAAATAGTGTCCCAGGGGGCGTGGCCAAGAAGTGGGCGTGGCCGGGAGGGCGCCCGCTGGAGGCGGGAAGCGAGTGGGAGAGCTACCGCTGCAGCGTCCAACTCGGCTGCGCGGGAGGGAGGGAACAAGGGCAAGGACCCTGAAAAGGTAAGGAGAGGGTGGGTTTAAAAAGCGCACTCAGGCGCTGAGAACTCCAAAAAAATAAATCAGGGCTGAGAAAGTTTTGCTGCTAAAAGCTCCCGCGGAAGGCAGGGAGTGATCCTGTGGCGAGTCAGCTCGTAGTCAGCTGCTAAATAGTGTCCCAGGGGGCGTGGCCAAGAAGTGGGCGTGGCCGGGAGGGCGCCCGCTGGAGGCGGGAAGCGAGTGGGAGAGCTACCGTTGCAGCGTCCAACTCGGGTGCGCGGGAGGGAGGGAACAAGGGCAAGGACCCTGAACAGGTAAGGAGAGGGTGGGTTTAAAAAGCGCACTCAGGCGCTGAGAACTCCAAAAAAATAAATCAGGGCTGAGAAAGTTTTGCTGCTAAAAGCTCCCGCGGAAGGCAGGGAGTGATCCACAGGGAGTGATCCCTTGGATGAATGAATACCCTGATCATGTCTCCACTGGGGTGTTGCGAGACGGTTTTTCGTATGGTTTCCACATCCCGGCGGGGGATTTTCGGGGGCAGTCGCAGTGTAAGAACCAGCTATCGGTTTAACAGAAGACGGTGGTGGTGCAGGCTAAGATTGCAAAGGAGGTTGCCCGAGGCCGGGTTGCAGGCCCTTATGGGCAACCACCAGTCGCTAACTTCATTTGTTCACCGTTGGGAGTAGTCCCCAAGAAGGACCCAGGTGAATTTAGGTTGATTCATAATTTGTCGGCTCCGAGGGGTCTCTCGGTGAATGATGCGATTGACCCTGGAGTTTGTTCGGTGCGGTATGCATCCTTCGATGAGGCCGTCGCCATGTTGAATCGCCTGGGGCCCGGAGCGCTGATGGCCAAATCAGACATTGAGTCAGCGTTCCGGTTGCTCCTGGTACACCCGCAGGATCAGCGTCTGCTAGGTTTTATGTTTCAAGGACGCTATTACATGGATAAATGCATGCCAATGGGTTGCTCCATCTCTTGTGCTTATTTTGAGAAATTCAGTTGTTTTTTACAATGGGCGTTCACCAGAGCTACGGGATATACACAGGTTATGCATTACCTTGATGATTTTTTGTTCTTGGGGACAGCCGATGACACGGGATGTGCAGAGGCTTTACTGAAATTTTGTGATCTCATGAAACAATTCGGCGTGCCGTTGGCACCAGGGAAGACAGTGGGGCCATCTACTTCACTCGAGTTTCTTGGAATAGAGCTCGATTCAGTGGAGGGATGCTTCCGTCTGCCCAGAGAGAAGGTAAAGAAATTTAGGGCCTCGCTAGAATTGTGCATCAGCAAAGAAAAAGTGACTCTCCATCAGTTACAACAAGCAGTGGGCCAGCTTAACTTTGCCCTTAGAGTGATACCGATGGCCCGCCCCTTTTCCCGCTCCATTGCACAAGCCATGGTCGGTCTCAAGGAAGGGCACCACCGCACAAGACTGTCTGCAGAGGTTCGACAGGATATGCGCATATGGTTGGCATTTCTGGCGGATTTCAACGGTCGCGTCGTGTGGAATAAGCCACCAGCTTCCTCCGAGGAGCTAGGTTTATGGACCGACTCGGCGGGGAGTGTGGGATTTGGTGCCATCTTCGGTAATCGATGGTCGGCGCAAACATGGCCGACGTGGTGGCACGACAGTGGGCTAACAGGTAACATTGGGTTTCTTGAGCTGTTTCCCATTTTTGTGGCCTTAAAGACATGGCCAGACGATTTTCGTGACCGCACAGTGGTGTTTTGGTCCGACAAAATGACTGTGGTAGAATGTATCAATAATCAGGCAGCACGCTGCAAAGGGATTTTGAGATTACTGAAGGAAATTGTACTACTGTGTTTGAGATTGAACGTCCACTTTAAGGCGAGGCACGTGCCGCGTGTACTGAACCAGGCGGCTGATGCACTCTCTCGTTCCCACATGCAGGCCTTCAGGGGTTATCTACCTTCAGCGGACTTGGTGGCGGCACCATTTCCCGAAGTTCTCTGGTATCTCGGTGCCCCGGATTACAGGACCTCGTGGGAGCAAGCCTAGCACCCAGGACAAGGAAGGCATACGAAGGGGCGTTCCGTTCCTATTGGTCATTTTTGGGTCCAGCTAGGGGGGATCATTGGGGGCAGGAAGAGTATGTCCTGAAGTTCCTAGTGTCACTCCACCAGGCAGGCCGATCAGCGGCAACGGCCAATACGCACCGGGCCGCCATTGCTTTTATGGCGCAGGCGCATGGCATCAAGGACCCCACATCGTCCTTTCTAGTAAGGAAGGCACTGCGTGGGTGGCTACGCCTCGAGGGTCGTAGAGGGGACGTGAGGCGCCCGATAGGGCTAGAAAGATTGTCCATGTTACTGTCCGTACTCCCTGCAACATGTTCATCCCAGTCAGAGGCAGTGCTGTTCCAGGCCGCTTTTGCATTAGCAGTCCATGGGGCTATGCGGGTAAGCGAGCTGGTAGCAAAGAACAAGCAGGATACGGGGGGAGGTCTGTGTCGAGAACACATTCTGATCAAGGGTGATTCAATGATAATCACGATAGCCAGGTCCAAAACCGATCAGGGAGCTATCGGGGACAGTGTGGTTGTCCAGCGCATTCAAGGGTCCCCCACGTGCCCAGTGAAATGCGTGGAGGCATATTTGGTGCAGAGGGCAGTATCGTGGGGGGGATGCTTGCTGAGACATACTGACGGCACTCCGCTGACCAGGTTTCAGTTTCAGCGGGTGCTAACAATGGCAATCGCGGCAGCGGGCTTGGACCCGAGCGATTTTGGGACCCATTCCTTCCGGATAGGGGCTGCTACAGAGGCTACAGCCAGGGGTCTGAGTACTGAAAAAGTGAAACAATTGGGGCGTTGGTCCTCGAACTGTTATAAAAGGTATGTGTGGTTGCACATGTTGTGAAGCCAATGTCATGCACTCACGCTTCTTGTTTTCTGTTTGGTTTACAGTTTTGCGAGCAGGCTTTGCGGGGCGGACTGTGCAGTTGACCCGACACCTGGGGACCAGCGGTCAAAGATCACCGGCTGAGGGAAGAGTGGTGTGGGTCGTTGGCCACTCATACGTGAGGCGTGCCTGGGACGTATTCAAAGCAGGTGACATGATTCACGTAGCTGGGGAATACGGGTACAGGGTGACCTTCCACGGAAGGGGCGGGCTCTGTATTGACCAATTTCAATGTTTTATGGAGGGACTGTTAGGGCGGACAAGGTCACCGCCGTCTGTAATCATAGTACACCTGGGAGGAAATGATTTGGTGACCATGGGTCGACGAATACTGCTCGAGCAAATTCTATCCAATGTTAGTTGGTTGGCGAAGAGGGTCCCTGGGTGCATGATAGCATGGTCACACATGATTCCCAGAAGAATCTGGCGGGGGGCCCTCTCTGTGACAGCTTTGAATCATTCAGTTAAGAAGGTCAACAATAAACTTAGTAGGTTGTTTCGCTCAGGACAGTTGCATTGTATTCCGCATGGATGTATTCAGGGGGACTATATGTATCTCGAGGATGGGGTCCATTTGTCTCGGGAGGGGAATGCCTTACTCATAGGAGACTTCATAGCATGGTTAAGGGGTTTGTGAGTTCATGACCTTTAGTAGGAGTTTGTGGGGGGTCCGGATAGCCGGTCAACTATCCGGCCTGTGGCGGTAAGGTCATGATCGGTGAGCAGTAATTTGAAGATCCCTTGAGGTGGGGCGCCACCCATTATGGATGGGAGCGCCCGGGGGGAGGCGGCCATTGGCCCCTCACACGGGGAGGCGATTAGTATGACAGTAAAGTTGATCCACGGTGATAATATCTCTTTTCCAGGTTGTTTATATGTAATAAAGTTTGAATTTTCGACTGTTTTCAATGCAATAAAATGATGTTCGTTATAGCATGTTTGCTCACTCAAAGTAAGCAGGGTGTCACAGTCTATTTGAAAGTTGTGTTACATGTGTAGACGAGGTAAGGTCTATATTGCGAAAGTCCAGTTTAGCTGTTTTTCTGCTCTTCATTAGGTTCAAAACGTCGTATTTATTTTGGTCGGGCGGTAAGGTCATGATCGGTGAGCAGTAATTTGAAGATCCCTTGAGGTGGGCTGCCACCCATTATGGATGGGAGCGCCCGGGGGGAGGCGGCCATTGGCCCCTCACACGGGGAGGCGGCACCCTTCTGAGTAGGGGGTCGCCGAAAGGGAAGGCGGTCATAGGCCCCTCCCAGGAGAGGAGGCGGCTACGGTCCCTCCTATGAATTTCCCGGGGCCAGGACATCCGCGACGGCGGATGTGGTAAGAAGTGTGGGGTGGGAGGGGGGTCTATGCTACCTTCTAGACACCTCACACGAGTCCTCGGACGACCACCAAGATGGCGTCGAGTTAATAAGGGGTCCCCGTTAAGACAAGGGAAATTGGAAGTTGGCACAGAGGTACAGTCCTCTGTGCGCCCGCCCCTCACAAGTGAGGGGGGAGTTCTGGTATTAGGGATCTGACACCGGTTACGACCTTGCCGTTGGCCCGTAATGTTAGGATGTACATTTTATTTAGAGAGTATGCATTTGCAGGATGTTTAGACTCGGCTAGGAGAACCTTTGTATTAGAGATTTGTTAAGGTTAGCCAATAAACATCGTAATGTATAAATGAAAATTGTACATAATATGAAACTGTTATTTTAATGTTTTAATTTTGTTTCATATTTTAATAAATACGGCCGGGAGGGTAACTCCCTCCCGCCTTCCAAAAGTTCAAAAGCTGTGTCCGTCTTCCCATCCTTGGGGATTTGTGTTGGGAGGGGGTGACGGGTATCCCGGCCATATTGAAAGGGGCGACCAATTCAGTCCCCCCGAACGTATGGTCGGGTGCCACGATCCTCCCGGGAAACCATTTTGGGCGGGGGGCGTGTCTCGGCTGGTATGCCCGAAGCGGCGTAGCCGGGGCGCGCCTTTTCCCGCCCAAGAGGGGTTGTCCTAGACACGTACACCGTTGGCCACGCCCTGGAGGCAGGCTGAGGGAGGGTACACGCCTTCCAGAGGAAGAATAAAGAGCCAACAATCCGAAGAAACATCCTCTTGTTCCTGTGCGTGGAAGCTGCACCTCCTCGTTGCACGTGAGCCCTCGACGGAACAAGGAGCCAATTTTGACCCACCACCAGCCCCTTATGGCAACGATTAGTATGACAGTAAAGTTGATCCACGGTGATAATATCTCTTTTCCAGGTTGTTTATATGTAATAAAGTTTGAATTTTTGACTGTTTTCAACGCAATAAAATGATGTTCGTTGTAGCATGTTTGCTCACTCAAAGTAAGCAGGGTGTCACAGTCTATTTGAAAGTTGTGTTACATGTGTAGACAAGGTAAGGTCTATATTGCGAAAGTCCAGTTTAGCTGTTTTTCTGCTCTTCATTAGGTTCAAAACGTCTTATTTATTTTGGTCGGGCGGTAAGGTCATGATCGGTGAGCAGTAATTTGAAGATCCCTTGAGGTGGGGCGCCACCCATTATGGATGGGAGCGCCCAGGGGGAGGCAGCCATTGGCCCCTCACACGGGGAGGCGGCACCCTACTGAGTAGGGGGTCGCCGAAAGGGAAGGCGGTCATAGGCCCCTCCCAGGGGAGGAGGCGGCTACGGCCCCTCCTATGAACTTCCCGGGGCCAGGACATCCGCGACGGCGGATGTGGTAAGAAGTGTGGGGTGGGAGGGGGGTCTACGCTACCTTCTAGACACCTCACACGAGTCCTCGGACGACCACCAAGATGGCGTCGAGTTAATAAGGGGCCCCCGTTAAGACAAGGGAAATTGGAAGTTGGCACAGAGGTACAGTCCTCTGTGGGCCCGCCCCTCACAAGAGAGGGGGGAGTTCTGGTATTAGGGATCTGACACCGGTTACGACCTTGCCGTTGGCCGGTAATGTTAGGATGTACAATTTTATTTAGAGAGTATGCATTTGCAGGATGTTTAGACTCGGCTAGGAGAACCTTTGTATTAGAGATTTGTTAAGGTTAGCCAATAAACATCGTAATGTATAAATGAAAATTGTACATAATATGAAACTGTTATTTTAATGTTTTAATTTTGTTTCATATTTTAATAAATACGGCCGGGAGGGTAACTCCCTCCCACCTTCCAAAAGTTCAAAAGCTGTGTCCGTCTTCCCATCCTTGGGGATTTGTGTTGGGAGGGGGTGACGGGTATCCCGGCCATAATAGCAGTAAGGTTATTGATATTGCTGACAAAAGAACAAATTAATGGCAAGCATTAAAAATATGGGTTTATTTTTGTTGTTCTCTCTTCTGTTTGATTTCTACAGATACTTCAAGTATTACCTGGCAAAAAGGAAAAACAGGAATACTGATTTTGTATATTTATTATTATCTAATCACATATCTTAGCAGTAGCAGCAAAATAAGCGCACTATAGTTGGTCCTGAAGAAAGCCACCGATACAGAGATCCGATCATTTGTCGACCATGACTTAACAGTAGTTATAAATCCATACTACCATTTTGCATTGCTATGTAACTCTGCCAGGTAGAGCACGAGAATAAAATTCACGGTTGTGCATCTATCCTAGACAGTTTTGAACCCCTTCACACTTTTTTTGGATTGATTTTTTCTTTTTCTTTCTCTTGTGCGCTACAACCTCACCATCCCCAGCATACTCTCATATGAGCAAAGAAGTCGTAGCTCCCAGTAGTGACTAGGTTTTCTCTTCTAGTAAGGAGGACCCATATGATGAAGCATGTCACCTTCGGGTGAGTGAGGGTTCTAATCCTTAAGGGATGAATTCCCCTTATTGACTAACATAAGTTTTGGTTTTGTTTTGTTATGTATCTGCGTGATTTTATTTGAGAGGACACTGAGCATAATACTTTATAGTGCTCTGTAAAAGACCCAAGGTGAGTGTATGTGGTTAATTGTATTTATATAGAGGAGTTTTCACCTCGCTGGTCTTTAAACTTTTCCCTTGGACCCTTAATTAACGGTTGCTGTTGAGTCTTCAAAGATTGTCAATTGTTTTTCCATGCGTACTGGTTTTCACTGTCAAACCTTTCTCCAAACCCCCTTCCCATCCATTCATCACACCCTAACCCTCTTCCCCTGGGCTGTCTGACTTACTGAGGTGTGACTAAATTAAATGTAATGTTCAGGACAGTGATACCTTCACTTCAAGGGAGGTTCTTTGTGGTTTCTTGAAGTCTGGAGGAGCTCCAGGGTTACCCAATAATTAATCACATGCTTGCTAGGCGAATGTGGCGAAAGTAACAGTACTTCAATTTCAAGGCAAAGTGATGATCTTCTTCTGCTTGCCCACCCATGAACAGTATATTTTAGAAGTGATTTTTATTTAACAAAGGAACATATTCTTCAGCATTGATTGGATTTGTTGTCATTCCTCTTACACAGCACTAACTGTTACGATATAGGCCTTGTCAAGTGACTGGAAACAAGTATAGTTTGTAACTCTGTCTAGTAGGCTATCCCCATCACCATTATGTTTTGTTGTAAAATATTTTAGCATATTATTGTTGCTCGGGAAAGTTCTGTACTGTACTTCATTCTACTACTGCTTGAACAGATTCACAAAGGCGACTGACTGTCTAAATTTTTTTTTTGCAAATGCTCCTGCCCTGCCAGTGTCTACTACTACTACTATACTACCAGTCTACCACCACCACTCATGGCATGTTAGAAAAAGAAAACCATCTTCACCATGCAGCCATCACTGGGCCTAAGTTAAACATCAAGCAAAGGTCAGAGAAGTTTGTGTGAGGCATAATTAATAATGGACATGTTTTCAATGAATTCACACACCCCTTTGAGTCCAGATAAAGAATGCATAGACTAGAAGAGAGAGACTGAAAGTACTAGTAGGACAACTAAATCAGTGAGGTGTGTCGAATCTATCTGTTTGTGTCTTACACAGTCAGCCAATTATTCAAATCAAACACTGGCTATGGGCGGACCTGCACCAGCAAGGAAAAAGTGTGATGTAAAACAGTAACCCCACGTACATAACATTAACAACATTAAATGTAAAGTAGAAATATAGATTTAATGTATCCTAACAAAAATAAACTATGTAAAACCCACAAAAGCTGACCCACCCCCCCTCCCTAACCTCAACCAATGTCCGTAAGAAAGTCCAAATGCCCAAAACCCCAACACACAATTCTCACCCACCAAAACAAGAATTAAAAAAGGGGCAGAAGACAGGGAGTCTATGATGTGTAGCGGGATTGGAGGACGACACGCATTTGCTCCTCTAGACATGCAACGTGGCGCTTGAGAGCGCGGCAGTTGCAACTACAGTGGGGGGGCACCAGAGTTGGTAATGCAGCGGCGGGTGGCTGCCTGGCGGTGGCGCTGTACTGCTGGAGGGCAGTGGCTGGGGCCCGGGGCACTGGAGGAGGCTCCAAGTGCTGCAGTCTCCTCCTCCTCCTCTGCCAAGACCACCGGCCACCGATATTCGCGCTGGATTGCCTCCAGCTTGCGGCGCCATTCCTTTGCGGCCAACTCCTTCCGATCAACTTTGGAGGGAGTAGCTGTATATCAAAAAGAAAAAACAAGACAATTGTAAAATATACTCTTAGAAAAACAGTAAGATAAGTTATTTATACACATAGTGGCATGGTAGCACTGTAAAGCACAGTACATAACATTTGTTGTATGTATCTACTATCTATCCTCCAACTTGCTTGGGCTTTAACATTTTTTTCAGGCATTCAACCAAATATGTATCAGATTCTTTACTATCAGCCACCTTTGCAATTTGCATGCTTGCATCACACTTATACTTCTGTCTGTCAGTCATAAATAATAAATCTCGCCCGTTCTTCTTCCTTCCACCCATCTTTCACTTTTTAGTTGAGCACCAGGTGATCTGATCTGACTTTTAGTCTTCTCCATAAAACTTTCAAAGCGGAGTTGAAATCACAGATAGATGAGGCCATTGGTTACTTAATACTCCACCCCTATGCCAATTAAAGGGTGTCTTCACTCTTCAAAAATTCACAACAACTCTTACTTACTTAGAACATCATCCGATTCCTCACGCTAAAGATGGTGGGGGTTCCGTGGGGACAATTAGGAAGGACGCACCCGCCACAGTGGAGGCCGCATACCATATTTTTAACATTGTGGCGGGCGGTGCCGAAAGCACTGTCCGCCGCAATGCTAAAAATACATGTTGTGCTTTTCCAAGCACAATGTGACAGGCCCCGCGCTGAGCCTGCCACGTTGTGCTTTGAAAGGCAGGGGGGTACCAAAGCACAGGTACCCTCCATGGGTGCCCGCAATGGGCACCCAAAGCATACTCCACATGCCTTCCTGTGGGCATTCCAAAATGCAGATTATATGGCTGGTGGTGTGTTTCAGACACCGCCACCATATTTAACACTTTTCCGCCCGGTCGACATGTCGACTGTGCGGAAAATCGGCAGACGGTTTCTATCCGCCGCGGACCCCCCCCCCCCCCAGCCATTGTAATATGGCGGGAGGTCTTTTTGACAGGGATGGCAGGAGGTTTGCCCCTGCTGGGTCAGCGGTGACTACCGCTGTCCCGGCGGGGGAAATCCGCCCGCCATCCTAATGGCTTGGGCCCTAACAGTCTCAACAGTACAGTGTAAATACAGTACACCCTTGCAATGTGTGTAATGTCAATAGTTAAGGATTATGAATCTAACTTACCGCTGGCCGCCACTGTTGCTGGCACTCCCCCAACCGCTCCATCGCTATCGCCAACTGCCATAACCTCCCCCTCCACGTCACCTTCACCGCCGCTGGTCCCGGCAATGGTGGTCGGTAGTGCGCCTAGAAAACATTACAGATTTTTTAAGCGTCATATACACCTCCCCCTATTGGTCAGTAGCAAGCATGAAAAATGAGTTAATAGTATACAACATACACTACTAATACAAATCAGGTTGTAGTAGAGTAGACACTAGTAGTTAAATATGGTCCCTAGGGTCATTCTAGCCTTTGCTTAGTTAGTCAATGCCATGCAACCATTTTACCTTTGTGTGTTTTATTTTTTGCACATGTGACGTTACCTTGCAGCTTGTTGTATAAGACACCTTTGAGCCCACATGACCTCATTCTGCTACTGTCTAAGCTCTGCGTACAAGCGGTTAACGAAAACATTAACAAGCCACTTTTTTATGAAGTTCTTGTGCACTGTTAGTCCATATTGCTTATTCATAAATGCTAATTTTTGGCACCGCTGAGAAATGCTTGCAATATACTAACGCGCGCCATTTAATGGTTCGCATTACAGATGGAGAATTCCCTTCTACGAACCAGAGCTTGGCAGAGCTTATAATGCAACAACTACCAGTACTGGATTCTTCTGAGGTGAGGGGTACACAGAATTCCCTCAGATCTTCATTTAATAATGTATAAACTATATTCCTACCTAGGGGATGGTGGTGTTTCCACCACTGTTCAGTTATCATGATTTATTTACCAACTGTAAGTAAGTGTAACAATGTTTTTATTGTTTCAATGTTATTGATTTTCCTGCTGGTGCTGCATTATAGAACAACGTACAAAGCTTGTCAATTAGTAATTAAAAAATTGGAACTTATATAGACTTGGTGGTATTTTGTGTGGACTTACACGAGTGAGTGACCGAAAGGAAGGTTGCTTCCAAGACTGAGAGGTTGGGTGTGTTATGTTCTGGGTTGTCTACTTGTTGGGTATCTTGGGGGGAGGGTTTGGAGAGCTAATAGTTATGACAAGACACTACTATAACTAGTCGGGCAGGGGATTGTGGTGGGTTCTGAACTTCAGATTGAGGTGTGTGAGGCAGGTCCAACCTCCCATCACCAACATCCTATTTTATTGTGCAAAGGTCTGTATGTGCAAAATCCCTACAACAGTAGTAGTAGTATGTCCTATTGTATCACAATATTGATAAATCTGGTTGGGCATTTGTTGGTGTGAATTGTCAAAGCCTCAAGATTAACAAAGACTCAAGATCAATAAGACTAGAAGTAGTACAAGAGGACAACCAAAAGGACTGGACTTAATGGTTAGAGCTACTGGTGAATCTGAGTTTTATTTACAGCTTTTAAATAAAGAGTGGCCAAATGGGCAAGCTTAGCTACTACAGTACAGACAGACTAATTGTAGTAGTAGTACAGAGAGTCATCATAGCAGAGGCAGGGATTACAAGATTTGCGAAACAGTACAGATCGAAGGATAATTGTTGGTAACAAATAGCATTCGGAAACAGAAACAATAGTTCGGGAAAAATATGGTGTAGTAAAAGTTATGGAATAAGAATTAATATTAAAAACAAGAAGACTTACTAGGGCCAGCAGAGGAGCCATCATTGGTGTCCTCCTGGTGTTGTTCTCCCGCCGACTGTGTCCTCCCTGTCTGCCTCCCCCTGGGTGCTGAACAGGAAAGATATAAGAAAGAGACAAACATTGATGGATGGATTCAAACAAATAAAATATTTTTAAAGAACGGTCAAAAAACACTTATGTAAACAACAATTGCAATAACTAAATTGACCGATCTCATCTGGTCAACAAGCAGTATCAGGGGATTCTTGGATTGACTACTTACTATTTATCAATTCTAATCCAGTCTTCCATTCTGTATCCAGAATACTAACTAAGCCTAAGTACGGCGTACCACCTGAGCTAGCCCACCTATTCCAGGCGTGCCAATTGTACATTAAGTATGCATTTCCACTTCTTTTAGTCCTCAGCAAGGCATATAGTCAAATGGAGGACGCATGATTGCATTTTTGTATCCACAAAATGTTTGGTTGATTGATTGATGCTGATATTCTTCTAGTGCTAAGCCTATTACCACCACTAATTGAACAAACTAGAAAAGGTTCTAATAAAGACTGGGGTACGTAACGTAACAGAGGGGGCATCATGCATACCACTAAAAAATTACAAACTCATACAAAGTAACTAAACCTAAGTATCAATCCTCTCCTATCTCTTAGTGGCAGGACAAAGTAAGGATTAGAGTCACTATAGCATTACGTAACTTAATTTCTCTAAAATAAACTCTTACATAATCACGCTAAGCGAGCGCAGATGCAAAGTTGCAAACAAGTAAGATCAGAAGTAGCGCAGAGGAGCACCTGTGTTATAACAATCACAGAAGACTTTTAAATGTAATTCACCTGGAATGTAACCAGCAACATTCTAGCTAGTTGGAAGAAAAAAAAAGATAGTCGAAATATATAACACAGAGCAGAAGAACAGACACAGTACTAATAATTAAATAGTTACTCATCAAGACCCGGGACCTCCACTCCTAGCAGGTCCCGCAGGTCCTGCTCACGGTCCAGGATGTTGGACCACGGTGCGTCAACTGCGCCTGGGTGCGCCGGACCCCAGAGCAGCAGAACACTGCCCGGTGAACTTTTCCCCACCCCTGTCAATACTACCGGAGCCTGTACCCGGACCCAGGCCTGTCACCTGCTGCTAGGGTTGAGGGGAGGTGGCGCTGCACAAAGAAAATTAGTGCAGCCAACTCCACCTCCCCAAATAAAGGCCCGTGCCTGCACCCCTTGTGGGCGTCACCTTTCGCAAGGAAGGTGGTCGCGGCTCTGGCTGGGGTGAGCCCTACCCTTTGACATGGTTCTGGGGAGAGTGAAATGGGGTGGGAATACATTTATACAGGTAATGAAGATATCAGGCAATAGAAAAAGAGTGAAAAAGTAGCTAAAACACAGAAAAGTAGACAAAAAACAAAAATATAGAAGCAGGAAAATAGTATGAATAATAATAAGTAAAAAAGATTTTAAAAAAGTTTCTAGAAGGTAAGGATTCAAAAGATAAAGGAAGGATTCAAAAGCAGGCCCCAGAACCATATCATAGAGTGAAAAACAAGATGGCCCCGCCCATTGCGACCACGTGCGCAAGTTTGAGCGATTTTTACTCCCCGAGCACGCAAAAAGCGGCGCAATCATGTAAAAGCGTTCCCGAACAGGAAATACGTAACGGGAACAGGCTCAAGCATGCATTGCGTGACCCAGAACAGGAAGTAAGCAGCGCGAGGGGCGGGACAAGTGAAAACAAGATGGCTGCGCCCATGAGCGACCGCATGGGTAGGTTAGCTAGACATTTTTCAACGCAATCACGCAGAAAATACAGCGAACGGGCGGGAAAAAACTTCAGTGTCTTCGCGATATTTCCGCGTGTTTGCAGAGATTTTTAACATTTTCGCGATAGTTTACGAAAGTGAATTTTGCAAATTCCGCCCACCCCTACCCTAAACCTAAATATGCTTATTACTTTTCATTTAGCTGTTGCAAATGTGTTTTGTAACTTTTGCAACAGCCAGTAGGTATTTATAGTTAGAACTTAGTTTCCATAGGATATCTGCAACATTCTATTGGCAATAACTTTTTCAAAGAAAATGGCTCGCTCCACTCCGCTCCTTCCCTGAAAATTTGGGGGGATTCGTCAAGTGGGGGCTAAGATAAAAGGGGATCCCAAAACGTGTTTTCCCAATGTTATTTTCCATAGAACGATTAGATACGGCTACTGCCCGAACGGCTGAATGGAATTATAAGAAATTTGGCAAAAAGGTAGAGTCTGGTTCGCAGATTACGCTTTTCTTTAAATGGTGTCATTCCCTCCAGTAGTTGCTGAGAAAATTAAGATTAAAATCAATTATATATCTAGAAGCGCGCACAGGTGCGCCCACCAGTGCGCGAGCGGAATTCTGATTTGCTGTTTGACTTCTGTCAACATTCGATTCGGAGGAAATCAGGAAGTGTTGACCGCCATTTTGTCTATGCGAGTCAACATGCTGTAGAGAACAAAGGGGCAGAACGTGGAAAGGGGGCAGGGTGGAGACTTCCTGCCCCCATAGGTTTTCTCAGGGGGTCCATTGAGGACCCCCAAGGGCAAAAGAAACTTTTTTTTTTTTTTTACAGAATCGCGAGGTGTGCGCACCCGGTCACACACCTCGATGTACAAGAGTGTGAGAAACTATAGTGGAGATCATAAAAAAGGGGGCAAGGTAGAGACTCCCTGACCCCCTAGGTTTTCTCAAGGGGTCCATTAACGACCCCCAAGGCAAAAAAAAAACATTTTGTTTTCTAAAAGGTTGCACGGTGCGCGCACCGGTCGCGCACTTCGATTTACAAGAGTGTGAGAAACTATAGTGGAGATCGTGGAAAAGGGCAAGGTAGAGACTACCTGACCCCCTAGGTTTTCTCAGGGGGTCCATTAAGGACCCCCAAGGCAAAAAAAAGAAACATTATTTTTTCTAAAAAGTTGCTAGGTGCGCGCACCCGGTCGCGCACTTTGATTTACAAGAGTGTGAGAAACTATAGTGGAGATCATGGAAAGGGGGCAAGGTAGAGACTCCCTGACCCCCTAGGATTTCTCAGGGGGTCCCTGAAGGAACCCCAACGGGCAAAAAAAAAATATTTCTTCGAGAAATAAAATATTGCGAGTGCGCTCACCGTGCGCGCAAGTCGACAAACAAACACAACAAAAATATAGTTAAATAGCATGTTTGAGAGTTTAAATGTTGGTTGGCTCTAAAAAGAGACCTGTTTATAAAGTGTTTTTGATATCTACAAGTAAGTACCGATGCAGAGTCGTAAATTCAAAAGAAAGACTCTCTTCCCGTCATCTGTGAAATGTACACCGTCTCTTCTATAAATGCCTTGCATGTTGTAACGCAAGTTGTTGTGGTATATAGAACCCATTCCATAGTCTCTGAGGAAAGCAGAAACAGACTTATTCACATGTTTCCTTGCTTTCTCAATTTGTTGACAATATTGGTTGGACCAATTCCATTTTTGTCTTTGGCATATATTTGAATATACCAAGGCAGTTTGTGGAAAAAGTGACATCAATTGCCCAAAGGTGTTTCCAGACGTACCCCAGCCAAAGTGCCCAGGTCATTTCCACCACAGTGCAGAATAATGATGTAAAAAGGATTTTACCAATGGCATCAATTGGTGACATTTTAATCCTCTCTGGCCAATTCACATAATTTCCACATTTGGTAAATCAAGGTAGAGAAAGCATCTATTTGCTGCATATCTTTTAATACATAAAATATAGCTATGTCCTTTAACCCAAACTTTTAGCATTTTGAAGGCAGATCCAGTAGTACTCAGATGGGCCCTGGAAGTGAAATGACAGTTAGAAGCTGAGAGTTTAGAAAAAAATGAGGATGAGGTTCAGTGCAATTGAAAAAATAGAAATCATTGGTTGTTTCTTACAATTCAAGATTGAAAACTAGGGTGCATGCTAATGTGTTTTTTTACAGGAAAAATGCTATTGATTGAGAAAAAATCATCATAACTAACAAAGCAGTGGATAAGCAGGTGTATTTGAAGGTCAAACAGCCTTGCTGTTTTTTTTTGCAACATTGAGATATGAACTTCTGACTTGTGTCTTCAGCCAGGTACAGTATGAGGTGTTACCATGGTAACAGGCAGGGAGGGCAGAGGGGGATGGTTGAACTGTATGTGACTTTGAAAATATTGAAAGGTAGAACCAATTGAAATGTTAGATTGATTTTGAATTGTGTGGGAAGAAATGTGATTGGTTATGTACATGAATCTGGGTCTGAAATGAGAGGGAATCTGTGCCATTATTCTGCAGTGACAGAAGCATTATTCAGAGATTCTGCATAAGAACATCTGGTTTGTGAATGCCACTGTTCTAAATCTTCAAAAGCATTTTTAAAGGTGAACCTCTAATTTATTTTCACTGCATTCCTCCTTTTATTATGCCTTAGTCACTATAACTGTTTCACTCCCTCACAGTCTGTCATTGTCCTTATTTTTCTCTCACTGTTTTCTTTTCTTTCCACTACACTTCCTTTTCTTTCCTCTCTGTTTCTATAAATGATTTTCTCTCAGTTACTACTTTTTACTTTCTCTTATTATGTTTTTTTCCTCACTCCTCTTCCCTCATCCTGATGTCTAATCCCTCACTGTTACTGCTTTTCATTCACTCTCTGTACTTTTTGCTTATTCTCCTTCCTCACTTTCTTTCCTTCAACTCTCTTTCCTGACTTCCTCGCTACATCTCAGTTATTCCATTTCATTTATTCGTTCTCTTTACTTTTTCCTCCTTTTTCTTCCTTACAACTGTTAGAATTGTCAGATTTTCACCTTGTAGTTTTACAACCATTTTTGGTATACTGTAGAAATGCCATAGAAAATGTTTTAAGAGTAGATAGTATATATTTTAATGATTTGCAATTAATGGTGTCATTTGTCTAAGATCACACTGTGAGTGAAGCTTGATTTTAAATGAATCTGGGTGAATTATTTCCTTAGTTGATGTGTTTAAAAATATGGGTATACATGTATTCTTGAAGTCAGTTAGGCTTTAGGATATGTACTGCTAGAGAATCTTAGGCAGCATGTCTGTCAGGCCTCTTAGTTCTCAAATAGACTCTATGCTGTGCAATAAAGACCCAAGGTGTGCTATTGAAATGAAAAAGGAATGTTATATCTTGCTTATATATATATGGTCATTTTTTTGCCAGGAAAGAGACGGTGAGATGGTATGAGTACAGACACAGATAGTGCAAGCAGACACAGACATGGTAGATTACATGTAAAATCCTGGTGAAAAACTTTAAAAGTGCTCATTTTACTAAAACCATTTATCACAGTCATTTCTTTAAGACAGAGAACACAGCCCATGTGTTGAATATTAGACAGATATGTTGGCATGAACTGGTAGCCATTTTGTATTTCTGGCACCCATTTTGTTTCCCATGTGCTCTCTCCTACCATTCTGTTAACTTTCTTTGCAGCCTGTCTAGAGACAAACTATGTTTAACATACTCCACTTCACACATGCCCAGAAGGGCCTAACTATCAGAAGGCACGGGGCTCACAGCTGTTATTATTCACACAGCTCTGATGATGCACCTCAGACACGGGGCTGGCAGCTGTTATTACTCACACAGCTCTGATGATGCACCTCAGGCACTGTGCTCACAGCAGTTATTATTCACACAGCTCCGATGACGCACCTCAGCATAGGTCTGACAGCTGTTATTATTCACAAGCTCTGATGATGCACCTCAGAAACGGGGCTGATGCAGTTATTATTCTCACAGCTCTGTTGATGCATCTCAGGTACGGGGCTGACGTAGTTATTATTCACACAGCTCTGATGACGCACCTCAGCATTGGTCTGACAGCTGTTATTATTCACACAACTTTAATGATGCATCTCAGGCATGGGGCATTTAGGCTTTAGGATATATACTGCTAGAGAATTTTAGTCCGCATGTGTGTTAGGTTTCTTAATTTCCAAATAGGCTTCATGCTGTGCAATTAAGGTTCAGGGTGTACTGTTGAAATGAAAAATGAATGTTATGTCTTGCTTATATATATATGGTGTGCTTTTTGCCAGTAAAACATACTTTCAACTTGTTCCATCTCCCTTTCTGTGTGCAGTATGGCTCTCTTTGTGAATGAACTTTTTTTTAATTTGCAGAGGCCTTTTTATTTTATGGGTGATTCTCTCCTTTGCTTTCTTAATAATACTCTTTGCTTTATGCAGCTCAGTGTCTGTCTGTATTATCTCCTGTAAATGTTTTTGGGAAATGAGTCAGTTTTCTGCATTGTAATGTTGTGGTGATATACATTGGGTATATTCTGTGTCTTAAATTCATTTAAAATCAAGCTTGACTCACAGTGTGATCTTATACACATGACCAGGATGTTACATGTAATCTACCATGTCTGTGTCTGCCTGCACTATCTGTGTCTGTGCTAATACCATCTCAATGTCTCTACTGGAAAAAACAGACCATATATATATATAATCATGCATAACATCCCTTTTTCATTTCAACAGCATACCCTTGATCTGTACAATTTGTAAATGATGTATTTTTGAACTGAGTAAGGTTTTAGAACATGTAGTGTTAGTTAATTCTATGTAACATGGTAATGAAATTAGTGCTTTTTTGGTTTTTTTAGTGTGTGGTGCTCAAATCAAAGATTCTGGAGTGTGATTGAGAGTGTTTTGAATCATCAAAACCATTTATAAAGGTGAGTTGCTAATTTGTAAAGGGGATCTATTTTTGTGCAGTTTTAGTTAATAAGAAAAATGTCTCTCACTGTTTCCAGCATTTCTTCTGTGTTGTACCATTGTATCTTCTGTGTGTAACATGTCTGTGTCTGTTCGCACTATTTATGTATGTGCTCACACCATTTCATCATCTCTCGACACCATTTTTTTGTGACTGCTCCATGTGTTCCTCTGCTTGCAGCCCTGCATCATCTATCCTCTGCTTGTAACTGTTTAGTCTCTGCCTGCGTTATTTCATTTTTTATCTGCATCATCTCTCTACCTCTGCCTGTACCATCTGTCTGTTCCCTTTCATGTGCATTTGCAGAGGCCTATTATGATATGGCTGCTGGTGTGTGTTACACATTGCTACCATGTTAAATCTTTTTCCTGTCTGTTTGTAGTTTTGCACCCTCTGCTTGTATTATTTTCTCTCTGTCTTCTCTTTATCCGCCTCTGTGTGCTCAATTTAGCCTTTGCATGTAACATTTCATTGTCTGTTTCCAGCATTTCTTCTTTGTTGTACCATTTTACCCTCTATGTGTACCATGTCTGTGCCTGCTTGCACTATCTGTGTCTGTGCTCATACCATCTCACCGTCTCTCTGCAACATCTTTTTTGTGACTGCTCCATCTGTTCCTCTACTTGCAGCCCTGTACCATGTATCCTCTGTCTGTAACAGTTTAGTCTCTGCCTGTGTTATTTCATTATTTATCTGCATCATCTCTCTATCTGTGCCTATACCATTTGTCTGCACCCTTTCATATGCATTTGCACAGGTCTATTATGATAAGGTTGCTAGTGTGTATTAGACAGTGCTACCATGTTAAAACTTTTCCCTCTCTGTCTGTAGTCTCATATCCTCTGTTCGTACCATTTTCTCCCTGTTTCTACTATCTGTTCCTCTGTGGGCTAAATCGCGTAAACCATGGAGTGTGTCATGATTTAGGAGAGATAGTTGTAGAAAGTTCAATGCAGTATGTATCTCAGGATTCTTAATTTTCAAATTGTATTCATGCTGTGCAATTTAGATGCTGGGTGTGCTGTTGAAATGCAAAAACAACTGTCTCTGTAGCAAGTAGTAATCATTTCAGTGAATTTTCATTTGTACATACTGAGTCCCACCTTCACTCTCTACACAACTTGAACACCAGTTCATTGTGCTAAACCCAGAAGTTCCATCCCTAGAAACAAATTATAAACTCTTTTAACAGTTCTACATTCCTGAAAACCTTGAAACAACACTCACAGTAAGACCTCCTTTGACTGTAGTAATTATTTTACTATATTGCAATGGATAGTGTTATGTGTCTATGATCACAGTGGGAGTCTGTTTTCATTTAAGAGGAAGGTGGCAGATTAATTTGCGTAGTTAGTGTGTTTAAAAGTATGGCAATATATGTACTTTTAAAATTGATAAAGGTCGTTTTTTATTATCTATTAGTGAAAATGATATAATTAAGTGTTTATATTTTTTTGAAAGGACCAGCAACATTATCATATTGTTGCAATGGAAGAGCATCAAGAGAACGTTGCTTTGAATTTTGAGATCTCATGTGAATTAATAGAGGATGTCAAAGATGGACCTTTCCCAGAGGAAATTGATACTGAAAATGAAGATTTCTTTGATGAGAGTTTGGACAGTGTTTTTGTGGAAGCGGTAGAAGATTTTGAATTTGAAGATGGAAATTTTGTATTTGATGAAAATGAAATACCGGACAAACTCATGTTGGAAGTTTTATTGCAATACGAAATGTCTGATGAATAAATGTATAATTTATAATTAAAAATTATTTGAGTGAGTCTTTTTGTAGTATTGTAATAATTTGGATAGTTGATGTGTTTAATAAAAATGAGGATAGATGTTCTGATGAAGTGTGTTAGGGTTTAGGGTCAGAAATATTAAACCCACCATGACCCTCTACACTGCCTGAAAACCACTGTACTGTTTTTAAGCCTGAAATATTATTCTCAGCAAATAATTCTATAATGTTGAAACAGCAATACACTGCCATAAAGTCAGAAACTAGAAAACAGAGAGCCACCCATTTATCCCCCGGGGACTGGGTATTTTCAATAACAAAATTCAGTTGTCCCCAAAGGAATCATTCGACTCAATCTTTTTTCGAAATAATGTCACAGTCGTGATCAATATTTGACAAGGCGGGGAGGAGGAGCCAAGCTAGTGACCGTGATGGCCGCATAGACGCTCGGCTCCGTGAGCCCTCTCACCCCACACATACATCCTGGCAACTATCCTGAGCCGTAACGGCATATTTAAGTAGGCGAAGGAAAACTTTCACTGACCGTTTGCTCCTGAGGCTTCTACGTGCGGCAGACCCGAAGAATTGTCCCCGACTGTTTTGAGGCCCTCACGGAGCTGGGACCGGGGTGTCGAGTGAGAAGAACAGCCGGCCACGACTGTGACAACAGTGGCCATTGGTGGAGGTGAGGAGTCGGCCGGAAGGCGCCGGAGGTTTGATGGGCCGATGGCGACAGTGACGACCCAGTCCATCCAGCGGAGTGCCTCGTGGGGATGCGTGGCAAAGCAGGATCAAGGGGAGTGCATGATATTTGGCCCCCTTTCCAGTGTTGTGTCCGGGCATAACTAAGGACTTCCCCCGGAATCGGGGGGCGGTTCCCGGGGAGCGGCAGAGATTTTGTTCAGCCCTTTGGTTGCTCTTCTCTGGGAAGCCTGCCTTGACTTTCTGGGTTCTCGCTGTGAATCCTGTTGCGCCCTGGTGTGGGACCCGGTCCCGAGGTGAGGTGAAGAAGGATGAGGCCGGATCAGCTAAGATGGCGGCTGGCACCCTCTTACGCGGACCACATCCGGATAGAAAAGCTGCCGTGCGGGAGAGTTCAGGGGTCTGGCGGCACGAGAAAGAGCCCACGTCCAAAGATATATTGGCTGCTCTAACGACCCTGCATGCGACCCTGATCCGTAACGCCCGGGACCTAGGAAGAAGGATGGCCGCCATTGTTATCCCGCCAATCCACACGGGCACAGTTCGATCTCAAGGAAGTGCCGACGTGCCCGCCTCTATGTCAGTGAAGAGTGCTCCAGCTACGCCTAGGTTCGTGGAGACGCTGGCAGACCCGGCTCATGAGATCGCCTTGGACAGATCTGTCGTACATGTGAGTGACTCGTCGGGGCACATATCTAATCAGCGGCTGGGGAAACAACGCCGATCTATGTCTTGGGCTGCCCCGGCGACGTCTCAGCGCCTGCCGGATGGTGTGACTCTCTCTCCTTGGATGGTGAGACTGTGTTTGAACTAGAGGATGTTTTTGGGGTCGATATCGATGGATTTCCGCCATACATATTCGGCTGGGTTTTGGTTGCTGAAGTCCCATGGAGTAATAACGCGGCCCGGTCGGCTCGGATCACTTGGACCCTCCACGCCGCTCTGTATGCCGATTGATAAGTGGACGTATGTTGGTACTACTGATAGAAAAGGCCAGGGGTGATACCGTCTAGGATCCAGATGACTTATTGATGGCTGACAGTGATTTGGGGGACACTCGGTGGAGATTTTATTGAAGGTGCTATTGGTGATTAATGTTTTCCATGGCTATTCTGATCTTGCTTTTAGGATGTTTACTGGGCGCGGGGTGGGGGGGGGGCGGGTGGCAAGATCGAGGGCCCTTCTCCACTTTTTTTCTTCTTTTCTTCTTTCTCCTCTTTTCCTATATTTCGGGTCTCCTATTTAGGGCGACAGGCACGTTTCTGGGGGGGGTAGGGTAGGCCGTGGCCTTCTGCAGGGGTGCATGGTGGGGGGTAGGGGGATGGGATTTGTTAATTTGTTCGTTATTTGTTTCTATGGCCCTTTTGTCTTTCTTCCTTTTTGGTGTCATAGTTTTTCATGTTTCCTACAGTATGTTTCGTTTTGAGGGGTGGGGTGCAGCTTTGCTACGGAACGGGTTTGCGTTCAAATTTATCCTGACTCGTATACCTTACCCCCAATACTTCAATTGTATTTGCACTATTTGCGGATTTCCTGATTCATGCTTGTTATTGTAGGACCATGTATGACCGTATGGCATTGATTCTTAGTTTTTTCTTTATTGTAAAATGAACCTTCATGAATCCTGAATTTCGACCAGTACGCTTGAATACAAGTCATATCCTGGACACTTGTTAGACCCCGGTTTTCGGGCTGCTATATTTTCCCACATTGATTTGCTATACTTACGACTTGACTAGCGGCCGGCCGGGATGGTTGTAGGCCCATGCTTGTATTTGCTTGAAGTGATAATAAAGGTTCCCCCCAAAAAAATATATATATATTTGACAGGGCAGGAAACAGCCAACCAGTACAAACAGCCAACTGTATCCAAACACAAGTTTTATTCTTGTAATTTCATTTTTCTTATTATATTTTCTTTATGCTTTGGCAACAAACACAAAACTGACAATTTACATTTGGTTACAGTCTTGTAAAATCACCATTTGCCAACAATATGGACTTCTGAGATACCACAATATGCGACAGAATCACAATGATACATAAATTTGTGTGTACTCCAAATACAACAAATAAGCAACGTGGTGATATTAAGTCGACGTTTCGGTCCTCCTTATGGTCTAAAAGATCCTTAGGACCATCATCAGGATGATGTAGTTGCACATGTGTATCTAATGGAAAGATAAGCTTGTGCTTTAGTAATTCACCTGCATATAAATATTCATGTTGCTTCACACAGCTGAATAACAAATAAATAAAACCTTATAAATCAAACTACCCAGTGGATGCCTGAAATAGAATATGTAGCAGAGAAAGAACCAAACATTACCAACATGCTGAAGACAAACATGTTGGATACATACTATCCAAATAGAAGTAATCAGCCTAAAAACATTTGTCTGTATGAAGTACTGCAAAGCTACACTTTTAAAAGGAATATTGCAGAAGATATCGATAAAGGTGTATATGCTGTGATTGGATGTGAAGGAATGTCTGGTGAAACAAAGAAAAGAACATTTGATTAATCACCGAAGACTGAGTTACGAAACTCCTGACAAAAGGGAACTTTACTATTTAGCTCTTTTGCAACTCTTTAAGCCATGGCATACAGAAGAGGAACTACTTGGAGACTTTGACAGTTATGAAGTTTATTCAACGCAACTAAAGATATTATCGAATGTCCTATTTTTGCTACTTATCTGAAAATGTTCAATGACGAAATACAGCAAGAAGCTACAATTGCAGCAGAGATTGCTAGAGACAGTTCTCAAGACAGTCAAAGTTCTGCTTCGTTGAGTCAAGATCCACTAGGACAGCTAATTATTCAAAATGAAGCAGCCACTGCCATGGATGAGGTGCAAAGAGCAATGGAACAAGCTCAAGAGGATGTAATAAACTTTGAAGAATTTGAAAAACAACTAAATCTTGAGTAAAAACAAATATATGATGAAGTGACAGAGCAGATTGAGCATGACTTACGTCATGAGAAAAAAGAATGCTCATGTATGTCATTCCAACCTGTCTGACTATACGTGAGTGGAGAAGCCGGGACTGGTAAAAGTTTTCTAATTAAAGGAATTGCAACATATCTACAGCAAAGAACTGAGTCATCACTCTCCTGTGTTGTCACTGCTGCAACTGGGTTGGCAGCACACAATATTAAAAGGATTACTTTACATCGTTTACTGATGCTGCCAGTAGAACATGAAATAAATTTGAATACCACAAGCTATCTGGAGAAGCTTGTTGTGGAGTTTCTAGAGTCCTTAAAAAAATGAAACTTCTCATTATTGATGAGGTAAGCATGGTATCAAATTTAATTATTATTATTATTATTAAGGGGCATTTATAGAGCGCCTGGTTACGCAGAATGCGTGTCCCCGCGCTGAACTGAAGCACTCTGATAGAGAAGTAGTGGAGGAGCCCACTTAATTTGAAAAGAGGTAAGTTTTTAATTTCCTCCGGAAACTAGATTCGGAGGGGTCCAGACGGAGATTGAGAGGTAAATTATTCCAGCTTTTTGCCGCAAGGTATCGGAAGGATCTTCCTCCCATACGGGCCTTTTTCACCCTAGGGACCTTAAGTAAGCCTCCATGCGAGGAGCGCAATGCACGAGTTGGTGCATACCTTGTAATAAGGTTCAGGAGTGGTGCTGGCGCCTTCTTAGCGAGGATACGGTGGCAGGTACAGAGGGACTTAAATTCAACTCTGCTCCTCACTGGCAGCCAATGGAGTGACTGGAGGGCGGCCTTGGAGTTCGATCTTTTTGGGAGGTTTAAGATGAGGCGAGCTGCAGCATTCTGTAGCACCTGAAGTCGATTTATCGCTTTGCAGGTAGCTCCCAAATAGAGTAGGTTGCCAAAGTCCAAGCGTGAGGTGACTAGGGCGTGCACCAGCGTTCTGCGGGCGGCCGTAGGAAGGAGAATTAGGACTTTCCGCAGAGTTTTTAGAATGCTGAAGCAAATGCCCGTCACCCTGTTAATCTGTGGTCCGAAAGACAGGTCAGTATCTAGCCAGACCCCGAGATTTCTGACTTCTTTCCGAGGTGTGGGGGCCTCGCCTAGGCATGGTGGCCACCATGCCGACGTCCAGACAGATGGGCTGCCTCCCACCACGAGCACCTCGGTCTTGTTGCCATTTAATTTCAGGCAATTAGTGGACTTCCAGGTTGCAAGATCTTGCATGCAAGCCCTGAAACTGTCCATAGCAAGACCGGGTGCACGCGAGAGGGAGACAACCAGCTGTGTGTTGTCGGCATAAGTAACAATTTGTAGTCCGTGTCCCACTACAATTGGAGCCACTGGGGAGACATAGAGATTGAAAAGAGTTGGGCTCAGGGACGATCCCTGAGGAACGCCCTGACCCAATTCTATGTCTCGGGAATAGTGGTCCCCTTGACGGACCTGGAAACTTCTCCCCGTTAGGAAGGATTGGATCCATTGGAGTGCGGCTCCAGTTATACCTCCATCATTCAGACACTGTAGCAAGGTGGAGTGAGCTACAGTGTTGAATGCCGCACTCAGGTCCAATAGGATAAGGGCCATAGTGTGACCTTCATCCACCCCCTGCAGTAGGGATTCCACAGCCGTCAGTAGTGCCGATTCCGTAGAATGGCGGGGGTGGAAGCCAAATTGGGTGTCATGGAGTAAGGCAGCTTTGTTTATGAAATCCATTAGTTGGAGATTGACCGTTTTTTCTGCTACCTTGGCCAGATATGGTAAAAGAGAGATGGGCCGCAAATTGTCTAATTTATCAAAGCTGATGGTAGGTTTTTTTCTGAGAGGAAGGACCACCGCTTTTTTCCATTCTTTAGGCACAGTCTTTGTCATAAAAGACACGTCCAATAGATGCCTAATGTAGGGCTCCAAGGCCCCCAGGCTGTCTTTTAGGCGTTTGGGAGTGGTAGGATCCCGTGGGGAACCTGATTTTACAGATCTGCAGATTTTTAGGAGAGTTTCTGTGGGTGGGGTGACAAAGTTGGTAAGGGTGGGTGAATTTCCCCTATCCCAAGGTTTTTCCACAAACTCTATCCCATTCGTGGGTTGAGTTGGGAAAGCCGAGTAAATTCTTGATATTTTCTCGGCAAAGAAATCTGCGATTCTATCACAAGACTCCGGCGAGCAGTCATCAGGGACAGTGACGGATTTTCCACTAGAGAGAGTTTTGTAAAGCAGAAATAACTCCTTCGTAGAGTTACCAGCTTCGTTGATCTTAGTCTCATAGTGTGTGGTTTTCGCCTTTCTAATCAGTCCGTGGTAGACTCGCCTCTCTGACAGGTAGACCTCTCTAGTGTCTTTAGAGAAAGCCCAACGCCATTGCCTTTCTGCTCTCTTCAATAAGGTTTTAGCATTTCGCAGTTCAGTACTGAACCAGGGTGCGGTTTTTTTAGCACGATCACTGGGTTTAATTTTGGCTAGCGGGGCAGTAAGATCTAGTGCATTGTTAATGCGTTTGCAGAGATTGGAGTTAGCCGTGTCTGCATCATCCCCCCCTGGATCGCCTCCTTTTGTTAGTTCCTCACAGAACTTAGACTGGGAGAAGGAGGCCCATTTTCGCCTTAGATGGTACAGTGCAGTCGGATGACGGACTCTGCCTTCAGGAATTTGAATGGTAAACGGTACCAGGTGATGATCCGACCAGGGGATAGGGATGGGAGTCTTCGCTTCTACTTCCCCCCAGTTAACAAAAATGGGATCTAGTAAGTTCCCTAACTGGTGGGTGGGCCCGCTTACAATTTGAATTAATTGTAAAGCTTCTAATGCTTGGCAGAGGTTTTTACTAGCGTTGTCGGACGGGTTATTGAAATGAAGGTTAAGGTCACCAAGTACCATGTAATTATTTTTGCATATCGAGGTCTCTATAATGCATTCAACCAGACTCTCCTCGAACCTAGCTGAGGGGCCGGGGGGTCTGTAGATTAACATTCCTTCCAGTTTATAGTTGTTATTCACTTTTATCGTGAAGCTCCCTGCCTCGCTGTCCAAGATAGGCACATGATTAAGCTGGCAGCGTAGACTTTCCTGTGCAACTATTGCAATGCCCCCTCCTCTGCCTATGGGTCTGTCCTGTCTGTATATTGTATATCCCTCTGGGAGTGCCTCTAGGGCGTCAGGCGTGGATTCCTCATCCAGCCATGTTTCGGTTAGAAATGCCAGGTCCCAATGTGTTTCAGTGAGTAGATCGTATAGATCTAACTTGTGTTTGCGCAAAGAGCGGACATTAATCAGCCCGCATTGTAAGGTATTGTCCGTAGTGACCATACTCCTACCAGGATCATAGGAGAAGTGACAATGTTCGCAGCCTATGTTATCCTCTACTTTTAGTTTGTGCTTGCACAGCTCTGTAATGCTAGGGCAAAGCGCTAGCAGTTCTAACTTACTCCACCGTGTATGGTTCACACGAGGGACATGGGGTATAGCCCTAGACCGCGTACGATCGCGGACGGGCGCAGACGGGCTTGCCTTAGGCGCGCCTTCGGCGCGCAAACGGCGCTCCCGCTGCGCTCGTCCGCTGCGCTTGCGTGGGACACACATTTATGGAGAAAGAGGGTGGGCGTGGCCTATCGTGTGGGCGTGGCCTATCGTGTGGGCGTGGCCTCGCGTTTCGTAGCGATGGTGTCCGTGTGCCGATTCCCTTCCCAACAGCGCTAAAATCCGCTGAAAGTGGGTGTCTGCTTGGCAGGGGAAATAGTTGGAGTGGCTGGGGGTAAGTGCACAAGTTTAAAACATACAAATAAGTCACAGTTTTCAATTTTAAAAAAAACGAGCGTAGGGACACCTCCGGCTTCCGCCTCAGGGGTCAATCAATTCAATGACCGGCGCTTTTGCTCAGCGCTTACATAGAATGGGCGGTGGGCGTGGCCTATCGTGTGGGCATGGCCTCGCGTTTCGTAGCGATGGCGTCCGTGTGCCGATTCCCTTTCCAACAGCGCTAAAATCCGCTGAAAGTGGGTGTCTGCTTGGCAGGGGAAATAGTTGGAGTGGCT